>NC_044383.1:97942382-98567382 GCF_006542625.1 Nomascus leucogenys | reverse complement strand
GCAGCTCAAATTATCAACATAATCATTCTTTCAAAATACCCTTAGCTACCATATCTGCCTGTTCCTCTGTTGTACCTACCTGAGATTTCTGACTCATCCCCAGCACCATGGCCATACCAGAGCAGCTGCATGCGACTGGTGGGAACCCACTTCCCATACTATCAGTTCTGCCTGGTGGCTTGGCTTCCTGCTCTCTAAAAATTAGAAGCAAACAGAAGAGAACTGCCTTCATCCTTCCTCCTCAAATCCGCCGGCCCGCCTGCATCTGCACCCACACCTCTGCCTCCCTTCCGTTGTAAGCATTCCTTCTCCTGCCCGCCCCCTCCCTGTGCTCCGAACCCCGACCTTCCTCACCTTGAAAACAGGTTGCAGGGTTTCACTCCTCAAGGTATGCCCTCTTTCTTCTGAATCATCCAGTTCTCATTCTTTACTTAATCATTACCATCAGCATACAAACGTGCTGTACTATCTCCTATCTTTTAAATATCAAAAAGAAAAAAGCCCTGTAAAAAAAATCTTTTATAAAGCATGCATCCCCTCTAACTTCTGCCCTACCATTCTGCTCAGCTTCACAGCAAAATGTCTCGAGTGACTTATCACTGCTGTTTCTACCTCCCAGACTCCCACTGTCCTCTATACTCGGCCGTTTCTGAAGGGGGTTCCATCCCCTTCACTGAGACTGTTCCTGTCCAGGTCACCAGGGACCCGCCTGTAGCCAAAACCGGGATCGCCTGTCTCTCCCGGGCTTCCTCAGCCCTCCCTCCTCTAAACACCAGGTGGCGCCCTTGTCCTGGCTGCTCTGGTACCGCGCAGGCCTTCTCCCCTGGCTAGCGGTTTCTTCCCAGCCCCCTTTGCTAGCCTCGCCTCTGCACACCCTCTAAGTGGTCAATATTTTAGGCTCTGCAGGCCACGTACAACCACTGTCTCTTATTTTTTTCCTGCTTTTGTTTGTTTTTAATTTTTTTTACAACCGCTTAAATATGTAAGATATATTCTCAGCTCAACAGGCTTTGGTTGGGTGCAGTGGCTCACGCCTCTAACCCCAGCACTCTGGGAGGCCAAGGTGCGGGAGAGTGCTTGAACCCAGGAGTTCAAGACCAGCCTGGGCAACATAGTGAGACCCCCATCTCTACAAAAAAAGAAAAAAATTTTTTAATTAGCTAGGCATGGTGGTGCATGCCTACAGTCCCAGCTGCTCAGGAGGCTGAGATGGGAGGATCACTTGAGCCCGGGAAGTGGAAGCTGCAGTGAGCCGTGATGGTGCCTCTGCACTCCAGCCTGGGTGACAAGGTGAGACCCTGTCTCAGAAAAAAAAAAAAAAAGATTTGAGCTGCACTTGACACTGGGCCGTGTTGATCTCTGCTCTGGATAATGAATGGCTCTGTGCTTGGTCCTACATCTTCTTTTCTACCTATACTCTCTCCCTAGCTGATCTCATTGACTCCCTTGGCTTTAAAGAACAATTACACACCGATGATTACACAATTATACCTCCAGCTATGACACCTCCACGGAATTCCAAACTCCTATATCCGACATTATTACTTGACATTTTCAAGTCAGAACTCAGTACAATTGTAATAAAGTCACAGTCTCATCTACCATGTATTAATAATAGACATATCAAACTTGACATGTCTTAAATAAAACCCACTCCTTCCCCAGTCTTCCCCATCTCAATAAATGGCACAACCCAATTGCTCAAATCAAAACTCCAGAGTCACTACTGCTTTCTCCTTTCTCCTTATCTCTAAAATGAATCTTGATTTCTTTCTTTCTTTTTATCTTATTTTTTTATTATTATTATTTTTTTTGAGATATGGCTTCATCCTTGTTACCCAGGCTGGAGTGCAATGGAGTGACCTCGGCTCACTGCAACCTCTGCCTCCTAAGTTCAAGCAATTCTCCTGCCTCAGCCTCCCGAGTAGCTGGGATTACAGGCGTCCACCACCATGCCCAGCTAATTTTTTGTATTTTTAGTAGAGATGGATTTTCACCATGCTGGCCAGACTGGTTTCGAACTCCTGACCTCAGATGATCCACCTGCCTTGGCCTCCCAGAGTGCTGGGATTACCGGCATGAGCCACCACACCAGGCCTTGAATCTTGATTTCTGAACACTTTCCTTGTCTCTATTGCTGCTCTTTGGTCCAAGTCGCCTCATCTACAGTTTAAATTGCCACCAGAGCCTCCTAGCTGATCCAACTGTCTCCACTCTTGTCCTTCAAGACATACTCTCTATGCAGCAGCAGAACAATCCTTTAAAAACATAACCAACATTATTTCTACTATATACACTCCCCAGTGGCACTTAAAGTAAGAAACAAGCTCATTTTGTCATGGCCCATGAGTCCCTACCTGACCCGGCTCAGACCCACTTCTCTGACCACCTACCCAACTCTCTTCTCACTCACTGCACTCCAGCCCAACAAACTCCTCTCTATTTTTCAAACATACCATACTTATTCCCTGCCTCAGGATCTCTGCACCTGCTGTCCTCAGATCTTCAAATGGCTGGTGTCCTTATGACCCTTCCATCCAAATGAACCCCTTACCCCACTCACTCCTCATCCTACCCCACCTGTCGTATGTTATTCAAAATGTCTTTTACTCCCTGAAATTAGCTTGTTTGCTTATTTGATCACTTGTTTATTATCTGTATTTCTCCCACTAAACTGTAAATTCCCTGAAAGTGGAGACTGTGTTCAAAGGTATTCTACCTCCTAAAAGAGTGCCTGGTCCATAATGGGCACACAGGGAATATTTGTTGATTGAATGAATAAGTAAAAGTGGTATGTCCATGGTCTATTTTCCACTTATACAATTTAAAAAAATTTTTTTTCAAAGTATTGTTTCCCAGATAACCAACCAAAATGGTTAGAGGTTTAATACGGCCTCCATAAAAGTAAACCCTTTGTACTACAAACCCTTTGTGCTACATTCTGGGATTACAAAAATAAGTTAAACTCAGTTCCTGCCTCCTAGGATTGTAAGATGTGGTGAGTTAAATAATCACTTAAAATTATTACAATCATTTGACACATGAATGAATAATAAAAACACATGGCAACACTTAGTTCATCCTGAGGAGGTTAGGGATGGCCTCAAAAAGGAAGTGATATTTGAGCTGAATTTGAAAGGAGGAGTAGAGCTTTCCAGGTAGATTAGACAGAAAATGAAAGAAAATTATTCCAGAAAGGGAAAATATATGCAAAGGTAAGAGACTAGAAAAAATTGTGGAGCATTAAAACAGCAACCAATTGGTCAAGATTGGACCACGGGATATAGTGGGTTGGGGGTCATGAGAATTTATGAAATTGGTGAGAGAAGAGTGGTCAGTTGATGATGTCATGCTTAGAAATTGGACTCATTCCTGCAAAGCAACTGGCTGATTCTGAGAAGGGAAATAACATGGTCAGATTTTCTTAATAGGAAGATTGCTTTTCCTGCAAGACAGTAGAGAATGGACTAGAGAAAGAAGTGAGATCATTCACTCAGAGAAAGAAGTGAGATCACTCAGGGGAGAGGAAAGGGATGGGAGTCAAATGCCAACTTTCACGGTCTCTTTCCTGGTAAGGGAAAGAGGAGACCCAGGAGATAGCATAGTCACAGAAGCTAGGAAAAGAAAAGAGTTTTAAGCAAAGACAGTGACCAACACTGTAGCAAACCACAGATGGATCCAGTAAATAAGGATGGGAAAATGTCAAGTGGATCTGGCGATTTGGGGCCAGGTGTTGGTGATCTTGGCAAGAACCATTTCTGTAAAGTGCACCGTGTCAAAGCAATAGAAAAAGCTAGAAGGGAGCCTAAAGTGAAAGAATAAGGTTTTTTGTTTGTTTGTTTGTTTGTTTTTTGATGGGAGATACTTGAGCATGTTTATATCTGAGAAGAGTCAGCAGCTAGGAAGCAAGAATGAATAATGGGGTTACCAAGACAATGGGGCAACATGCTTTATACAGAAAATGAACACTTTTCCTCTTAAAATTGGAGAGAAATTTACGTGTAGGTGTAACTATAAATACATCTATAGAGTTTGTGGGGAAGGGCTGGGGGCTGGTTGCAAAAAGCTGGGGAAATACCTGTTCATTGGTTTTGGAGTCTCTGAGGGAGTTAACCAATAAATAGTGCCCCTTTCCAGAACCCAAGTTCTAAACAGGTGGAAACATAAATAAAATAGTAAATACAGAGACCAAGGAGGTTGCCTTATTTCTGAAACAGCTAAGCAGCAGGCATGGCTTTAGGTCTCTTAGCTGACATTCAGTCCCAGTATTAGGCAGCTGTGCCCACCCAGACAGGCAACACCGTGAGGCTTAGATGGGGGTTCTGCCCAAAATAGTTTTAACATGGAGGAACACAGGAAAACCCAGGCTTTCTGCTGGCAGCTTGCTCCCAGGACAAAGAAGGGTGGAGTTCAGCAGAGCCTATAGAATTATTCTTCCCCAATTTACCCATCAAATCAACCACTCCCCTCTCACAGGAGTAGAGTGAGGAAAGGGGTAGAAAGGTCTGGAGTTTCACTCACTGGGCTCCCTGCATATAGAGGAGACATCAGAAGTGTGGAAGAAGTGTCCCCCACTAACAGTTTATGACCTCCAAATAAAAAAGAAAATAAAGTGATCTGTTTAGAATCAGATGGGGGTGGGTGAAGTAAGTGTTGGCTTAGGAATAATGATAATGTTTAGAATCACTATTTGGGTGACTAGAAGAACAAATCTCTTTGCAGCATTGAGGGACCAGCCAAGGCTGAAAGTCACGGGTTTGCAGGAACATCCGTCTACACAGTTGCACGATCTTTAAGCAAAATCGTAGGTCTGTGGTTGGATTAAAAACCAAGACAGTCTGTGTTACAAGGTGAGTTTCAGGAAGTAGTCAATCACCTGAAAGGTAGCTGAAAGGTCAGATGAGAACTGAATGATGTCCATTAGATTTAGTAACTTAGATGTAATTAAGTTAACTTCTCTTTTGGTAGAGTAATGGAGTAGAAATCAGACAGGAATAGGTCAAAATGGGGAATATAAAGTGAGAGAAAATAGAGACAACATATATAAACAACTTCCATTTTTTAAAATACATTGCTATGTAGAGAGCAGAAAAGTATTGTGGTAACATTAGGGACATGTGTGGATAATTGAAGGTTTTAGTTTAGTTTAGTTTTTAGGTCTGAAATGGTAGAGCATTTCTGGGTTGTGAATGCTAGGGAAGCAATCAATATAGAAGAAAGAGCTGGCAATGCGGGATAAATAGATATCTACTTATAGTATTTTAGACTTATGTGGTCCTGCACTGAAATTTACTGACCTTCATAATAAGAAAGAATAGAGATTATCTTTTGGTGCCTAGGAAAAATGTTTTAAGTTCTTCTAAATTCAATTTATTTATTAAATTTTTTTTTCTTTAGAATGCATCAGGGATTTATGCAGAAATAGATGGAGCCAAAAATGAACTACAAGTAAAACTATCTAACCTAAGTAACCTCAGCCATGATTTAGTCCAAGAAGCTATTGACCATGCACAGGACCTTCAACAAGAAGCTAATGAATTGAGCAGGTAATATCCTGGTTTTAGAAATGCAAATATCTACATGGGGTGAATAAAATATTACTATTCAATTCCATATGCCAGAGCTACTGGGATACAGTTTTACCAGGTTGATTAAGGTTGGGTGTGCTTATGTGTTGATATGTTGGTTGGTTGGTTGGTTGGTTGGTTGGTCCATCTGAGAGTCCATCATTGTTCATTGCAATTGTTTGGGGGAGCTGGTCTTTTTTATTTTAAAAAAAGTCTGTCATATTAACGGCCTGTGTTCTGGGGAGAAGGGGGTGTCTGTTCCACAATTATTAGTAGGATGACCAAAGACGTTTTGGTTAGGGGCATAAATGCTGTATAAAACATTATCAAATAAATCAGATCCCTTTAGAAGGTCTAATTCTAACATTACCTATTTATTTCATAGACAGCATTATCTTTCCACACCCAAGTTTCTTAAGTAAAGCTGGTCGGGAATTGGCAATATAACTAACTTCTGATAAATACTCCACAGTCCCCAGCAGGAACTATTTGATTTCAACACCTGTTAAGAGAAAATCAATTGGCAATTTTCCTCCCAGCACCTAGAATAGAGTCACACACCTCTTGGACACTCAATTAATGTTAACTGAAAAGTACTGAAAGATCTGAATTGAATTCATGACCCTGAAAAAATAGGTAAATAATGAGATCATTATAGAGAAAGACTAGGAAAAGGACCAGTAAAGGTCATGAATAAAATAAGAACCAATATTAACTTCTGTTCAAAATATAAATCACCTTCTTATTCTTGATTGCCAAAATTTTCAAACACTCTTCCAAATCTCCTGTGAAGAGAGAAAAAAAGAAAGAGAGAGGTCATATAAAATCTTGGTGTGTCAGTGGGTGAGACAGTGCCATATCCCGCTCGGTGTCATGGCCCTAGAAAAATGAGCTTTTGATGAAGGCAATACAATGGAGCTTAGAAAAAACACTATTTTGATAATATACTATATTAGCAGAATGTTGTTTTTGAGATCCATCTTATGGCTCTCTTCATTATTCTTTTGTCATTTTATAACTACATCCCATTCATTGGGATTCCAAAATATAACTTCTGTGTATAATGCCACTCTGCAACAGTGTTCCAGCATGATTCTAAGACAGTTACTACAGGCTTTACATGAAACATGATCCAAAATATCAATCACCCTCAAGTCCTTTTGTATTTAGAATATTTCTGACTATATATTCATGAAAGCATTTCAACTTAGAGACATCTTCATTCAAAATGTGAATATCCTTCCACATCTGTCTGGTGTACACAATGATTTACGTGCTATGCTTGAACAAAGATAAACAAAATTCCTTAAGAAGCTTCCATTTCAATAGCACATGTTTAATTTGCATACTGAGGTAGTACTTGTTCTGTGCCTAGTAATTAAAAGCAAAGTAATAAAGGCTTTGTTTCATGCTCTTAGGTACATCTTACCACTCTCGCCAGCAAAATTTTAAAATATTAATAAATATTTGTAACATTTTGTTTCTTTTGTCCCTTTTTTAAAAAGTGTTTTCTTGTCTGCCTTCCCCAGATTTTGCTCTCTGAGGCCGTTTTCTCAGAAGGGGTTGTGGGGAGGAACAGGTAGTGAGTATTTAGATTAGACTCCCCTCTGCAGAGCAGAACCCCATGACTTCTATAGGCCCTAGGCACTTTTGCCTTGGTGAGTTCCTTTCTCCATAGAAAAATTAAAGCTTTTATTTCATGTCTGCATTGGTATAAAGATTAATACCATTATTATTGTTATCTTCATTTTTTTCTTCTGATTGAAAAAAATTAAAATGAAAATGCTGTGCCTAATGGATGAGTCAGCCCTTCTGTAGAGGAGGTAGAATGATGATAGACTTGGTTAACAGAGAGGGAAGTAGCCAAAGAAATATAGAGAAAGTCCCTCTAAGGGAGCACACAGGGACTGGAACTGGATGCAGGAGATTGAGGAACAATTACCGAGCTCAACAGGTCAGGCGGTTTGAAGACAGGAGCCAGTGTGGGATCTGCAGTGTCATATACTGGGTCACAGAGGACCTTCTGGAAGTTACTGACAAATGAGGTGATGATACTAATCATCGATGTTTGGGCTGAGAAAAAAAATAAGGAATTGGTGGATTTACGACTGAATAAAATTAAGACGAAGGATTTAGAAGAACTGCAGAAGTGGAGGTTAGAGTTTTATTACAGAGGCAGTAGAAGTATTTGTCAATAAAATCAATTATGCGGGTACACGTAGAGTTTTAAAATCCCAATTCAGGAAATGGTGTAGGTATAATAATAAACCCTGATGATTACCAGATGCCAGGCGTGGTATACCAAGCATTTCTATATTTTATTCCTGTTATATCTCACATTATTAGCCCCTGTGTGCAAGTGTGCAAGTACCCTGTGTGATGGGTACTCGGTAAATGTTGGATGAACCTTACACAGGCCAGAGAGGGGCAAAGGCAGAGACTATGGTGTGAAAGGGCAGGGGTGAGGGTAGGCTGAGGTGGGGCTGTGTGCTGAGGAAGGGCTGGGGCTGTCTCAATCCTGAGGCCCAGGATGCAGCCAGGCCTCAGGAGTGAAACAAACCTTGATAATAGGTGCCCTGGCCAAGCTCTGCATACTCTCCTAGAGCCTTGGCTTCCTCTACAGAAAGGAAATAACAATGCTGATTTGGATAAGCACTAGGTAGTCATCATAATGGGTTCATTCCTCTGCCTGACCTCCATCACATAAACAAACTCCAGCTAGAAGAGGTGCAGAGGGCTGTTTTTAAATCATCATTCCCTTTTCCTGCTGCTACTGCCAGACAGGCAGCTGTCATAGAACCAAAATGCTGTTCAGCAAAGACAGAAGAATGCAGAGGAGGTGTGACCCTCAAGAAAACCTTGCCACACTAGGTGACTTTGAATAACAGGAAGGAAGTATCTGTGATCCTAGAAGTATTTAAAAAGCAAGCATTAAACATGGCCCCATTCCCCAAGAAGGTAAGAAGGAGAAATAACAATGTTTGTTTATTAACAGGAAGTTGCACAGTTCAGATATGAACGGGCTGGTACAGAAGGCTTTGGATGCATCAAATGTCTATGAAAATATTGTTAATTATGTAGGTGAAGCCAATGAAACAGCAGAATTTGCTTTGAACACCACTGACCGAATTTATGATGTGAGTATTCCCTTAAAGTTCTTTATACCTTGCCTTTCTCACTGGCTTTTCTGTTTTCTGATGTCATCTCTTGAACTTCCAGTGTGAAATCCAAATGGCAGAAAGTGTGGAAAGGGCAGGGGAACTAAGGAAAGACCATTTCATAAATACCTTGAAGGTTTCAATCTGCAGATTCTTCGAGATGTGCTGTAGTCCAGTCAGCAAATGCCAGTTCCTTTGACAGCTTATTTTTTTTTAGCCAAAGTCCCTGAAAAAAAAAATATGTATTTAAAATTAGTTCCTGCTGATAGATAAGATACTTTATGCATTCATTTAGATTTTTTTTCAACTCAAAATTATTTATTGCGTGGCTTCTATGTGGCAAGCACTTTGCTGGGGCCTTGGCCAGGGCTTTGTTCTAGGTTCACTGAATCTTTCCAAAAAAAACATTACCTTGAAAATGCCAAAGGCATTACTTCCTCATGGTCACATATTTGACCTTAATTGTAAGCTGTGAAAATGAAGCTGAATGAATTTTGCTTGGTGTTTAGCAGATAAACTCTGTCATTTAAATCCTTCAACTATGAATAGCTGATTTCTTCTGCTGTCATTTTTACCCTCTTCTCTGAATTCCTTTGTAGGCGGTGAGTGGGATTGATACTCAAATCATTTACCATAAAGATGAAAGTGAGAACCTCCTCAATCAAGCCAGAGAACTGCAAGCAAAGGCAGAGTCTAGTAAATATCTTCACTTTCCTATCTCCCTTATAGCTGCTTCCCTCCTTTCATACGTGTAAAGAGAGATTTCCAAATCTAGGATTAAAGAATACTATTATAACTAAATAACATATCAGTAGTTCCTGCTCAGAGTCAAGTTACAAAAGAGCAAAGATTTGATACTTTAAATTGTGATTTAAAAAAAAAAAACTGCTATGTAGTAAACTACATGGAAACATATAGCTATCTCACATACTGTGGCTATTCCTGCTAATCAAATAGGCTGATTAATAGAAACTGACCATAAATACTAATCTTTAGGGGAAAATGTCATAAAATACACTTAACACTATAACTGTATTGCACAAAATTTCCTCTTTCTTGAACAATTTCGAAGGCCTTTTAAAATGTTTCCCATGAAGGAATGGGTCATCTCTGTGAGTCAATTAGGATGACAGGGTACCACAAAGCCATCTGGTTATTTGCTTTTTTTTTTTTTGTAGTTTGTGTTCTACATAGGTTACTGTATTTAGGACAGACCTAACAACCATATGGTAAGAAGCATTTCCAAAGGCCAGTGTTTGCATCTGCTAAAGTGTGCACATCCAAGGGTGAGGGAGGGAAGGAAAAATAAAAGCAAAATCGCATTAGACAATTTTGAATCTTGTGAATCACTCTTAAAAACAATTGAATGGACTAAGAAATTCACTAAACATTATTAGTCTCTGAGATAATGAACTAATTCCTAAGGATTTTTGAACATTGACTAATGAGGTTGGAAATTCATCATCTAGCAAAATTCTACCTACCACCTAAAAACAGAGGCCAAGTTTGAAACTAAAAACCTCACCCAATTTTGTTAAAGTAATTAATCTCATTTAAGCATGCATTTTCTTTCTCTTTTGCAAAGAGCCATTACATAGAGAAGATAAATGCACTTTGCTTTTCATACACAGATACTTAACTATTTATTTCCCATAAAACAACTGTTATTTTATTTTTCTGGGCAAACAAAGGCAGTAAAAAGTGTCATTGTTTCTCTAGTCTAATTATTATATGCCTAATTAATTTATTATGTAAGTCTATCCTGAACATACTCTATGGAAAATAATTAGAATATCAGTAGTGAAGAATTAGAATATTAACAGTAAAATATTTTTTAAATAAATGTTGCTATATCTATGTATTGCTTTTGTTTCTTGTGTTGTGAAGATCAGAATGTGTCAGTCTTCATGACCCAGTGACTTAACTTGTAATATATTCTCTCATTCTTGCCATTATTGAGTTATTGAACCTCATAAAAGCAACTTTTCTATTTTAAATTTAACCATTAATCGATCCCTACCCACATCCCTTCAAAGTTCCATATTTTATGTCTGAATAATCTCTCTGCATTAGCCTGTTTGAATATTTTGCAGACCTGTTCACCTATTTCATGATCTCATCTGGCCAAATCCCTTCCTGTATTTATTTGCAAAAGGAACAAAAACAGGGAGTTAGTACTGTGTCGCTTAGAACTTTATAGGACTGTCTTCCTTTGATAATACACACATTTGTGATGTACATTCAGGTTTTCAAATTAAACCATAGTCATCTACTGAATTACGTTTATAATTTCAGATTACCTTTTCTTCATTCCAAATTCCTTTCAATGATCAGTAATCTTCATTTCCCAATTTTCCTTTTCATTATATATCAAATAGTTGATAGTCAATATAATCTCAGGAAGCTGCTATTTAAATGAATCTTCTGCTTAACTCATTTGCAAAATGAAAAATATTTATGCAAGTCAGTAAATTCCAAATAGAACACACTTCTTATGAAACATTTCTTCTTATAAACATCAAGCCCAAAATAGATTTTCTTCCTCCTCTTTTTATCAAGAGATCCAAATATAGAGTTACATATATTCTTTCTCAGTATATCAGGCAGTATTTTTTTTTGTTTTTGCAGTCATGAGACCCAAAATAAGAGCTAAGACATTGTTTGTATTATAATGTTTGGAAATTGAAATTAGAAAGAGGAAGGAGGCAGGGCGCAATGCTAATTCTCCACACTACCCAGAGAAAATATGAAAGAAGTGCTTGTATTTGGTTAACTGTACTTCATGACACCACCACCCATTATATACATATTTGGGGGGAAAAGATAACAATAAACCAATCACATCAAGACTACCTAATAGAACAGCAAAAGGGTGCCGTCAGAAGTGTATATTTACAGTCCCATTGGAGGGAAAGAGAAAAGTGTAATTAGAAGTGATAAAACTATTTTTCTGTTTGTTAAGAAACAAAATTATCAGTGCTTTGGAATTAAAGCACAAACAGAAACGAAGAATTACTGGCAAAGTTGATCCTTTAGTTCAGATGATGAGGTAATTACATCATGACCTGTTGGGATTTGCTCAAAGATAACCCCAGTCTAGTGACTGTGCCACAAGTATGCTTTCAAGAACAATTTTATAAGCAAAAGACTCTCAAAACTGATGCAAATACAAAATCTGATAGAACTGTATGTACATACATATGTATAATAAATTTAACCATTAATCGATCCCTATCCACAAAGAAATCTCAAGGCTCAGATGGCTGCCCCAGTGAATTCTTAAACATTTAAAGAAGAAATAACACCACTTTTATATGAACTCTTCTAGAAAATAGAAAACAAGAAAGCACTCTCGAACTTGTTTTATGAAGCCAACGAAACTTGGTTACTTGAATCACATAAGGATATTATTGAAAAGGAAAATTATAAGCCAAATTCTCTTACAAAAAGAGATGCAAAAATTCTAATCAATATATTAGCAAATCAAATCTAGCACACCTATAAAGTG
This sequence comes from Nomascus leucogenys, assembly GCF_006542625.1. NCBI lineage: Eukaryota > Metazoa > Chordata > Mammalia > Primates > Hylobatidae > Nomascus > Nomascus leucogenys. The sequence goes on along the minus strand of NC_044383.1, from coordinate 98,555,149 downwards.
CAATATATGATGTCCAATTTGAGTTTATTTTAGGATTTCAAGAATAGTTTAACATTTAAAATATCAATTGTAGTTTGTCACATTTATAGGATACAGGAGAAATTCATATGATCATCTCACTACATGCAGAAAAATTATTTAACAAACTTGATAGCCATTTTTGACTTTTAAAAAAGACTTTCAGCAAACTAAGAATAGAAGGAAACTTCCATAATCTGAAAAATAAAATAATATTCAGCAATTAAAATGGAAATATTGAATGCTTTTCCACTAATATTAGAAACAATACAAGGACACCCTACATTACCAATTCAATGTGTAAAAATCCGGTTTAATTTTATATACAACAATGGGAAATTAACTTTTTAAAATAACAGTGTTTGCAATAGCATCAAATACATAGGAATAAATCTGATAAAAGAGGCTACACATAAAGATCTAAATAAATGAAGATCTAAAGAATTTGTATATAAATGATAAATAAATACCATATTCATTGAGTAGAAGATTAAAATGTGTAAAAATGACAATTCTCCCAAATTCATCTACAGATTTAATTCAGTATTAATTAAAGTACCTGAACTGAATATTCTAGAATTTATATAGAAATGAGAGGGGAAAGCCGAGAATAGCCAAGACCGTCTTGAAGAATAAAAATACAAAGCTGGAAGATAAACTACATTATCAAGATGTATTATAGCTCTATACAGAAATTAAGACAGATATAAAAGATTATAATACCATATCCTCTGTTTTGAATAATGTTTAAAAACCGACACAAACAGATGGAGACAGAATTCAAAAACGTGATTATCTTCAGGTTATCACAGGGACTCTAGGGAGCTTCAAAGGTGGTAATAAGTTTCTATTTTCTTGACTTGGATGCTGGTTATGTTTTGTGTTCATTTTGTGAACATTTGTCAAGCTGTGCATTTATAAAGGATGCCTTTTTCTAGACGTATGTTATATTGCAATTAAAATTTTATTGAAACAAATAAGAAAACAAGGATTATTTTTATAACCAGTCATTATCATATATATGTAGAGAGAGAGAGATTTTTTTCTTTTCAGCTCTTTAACAATTGTGCTGCTTGGTGTTATTAGTCACAGCAGGGCTATATGTTTCAATCAAAGAAATTAACCATGATGGCATCCTAAGTCACTCACAAGCAGTATTACAAGTGTTCTGCAATTCTGTACCTCGAATTTTAAATGCTACTTTCCAGAATTGTTGATCTATGTTCAGAGTATTCAGAATACTGCAAATACTGCAGATGACTGCATCGTACAAATGAGAAGTTTCCTTGTTGAAATGGAATCCTTTCTGAGGCATCGTGGCTCCACTAGTACTTCTTTCTTCTGCTTCTCCACAGGCAGTGATGAAGCAGTGGCTGACACTAGCAGGCGTGTGGGTGGAGCCCTAGCAAGGAAAAGTGCCCTTAAAACCAGACTCAGTGATGCCGTTAAGCAACTACAAGCAGCAGAGAGAGGTAAGCATCAGACAGAATTGAAGTCTCATTTGTTGGTTCACTGGAGTGTAAGGTAAACCTTCAAGGAAGGATTAGGTAATTCTTTATTTGTCAATGTTTTTATACATAAGTGTTATTTTCTGATGACAAAATATGTTCATCACAAAAAAGAGTTCTAGAAAATAAAAAGAAGAAACTAAATATAAATGCTGTAATCACACCACCTAGAGGTGACCTTTAGATTTGAGAGCCTTTTTTTCCAGCATTTCCTCTGTGTGTGTGTCTGTGTGTGTGCATGTCTGTGTGTGTGTGTGTGTGCGTGTGTGTGTCTTTTAATGGGATCATACTGTTTATAGTGTTTGGTAATGGCTTTCTTATGAACATCCTTCCTCATAACAATATGCCCTAATTTGGTTATTGGATTTCTTTGGCCCAGCTGTAAACAGCTTCCCTCTGTTACATGTCAAGTCATTCTTATCATATAAGCAGCAGGCCCAGAGACCAAATAGAAACCAGGGAGACCAACAAGCCCAAATAGAGAAACAAAAGCACACGTTTTGCTTAATCTGGCACTGCAGTGGTATCTTAGATAGATGCGATTGGAAGCAGATGTGCCTTCCTTGGCGCAGTGAAAGTTAAAACACTAGTGCAGCATATGGGTGTTTTACTAGAATGAGCGAATCCTAGCTCCAGTGCTACAGTGCACCAAAGCTCTGGCCAGAAGAGTGGTCCTTCACGGAGAAGCCTCATCATCACCAACATCAGAATGACTGTTTGTTGATGCTTAGTGTGAGCTGGGCACTGTCCTAAGTGTTCAACATAGCTGTATTAGTCCGTTCTCACGCTGCTATGAAGAAATACCCAACACTGGGTAATTTATAAGAAAAGAGGTTTAATTGACTAACAGTTCTGCATGGCTGGGGAGGCCTCAGGAAAACTACAGTCATGGCAGAAAGCACCTCTTTACAGGGTGGCAGGAGAGAGAATGATTGCTGAGCAAAGGGGAAATGCCAGACACTTATAAAACCATGAGATCTCCTGAGAACTCAGTATCACAAGAATAGCATGGGGAAAACTGCCCCCATGATCCAATTATCTCCCACCCATCCCTCCCATGACACATGGGGATTATAGAGATTACAATTCAAGATGAGATTTGGGTGGGAACACAGCCAACCATATTAATACTTTATGTCATGGGGATAAGTACCACTATTGCCTTCAGGCTGATATGAACCCTGAGGTTCATGAAGGTTAGGGAACTTGCTGCAACAGGCACAGCCAGTAAGAAGCAGATTCAGGATTGAAACTAGCATTTATCAGAATCCAGAATATGTGAGGCTAAATGAAATATATCCTCACTTTAATAAATTATTTATTATTTACCTATTATTAAATTAAGTATCATTTTTATAATAAAAATAATTATAATTCACTTAGGTGATGGTATAACTTCAAATTTATAATTGTTTTACAGTTCTAATTACATTACAGTTGAGGCCAAAGAAATCCAATAACCAAATTAGGGCGTATAACCAATCCAATAACCAAATCAGGGCATAACTTCAAATTTATAAAATTTGAAGTTATAAAGTCACCTAAATGAATTATAATTATTTTTATAAAAATAATAAATAATTCTTATAGAAATATTAGAAAATGCAGATAAGAATAAAAGAAGAAAATCACCTATAATCCCAACCCCTAGACAAAATTTTTTGTTGTAAATTTACATCATGATTATTTTAAAGATGTAATTTTTAACAAAAATGGGAATTCACTACTAAAACTCTTTGAAATTTGCTTTTTTTTCTATTAAAAAATACCTTCCTTTATTGAGCAACTTTTGTAGAATCATTTTTATGGCAAAAGTGTTCCACAAGTCTACTTTTTCATAAAAGACAGTGATATTTGCAATTAATTTCAGACACAAACCTCTTATGAGTTAAAATCTCATATGCTTCTATGGCTTTCTCACCAGGTTTATGGGAAATACAATTACTCTTCTTTTTAAATTTACCTCTTAATTTGGAAATGTTTTCAGTCAGTCACATGGTTATCTAAAAATCTTACTTTTGCTTAAGAGCCGAAAATGTGAGATCTGTTTCATTAAAGGGTTAAAGGGGTGTTAATGTTCCCCAACAAATGTCCAGCTTCTCTGCAAAGTGAATGACCCTGTGCTCTGTGTAAAGGGGATGCCCAGCAGCGCCTGGGGCAGTCTAGACTGATCACTGAGGAAGCCAACAGGACGACGATGGAGGTGCAGCAGGCCACTGCCCCCATGGCCAACAACCTAACCAACTGGTCACAGAATCTTCAACATTTTGACTCTTCTGCTTACAACACTGCAGTGGACTCTGCTAGGGATGCAGGTATCACTTAGAAATTTCACAATTTGAATCTAATTAAGGAATTGGCCATTAAACTCTATACATCTTTTGTTGAAAAACAGTTTTCTTCATTTGGGTTTTGGATTTGAAAATTATAGAAGTTAGCTTAGAAAAAGAAAAGGTTTTGCTCTGTTCATCTATCTATCTATACCTGTCTAAATACATATGAGAAACATACATATATTTCACATGAACACTAGATAGATTGGTAAAGAGTCATAATTTTTTCTATGTGAAATTATGGTAGCAATTGTATCAACGTAAGACTTATCCTTTAGGGAACAAGGTTAATCAAATGTTGGGTAAATAATCTTAACAAAATACTGTTTAGCTTTTAGAAAAAAAATTACTAAATGGCATTGCTTTTACTAGGCAACATTGCTTTTTCTTGATCTGAGGAAAGCAGGTTATTACCAACAAGTACTGAATACGGCCAAACATAACTCCAGCTTTCTATTAAGAACAGTGTGTTGGCCAACTTGAATATACAGTTCTACAGAAATGAAAATGAAATATTTTCATGTCTACCTAACTTATTTTGTAGATATTAGAACCAGGCAGTACTTGTGAAATTTCGCTTTTTCCATTCTCACATTTTTATCCAATCCCTTCATAACCTCTTAAATAGCAATGTCTGTCAATATCATGACAAATCATGACTAGAACTTTTTGTTCTCCAATATGGTTTTGCATACAATATTACCTTCACTTGTATCTGAATTGAGAAAGGTCATAAATCCATATATGACCTGTCACTACAAATTTTATTCCAATTTACAAATACGCACTCCCATAACAGTAAAATAGCTCTTTTATAATGATCTTTTAAGTATATGTTCGTTTCTTCCATGTAACCACTCATGGAAGTGCTTTTAAAATTTTGTCTTTAAAAGATTTGCCTATATGAAATTCAACTGTTACATTTATAATGATATTGCCTCGGGAATATGTACCAAATCTGTGTTACATTCTTTTTTCCATTTTTTACCAGTCTTATCAAGTGATTCCAATAAGCATCCAGAAGTTTCAAAAAATTGAAATCGTTTACTGTGCTTTTCTCAAATAGCATTTTGTGGTTCAAAACAAAGTAAATGAAAGAGGATACCATAACGTAAGAAACTTTATAAGTAATATAAGGTGGCTCCCTTTTTCTGAGAGAATTGATTGCAGGGAGCAGGGGGACTCTGTCTTATAAACATTTCCATAATCAATATCCAACATAATTCATTAAGTATATTATCTCTAGTTTTTAAAGACTAGTATACTCTAAAATAAATGTTGTCAGTGATCCAAACAATAAATATTTACCTCTGTATTAATCAATATAAGAAACTGATAGTTGCTATTATTTTACTTAATTCTATTCCTTGCGCTGGAGAAACACCGTGTGTCCTAAGTACAGAGAAGGGATGTTTCCTTGATCTGCACTGACATAGTCTCCTGAATCTGAGTTTAGTTTTTCTCTAGGAAGAGGCTTGCTCTTGCTCAGCTACTAATGCTTAATGACCATGGCCCTGCCCTTAGGTAAGAGAATACCTCAAAAGTATTTCGTCTCTGAGCCAATGGTTCTCAAATACTAGTGTACTAGTGTGCATTAGAATCACTTGGAGGGCTTGTTAAACAGACTGCTGGATCCCACTCCTGGAATTGCTGATGCAATGCGCTCGGGACAGGGCCAAGAACTTGCATTTCTGACAAGTTCCTGGTGATACTGCTGCTGCTTGTCTGGGAACCACACTTTAAGAACCACTGTTCAGTCAATGAAACTCTGGAAAAATTTATGCCATTCTGTTTTGAGTTTCTCTCATCAAGCTGTATTCTTATGACTGGTGCTTTTTTTTTTTTTGAGACAGAGTGTCTCTCTGTCACCCAGGTTGGAGTGCAGTGGTGCGATCTTGGCCCACTGCAACCTCTGCCTCTCGGGTTCAAGTGATTCTCCTGCCTCAGCCTCCCGAGTAGCTGGGATTACAGGCATGCACCATCACACCTGCCTAATTTTTGTATTTTTAGTAGAGATGGGGTTTTGCCATGTTGGCCAGGCTGGTCTCAACCTCCTGACCTCAGATGATCCACCAGCCTTGGCCTCCCAAAGTTCTCGGATTACAGGCGTGAGCCACCAAGCCCATCTGACTTGCACTCTTTTCTGTGTTTAAGTTATGCATTCAAAAAAAAATGATGTAAGAAGTAGTCAGTGGCAGCCTTGAGGGGCACAGCTGCACTAGACTGAGTCAAGGGGAGTGTTCATCTCCCACTCCAGCCACTTCCACTTTTGCTGTTTCCTTCAACCCCCAACACTCAGAGGTTGTTTTGTTCTCCAGCAAGATGTCCAAGAGTAAAAAGAAATAAAAGGTCACTATGATCTGTTTGTAGCATCACCCTTGTCTGTGCCCACAGACCATGGCCACCCACCCTTAGCTTGGCACAATTGCCACTTTTCTGGGTGCTACCTGTTTCCTCCATCTAGTGCCGTCTTCTGAGATGGTAGCAGCAGCATGATGTGTGCATGGACATTCTGGAAAACAATCTTCCCACCTTTTTTCCCAGTATTCCTCTTGACCTGTTACATCAGTTATATTAGAAATGCAAGCAGAACCTGTGCTATATGGTTAAAGGAACATTTGTATATATACCGTGGACCCTGCCCTTTAGAAAAAGTTAGCCTGCTCTAGATACAATTTTTAGATCAGTAAGTACTATAAATGTCACAAAAATAGAAACAAATTGTGCTTTGGGCTTTGTTAGGTCCATGACTATGCCAAATGTCATGCTCGGGGTCAGGTTCAAGCCCATACTGAGGTCTGAGTGGAGTGGGTGGGTGGCTGAAAGAACACTTGGGGGCTGTATACAGGTGAAATGTAGTTCTATTCAGCAGCTGTCTCATCAGAAGCTCTCTCACATTGTCTGCTGTGACTCGGCTGCTTGCTCTGGCTGCTCCTACACACAGCTGAGCAGTCGGCTCGCCCTTGCCTTCAGGGTCAGCAGCTTAACTTTCTCTCTCTCCAGGCACAAGCCAGTTTCTGGCTCCCCCATGCCTGCCTTCAAGGCAACTGGCTCTCCCCTACGGGGGTCAGTAGCGTTACTCTCTCTTTGGGCACCAGCACGCCTAAGCCATGTTGAGCCCTGGCTCTCCCTCTGTCCGTCTGCAAGACAGGCAGCCTTGGCATTCTTTCTCTGGGCGCAAGAGCACGCGTCCTGTGCATGGCATCAGCAGGGCAGTTATACCTTTTCAAACAATAGTGGCTCTGAGCCAAGTATGAGCTTACACAAACAGGTTATATAACAAATGAAGTATGCACCTGTGCCCTAAACTAGGTGAGTCCGTCTGGCCCAGATGTCTGCCTAAACCTATTCCCTGATCAAAGCACATCTGTGTACCTTACAGGCTTTACTATTAATTTTGCAGGATTAAAAATAATTTCTCATAGTTCTACCATATGTAATCCATGTTTGTTGTCTACATCTGATTCTTGAAATATAATATTGAGATATTTACTTAAATGATTAACTTTTATTAACTGCAGTAAGAAATCTGACAGAGGTTGTCCCTCAGCTCCTGGATCAGCTTCGTACAGTTGAGCAGAAGCGGCCTGCAAGCAACGTTTCTGCCAGCATCCAGAGGATCCGAGAGCTCATTGCTCAGACCAGAAGTGTTGCCAGCAAGGTAACTGATGAAAAGACTCATCAGTCAGTGATAATAATAACACGAAGCTGAGCTCCAACTGCTTGGGCAGCTTCCAGAGCCTGGACCTTTCTGCTGTATTCTCCAACTCAGTAGTTCTCAGCCCCGTTTGCTAATTAGAAACACGTGAGGAACACTGAAAACGAAACCAATTCCTTGTCCCAACCTGAAAGCAATAGATCAGACTCTGTAGAGAAAGGGCTCAGTACCTGTATGTTCTTTAAAGCTCCCAGGTTATTCTAATGTGTAGCCAGGTTTAAAAACCACAGAGTTAAACTAGTCAATAAAGCTAATATAGCAAAAGAAGTAAAGCCTCAATAAAAGCCTCAATTCGTTCTTATATTTTATTTGTTATTTTAACAGCTGTTTTAATGCAATTACCATAATGGAATAATCTATCCCATCTGTCCTACCCCTTCAAGAAATTATCTGGTACAACACAAATTATGCAGAAGCTTTTACTGACCACCCGCAGGGTTGACTGAGGAATCACATACTGGCTAAGACGAATAAACTCAACAAAGACACTGTTTTGGGACACATTTAGAAGCAACCCAGCAGAAGATAACTAGAGCCGGCATGTGTAGGAACATCTCCTGACATAACAATTACTTTTCAATATGGCAAAGTGGAGCTTGTTCTTGGACCTCTTGAATTTTTTTAATTGATTCATAGACCAGACTCACTTTTTATGACCAAAGTATATGGTTTTATTTTCTCAGTTAAGAATCGGCCTGAGCAGACTACTGGTCCTAATTACTGACAGAAAGAAGAGTTAGAAATCAACTATTTTGTAATGTAGAAGATTATTCTTGGTAAATAGACCTGACTTTTAAATGATGATAAATGGTCCCTTGTGACAAATTACCTTATTTAGATGCCCCAGTGAACATTTTCAAAAAAGGTTTATCTAAAGGTGCATCAAGAAATGGCATTCTAAAAGCTAGGTTTTTATGAGTGCTTTCTTGTAATATTATTTCTATAAAGAGTATGACTTTGGGACCTTAATCACCTAAGACCATTTGCTAAAGACAGACTTAGCCCTACCTTTGGGAGTTGGGAGCTCACTCAGTGCCCCCAAGTCAGATGCTTTTCATGCAGACATGCACTATTCTCAGACTCTCACTTATTAATGTAAGACTTTAATCCCCCACACTTCTTGTTTATTAAGATGTATTGGTCTTGGCCAGGCGCAGTGGCTCATGCCTGTAATCTCAGCACTTTGGGAGGCCAAGGTGGGCAGACCTCTTGAGTCCAGGAGTTTGAGACCAGCCTGGCCAACATGGCAAAACCCTGTCTCTACCAAAAATACAAAAATTGGCTGGGCATGGTGGCGCACACCTGTAGTCCCAGTTACTCGGGAGGCTGAGGCACGAGCATTATTTGAACCTGGGAGGCGGAGGTTGCAGTGAGCTGACATTGTGCTACTGCACTCTGGCCTGGATGACAGTGAGACTATGTCTCAAAAAAAAAAAAATGTATTAGTTTTTACTCAACTGGTAACATAGGACAGCTGCACTCCAGTCATTTGGAAATAGAGCCTTGAGCTCGCTGACTACCCACATTAGCCAAATCAATATTAATAAATTAATATAAAGATGCCTAATCATTTGGAAAGATTCAGATAAAAGACATAAGTATACACAATCCATCCACTTGTAAATACTCTAAAAATTACCCCTGAATCAGACCAGTTCAGCATATCATATTGGGCCTCTTAGAAGTGCATTTACTGAATTGTGCTTTGTTGTGATGCCTTTCTGTGAGCGATTATAAAAGGCCCCTTATGAACTCATTATTACAGTTATTATAATGGTAGGGCCAGGCACTGGAAAGCACTTTTTAGTTATCGTATTTCATGCTCACAACAAATTTATTATCCTCATTTCACAGATGAGGAAACTGAAGGTTAAATGACTTGCTCAAGGTTACTTGGTTAGGAAGTGGCAGAGCCCACCTGGTCTGAGACTACAAAGCTAGTCCAGACCCCTTCCAACTGTGTAGACAAGGGCAGGGATGTTGCTCACAGCCTCACCCCATGCTCCTTTTATGAGGACCCTAGGGACAAAGTCCCAGCTGTATTAGTAACCGAAATTAGTTCTACTTCTCCCAAACAATTAGTTTTGTATAAATTGTAGGAGCCTTGTGAATTGTACACTGACCAGACAACTTGAGCAAGTTGTTTAGTTCACCCAAACCAAGTATACCGTTCATGGTGGAATTCATATTTATCCTCATTCTTGGATCTACTTAGTCACCACTTTGTTTTGCTTTCTTTCACCCCACTTTAAACTACTGTGTTACAATTTGCCCTAAGTCTTCTCTTCAACTAGGGGAGGATGTGGTAAATAACTAAAGGTATGGAGGCGAGGAGAGCTTAGAGGCCCCTGTCATGAATGAGGGAACCACAGGAAAGCACTCTGCCATTTCTGCAAAGCACTTTTAATGAAACCGTTGTGTCACTCCAGATCCAAGTTTCCATGATGTTTGATGGCCAGTCAGCTGTGGAAGTGCACTCGAGAACCAGTATGGATGACTTAAAGGCCTTCACGTCTCTGAGCCTGTACATGAAACCCCCTGTGAAGCGGCCAGAACTGACCGAGACTGCAGATCAGTTTATCCTGTACCTCGGAAGCAAAAACGTAAGCACATGAGTTTGAAAGGAGGGAATAATATTTACAAGGAAAGCTGCTTTTTCTCTTGCCTAAAATAAAGCCACCTAGGCAAACAAACCAAAACAATGCCCATTCTGGTAACTCAGAAGATCTCATTTTAATGGCAAAATTAAAAGAATGACTCAAGGACAAGTAATTTCTTCTCTGTGTGGGATATTGGGATTGTTTCCTATCACCATCACACTGCTAACTTTGATGAGTCTGAATGGAACACCTCAAAGACTTTCAGAAAGACAGAAGCCTATTCTGTTTGCTGAATCCTGTTTGGAGATGCATAGTGATTGGTACTGTTAGGCTGTATTATATTCCTGGGTTAGTCTCACAAAATTAGCTCATTCCTGGCAGCCAACAAATTTCCACAAGCCTGAGCAAGGATGGGGCCAGCAGACTCTGATGTGGCCACAGGGAGGCTGGAAAGGAAGAGCCACTGCCTGCTCACAGGAGCTTTGGATAATAATTCAGGCCAGAAGTCACTTGTATATACCCAAGTATTTGGATTTCTGATTGTCCTTTAAAAAAGATGATGTTCATTCATATAAATTTTATTTAAATGACTTCTGACTTCTTGATATTTCAGGCCAAAAAAGAGTATATGGGTCTTGCAATAAAAAATGATAACCTGGTATACGTCTATAATTTGGGAACAAAAGATGTGGAGATTCCCCTGGACTCCAAGCCCGTCAGTTCCTGGCCTGCTTACTTCAGCATTGTCAAGATTGAAAGGTACAGTGAATCCATGACACAGGGCATATATGCACATTTCATAAGAAATCTGTTGAATGTGCACATGCACGCGTGCACACACACACACAGAGTCTTCCTGTGGATGTTATAAATAGCATTTTCCTCCCTTTAGTCTTGCTCCATTTCCTTCCATTATTCTTGTATTCTTTCCCAAACACCTTAGTAGAAAAGAAAAAAAAAAGTCATTTCTAAGTCACGATCTGATTATTAGATTTTACCTGGTCAATCCATGAATTATTTTCAAAATGGAATGTCTTTCTTCTCTTTGTCATTGATTGTGATATTTTATAAATACTTATTAGTGTCACAAAATTAAATTACCCATTTTGTGATGAGGGAGCATTAACATTTTGACATTTAAAAAGTATTTTCTATAAATTATATAATAACAAGTGAAAATTATTTATCTCAATAGAGTGGGAAAACATGGAAAGGTGTTTTTAACAGTCCCGAGTCTAAGTAGCACAGCAGAGGAAAAGTTCATTAAAAAGGGGGAATTTTCGGGAGATGACTCTCTGCTGGACCTGGACCCTGAGGACACGGTGTTTTATGTTGGTGGAGTGCCTTCCAACTTCAAGGTCAGCCATACAGCTATATTTTGACCTATTACAAATCTATAGTAATTGTTTTTATAAATCCATAAACCTATAATGACTTGGGGGTTGCTGATATCACTTTAAGAGCTTAGTTCATGGGGGAGTAGAATTCTGAACCAGAATCTATAAACCTGATGTGTAAATCTGGTCTATGCCACTCATATTTTCATAATGTCAAATGCTTTCAAGTTATAGCTAACTCCTGAAATCAGTTCATTCATTCTGATACATGCATATGTAATTAATATTACCCCCACCTGCCACAGGAATGTCCATAGCTTGTGGTGTCACCACAGTTTAGATCTAATCTTCAGCTTTGCAGTGGTGGTTTCAAAAATTCAGTTATCTCACCTAATACAGGTATGAAATAAAGTATCTGGGATGAGAGAGGGAGTGGGACCTGGGAGAGAGTATGAAATCTGATGAAGGGGGATAAAGGAAAGTTCGAAGAAGATGGGAAGTCGATCTAGGGTTCCAATTTCAGGACTATTATTACTAGTTATGGGCACATAATTGGAATTTATCTGAGAATTATTTTCCCTCTCATTATATGAGAACAAGAATACCTACCTCACAAAGCTGGCGTAGGAACTGATTTTTGTCATGAATTCACTGTCCAGCCTATGACCAGCACATAATCTATCACAGTAAATCCCACTTTCTCTGCTAAGATTTGCACAACTGACAAGTTACTCCATATCTAAATGATTTGGCATAAACACACTCGGGTCTAGAAAGATATTTCTACGAAGGGGTAGGTCTCCTTGACCTACTATTAGTTGCATTTTCTGTTCTGTGATGTCTGAGTAAAATATGACCATGAGACAGGTGGCTTTACTTTTTCTATTGCATAGCTCCCTACCAGCTTAAACCTGCCTGGCTTCGTTGGCTGCCTGGAACTGGCCACTTTGAATAATGATGTGATCAGCTTGTACAACTTTAAGCACATCTATAATATGGACCCCTCCACATCAGTGCCATGTGCCCGGTAAGAGACAGTTGAGAATACTAAAGACTTGGATGTTCATGCAAGAGCAGAAGATAGAACAAGTATGAGTCAATATTCAGGTTCTCAAACTTTTCTTTGGGGAAGCCAGTTTTGAAACTGTCATACCTGCAAAAAACTTCACCTGTTCTCTCTCATAGATGAGCTTGCCCAAGTATCAAGTGTTAAACAACTTGTTTGCAGCCTTGATTTAGGATTCCAGAGACTAGGCTGTCCCTGGAGACTTCAGTTGTCTTAGCACACAGGATAGAGAAGAAAACAATCCATTTAACATACCTACAAATACCTTTTATCTCTTCCTTGCAGACAACAGGACTTCATTTAAATGTCGTAAGGTCCACAGAAGATGTTAGAAGAATGGGTTAAAAGGGCTTCACTTGAAAAGCATAACAGAAACTGTAGTGTTCAAATGACCCTTGTGTTTCCATTTCAGAGATAAGCTGGCCTTCACTCAGAGTCGGGCTGCCAGTTACTTCTTCGATGGCTCCGGTTATGCCGTGGTGAGAGACATCGCAAGGAGAGGGAAATTTGGTCAGGTGACTCGCTTTGACATAGAAGTTCGAACACCAGCTGACAACAGCCTTATTCTCCTGATGGTCAATGGAGTGAGTAAAAATACAAGTCCTACTACTTCTCCTTTATTTCCTTTACTTTCTGCTACTCATGTTTCCAGGAACCTTCCCAGGTCTAGTGTGTCATGCCGTCAAACTGAAATTCTAGTTTAGAAGGTCAGATTGGATTTTCTTCTTCAGGAAAGTAAAGACACCAATAAATAAAAGCAACCCTGAAATGCATTTCCCCACAGTGCATTTTTGGATATAAATAAACTAAGGGAACTTTGAGGAAATTAGAACCAAGATCTAGGTGAGCAGTGTGTCTGCAGAAATTTTGCACTGGGTTCCTAACTTTTCCAAATCATATGCCCTAATCAATTTTAAAGCAAAGCTTGCATGCTTTGTATATATGTATGTGTGTATGTAAGTATGTATGTATGTACACACACACATATATATCTTTGTTTATAAATGATATATGTGTACTATAAACAGATATACATATAGTATGAAACAGTCAAAGCTTGCAATAAAGGACAAATTATATAAAGATAAAATAAAAGATTATATATATTTAAAATGAAGATTAAGTTGACTTATTAATGATACAGAAATGTTTTTCTCTCACTAAAAATTATTTTTAATAGTACTTTATCTACTGTACAGCTCAAAGAAAATAGTTTTAGTGAGAAAATGTAATTAAGTATGCTAAATATTTTTGAAAATCCTTAAACTCTTTGTGACACAGTGATTCAAAAGTCTCGTCCTAAGTCCAGTTTATTTCAACAGGAATTTTATTGGTGGTGTAACTAGACAAGATACCTCACAAAAATAAAAAATGAAAGAAGCATATCATTAGCTGTGCCTACTAACTCAAATAGTTTTCAATCACATTCACCAAGTGGCAAAGGTTGTCTTTGAGATTTGACTGGTATATTTCCTTTTTTCTAATATTAGTTCTTATAAGCTAACCAGATATCATTTTGTAAGCTTTAATAAAAGGGTTCAAAGCTATTGAAAATCTTTATTTGGAAGATGTTTCTAAAGGTTAGAAATTTCTTGCCTCAAATGTTTTAATAGAGCTGATAGGAGAGTTTTTGTGGGATTGCATTTACATTGTTCCCAACAACAAAAGCAACGATAGAAAAATTCCCAAACATATTTTTTAAAAACCATCTCTCCGCAGTATAACTGTCCTCAAAAAAAAAGAGAAAGTTACTTTCTCATCCATTATTATGATAATACCCTTACATTGATGTGACAGTATGTTTCTTTTTTGAAATAACTAGTAGGTTTCATACTAATGTCAGACATTTGTCATCACAAATAAAGTTCAACAAATTTAGAATAATTCATGTTACAAAGAAAAATGTGTAACCCTCTATAAACTTGACAGCATTTTCAGAAATTTGTAGGAAGTAGCCAGCAAATAGCTGTGTTTTCAGCAAAATGTTTTCACATCACTCTACATCTGAATACAAAATGAGTGTAAAAATTCTATTATTTCGGTTATATCACCCTTAAATCCATGTAACTAGCCACATGTAAACTGCAATAAATTGCAATAGGCTAGAAGCAAAGAAATGGATGAGGAGCTACCTTCAACCCTTCAAGTGTGGAACCCCTCTTGGGAAGCCACACATATTATGTGAATTTTGTGAAAGTCTGACAAAAGGATAAAATGAAGGCCCACAGTCAATAATTCACGTATTAAATGTTAAAAGTTAGTTTCTTTCTCCATTTTAGATTTTTTAGTGAGTATAAATGGACGTTGAAATATTTTCTTCTCTATTTTAGGTTTTTTTAAATTGGTATAAATAGAAGTTGAAATATTTTCTTCCTAAACTCCAGTAGGTTGCTTTCCACACTCCCAGGAATGTACAAACTCCACTCAGGAGATCACTTCCTATAGAATAGGGACCTTGCCACAATGCTTTATTCTTCAAATCCATTGACTTCTTGTATCTATGAACTATCTTCTGAAACAAGCAAACCTCCAGTAAATTATTTGAGTATTACAAAATTTCTTTGATTCTCAAACATCATGTGTTCCAAGTGCATAATAATTCTATATTTATTTACATAAATCCAGTGTTTCAAAACAATACAGCAATGGCCTTCTTTTTTTAAATCCATATTTGCTGATAATATGGAAGAATTCTTTTCAGTATACCTTGAAATTATTTTTTAATTTTACTAATTTTCACCTAAAATAAATGCAGACACATCTGTTGGCCTGCTATAATTTTTTAAAGTTTCCTAAAGACAAGGCAGTTGAATAAACATGGTATACTATACTCTATTTTCAAGATTTTCTTAAAGGGCAATAATGTAGACTTAAAACTTCATCCATTAATTCAGAAAGTAGAATGAAAACAAAAGAATAATTTTTACACTGTGTATAAATATTAACTTTTATGTATTAAGAAGAGAAATAGCTGCTGATATGGAAGTAGTTGTCACTTTTTTTTTTTTTTTTTTTTTTTGAGACAGAGTCTCGTTCTGTAGCCCAGGCTGGAGTGCAGTGGCACAATCTCGGCTCACTGTAACTTCCGCCTCCCGGGTTCAAGTGATTCTCTTGCCTCAGCCTCCCGAGTAGCTGGGATTACAGGTGCCTGCCACCATGCCTGGCTAGTTTTTGTATTTTTAGTAGAGATGAGGTTTTGCCATGTTGGCCAGGCTGGTCTCAAACTCCTGGCCTCAAGTGATACACCTGCTTCGGCCTCCCAGAGTGCTGGGATTACAGGTGTGAGCCACCACTCCCGGCCGTTGTCACTTTTATTTCATAAGAATTTCATGAGACTTTCTTAGTCTTCAGATAGCTCCAATAATAAAGAATACAGTCTTAATTCTCAAATTCGGCTAAATCTGACTCTACTCGAATAACAGATATTCCTATCTTTTTTTTTTTTTTTTTTTACAACTTCTTTCTCTCCCCAGAGTATGTTTTTCAGACTGGAAATGCGCAATGGTTACCTACATGTGTTCTATGATTTTGGATTCAGCAGTGGCCCTGTGCATCTGGAAGATACATTAAAGAAAGCTCAAATTAATGATGCAAAATACCATGAGGTACAAATCATTGTAGTTTGGTTGGTTTTGTTTTTGTTTTTTATACTTAGATCTGTTGATCTAATCAGGCAGTCAAATGAGACAGGCAGGGTAGTAAATAAACTGAGAACTTTCATATCTAAGGAGCAACTGAAGGACCCTCATCTTCTCAACCCCAGGAAAACATTTGCTTTAAAACAATGGATGTGTTTGTCCTGTTGATGTTCCAATTTAAAAGTCACTGAAAGATTCCTTTTAATTGCTTAATTAACCAGAAGGCGTCTATTAATCTTAAATATCTCAATTGGTATTCCTACAGAATACTTCTATACATTTGTTGAATGAGCCAGAGTGTAGATACAGAGCCATTTTTTTTGCTTATCCTTTGAGCCCCACCAAATGTAACAAGAATACATATAAGTAAATACAGAATTTCCTTTTAAACCACTTATCCAGAAATTAGAAAATACTAGCACAGTTTTCCTTATAAAGAGAACTCACAAAGAATCCCCTTTAGTTTTGAAACAGATGTGCAGACTACTGAAAATATACTTCATCCATTTTCATTAACTATTTTAAATATACAATTTAATAAAGTATATACAAGGCATAATATCTTTTAAGTTGAACCAAAATGCAAGGGGTAGGAGACTGTATTTCCCTTTTCAGTTCAAAGTCCATAGCCTCATAAGAATGGTTTACAATAAAAGAATATTTTAACTATTTCTCTGACTAACATTTTTGCAGATTCATTAGAACTGCTCACTGTGTCACCAAAAAAATTACACCTGGTAACATGCAATCTAGATTCCAGAAGGCACCTGCTTGGGAATACAATAGGGGTCACCAGGGGTTAGGGGATGGGGGAAATAAGAAATTGCTATTCAATGGGTATAAAGTTTCAGTTGTGTTAGGTGAGTAAGTTCTGGACATCTGCTGTACAGCATGGAGCCTATAGTTAAAACTAATTTAAAATTTATGGAGGATAGATCTCATGTTAAGTGTGCTTAACACACATGCTCACACACACACACACACACACACACACCACAAAGGGACACAAGGAAATGCTGGGAAATGTGTGATATGTCTCTTACCTTGATTGTGGGATGATATGAGTGTTTGCATATGTCCAAGCTCATCAAATTGTATACATAAAATATGTGTAGTTCTTTGTATATCAACTAGACTTGAATAAAGTTGTTTTTAAAAAAGAAGAGAACGGTGGCACCTGTTTATAGTTCTTTCCTGAATCCTCTCAGAAGGAGCAGGAGGAAACAATAGGTCTAATCGCAAAATTTTTCTTGGGCTGGCTCCCTCTTCATACAGACCTCCTTTCCCAGGAAATGTGAACTTCTGCTTGTAGAATCAAGAGTTTTCAAGTCTGTGAGAAAAGAAAATCTATCCATTCCCCATTTTGTGAACAAACAAGCACAAAGGCATGGAAGAACAGCTAGTATAGCCAGGAGAATTAAAATATATACAAGTCATCAAATAACTGAATATTAAATAGTTAATCAAGGCTTACTATATATTATCTCTTCCAGATCTCAATCATTTACCACAATGATAAGAAAATGATCTTGGTAGTTGACAGAAGGCATGTCAAGAGTATGGAAAATGAAAAGATGAAAATACCTTTTACAGATATATACATTGGAGGAGCTCCTCCAGAAATCTTACAATCCAGGTAAGTCTTTTTGTTAAGTAGCTGTTTGTTCCTAGCAACGTACTGGGCTGGCAACATCCAGGAGAGGTCTAGTAACAGTGTACACACCCTTACTTGCTACTTTTACACACAGGGACAGGCACAGGCACACATATTCATGTACCTTCAGGCCCTCTGCAGTCAGTCCTCAGGATCTCCTGAAATTAGCATCGCATAGATGTAATCACAGATTTCTTCAATTATTGTATTACTCTTAGAATATGATCTAATGCAATATTTCTCATCAACAATAGGAAGGGTGGAATATGTGTATTGTGTGAAGACAAAACAGCATTTGTCCATTTACTTTTGCTTTAGCCTTAAACCCATTTTGAACTCTCTAATAGCATCTGAGCTACACAAATTTTTAAGGTTATCCAAAGGGTTGTGTATTATGTATAATGAAACATTAAGACAATCCCCTAAACTTTGTTGATTACAGACATGTTGGAAATAATGCCAAAATGGATTCATTAACGACATGGATTAATAAAAGTCTGAAGACCTGTGTTCAAATCCTAACATCGCTTGTGACATAAGAGAATAATTTATTTCTTAGTTTCATTTTATAGGTTAAACCCTGTGAAATTACTAAGAATTGATTATATTTACGTGTAACATGTCAGTTCCCTATGATTCAACCTAATAATCATCTGCTAAAGGGAAATAATAGCATCTCCATCTATTTCACTGAATTGTTATAAAGATAAAATGAGATAATGTAAGTTAAAGCATTTTGAAAACTATAAAGAACAAATTGGCTTGACTCAGAACAAAACTCTTCTATAGGCAAAGATTAGACGTTGCTGTGTACCTATCAAAGAAAGCATGAGAATATGAATGATTATAAAGCCATTACAAATGACTATAAATAAATGCAAATTCCATAGCCTACATAAGCAGGGTAACATCATCATCATGGCTGTATCAGTGAGGCTGACTTTCTTTTCCAGGACCCTCAGAGCACACCTTCCCCTAGATATCAACTTCAGAGGATGCATGAAGGGCTTCCAGTTCCAAAAGAAAGATTTCAATTTACTGGAGCAGACAGAAACCCTGGGAGTTGGTTATGGATGCCCAGAAGACTCTCTTGTAAGAACCACTCAGTCAAAAGCTTTTTAATAGACACAATACTTATCACTCTCAAAAGCTGGAAAAGCTCTTTTCAGCTTCTCTCTGATCCTAGGTACACCTTGGGTTCCTTTCTGCCACCACCAGAAAGAAGAACCATTAAGCTAGAAGGGCTCTTGTGCATGGGGTTCCTCTGTGACTTGTTCATTTGCTTCAGTTTTCCATGGGTGGGGCATCTAACACCCAGAGAGGGTGTGCTAGCATCATCATTCACTCAGGTTGGAGTCATCTCTCAGAGGAGTTCCTGGTGTATGCCTGAATTCCAACATAAACCAGAGTAGGAAAATAAACTATTTACATAGAAACTAACAGGCAAGGCCCTCCATATGTGAAACGTTGATAGTTTTAAGCATTTGATAATTCTCAAAAACACTACCTCCACTTGTTTTGGCACACAGATATCTCGCAGAGCATATTTCAATGGACAGAGCTTCATTGCTTCAATTCAGAAAATATCTTTCTTTGATGGCTTTGAAGGAGGTTTTAATTTCCGAACATTACAACCAAATGGGTTACTATTCTATTACGCTTCAGGGGTAAGTATTTGTTTTTCCCTGAGGAAACTTCTTTGTGATAATTGTTTTGCCCATTAAAAATAATTTGTAATACATGTTAGAAGTGATTTTCTATTCAGATTAATTTTGACTCACACATAGACACACAGAATGCCTCATTTCAAACACTTTATAAAATATTATATGTATTGTATATCAGAAGTTCCTAATCTGGAATTCATAGCCCCACCCCCAAGGGTTCATGGACAGAATTCAGAGGGTCTGTGGACTTAATGGGAAAAGATTACATCTTTATTTTCTCTCAATGAAATTGGTCAATTTCTTTGATTATGAATCTAGGCAACACACCACAGTAGTATTACCAGTACCTGCGACTTTGTCATTGATAGAAATCACAGATTTTTTTGTTTCACATTACAGTTGTCACAGAAATCTCAGAATGTCATTTTTGCTCATTGCTACTTCTAATGTTAATAGGTCTGCTATGGAATCTTATTATTTAATGCCTTAATAAAAAAGTTATAATAATATCACAGATTATTTATTCTAATATTTTGAAACCTGTATTTCAATATGATTGGTTTCCTTTGTATTATTATATGTTTTGTTTTATACATTTAAAAACATTATTTCGTGAAGAGGTCCCTATGTGTTACCAAAATGCCAAAGGTGTTTCTGGCACAAAAATTGTTAAGAGTCCCTGTTTGTATGCTATGAACAAACACATTTGTGATTTAATTTATAAAAGAGTAAAAAGAACATACATACTTCTTAGATTTGCTACAGAGCATTTGAGCTCAGCCTATAAAGATACGTTATTTCAAGAATAAAATAAGGTCTGTAGAGGAATGGTGACCGTGAGATCCAACTGGTGGGTCTCTGAAAAGGTCATCATCAGTATATACACTGATGTGCCAAGTCATCGTATAACTTCTGAAAGCAGCTTTCACTTTTCATGTATATTACCTGCATCTGACACATTTACATCGAATTTAATTGGAATCAGTAGAATTTGTGAGAATTTACCCAAAGCATTTTATAGAACTTCTGACCCAAACCTGCCTCAGACTACCCTGGTTAGTTAAATAACACTTTTTGCCCACAAAAAGTAGTCTATTTTGAGGGCAGACTTAAGAAGTTGGTGCCCATATAAAGGAAAAAGAAGCAAGATTAACATTTGCCAAATATTTTAAGACAAGCAATAAGCAAATTCAGATAAGAAGAGCTAACGTGCTTTTAAAAATGTCTCTTCTGCCTCTAGATGAAAAAGTGAAAGATTTTAAAAAGCCAAACTAGCAAATTAACCCTTGCCTAGTCATCTAGCTACATCCCCAAGGAGACCCAAATATCATCTATTCGAAGGGATTAAAAGTGAGATTGAAAGTAGGAAAGTAAGACTGAGACTGGGTTGACAACTTTCAGCATAACAAAGTCACCAAAAATTTTCAGTTGGAAATATAGGAGATACATTTTTCTACTGAAATGTGTCTAATTTTATAAGCAATACCAGTACAAGCAATAAGGAATTCTTGGTTGTTATTTATAGAAATTATTTTACAAGCAAATTTCCTACACACTATATTGCCTTTAAGCAATACCATTCAGTAATGTTGAAAATGTGTCTGTCTTTTAGATCCCTAGACTCCCTACTTACATGCCTGTGCTTGCATTTCAGTCAGACGTGTTCTCCATCTCACTGGATAACGGTACTGTTGTCATGAATGTAAAGGGAATCAAAGTTCAGTCAGTAGATGAGCAGTACAACGATGGGCTGTCCCACTTCGTCATTACCTCTGTCTCACCCACAAGGTACAGCTCCTCACTTCATATTCTTTCCACCTTGTCTATTTGTGGGACATGATTATGTCAAAAACCACTATGAATAATAGGCTCTCCTATACCTTTTCTAATGTTAAAACAAAAATGCTAGAAGGAACAACTTACCTTCCTCAAAAAAATATTGCTATTAGTTTCCAAGACATGTAAAACAAATCACTATGAAATTTCTTAAAATAAATATAAGGGTTCTTTTTCCAGTAAAACAATAGGTTATAATCTCCTTGAGGGAAATGCCTACTAATATTACCTACTGAACAGAGTGCAGTATTTTGCACATAGAAGGAGCTCAGCAAATATTGGTCTTGTTTAGACCTTGAGTCAAACAATTGAGAATGCAACATTTATGGCCACATTTTAAAAGCTCGAACTTCATCTTTAAAATACATAATACTGAATTTATTTTTCATAATAAGAAAGTTTTCTGGAATAAGAAATGAACCTCTGCTGCTATCCTATGTCCACTTTTGTGGACATAGAAAACATGAGTAGGCTTTTTCTGGGCCCCACTTCCAGTAAGGATCAAAATAATCTAATGTGCTTTGCCATGAAAATGGTCTTCCACAAATGTGATTAAGTGATCATCATGAGGTATGCTCTGTTTCATACACACACACACACACACACACACATACACCCAAAAATAATGCTGATGACTAGTCATCTGAATTTCTTGCCTTACGGGTTTAAATTCCAATCTTGGTTTGGAGGATCTTTTTTTTTTTTTTCTGTAAGGCATGCGTTTATTACATGGCATGAGATGCTTGAATTAATGCACTACCTATATTCTCAAGGCTTTGAATGCCATATGTCAAGTATCTATTCTTATAGATTTGAACTTAAAGCATTCCTTCTGCTCACTTGACATTTCCCTGCATCTTCTATCTGTCCAAAACTAAACTCTCAATCTAACCCCTTCCCCTGCCCAGACCTGCTTACTTCAGCCATCTCCATCTAGTTACAGCAGCTCCATCCTTCTCGTCACCTAGGCTAAACAACTTGAGTTCATCTTTAGTTTGGATATACAATGTGTGGGAGAGAAGTCTGGAGGATCTTTTTTGCATATAGAAATATCCGACCATTTTATCCTGGGCCTCATGAAGAGTTTGGCAACTCGCTGTCTTTTCATTAACCACATGTTCCATTTCAATTTCATGAGAAAATCTGCTTATCCAACCTAGAGTGGGTCAAGGTAAAATGCTAGCTCTGTGGTGTGTAAAGAAGCCTTTTTCTTTTGCAGATATGAACTGATAGTAGATAAAAGCAGAGTTGGGAGTAAGAATCCTACCAAAGGGAAAATAGAACAGACACAAGCAGGTGAAAAGAAGTTTTACTTCGGTGGCTCACCAATCAGTGCTCAGTATGCTAATTTCACTGGCTGCATAAGTAATGCCTACTTTACCAGGTACAATATTTTTATTATGAATGAATCTGCACGATTGATAAATAAAATCAAGACAACAACAAAAATATTAAAACTGAGAACTATGAAATGTATCTGAGGCATTAGGGGATAGTAATTAAAAGCTTGTATGTGCTTGAGAAACTGTCATACTTGGGTTTCTGTGTAGGTTCTTTGCCCTTTAATTTCCATATGACCTTGACTAAGTAAGCCTTCATTTCTTCACCTGAAAATGCAGATAATAATAGTGCCTGCTTGGTAGGTTTGTCATGAGGGGTAAATGAGAAGATAATGCATATAAAGCAACTTGTACAGTGTCTGGCATACAGCAAGCTATAAATATTAGATGCAATTATTTTTGTACTTATCATTAATGACAGAGTAACATACCCAGAGGTTTACAAAAGTCTTAATTTAATGCATGACTTTAAAGAAAGCTATTAATCTAGGTCCTTAACAAAGACAATAGGGGTTCCTTGAGTAAAAGAACAAGCAAGGGAGGAATTTAATATAGATTAAGAAACAGAGGCAGTTCCAATCATCCAGAGTGTGTTGAGGGAAAAGATGTTCATTATTATAAATGTGTGATGCCAGGCACATAGTTATTAACAGGTTGAATGTTAATTTAAAGGGTTCTGGTTAAGAGTGGTTGATGGGTAAGGACCCATCACACATACACACGCGCACACACACACACACACACACTTTAATTGCCAAAGCTCTTTGACTTCCATAATTTTCATCATGTAATTCTGAACAATATTTTTAATATTTTTTCCTCTGTTACAAACACAGGGTGGATAGAGATGTGGAGGTTGAAGATTTCCAACGGTATACTGAAAAGGTCCACACATCTCTTTACGAGTGTCCCATTGAGTCTTCACCATTGTTTCTCCTCCATAAAAAAGGAAAAAATTTATCCAAGCCTAAAGCAAGTCAAAATAAAAAGGTAAAAGATAATGCCTTTCTGACTTCCTAATTGTCATCATTTTCCATGCCCACAGTTCTAGACACTGCTGTTTTAGAGAATTTACTTGATACTTTGCAACTACGTACATAGGAAAGATGGGATTCTTGCAGTATCACATATTCTAGTTTACCAGCTTTGTTGCATTAATTCTTTGTTATAGAAGCATTTTTTATTTTTTATTGACATGTAATAATTGCACAAATGTATGGGGTACAGGGTGATCTTTCAATACATGTATATAATGTGCAAAAATCAAATCAGAGTGATAGCATGTCTATTATCTCAAATGTTTATCATTTCTTTGTGTTGGGAACATTCAAAATCATCTCTTCTAACTATTTGGAAATATATAATAAATTATTATTAACTATAGTCACTCTACCATACTATAGAGACACAGAACAATTTCCTCCTATCTAGCTGTAATTTGGTACACATTAACCAATCTCAGCCTATCCTCCTCCCGCCGCTGCCCTTCCCAGCCTCTGATAACCACAGTTGTAGTCTCCTGTGAACTCAACATTTTTAGCTCCCACTTACGATAACATGCAGTATTTGTCTTTCTGTGCCTGCCTTATTTCACTTAACATAATGTCCTCCAGGCTCATCCGTGTTTGTTGCATCAGTTCTTGTTCCAATGAAGTCGGAATCAGCTATTTATTCATACTTCCAACTTACAATGGTTTCCCTTACAATGGTTGAAATGTCTCTGTGCTTAACAGTTTGTATAAATAATACATATTATTTAGTACTATAATTCTCTAGTATCATTTTCTTTTGTGTAACAATTTTAGGCTTTTGTCACAATCATGGAAATTATTCAAGTTTCTGATCTTCCTTGGTTTTTCCCCTCCTTCCTGGACCTTCACTTCAACCACTCACAAGCACAGTTGGTCTGTGACATCAGCTAAAGCTACTCCATTATCAAAATCTTGAGTTCTAAAATTCCATCCTGACTACTATTCTTCCTCATTCATTTACTTCAACTGTGTACATTATTTGCCTTCATTATAAGTGGGACCCTTAATCCCTTCTAATTCTGTCAGTTTAACCCTCCCCACCTCTTTCATGATCCAATTTTAAGAGTGTGCTCAGGTGTCAGTGTTCCCATCCTGGCCCATGCCACCAACAACTCTCATCTGAGTAACTGCATCACCTCCCAGCAGGCCTCCTTGCTTCCACCTTGTTCCCTGACAGCCTATTCTCAACCCTACAGTCAGATCCTTATAAACATAAATCATATCATGTCACTACTGTGCTCAAATGGCCCCCCCGACTACACTCAGAGTAAAAGCCCAAGGCATCACCATTCATAAGGGGCCCTATGTGATCCATGCCTTACCCTGAGTTCATCTCCTCCTACTTGCCCACCTCCCTCACTCTTCTCCCCATACTGGCATCCCAACTATTCCTAGAATGGGCCATGTGTACTCCTACCTTAGGTTCTTTATTCAGGCTTCCCTTCTGCTTGGATCACGCTTCTCCCAAGTATCTGCACAGACAACTTCTCCTCCTACAATTGCTCAACTCTCATCTGTTCAATGACCAGTGACCTACATTGACACCCTATTGAATACTGCAGCCTGCCTCCTACCTCCTACCAGTAATACTGCTCTTTTGCCTCTTTCTGTTCTTTTTTCATAGTCCTTATATTTTAATTTATTAGCATGCTTTCTTTATTATGTTTATTATTTATTGTCTGTCTCCTCTACTAAAATGCAAGCTCATTCATTTTGTTCCCTGAAGTATAATAAGCACACAGAACAATGCATATAATAGGTGTTCAATAAATACACAGCTATCTGCATCATAGGGTTGTAACAAAAACTAAATGAGTTAATGCATGAAATGATATGCACTTAGCATAGCGCAAGGCATATAGTAAAGATTCAGTGAATATTAGTGGTTATATCTCTATAGAGCCTTATAAGTATTCTGGAGGATTGGTTCCTAAAAGTAAAATTGCTTGGCTCAAGGGAATATGCATTTTCAATTTTGAGGCAATACCAATTTACACTCCCACAAACAGCATTTGAAAGAACATATTGTCCCACACTATTGTCAACAATGAATATAATCAAATTTCTATAATTTTGCAATTCTGATGGACAAATTGAGGTTTTAGTTTGCATTTCTCTGAATGCTAGTGAGGTTGAACATCTTTTCAGGGGAAGAACTGATTGCCTTCCAAGGCTGGCTTCTGGACCATCAGCAAGAGGGAAGTGTCTCCACCAGCTTCTCCATTCTGATGGTTTTTCACTGACCATTATATCTTGACATTTTCCATATATTTGAGCATATGTGGACTACTGTTTTCAATCCTCTTGAAATTTCTCCTTTGTTCATACATGACTGCTTTATCAATGTTAACAAAATAATTTTGTGTGTGTATAATTAAAACTTAGTAGTTTCTTAGGATCTCTTCCTGAGTGACATGAAGACAGATAATTTCATTGATTCTCATGAAGGATTTTGCTGGAAGATACTATGAAGGAGTTTTCAGAGTATACTATAAAATTCTAATAGATTCTTGCTGTTACCCTCATACATTGATGCTAAAAGATTTATCCTGCAAATTTTTTTATCTGGCACTTGAACACTGGTCAGAGGTTCATAGGCAGCAGATTAACATTACAGGCTGATGAGGGACATCAACCTTCTCAAGCAAACACAGTTACCCCTTTAAATAAACACAGTTTTCTAAATTAAGTTGTCTATCAAATGTGATTTCCCAGCAAACATTCAATCTCAAGGTTATAATCAACAGCCCTACTAACACAAGCTTTTCCATATTACAGGAAACTTGTTAACCTTTATGGTAAATAGTGTTAGACAGAAACTTGACTTTGTAATAACAAGATACAGAATCGCCATAGATTTCAATTATATTTTATGGTAACTAGAATGTCAACATTTGCTAATCTTTTCTTATATTGACCCTTGTTTCAACAGCTTCATAAATATCTACCAAGAAAAATGTGTGGCCTCTGACCTAAATTTTCATCAAGGCTGCATCAAAGCAATTGGGATTGTAATAATTTATTTTCACAATCACTTCCTAATATCCTATTTTATTGACTTATTATATTCATTTAACCATTAATAGACTCAGTTGCTTCTAGTTTTCTCCTTTTATAGCCAAAGATCTTTGTAGGTAAATCTCTGAGTATATTGCTGAACAAATCTTTAAGATAGATTCCTAGAGGCAGAATTACTGAATCAAGGCAAATTGCTTTCCAAAAAGGTAACATTGATTTCTAGTTCCCTATGGTATTTGTGAATACCTGTATTATCACCTATGTTCCAGCCTTAAATTTTTTTTAACAATGTTTATGTTTCACATTTAACTGGGAAAAGTTTCTCATTTGGTGTTTAATAATGAACATTTCAGGTATTGTAACAGACATCATGCTAAGGTATCTGGCAAACCACTCTCTTCTCTTAAGAACTGATTTCCTACCTAGCGGGCAGGTCCTGTGCTTTAGATGCATGACCTCACTTCCCTGGATATAGATCACTGGACCAGGGTAGATCACGTGCACGAAGCTGGGCTATCAGATTCTCTTCCTTGGAAACTTAGAACCTAGAGAGATTAGCCTGAGCTCGCCATTGAATAGAAAACATGTAAACCTAAGGGCATTATGTTAATTATACACAGAGGAAAAAAAGCTCCTTCATAGAGTGAAAGGCAAAAAGCTATCCTGCTGAGAAAGAAAAATGAAAAGAGATGCTCTGAGAAACCAGAAACCTCCAGAAAGGGAGTGCCTTGATTCTTTCTAGCTTTCCAATTGATACTAGCCACTGCTGGGACACCACAATACTATCTTATCTTAGATTGTTTAAGATACCCTGGCCAGGTGCAGTGGCTCACGCCTGTAATCCCAGCACTTTGGGAAGCCGAGGCAGGCGGATCAAGAGGTCAGGAGACCGAGACCAGCCTGGCCAACATGGTGAAACCCCGTCTCTACTAAAAATACAAAAATTAGCTGGGCATGGTGGCGCATGCCTGTAATCCCAGCTACTCGGGAGGCTGAGGCAGGAGAATCGCTTGAACCTGGAAGCCAGAGTTTGCAGTGAGCCGACATCGCGCCACTGCACTCCAGCCTGGGCAACAAGAGCAAAACTGTCTCAAAAAAAAAAAAAAAAAAGATACCCCTAGATCCTTATAACACATTGCCGTCTTTTTCTTCAGTAGCTCAACTAGCTTGGCTGTTATCTGACACAAAAGAATCTTGCTAAATTGAACTGGTACTATCAGTGGGATTGCAACTAATAGGCCCACAGAGAAAACAAAAAATTACACTGGTAAAGCCAAAGTCTAGTGGAGTTCATTGAGAATCACCATACACATACCCATCTTAGGATAATAAACTGAGTCTCAGTGTTGTATGGTATAAAATAATTAAGTTATAACTTGGCTATTTTATCATTATTAAGAGTGTGAATGTATTTCTGCAGAAGAATTAACATATTTGGTTGCCATATATAAAGACACCCGAGTTTATTGATTTTTGCAGCAGATGAGAGACGCAGCCTACATAGTCATGTATTCCCACATTGAAGCAGAGTAAGGCAAGCCTGGTAAATTGAGATTATTCTGTTTCAAATAACCCTGTGCTTCACTGAGCACCTAGAGCTAAGTGGATACACTGACTAAGAAAGTGTGAGATCCTTTCCATCCAAATGGAGAAAACAGGAAGCAGCCAGAGTTGGGGAAAGTCCTCTACCCTAACTCTCACTCTGTTCTCTCACCCTCAAAGTATTTTGAGTACCTGTGCAAAGTATTTCCAGCTGGGCCTTTCACTGAGACAAAGGTGATCATATCTCCTATCATAAAGCATATTACTCCACTGGGATTGAAATAGAGCATGGATTTGGGGAAATTTTCCTAAGACATTAGAGTTAAAGAATCTCCTGGCAGCCCTACTCCAGCCCATTCTGCCCACCTACAGCTTGAAGCTATGGCCATTATTTGTAGTTGAGAGCCTGGACCAAAAAGTATTGGTAGCTGGGTATATTTCTTCCATCCAAGAGAGAAACCTTGTTTCTGTGGCAGTAAAAATCAAGTTATGAGTCCTGACAACTGCATAAAGAAGGGAAGAGGGAATGGTGGAACCAGGTGGGCTTTCCTTTAGGACATGAGAGTCCATGAGCTCCCATCTCTCTCCAAACTAACCACCACTGTGAGAGTCTCCACTGCCAAAATCCAACTGCACGAGCTGCTGCCCTGAGAGCAAGAGACACTGGCACAGCTGGTCTGTCCTTTAATTAATTAACCTGCCCTCTGCCCAAAATCAGATCTAGATTTTGAAAGTAATTCTGAGATCTAGCTAAAACACTATTTTTTGTGTGTGTGGGGGGGGTCTTGTCTTTTGCCCTTATGAGATTAAGGGTTTTATTGTCCATCTGTTCCAATCTACTTTATATCTTCCAGAAATTCCACACGGCTTGGTTCTGCCAGTAAAAACTCTCCTAGATTTACAGGACTGCTGTGGATTTATTTTTATGTATATAGTTCTGACATTTCAATGGGAATAGGGAGGCGGGGACTAAAGGTGTATGCTCATTCAGTAATCCTGAACCAGAACTTTTCATATCTAATCCTCTCTCCCATCTTGTCTGTTGCCTGTGAGTGCACGTTCAGTAATCCTGAATTTTTGTATCTAATCCTGCCTCTGTCCTCCCTGCTGCCACACATTTCCTCTTCTATCAGACCTTCCTTGTTACAAGCTGTCTTCCTAGGTGGGTCAGAGCAGGCCACTCCCTCCCTGCTTTCAAAGCCTGTGTGGCTCCTCATCACCTAAAAAACAAAACTTCCAGCAATCATCTAAGGTCCTATCTGGCACCAACCTGTTTTCCAATTTGCTATTATAACTGTTTCTCCAAATTAATTTTCAGTTCCTTAAAAAATAGGAATCATTTCTCATTCACTTTCTATTCCCCACTACATGCCACCCACGGGAGGCACGTATAATCATGGATTTCCTTCCCCTTTACTTCTACCCATTCCATAGTCACTAAACATTTGCTTGAATAAATGACTAAATACTTGAATTTATTTGCATTTACTTTTATTTTGCTTCAGAAATTGAAATTAAATAATAATTAAATACTAGCCTATACTTGCACAACTCTAAATTTTAGCATCAGCCATGCAATTTTAAGAGCACAATGTGTTTAAAAATTGTTCTATATCCTGTCACATAAAATTCTGCTACATATCCTATCACCAAAAATATCCTTAAGTATTTTGAAGATGTTGCTATGTTAACTTTTTACACAACATGCATAAGTAATAATCTGTGTATTAAAGTAATGTTAATATTGTTTCTTATATGAGGATTTTGTTGATTGATTCAGGGTCATTTTAATTGCCAACTTGCCACTTTTCACTATTATTTAAGATGTGCACTTAATTTAAATGATAGAGCAGTTGTCTCTATAGCTTCAGTTTAACTTTGCTTTACTACCATGCGGAAGAATTTGGGGTTAGTTAACATGCTATGTTGTTGATGTTACTGCTGCAGCTACTGCTGTCATTTGCTCATGGTGCTAGAGGTAGGGAAGAGAGGGGACCTAATGTTCCATGAATGGAAAATGCACAAATAATATACAATTTTTTATCCTTATTAATGATAAGGACATCACAAATTATTTTTTGCTGCTAGTATGTCACTTTTATCACTTAATTTGGTTTACTTTTATAGGGAGGGAAAAGTAAAGATGCACCTTCATGGGATCCTGTTGCCCTGAAATTCCCAGAGTGGAATACTCCAAGAAACTCTCATTGCCACCTTTCCAACAGCCCTAGAGCAATAGAGCACGCCTATCAATATGGAGGAACAGCCAACAGCCGCCAAGAGTTTGAACACTTAAAAGGAGATTTTGGTGCAAAGTAAAGTAACACACTATACTCCTAGACTCCTAATGACATGGCTGGGCTCCATCTTTGTTTGCCACATGTCATTGTTTTTTCCTATCTTTCCTTTCTGTGCCACCTTAATCCTATTATGTTGTCATCGAAATAAATACTAAATAGTACATGATTTATGCTATCAAAAGAATTATACTCTCTGTGACTTTCCAATTGTAAGGTTCATAAAACAGTATTCTTCCAGGATACTGTATTTGATCAAAAAGAAAAGCCAATCAAAGAAAGGAAGATGGAGCAAGTTTCAAATGACTCATCATCTAACCTTGATATCCCCCTCCCTCTCCCATACAAATTGCTTTCAGATTGTAAATGGGAGTACATTCGAACTGCTAGAAGGTTAATAAGGAAAGGCATTGAAAATACAAATATGCCTGTATGTCTATGACCCTCCAGCTATCTCCAACCCCATCGCCTCTTTCCAGTATTTCACAAATCTCCAGGTTATCTGATATTACTGAAGAATTCTTTTTAGTTTTAGCACCCAAATATTTTTATATAGGTCTTACATAGCTCTGTCAAACATTCATAGAGGCAAAGTATTCAATAAGAAATCTCTAACACCTTATAATTTGCTACCTGCATAATAGGCAGAATCAGTATTTTGTATTTTTCAGGAAGAATTTAGAGTTAATCAAACTAGAAGTTAACCTAATAAATGTATCTTATCCATAGCCTGGGGCCAAATTTCTAGAAGGTTTTGTTTAATTTCTAC
Organism: Nomascus leucogenys; assembly: GCF_006542625.1. NCBI lineage: Eukaryota > Metazoa > Chordata > Mammalia > Primates > Hylobatidae > Nomascus > Nomascus leucogenys. The sequence continues at coordinate 98,523,777 of NC_044383.1, read as the reverse complement.
ACACTCGGGTGGCTGCTTTTTACATGTGGTATCCATTAATTAATTTTTACTGGGAAAAAAATTTAGTCTGTATTTTAGATAGCACACAACTGATATTATTTGTATTACTCACTAGTATTTTGTCCACATGGATAAGCTTCTTTAACATACACATTTTTACTAAATGGCAGCCTTTTTTTTTTTTTTTGAGACAAGGTCTTGCTCTGTCACCCAGGCTGGAGGGCAGTGGCATGATCATGGCTCACTGTGGCCTCAACCTCCCAGGCTCAAGTGATCCTCCCACCTTAGCCTCCCAAGTAGCTGGGACTACACGTGTGCACCACCACCCCTGGCTAATTTTTAAAAATTTTTTGTAGAGACGGGGTTCCACTATGTTGCCCAAGCTGGTCTTGAACTCCCAGGCTCAAGTGATCCTCCTGCCTTGGCCTCCCAAAGGCCAAGGATTGCTAGGATTATAGGCCTGAGCCATGGCACCCAGCCTACAGCCATATTTTCAAAGCAAGACACAGTAAGATCCTTAACTGAAAAAACATTTCCTCAAATGTGGGATACATCCTTGTTGTATGAGGAAGTAGAGAAGAATTTACAATTTTGAACTAGCCATGCTAATTTAATATTCATTAATAATACTAAGTGTGGAATAATGTTGCTTGGGATTAGATAGAATGGCTACTTATTTATTCTTCCTTACACTGTATTATTTTAAGAAGTTAGAGATTATCCTCAGTCTCATTTTACATATGGTAATCCCTTTCTTTTCATTTACCAGGTCTCAGTTTTCCATTCGTCTGAGAACTCGTTCTTCCCATGGCATGATCTTCTATGTCTCAGATCAAGAAGAGAATGACTTCATGACTCTATTTTTGGCCCATGGCCGCTTGGTTTACATGTTTAATGTTGGTCACAAGAAACTGAAGATTAGAAGCCAGGAGAAATACAATGATGGCCTGTGGCATGATGTAAGTTGAAGGTAGAGAACAGCATTATCAGCAAATAGCTACCATTGTCAAATGGACACTAATGGGCCTCCATTACTCTCTCTAGAAATATCCATTTTAAAATTCTGCTGCTGCACACTCAGAGTTCAATTTCAAAAAATTGTATTCCTTATAAAAGTCTTAAAGCATACTATTTAAAAAGAGACACAGGCTGAGCGTAATTATTTTAACTAAAGGATCAGTGGTCAACATAAACTGAAATTTGGTTTTTAACGATTTCTCACTTATTTTCTACTGCCAATAGGTTTTTACTTTTCAACAATTATTATTGAGTGTCTTTTATTGGCTAAGCTGTGGAAGATACAAAGTGAATAGTAAATCAGTTAGGAAGATAGGATACCACAGTGGGAGCAGATAAATACTGAAAGAAATTGGTGGGTATGTAATGTCAAGAGTAAGCAATGTAATATGCATTACAATTAATCACAAGAAGTTTAAGTGGGAGAGAACATACGGCCTGTTCTGGCTATATGTGGCCTGGTTAACTGGGAAAAGCTTCATAGAGAACATGGAAAAACATAAGCTATATTCAGAAATTAAGCTTTAAATCATTCTATCTAGAGGTCAGAAAATATATGGATCACTTCCTCTAATACATGAAGTGGTAAATGGAAGATAAGCAGGAAAAAAATACACCTATGCATATAAAGCAAAGAGGCCTGGAGACAACTCACAATAAAGGCATATGCTGTATAACAAAACAGAATCAAATGGGGGATAAAGTTTCTGCCATTCCAAAAACTGCATTGCCAGAAGCCTACTAAACAGAAGAGATAAACTCCTGACCTTCAGAGATGGGGCCATTTTAAAAATAAACTTTCTGAAGATTTCCCATAGCATTGCAATAGCAAAACTGGAAGAAGAGGAAACACAGCCTTTTCTCCAATCTTGGAATGTACCTGAGATGTGCTATTTTCCTTCTCTTCATCCAGGTGATATTTATTCGAGAAAGGAGCAGTGGCCGACTGGTAATTGATGGTCTTCGAGTCCTAGAAGAAAGTCTTCCTCCTACTGAAGCTACCTGGAAAATCAAGGGTCCCATTTATTTGGGAGGTGTGGCTCCTGGAAAGGCTGTGAAAAATGTTCAGGTAAGCCAGGCATGACCAAGTAGAGCCATTGACCATTAGAGCCAGAAGATCATCTAATTGAGGCCCTCGTCTCACAGATTACGAAACTGGAAACTAGCACCAGTAAAACTGTAGTTTTCTGGAAATGGGATATCAAAGTAAGTACTGTCTTATGGGCTGCCTGTCTGCCCTGTGGCATTACAAAGTCAGAAGTAATCTTTCGATTCTAAGGTAGATGTGAAATGAAAAAGTTTCAGATGCATAAATTATCATGAAAATTTATGTCTCAAGGGGATCTTATTTGTTCAGGAAGTACCCATACTTTTAATGTAAAAACATAACAAAAAAGAAAGCAAATCATTGCATTATACATTATTGAGTGAAAAAAAAGTTTCAGGTCATTATGCAAACTACAATCCCATTTTTCCTACACACACACACACACATACACACACACACACAATTTGTAAATGTATAAGGAAATGTGGTTACCCTGGGGAGAAGTGAGAATACAGTAGAAAAATATCATTTGTGTAATTTAAAAATTAAAAATATTGCACTTATAAAAAATTTAGCAATCAAAGGAATGCATCAAAGGACTAAATTTTTCTTAACATAAATATAGGTTGGATTTTAGCAATGTTAAAAATAATTTCTAAGACCCATTAATATATGTAGATGAAGCAAAAAAGATGGTTTACATTATAATTAGATTTTAGGTAAGCAGCCCCAATTCCATGGCAATCTCTTTTTTAAAATGTCCAAATGCAGTACAAAATCAGTTATCTTAAGTGGCCCAAGTTTCATGTCCTGTGATATGATAAATTCTCAATCACAGAAACAGCTCATGAAACTGGAAATGAAAGCTTTCTGCTGTTTATTTGGTTTTGGTAGATTTAAGTAAAGAACTTTGCTAGCCCTCATCAGCCTTAGGTGATCTTGGCACAGCTGTCATTCTTGAGGGAAAACTAGGATACTTCTAAATATGCAGTTTGAAAACCACAGCTGCAACTTATTGTGTCAAAGTGTAACATAAAAATGTCCATAACTTAATTACTACAGGTTGACATTATCAAATACAAAATTCCAGCTTCAAACAACCAGTTAAAAAGCAACTATCCAGGAAAGTATTGATCATTCAGACATCTGAAATAAATAAAACAAGTAATTACGTGGTTTCCCTTAGGACTCAAACCCCCTCATTTTGCTTCCCCTTGGTGCATCTGTGTTGAGAAAATTGATTTTAAGAAATATCTTCTTCCCTCAGATTAACTCCATCTACAGTTTTAGTGGCTGTCTCAGCAATCTCCAGCTCAATGGGGCCTCCATCACCTCTGCTTCTCAGACATTCAGTGTGACCCCTTGCTTTGAAGGCCCCATGGAAACAGGAACTTACTTTTCAACAGAAGGAGGATACGTGGTTCTAGGTAACATTAGTCATGTTAAAAATATGAGTCATGAAATGCTTCTTCCTGGAGATGGCTAAGAGGGAATATCAGGCCCAGAGTTAAAACTTAAGAATGCCAAACTCAGCCCTAGAAGATGACCTCTTCCCACAAGAACCACCTTTCTCCCTCCTGCACTCCAAACCATACACGCAGTTCCCATCCCTGTATACTCTCCCTGACCAGGCTTCTCCACAGCTGCCAAACTTCTGGATGAAGACCACCTGGGCTCCTTTAGAATGTCTATGCTGCTCCGTGGCCTGATCCATGTCAGTTTTTGGCCACCTTGCTCCTCGAGGTCTTGCTCTGCTCCTCCTTGGCATGAACCATTGTCCTACTAAAGGAAGTCCCACTTTCTCCCCATGACCTACAACACCAGCAGACAACGTCAGAAATTTTTATTTCTGGCTTTTTATTATTCTCCTTGACCATTACTCTCTCACTCTTTCAGTTTTTATTGTATGCCTCCCGTAAGGCAGTCCCTATGCCAGATGATGGGACATAAAAGTTCTAAAAATAAATAAAATCCTAGCAGACTACACACAATCATCATCTAATTCATTCCAAGAATATTCTATGGAGCAATCGCTGGATGTGAGGAAGACACCAGAATAAGTGCCCGGAATTAGGATAGGAAAGGGTATAAAGCTGCATGTTCCCTGCTCTCAAGGCACTTAGGTACTTTGCACATCCCCTGAATAAAGAAATTACACTGCAGCCAAGTATACTTTTTAAACCACCACCATATCCAGCAGAACACCCAGAGGTAGTATTTCCTCTCTGTTTAGCTCATGATTTTACTTTCCTGCCTCACCCATCTTTACCCCTACACTAAAACACCTACACTTAACAATTCTCAGCCTTTCATGGAATTTCAGTGATAAGAACTCTTAACAGTTTGGACGGCTGGGAATGCAGAGCAAACTGCACAATTTATATACTACTCCATGAGCATTAACTAATAACAGGAAAAAATTTTAAATGATTTATAGGATACATTAAATGAACATTATTTAGACGCCCTGGTTTGCAATGAGTCTCTTGGAGTAAACACAATTATTCTTAATAAGAATTTTATTGGATCACCTCAATAACAGTTCCTAAATACTTTCTCTGCTCTTTCTCCTCTGAAATGCTGTACAGCACTGGCACCAGTTAGGGTTTTGTTTAAAAATTATTTTAAAATACAGGTCTGATCAAGACAGCTCTCTTGCTCAGTGACTGCAAAATAAAGCCTAACTTCCATACTTCAGCACTAGAGCCCTTCCCAGTGTGGTTCCCACTCACCATGCCTCCTTCTCTCCTGGCAGGGACAGTCCAGCCACAATGGCCTTCACAGTGCTCTCCAAGCATTCCAGCCTCTGTACCTGTATTCAGTCTACTTCCTCTGCCCAGATTGCCCTGTCCTCCTCACTTGTGAAATACTCAATAGTGCTGCTGCTACTTGGAATTAATTTCTCCTCCCCTGAGCTCCCATAACACATATTTTGTGTGCTGTTGCCAGCCTCACACCCCACAACGGGATGGATGCATTAGTTATCTTGGTTCCCCACAGAGCTTTCCACAGTGAGTTTGACATGGAAAAGCCACTTTCTACTTATCTGTTAAAAAAAATGCATCAAACTTTCAAAAACAGATACAAAGATACATAATTACAAAATCACACCATAGTTGCAAATATGATCTTGCTGTTCTTGGGAGTTTATAGTATTTATCTCCACAGATGAATCTTTCAATATTGGATTGAAGTTTGAAATTGCATTTGAAGTCCGTCCCAGAAGCAGTTCCGGAACCCTGGTCCACGGCCACAGTGTCAATGGGGAGTACCTAAATGTTCACATGAAAAATGGACAGGTAGTGTCTGAAAAATGTTTAACAATTTATCTCATCTGACCTTAGATTCTAGATCTGAAGCAGATTTATTTCACAGAATTATTTCATCAATCTTTCCTAACTGAAAAGAAAAATAGGAAAGCTATAACATGAAATGTAAATGTGAGCAATATTTGGATTCAGCTTCCTATGTTGAAAGTTGATTTGATTAAAACAAAGAGTCATGAAAATATGGCAAAATTATCCAAAAAATCACCAATAACAACATAGTTTTAACAGAAGAATGAGAAGCACTTTTTTTCACCAAATGGAATCAGCTAACATAACTATCAAAATCAACAAACACTAAAACATCTTTCTAAATATCTATAATATGTATGTATATCAGATATATGTACTTGTACTAGATATGTATATATACTATACATATTCTCAATTGATAGAAATAAAAATTATGTTATAATGCCACTTTCATCCTAAGATACTACTAAAGAATATTCATGGAAGTATTCAAATAAATATTAAGAAAAAAGTATATTTTCATTGATGCTGCTAACTTAATATAACAGATTTTTATTTGGGTTCTAGTACATTCTATTAAATTATATTTAGCCATCACAATAAAATGTAACCCTACTTGGTGCTTACTATTTGTTGGGTACTATTCTAAATGATTTACCTAGATTAACTCATTTAATCCTCCCAATTATCTCCATGATGTAGGTAACAGTATCGCTTTTAATTTACAAATGAGAAAACTGGGGCAGAGAGTAAGTTAAATAGGAAACTGGCTATCTAGCTTCAAAGTCCATGTTCTTCACCAATACTTCAACCTGCTTCGTATAACACACTCAGTCTTTAGAAATTAAAGGGATTTATTCTATTTCTTATTGTCCCTCTCTCGCTATTTTCTCCCCTTATGAAGTTACTTTGCTCTCTCCCCAAAGAGCACCCCCAGTTGAACCTATTTCTATAGGCTGCCAAAGAGTGACCCCTTGTGTTCGAATTGCAAAGCTAATCATGTGTGAATATTTGTTGACGTATTGCTTCACTGTGGTAAATTATTTAAGAAATTCAGTTTTATCACAATGAGGACAAACTAAATCATAGAATGTGTCCTATCTTTTGCAGGTCATAGTGAAAGTCAATAATGGCATCAGAGATTTTTCCACCTCAGTAACACCCAAGCAGAGTCTCTGTGATGGCAGATGGCACAGAATTACAGGTGAGAAAACTGACTGCCCTGGGTAGCCTGCACACCCAACTGTAAGATTATGACCTGGCAGAACTTAGGCTATCACTTATATGATAGGTAACGCATGGCAGTCTAAAAGTATCCAAGAAAATAAAAGCATGTTATTATACTATTATGTGTATACTGAATCCACATGTGATTTCAAAATATGAATGCTGCAAAACTGTATTAAGGGGTTGCTTAAATAACGCATAGCTTATAGGGCAAAAAAAAGTAGCACAAAAATATTCTAAATATTCTCCCTTTCTAAGGAAAATGTTACAGTAATCTCTTGGTTAGACATTGTTAGACATCATTGATGATTTTAATAATATAGAAGAAAGTGTGGGTTTTATTCTGGGATAAATAAAAGCAATTGCTGTGATAGTCTTTCTCAGGTTAAAAATTCATCACTCCAGTGCCACTTATGACCAGTCTTTGCCCTGCATTTCAGTTATTAGAGATTCTAATGTGGTTCAGTTGGATGTGGACTCTGAAGTGAACCACGTGGTTGGACCCCTGAATCCAAAACCAATTGATCACAGGGAGCCTGTGTTTGTTGGAGGTGTTCCAGGTAAGTGTTGTTTAAAAAGGAAAAGTTTCCAATCCAAAAAACTGGGTTCTCACAATTGTTATTGTAGAATTGAGCCATGTGTTTTCATGATGCACCTAGTTACTCAAAGGATTTTATATACAGTGTCATTTAAATGGAAAAAGCACAATAAAGTGACATGTAAGAACTAGACCCCAGCATTCCAGCCAGTGGCTATTACTCTCCCTTGCCATATTTGCTTATTTTTTTCTTTCCTTTCCCTTTTAAGTACCTGCCACACACATATACACAGTGAAACACATACTCTTATTTTATCTCTAACACAAAGAAAACTCATTGACTAACACTACAGTAGGATCTGAGAACTTTGGAGGATTAAGTTTGCTGTTAGTTGCTCCCCTTCCTCAGTAGGAAAAAATGCACAGTTCTGTCCATGATTAGTCTGAACTGCAAAAACAGCTGCAGACCATAAGTTGTTGTCCATTGGTAGTGACATTCCCTCAGAGAGGTTCCCAGCTGCAATTCTGTAAACATCATCAGTCACTGCTGCTGTCATCTGCCAAGAATGGTGTATAATCCAGGATGGTGACAAGACACTTATGGACAACACACAAACACCCCAATTGTTTTAAACCTCTGAAGCAAGGACCATGTCCTCATATTGAATGCATTTGTTTTTACACATTTCACTAACTTGGAAAACCTGAATGCTATGGCTGGGGAGTGGGATTTAAAAGGGAAATAACCCAGCTTTTGCAGCTGGAACTTGGTGGGGAGTTTTTAACTGACATACCATAGTTGTACATATTTTGGGGGTACATGTGATATTTTGATAGCTGTATACAATGTGTAATGATCAAATCAGGATAATTGCAATATCCACCACCTAAAACATTTATCTTTTCTTTGTGTTGGTAACATTACAATTCTTCTCTTCTAGCTATTTTGAAATGTACAATAAATTATCCTTAACTATAATTTCCCTATTGTACTATGAAATTCTAGAAATTATTCCTTCTATCTAACTGTATTTTTGTACCCATTAACCAAGTTCTTTTCATCTCCTTCTTCCCCCTTCCCTTCCCAGCCTCTAGTAACTACCAACTACTCTCTACCTCTCTCCATGAGATTTACTTCTTAAGCTCATATATGTGAGTGAGGACACATGATATTTGTTTTTCTGTGATTAGCTTGGTGGGGATTTTAATAATCTTCTAATAGATTATTTTTAGACTGACCCATAAAGACAGACAATGCTTTAAAGAAGAGAGCAAGAAAGCACAGATAAAATTAAGCATCTGACCTTGGGTACTCCAAAAATAGTAACAACTAAGCACTCTTCTTTGTCTGAATTTTTCAAATACCAGTATTGACAATAATGGTAACCCGGTGTGAAAAGAAATATTTGAGACCCTCGCAAAGCAACTCTTCTCCTCCTTTGTCTCCCGCTTCCACTCCCCTCTCCATTCCCCAGTCCTCTCCCTGTTCCTGACTTCAGCTTTGAAAGGATTCTGGCAAAGGCCAGCACTGCACTTCGTGCAGGTGCAGCATGAAAAAGTCTCACATCAGTGCATATTTCTGCATATTGCTTCCCTCCAGAAATCACAACACAGTTTAAAATGTTTCACAGGTTCCCAAGGGCCTCCAGGATTAAATTCACCATAGCATGCAAGCTCCTTGACATCTGTCTCCTCCTTGTCCCTGCCTTTGGGATCTCCCCACACCTTCTGGCACTTGCAGTTCCTAAATGTTGATGGTCTCTTTGCTCCAGGCCTTTGCATAAGGGAACTGGGCCTCAAATTCTGGGAAATGTTCTTCCTTTCCTCCCCTAGTACCTTTGTTAAGAAACAACTTCTCCTATTCCTCCCCAATCTAACTCCTATTGACCTTTAGGACTCAGCTCAGACTTTTACTTACAACACACCCCTTTCCCCCTGGGATGTATACACATACCGCTGTTATAGCACTTAGCACAGAATATTGTTGAAACTAAGAGGTGCATTCCTTGATGGCAGGGAACATGACTATATCCAACACAGAGCATGGATTGTCTATTAAGCACTGTGCTAGGCTTTGGGAGGCGAACAAAACAAGCATAGCCCTCCCTCATGGAAGTTGGAGTATTTGTCCTTCACTATGCCACCCGACGTGCTTACTACATCTTTCAAACAGATATTTCTCTTTGATTTTTGTTTGTTTGTTTGCTTTCACAGTCTGATCCCAGCCTCATGCACTGCCATCATCCCTCACTACAAGAGTTGCTAAGCCCCCCAGACTGGACGGGCAAGATGTACCTAAAGCCAAATTCAGCCTGCCTGAAACAGAATGAATAGCAAACTTTAGCTAATGAGTCAGCATAGGAGCTAGCAGGCCAGAAGGGCGTAACCACCAGCCCACTGCACCACTGCGGCTTTTAAATCCATCTAAGAATTATGCCAGCAAGCCTAGAATAAAAGCAACTATAATTTAAGATGAAATGTAATTAATTATATCATTTTTAGCTGTTCAAGATTAATTCCACTAAAATCACATCAGAAACCAGGCATTAAGAAGGTAACTAAAGAAATTAGGCTGAATAAAACCCCTAAATGCACTGAATTCTCCAAGAATACCATTCAGAACTCTGGTGACTCATTATTTCTATCCATAAAAAGCTAACGCATAAAATTCCTAGAACTACACACCAAAAAAGTCAACTTTAGTGTGTGATAATTTTAAAATCAAAATTAAAAATTAAAGAATTTTTTTTCTGCCGGACATGGTGGCTCGCGCCTGTAATCCTAGCACTTTGGGAGGCCAAGGCGGGTGGCTCACTTGAGCTCAGGAGGTGGAGACCAGCCTGGCCAACATGGTGAAACCCCATCTCTATTAAAGATACAAAAAATAGCCGAGTGTGGTGGTGAGTGCCTGTAATCCCTCCAGCTGCTCAGGAGGCTGAGGCAGGGGAATCGCTTGAACCCAGGAACTGGAGACTATAGTGAGCAGAGATCACACCACTGCACTCTAGCCTGGGCCACAGCGTGAGACGCTGTCTCAAAATAATAATAATAATAAAATAAAAAGGTTTTGTTAATGTAGCCTACCCATGGGTCTAACCATTCATTCCTCTACTGAAAATCCCACATTATTTGTATATAGTCAAGCATTCAACCTGGAAACGTTCTCTCTAAAAATTACGCATTAATTTCATTAATCAATTACTTAGGATCCTAGGGCACTGTACTGTCACTACCTACAATTAATTGTGTGGTGAATTATTCAGACCACTAACTGCTACATGAATTATTACCTCCAGATGATTTCCCTCATAAGCCAAAGGATGGTAAGCTTGGGCAGAATCAAAACCCATGTTCTAAGTCTGGTCTCCAAAGTAAGCAGAAGTATTAGATGTTTCTGCCTCTCATAAGCGTTCCTGTTCACTCATTTCTTACCCAAATGATGAAGTACACTGAGCAGGCTGGAAGAATAGTCACACTAATCTAGAGACAATAAAGGGAATTGATCTCTCAGACCCCTTCCAAATCTAAAACTTTTATGATTATCATTCTAAATATGAAATGCTATTTCCATGATTTATTTTCAGTACATGGCTTCTGCATATTCTTACCCTACATTGCTTAGAAAACTTATTACAGCTGCTTGCTGATGTTTCATTTGCTGTTCTATGTTCTTTCCTGAATTACTGATTTCTAAGTGTTTTCCATCCTTTATCTGCTACTGCTCACATAGCTGTTTGTAAATAATAATAAGCTTTGGCTAAATGGATTTTAATTTTATGATATTTCTAAGCTCTCTAAATTGCTTTAAATTATATTGCTTCTATCATCCTAACACATTTAATTGTGTCTGTACAATTAATAAGCATAAGGCTTCTTCTAGATTTCTAATTAAGATAAGAGGAGAAAGTTCCCTTGGCATACCACAGGGCACTTGTGCCCACACAAAGACTAAGCAAGTTATCATTACCTATTTATAGTTCTTAAACCCTGAGCTCAGAAAAATTGAATTTTAGTTTATTTGAATTCATTATTTTCTCATTATATTTTATGAACAGGCAAAAATGTGGAGGCTTAAGGGTGAAGGGTAATGAATTAAACAGAAATATTAACCAAGTCCAAAAATAGTGTGGAAGCTAAAATTTCTTTCCTCCTCCTTAGCAAAGCACACATTATAAGTGAGGCCTAGGTGAAATTAGCTTTAAAAAACATAGGTAGATCATGAAAATTCACTGCTGAGGCTTTACATGTAAGTGGTAAATTTCAGCCTTAAAAGACAGCTACAATACACAGAAATCTGATCATGGAAAACATGGCAAAACATTAAAATTACCACAAGTCCATACGACTTCACAAGCAAATAATGTTCCTGAGAAATGAGTCAATTATAACTATATTCTATTTTTGAAATGTAAATCATGTTGATGATATGAGCAAGTATGTATACTTTTACCAGGAAGTAATATTCGGGCTTGGAATACCTCAATTGCAATCTTTGTTTTTATTTCTTGCTCTTTTCAGAATCTCTACTGACACCACGCTTGGCCCCCAGCAAACCCTTCACAGGCTGCATACGCCACTTTGTGATTGATGGACACCCAGTGAGCTTCAGTAAAGCAGCCCTGGTCAGCGGCGCCGTAAGCATCAACTCCTGTCCAGCAGCCTGACACGACAGAGCACAGCTGCCCAAATACAGAGTTCTTTAGAGCACTGAAAGAAACACAAAGCCAGCCAGGAGGAACAGCAACTCTTCCTTCTGGTGGAAGCTTTCATCCAGTTGAACAGGACTTAAATGAATCATCAGGGACTGGATATTTCTTATTTCTCATTTGGATTCTTAACCTTGAGTCCAAAGTGTCTGCAATGGACAACAATCGGAGGAGTGGCAAACTTACTTGTATTGAGAGCACACGCAATTCCTTCTGGTGAAATTACTGTTTCTGTTTCTAATAAAATAGAAGGGATTCTGAATAAACACTTGCACACATTTTTGAAGTGCGGCTAGATTCTCAGATTCACCTTTCTTCCAGGGAAGATAACTTACAATCTATATAAAAACCTCTTTGTCCTAAAACTACCTTTCTTTATTTTGAAGAGACTTACTAACTTACATATAATCTAAAATTAGATGATAGATTTGTTTTTAGCCCTTTTGTTTGGTCTATCAGTATAAGAAGAATATTTTAGGTTTATAGCTGAAGTTATCAAGGTTTAATAAAGTAAATTTCTAACAGAATACTAGAAAAATGTAGTATAATTTAATTTTTTCTAAATAAGAAACAAAGGAAATAAACTACTTTTTCCCCTTCCTTATCTCCTTAAAAGAAAAATAAAATTGTACATGAGGGGAGGCTTCTGTAGGTTATTATTACTATTATTGTGTGTTCTATAGGAATCATTGAGGATATCACAGAAAAAACAATAGGACAAAATCATAAAATTCAATTTAAGAGTACACAAGTCCTTTTATTAAAAGTTTGCTCCCAGCCTGGGCAACATAATGAGATCCCATCTCTACAAAAAAAATTGCATATGGGCACACAACTGTAGTCCCAGCTACTTGGGAGGCTGAGATGGGAGGATTGCTTAAGCTCAGGAGTTCAAGGCTGCAGTGAGCTATGACTGCTGACTGCACCTGCACTCCAGCCTGGGCAACAGAGTGAGATCCTGTCTCAAAAACAAAGTGTGCTCCCCACATACCTGCAACACAACTAGTCTTATTTCTAAAATGTTATAATCTTTTTTCCAAATAGCTACATTAATAAAATCTAGAGAAAATGGACTTGAATAGCTGGTAGAATATTAAAATATAGAAATGAAAAAAAGAATTATATCTAAAAACCTCACCTCAGAAGACAGAAAAAGAGAAAATAGGCCCTGATATCAACAGAATTAACAATACATAAAGGGAGTAACTTTTGAGGGGAGAGGATATAAAATATTTTGAGGAATTACCAAGGGGAATAAAACAATGTTACCTTGAAATGATTATATATATATTACATATTGGTATATATGTCCATACCTACCTATATCCCCTGCTACCCTTCTGTCTGAAATATACAAATAATGATAATGTTGAAGATATCGATAAACGTAGCTAATGTCTGCTCACAGAGGACTTACTAAGTGCCAGCCATCATGATAAGCTAAAGTTAATTATTTTATTTGTTCATTCCACTAATCCTTTGAGGTAATATTTGCAGCTCAGATAACTTGCTCACTGTCATTCAGCTGGACCAAGAAGCCGGTAGTCGAAACAAGACTGCCTGCCTCCAGGGGCAGCATGATTGTCACCTTGGTTCCCTGCCTCCAAAGACTATCTGCCTTCCAGCTGACCAGAGCCAGAGAGGTACCATGAAGTAGTGAGCTGGCAGGGTCTCACTGTGAAAATCAAGAGGGCACTTGCTTTGACTCATCTAGAAGGGCAGCAGGTTTCTAGGGGCCAATCCCTTCTTTAGGACTGGATGAGAGAAACCATTTCAGCACAACTGGCAGTGCAACACCATGATGCCCCCAACACCACACACACAAACCTGCAGCACATACACACACAGAGTCTATGTAGAGTATAGAAAGCCAACTGAACATGCCCCTGTCCAAAATGTGAGCACCACAAATTTTCATCTGTGTTATTCACTGATATGTTGTAAGAGCTGAGACCAGTGCCTGGCAGGTAAGTATATGCTCCTAACGAGTGCATTTAAAGGAAGCCTAGTTTCCATAAAGTTATCCCCTCACCTCACCTCCTAAGGCAATCACTTGACTTGTAAATTTCCTGGAAGTCTAAGAAAAGGGAAAAACGGACAGTGACTTCTCCATCTGAGTTCGACTGAGCTCCAGAAATCTCTGGCTTGCCTGAGGGTGCAGGGAGAAGCCTGAGGGAGAGAGGGAGGTGCAGGAGAGAAGCCTGAAGTCCTCAGAGAGACAAAAAGCACTCCCTCAGGTCTCTGATAACCTTTCAAGTCCTGAAAAGTAGGTAAGAAGTTTGGCTACCATGAATAGGACCACTCAGTTTCTAAACGTCACAGCACCCAAGGACACCATTCCCAGAGAAGACTGCTAGAGGGCAGGATGAGGTGGGCAGAAGGTAGATGAGATTAAAGGTGAAAGCCTGATGATCTGCCAAAGCATGGGACAGGAAGGCAGAAACATAAGTGGAATGTAGCATGACCCTAGCAGCTGGAAGAAACAGTTGAATCTCTCAAGGAACTTCTCAAGTGTAGTGATGGTGGCTGCTCAGGCTTGAGTCCCTCACCAGCCCAGCCAGACCATAGTTTACAAACAGAGAGCTAAACCAGCAACCTCAACAGAACATGTTGTCAAATGATCCTGTCTAAAAACTGTTGATTAATGAGCTGATGTCAGCCAGATGGTAGGTTATGAAAGCATGGTGTCACCAGGTTGCCCTGGGACCTATTTGTAATATTCCCTTACAGAAAGCTTATACCTGGAAATGTAAGAAATGTGGGAAGGCAATTTATTCAGGGTAAAGGCCTTGGAAGACTAAAGAATTCATACTGCTGAAAACTCTATTTATCCTTTTAATGTCTTTTTTTTTACTTTAAGTTTTAGGGTACATGTGCACAACGTGCAGGTTAGTTACATATGGATACATGTGCCATGTTGGTGTGCTGAGCCCATCAACTCGTCATTTAACATTAGGTATATCTCCTAATGCTGTCCCTTCCCCCTCCCCCCTCGCCACAACAGGCCCTGACGTGTGATGTTCCCCTTCCTGTGTCCACGTGTTCTCATTGTTCAATTCCCACCTATGAATGAGAACATGCGGTGTTTGGTTTTTTGTCCTTGCGATAGTCTGCTGAGAATGATGGTTTCCAGCTTCATCCATGTCCCTACAAAGGACATGAACTCATCATTTTTTATGGCTGCATAGTATTCCATGGTGTATATGTGCCACGTTTTCTTAATCCAGTCTAGCATTGTTGGACATTTGGCTTGGTTCCAAGTCTTTGCTATTGTGAATAGTGCCGCAATAAACATACATGTGCATGTGTCTTTACAGCAGCATGTTTTATAATCCTTTGGGTATATACCCAGTAATGGGATTGCTGGTTCAAATGGTATTTCTAGCTCTAGATCCCTGAGGAATCGCCACACTGACTTCCACAATGGTTGAACTAGTTTACAGTCCCACCAACAGTGTAAAAGTGTTCCTATTTCTCCACATCCTCTCCAGCACCTTTGTTTCCTGACTTTTTAATGATCACCATTCTAACTGGTGTGAGATGGTATCTCATTGTGGTTTTGATTTGCATTTCTCTGATGGCCAGTGATGATGAGCATTTTTTCATGTGTCTTTTGGCTGCATAAATGTCTTCTTTTGAGAAGTGTCTGTTCATATCCCTCACCCACTTTTTGATGGGGCTGTTTGTTTTTTTCTTGTAGATTTGTTTGAGTTCATTATAGATTCTGGATATTAGCCCTTTGTCAGATAAGCAGATTGCAAAAATTTTCTCCCATTCTGTAGGTTGCCTGTTCACTCTGATGGTAGTTTCTTAAATCTGTAGTGATGCCCCTACTGTCATTCCTGATTTGATAATTTGTGTCTTTTTTTTTTCCTGATAATTCTACCTAGAGGTTTATCAATTTTATTGATCTTTATGAAACAGCTTTTGTTTCTATTGATTTTCTCTATTATTTACCTGCTCTTATATCATTGTTTCTGCTCTTTATTACTTCTTTCTTTCTGTTTATTTTGGATTTAGTTTGCTCATTTTTTTCTGTTTTCTTAAGGTAGAAGCTTAGATCATTGCCTTGAGATGTTTCTTCTTTTCTAATGAAATAATTTATTGCCTTAATTCTCTCTAAGCACTACCCATGCATTTTGATATGCTGTGTTTTTTTTTTCATTCAGTTCAAAGCACTTTCTGATGTATTCAATCATTTCTTCTTTTATTCATGGGTTATTCAGAAGTGTATCATTTAGTATTCCAATATTTGGAGATTCTCTAGGTATCTTTCTGTTATTAATTTATAATTTAATTCTACTGTAGGACATATTTTGCATACCCTTCCATACTTTGAATACTTTTCAATTTATTGAAACTTGTTTTGTGGCCTACAATATATTCTACTTGGTAAATTTTCCATGTGCACTTGAAGAGAATATACAGTATTCTGCTGTTCCTAGGTAAAGTGTTCCATATCGGTTATCATGTCCTCTATATCCCTACTGATTCTGTTTACTTGTTCTACCAGCTTAAATCCTGAACTACAAATGTGGAGTTAGTTCTCCTTTCAATTGCATCAGTTTTTGCTTCATGTACTTTGAAGCTCTGGCATAAACATTTAAGACTGTTAGGTACTCTTGATGTCTTGACCCTTTATCATTATGAATTGTCTCTCTTTACCTCTGTAAATTCTTTGCTCTGAAATCTTCTTGTCTATTATTAACATAGCTACTCCAGCTTTCTTCAGATTAATGTCTGCATGGCATATCTATTTCTATCCTTTTATACTTTTAATTTATCTGAGTCTTAGTATTTAAGGTGGGCTCACTTAGACAGCTCATAGTTGCATCTTCTTTTCTAGCCAATCTGACAATCTCTGCCTTTTAACTGAAATTTAGACCTTCTGTAATTAATGCAAATATCAATATGATACGGTTTAAATGTATTATCTTTGTTCCTTCTTTCCTCTTTTCCTGTCTTCTTTAGAATTAAATGAGTAATATTTATTACATTTACTCTCCACCATACAATAGTTAGAGCTACTATATTAGCTCTAACTCTGTTTGTTGGGTTTTAGAGATAACTCAAGTTTTACTTCATCACAATCTATTGTCAAATACCATTATGTCATTTCACAAATAGTCTACGAATTACAAAAGTAAACTTCTATTTTCCTCCTTTTTTTTGCTAGTATTATACATTATACTTTTACATAAAATATCATTGCCATAGTTTGCCTTAAACAGTTACCTATTAGTGCTTAAAAAATTTTAAAGCCTATATATTTATCCACATATTTTCCATTTCTTGTGTTCTTTCTTTCTAAAGATCCAAATTTCCATCTAGTACTATTTTCTTTCTGCCTGAAAAACTTCCTTGAACATTTTTTATAGTGTAGATCTGCTAGTGATGAATTCTCTCAGCATTTGTTTGGCTGAAAAGTCTTTACTTCACCTTCATTTCTGAAAGATACTTTAAAGATATTGCTCCACTGCCTTTTTGCCTTCATATCTTCTGATTAAAAGTGTGCTCTCATTCTTATTTTTGTTTCTCTGAATGCATGTGTCATTTACTATCAAGTTTTAAGATTTTTCTCTTCAATTTAATTAGGACATGTCATTGTTTTGTTTTCATGTTTCTTCTCCTTGGGGTTGGTTAAGATACTTGGATCGGTGAGTTTATAGTTTTCATCAAATTGGGGGAAAATTTGACCATTATTTCTTCAAACATTTTTCTATCCCCCTCCATTCTTCTGAGAAGCCACTTACATATATATTAGACTGCTTGATAATGAAACACAAGACTTATTCTCTTTTTTAATTGCTTTTTTCTTTGTACTTAATGTTGGATAATTTATATAGCTGTATCTTCAAGTTCATTAATATTTTCTTCTCCAGTATCTAATCTCTTAATCCTATTCAGTATATATTATTACTTCAGATATTATATTTTTCATCTCTAAAAGTTCTATTTGGGTCATTTTTATACCTTCCATTTATTTCTTCATTACGCTTTTATCTACTATTTGAATGATATTTATGGTAGCTGGTCTACTTTATTTGTCCATTTTCACACTGCTATAAAGAACTACCTGAGACTGTGTAATTTAGGAAGAAAAGAGGTTTAAATGACTCAGTTCCACATGCTTAACAGGAAGCATGGCCAGGAGGCCTCAGGAAACTTACAATGGCAGAAGGCAAAGGGAAGCAAGCACATCTTACCATGGTGGAGCAGGAGAGACAGAGGGAAAAGGGGAAAGTGCTACACACTTTTAAACAACCAGATCTGGTGAGAACTCACTCACTATTATGAGAACACCAAGGGGTGTTCTCCATATCCATAGAGAATACTCCATATTCATATCCATATAGGTGTTCACCATAATCCAGTCACCTCCTATCAGGCCCCTCCCCCAACACTGGGGGTTACAATTCAATATGAGATTTGGGTTGGGACACAGAGCCAAACCATATCATTTACTAATGCCGTCATCTGTCATTCTCAGTCTGTTACCATTGACTAAAGATTCTCTTGACTGTGGATTGCCTTTTCCTTTTTTTTTTTTTTCATGCCTGGTAATTTTTTATTAGATGCTAATCATTGTGAATGTTACACTTTTGGTGCTGGATTTTATTGTAGTTTTTATTTTTATTTTGATGGGTTGTCTCCCCTTGGATGCAGTCAAGTTACTTGAAATCAGTTTGATCCTTTCAAATGTTGCTCTTAAATTCTGTTAGGGCAAGTCCAGAGTAGTCTTCAGTCTATTCCCATCTCCCTAACCTAACCCTAACCCTACTTTGCCAATATCTTGCTGAAGACTGTACTCAATAATCCATGTACTATATTAAAAGATCCACTATTGTTGAAACACATATTCTACCCAGGCTTGTATGGGCTCTGAGGAATTTTTCTATTTTTTTTTTTTGAGACAAAGTCTCACTCTGTTGCCTAGGCTGGAGCACAGTGGTGCAATCTCAGCTCACTGCAACCTCCGCCTCCTGGGTTCAAGTGATTTTCCTGCCTCAGCCTCCCAAGTAGCTGGAATTACAGGTACCCGCCCATCATACCTGACTAATTTTTGTATTTTTAGTAGAGTCAGGGTTTCACCATGTGGGCCAGGCTGGCTTCGAATGCCTGACCTCAGATGATCCATCCACTTTGGCCTCCCAAAGTGCCAGGATTACAGGTGTAAGCCACCAAGCCCGGCCCTCTGAGGAATTTTTCATCACTCCTTTCTCCTTCCTGTCATTCTTTCTCCAGCCTCAGGCAATTTCCTGCCTCAATTTTGTTTTCTTCCTTTAAGGAATGTTCTATTTTTATTTGGCAGATAAAATGAGGTGACTTAGAGATCATCTTGAGTCTCTCAAGGCTTATTTTTAAGCTTTCTTAAAGTTGGTATACATTAGCCTTTAGTCTAGCTCCAGTTTGGATCTCTTATGAAAGTACGACCTTTCTGAGTCTCTACTCAATGCCCCACATGTTCAAGATCTTTCCACTTTAACTGGTTGGCATTCAAACACCTCCCAGCTCAGTGTGAGCTCTGAGAGTTTTTCCTCTTATAACTCCCTGGCAGTTTTTCTTTTCACCTAATGTAACACATATGCATCTATGTCTATTTAATTATAAGTTAATAAACTTTTCATTTTAAAAGGCTTATATGTATATTTTCAGAAGCAGCAAGGTAGACAAAAAACACTGGTGAAAATTGTATCTGATCCTAAAGTCAGTCTTTTGGAGAAGACAATTTCATTAGACGGATGCTGACAGCCATCAAGAGAAAAGGAAAGCAGGCTGAGTTTCTCGGGACTACTGCAAGAAGAAAAAGAGAACATAGAGAGCTGGCCTCAACCTCAAAAGTGATCCTACATCTAACCAAATTTAAAAATCCACATGAGGCTTCTCAATACCTACTGTAAACAATTTATCAAGATACCTGGTCAGCACTTCAGGTACAAAGTGATAACCGGACATCATTTTTCTTGGAAAAATCGGGGTTAGAACCACAGCTTTGACTTCATTATCAATACATTTAACCAACAATCTGGGCTCCTCTATGGAAGTAGCTTAAATGCCTTGCAGATTAACCATGGACTAAGAACTTTCTTTGATCTTGAATACTCTTCCAAAACACACAACCCCAGGTCTCCATTTCTCACCCAATATAATTATTCTTGAGCAGAGCATTATCAAATAATATCAAGCCAGGAAACTGGCTTGGGGTACTAAGGTGAAAGGATTTAGCCAAGTAGCAACCCAAATATGAACAAGGAAATGAGCTTAAGACACATTAAGCATTTAGAATAAGCCCCACCTCACTGATGACCATGGTGGATTAAGCTTCATCTTTAATTATTGATATTAATGATCTACTGTGAGCAAGATGATCTCTAAGGTACTTTCTAATTGTGAAATATTATTCTGTCTTATGTATCAGACATAAATGATAGCCTATCACTACATGTGCTTTACTGACTACGTTTCTGTCGGTCTTACTAAAAGTAAATAGCTCAACTGTTGTCATCATCTAAAGGTGCCACCACTTTTATTTGTTTACCAGATCACCAGATGATACTGGTCCATTACCCTTGACCTAGTCAGACCTTGACAAAAGACTTAATGGTGCTATTTAGGATGCATTTCCTTGCTGCTTTGTGCAGGTGGCTTTCTCATTGTTGCATAAACAGTGACAGGAACATCAGTTATTGTCAGGCAATGACTTCCAGGGCACCTCCGGAGTTGCCTGAATAAAAAAGCGGATGACATGTAGTTAGATACTAAAAAGAGGAAATATTTTTTTTCAGAGCACCAAAGTTTGATTATATATTTAACTGTTATAATCACTCTGAAATCTCTGAATGTCATAAAATGAGTACAACATGGTGATGCTGATGAGGCACCCATTTTAGATGGATATAACAAAGAAATTGTGGCCTCTGACGTATATTTAATCACAGGAAATTCATATATTCAAAGATAATCCTCCAGATATTCATTTTGAAAGGTATGCAATGATTGCCAAATGGCAAAACAAAAGTGCATAGTTACAAACATAAGTGATAATATTGTAGCAATTAATGTGCATACGCACCCTAAATCACCTCAGTTGAGTGATTTCAAAACAAGAATGTTTGTGGTAAAATACAAAACTGAACATAGTATTCCACATACTGTTCAAATGTTGATAGAATCTCAGATTTGAAATGGCCCTTAAATGACACCTAGTCCAAAAATACATCAAGTATATGAATTTCCTTTCCAACATTCCCACCAAATAGTCATTCAGCCTTTAACATTTCTAAAGATCAAGAGCTCACTACTTCCCAAAGCAGCCCATTTTATCCTTGACTAACTCCAATTTTTAAATACCTACACCTGTTAAACTTAAATCTGTGTTCCCAAAATTTCCAACCCATGAGAATCTAACAGTGTAGTATCTAAGGTTTTGCTATGGTAAACATCAGAGAAGTGGAACTAATCATTCTGCAAAAACACTTTGTCTCACAGAATCTTCATATTCTATATCACTCTTTCTGCCAAAGGTAACAGCAAAGCCAAAGTGATACTAATCAAAGCCAAAGTGACATTAAATCTGAGGTCTAAGTCTTTTTCAAATTTTTAGCCTTATGCCTGGCACAGTGCCCTGTACACACTAGCACTGAAGTTTTGTTTGTTTAATTGAATGTTATCTAATCATGAAGCTATCAACAAAACAATCTATTAGGTTGGTGCAAAGGTAATTGTGTTTTTGTTGTTGATGTTAATAGCTAAAAATGTACCAGAAAGAGAGAGAATGAATTGGTCTATCATCAAGACTTACAGAACTACAAAATACAGACTCTACACTAAGGAAAACTGGGCTCTGTTAATACGAATTTAGAAATAATGTTTTTGAATTGCTGAGAGTTTTTTCTTGCTAATACTGAATATCAGCTGAAGGTTGTATTGATGATAGCCAATACATATCTCCTCACTTGTGAGGACAGAAGACTTTACCTGGTTGGTGACATCTCCTTCCCATTACAGGCAGCACTGGAGCTCAGCCCCGGTTCCGGCTCAACTGAAGAATCTCCTCCTTCCACTGGAAACCTCCTTGGCTGGGTTCCAAATCGAAAAGGCATAATTCACTGAAAACCTATATCAGAAAGTTAAAATATTGAAAACCTAGATTAGAAGATTAAAATACTGGGGGTGGAGATAGATTGTCTTCAAAGACTTGTATGGAATGTTTTAAAGAGTCAGAGTCTCACTATGTTGGCCAGGCTGGAGTGCAATGGTTATTCACAAGTGCAATCGTAGTGCACTACAATTTTGAAACCCTGGGCTTAAGTGATCCTCCCACCTCAGCCTCCTGAGTAACTGGAACTACAGGTGCACACAATGTGCCTGCTCTTGGAATTTTTAATATTACTATTTTGTTATAGACATACAGAAACATTCTGAATGTTATTCTATTTTTAAATAGCTAAAAATAGTGTTTAAAATACTGTATTTCACAACTATCCCTTATGTACAATTTAAGTCTTGCAAAAAATACAAAATAGCCACCAAGCGATGCAAGGAAAATGTACTCTATGGTTAACATAACTGAAGACCATTTCTGCTGTGTGAAAACAAAATTCTGTATGCCTTTAAATGGTTGTTCCAATCAACAAGCACCTCTCTATCTATCTGTGCCTTCCTCTTCCTTTGGAGCACAGTTTCACATTCACCAAGATATCTTCAGCTAATCCTTCAGTTCCAGGTGATTATTCATTTCCCCTCTGCTTCTCTATAGTCACAGTAGAGTCCCTGGCTCTGGCCCTTCCCAACTATGTGATCTTAGTCAAGGTACTTATCTATATTTCTCAAGGGTACATTGGTGATAATATTTTCTACTTCTAGGATAATAGTGAGGATTAAGTAAGGTAATACACGTAAAGTGCAGTGCCTAACACACAGTAAGTGCTCAGTAAATGTTAACTATTATTATTTAGCAGGTACTACTGAGCATTAGTAAATATATATAATGTCTGCAAGTATACCTGAGATAGGAAATTTATTATGAAATAGATATATACACACAAACACACATAAATGAACTCCTTACTGCCCACCTTGGAACTCTTCCCTACCCCCTGCTCCCACTCTTCACTTGCTATGGCCAATGCAATCCATTAAGTCTGAATTTACATTTTACTTACTCTATAACTTACTTTTATAACCCCCATTATCTAAGTTTTCATAGCAACCTTTATTTCTGCTTCATAACAGTTATCCTTCTAATTCAGGGTTTCTCAACCATGACACTATTCACAGCTGGGATCAGACAGTTCTTAGCTGGGGAGGGAGGATACTGTCCTGTGCACTGTAGGATGTTTTGCAGCATTCAAGGCCTTCACCCACTGGATGCAAAGAGTACCCCTCTCCCAAAGTTGTGACAGTCCAAAATGTCTATAGACATTGTCAAATGTCCCCTGGTGGGAGAGAGAGGCAAAACTGCCCACTGTTGAGAAACACTACCCTCATTTTTTGTAAATGTTTAATATCCCCCCTCATTCCAAGTCTGTCTTTGTCATCCCTGAATGCTTAATACCTAGAACAGTGCTTGTCACACAGTGGACATTTAATAGCTCTATCCTGAAATAATTTGCATGTATTTAACCATTAGTACACAATGTATTCAACTATTAGTACACAAAGGGTAGGAAAAATTTAAAATGGTGCAACTATTTCTTATGCCTAGTACAGTATTCTATGCCTAAAAGTAAATGTTTATTGGTGGTAATAATAAAACTAAATTAAGGTTTAAAAATTCGAATATGATAACTTTTATAGGCTGTGTGTCAATATCAAGAAAAAAGTGCTTTGTTCATTGATGATTTAGTGAAACCATCGTAAACTCTGTGGTTTAGTATAACTACCTATCTATGCAGGTATTAACATTTAGCTAATTTGATCAAGGATAAATAGACTTACCAAAAGAGGCTGAGTCTGATTTCTGCAGAGGTGAATAAATCAATGCTTTCTACTGGCCTTCCATAGAAGGCTGGAATTGCAGAAGGAATGATGATCAAATGTTCCAGTGACACCCGGAAATTATGACATCAGGAGATTCTTTCACATAGTTTCCTACCTGCTAAAGAATCAAATATCTCAATGCGTAGCTCCAACAACAAGCTGAGGCTTAGCTAAAAATTTTCTCTAAAGCTTTTTGGAGGGTTTCATTCTTGTTTTTACTGGATTATTTCCCTATAATATTAGTATTTTCATCCATGAATGGGGACCTACAGTCTAATCCATCTGTACTAAATCAGAATTGAGATTCTTCTCATTTTATATCCTGTTTTCCTCATTCCCTTTCTCTCCTAGACCTTCTCTTATAATATCCCAAATAAATCCAATCTATCTACATCCTCATCCCACTCCAATATCCTCAAACCCAAATTGTTTACAATTTTCAAATTTCTTTACAAATTTCTTTACAAATTTCTCTATAACTCTTACATGGGATTCTTTACACCCTCTCTCTAATGCCTGGACTAACCTTATTTTTTTTTTTCCTGTTTCTTCAAGAGAGTCTTCAAATTCCCAAAATGGCTGGAATAATTACAATTGTGAAAGGAAGAATACGTCTTTTTTGTTGTTGTTGTTGAGACAGAGTCTCGCTCTGTCGCCCAGGCCGGAGTGCAATGGCGCTATCTTGGCTCACTGCAAGCTCTGCCTCCCGGGTTCACACCATTCTCCTGCCTCAGCCTCCCGAGTAGCTGGGACTACAGGCGCCCGCCACCGTGCCCGGCTAATTTTTTGTATTTTTAGTAGAGACGGGGTTTCACCGTGTTAGCCAGGATGGTCTCGATCTCCTGACCTCGTGATCCGCCCGCCTCAGCCTCCCAAAGTGCTGGGATTACAGGCGTGAGCCACCGCGCCTGGGCGAAAGGAAGCATACATCTTGTACTGTCCTCATTATTCTGTTCCCTGGGCCCTGGGCTGCTTCTCTGCTCATTTCTCTAACTGCTCTCCCTCTCCCAACTCATTCTTGGCTTCTAGATCAATAGCTCACCTCATGAACATCTCCTCTACTCAGTAATGTTTAGTTTAACCCTTATACCAGAACATAACTCTTCAGCTAAGCAGTTTTTCAGTTTTCATATCTGATGACTAAACTATTAAACATTAGTGAGCATTTTTACCACTGTTGTGTTTTCATATGACTCATGTTACAGAAAACTGGCATTTTACATAAGAATTAACTTGATGTTGGATACAATCTTACCTCTACCTTCTTTTTCTTACTAGGGTACTATCTGTGAATAAGTTGATCACCATTTTAGCTTGGAAAAATAACTGACGGTGTCACAGTCACACAAACAAATAAATAATTGCTGGCCATTGTGAGCTAAGGTATCATTAGGACCTAAACATGTGGTCCTTAGGATGGCAAAAAAATGTAATAGTTTACATGTCTGAGAGGTGGTAGCAGTGGGAGAATGATAGGTTTTAGCATCAGAATTCAGTTAGAATTTTTTTTTCTTTTTCTTTTTCTTTTTTTGAGACAGGGTCTTCCTCTGTCATCCAGGCTGGAGTGCAGTGGCATGATCATGGCTGACTGCACGCAGCCTCAAGCTCCTAGGCTCAAGCAATCCTCCTGCCTCAGCATCTCAAGTAGCTGGGACTACAGGTGCACACCACCATGCCCAGCTAATTTTGTATTTTTTTGTAGATACAGGGTTTTACCATGTTGCCCAGGCCAGTCTCAAATTCCTGGGCTCAAGTGATCCACCCACCTTGCCCTCGCAAAGTGCTAAGGTTACAGGCATGAGCCCACTGTGCCCAGCCAGGTTTGGATTTTGACACAATGTTAGCTCTGAGATTTTAAGCAAATCATTAAAAGTTTGTCTGTAAAATGGCATTAATTCTTACCTTACAGAGTTGTCGTGAGGAATTAAAAACAATCTAACATGTATAAAGCCAATGACTGGGACACGAGAATTCAATCAGCACTACTTCCTACATATTTTTGTGTCATTCTTGAAATCAGAGTATTGAGACACTGATTTCACTTTTTAGTCACGGATATATATGAAGTAAAATATCTGTAAGTGGGGTATTCTTAAAATCCTGTAATTTACCATTTTAAATAGTCCATTTGGCATACCATGCTTCTTTAGAATGGGTGATACAATGAAACAAACCAAACAGTAGCCTTAATGATGAAACTTTACAACATTAGAATGATACATCAGAAGACAAAAGGAACTTGAGTCTCCAGCATATTTTCATAAAGCAATAGATAAACAAGAGCAATACAAATGGTGAATAAAAAGATGGTGAAGTATCCAAATACCCCCTTAAGTACCATAAGCTTAAGAGCAATAGTCTTTCAATTCTCATGATATTAATTCATGAGATGCAGAAAATAAGTGATATTTGAACTTGTCATGTTCTAAGAAAAAAAGACCCATGGACTTCATTCATTCATTTAATGAATATTTGCTGAGAATCCACCATGAGCCAGGCATGTGTTAAGTGTTAAAGATAAAAGATTAAGCAAAAACAAACACAGTTCCTATTGTGGTAGAGTTTGTAGGTTACGATAGGATTTGTTTTAGTCTAGGATATTTAATCTAAATCTAAGAGACGAGGGGGCATTAATTAGGTGGAAATGAGTGGGAGAAAAAAAACACCGACACAGTTGAGGAGGGGGCAAAGAGGAAAACAACATGTGCAAACGTCATGCCAGTAAAGACAATAAAAAATCTGAAAGGCCAGCATAACCACAGCATGGAAAACAGAAAATAAATAGAGTCTGAGACATAAGTACAGGCCAAATCATGCAGGAGCAAAAACTCAAGTTAAAATTTTAGACTTTATCTTATGAACAAGGAAGCCCATCAAAGAATTTTAATTTCTCAGGACACATATTTAGGTTTCATTGATTTTTCTCTATTTTCTATTTACTATTTATTTGATTTCCACTCCAATCTTTATTATTTCTTTTCTTCTGTCTATTTTGGGCTTAATTTGCTTTTCTTTTTCTAATTTCTTAAGATAGAAGCTTAGGTCATTGATTTTAGTGCTTCCTTCTTTTCTAATGTAAATATTTAATTCTATAAATTTCCATCAAAGCACTCCTTTAGCTGCATTCCACAAATTTTTGAATTTTGTATTTTCATTTCCTTCAGTTAAAATTTTTCTTTGTTTTTTTTCTTTGACCTATGAGTTGTTTACAATTACATTGTTTAATTTTCCAATATTTAGGAATATTCTACTTTTCTGTTACTGATTTCTAATTAGGTTCCATTTTTGTTAGAGAACATTCTTTGTATCACTTGAATCCTTTTAAATTTATTTAGGCTTGTTTTTATAGCCAGAATATAAACTGCCTTGGCAAATGTTAAACACATACTTGAATGTATATGCTGCTATAGTTGGCTTCAGTGTTCTATATAAGTATTTTCCAATATTTAGGAATATTCTAGTTTCCTGTTACTGATTTCTAATTAGGTTCCATTTTTGTCAGAGAATATTTGTTGTATGACTTGAATTCTTTTAAATTTATTTAGAGTTGTTTTTATAGCCAGAATATAAACTGCTTTGGTAAATGTTCCACACGTACTTGAATGTATATGCTGCTATAGCTGGCTTCAGTGTTCTATGTAAGTAATTTGTTGATTGACAGAATTGTTCAAGTGTTCCATATTCTTACTGATTTTCTATATACTTGGTTTATCAACTACTGAAATAAGGGTGTGAAATCTCCAACAATAATTGTAATTTTATTTACTTCTCCTTTCTATTCTGCAGTTTTTACTTCAGGTATTTTGAAGCTATTATTTGGTGCATAAATATTTAGTATTGTTACAGCCTCTTGATGAAATGACACCTTTATCATTATGAAATATATCTGATATCTTTGCTCTATAGTCTACTTTTCTGATACTTGTATAGCTACTCTTCATTCATTAATTTTAGTATGACATATCTTTTCCTATTCTTTTATTTTTAACCAATTTGGTTATTATATTCCAAGTGGGTTTCTTGTAACCAGTATATATTTGAGTCTTGCTCATTTTACCCACTGTGATGACCTCTATCTTGAAATTAGGGTATTTTTATCATTTATATTAATATTTAATATGATAGATATGGTTGAATTAAAATTTGCCATCTTGCTTTTTGTATTCTATCTGTGCCATCAGTTCTTTGTGTCCTTTTCTTCTTATTCCATTCTTTTGGATCAACTGAATATATTTTATGAATCTATTTTATTCCATTATTGGTTTATTACTATACACCTTTGTGTTTTGTTTTGTGTTACTTTAGGGTTTATAGTATACATATTTAACTTTTCATAGTCCGCCTCCAAATAACATTATACCACTTCACATATACTAGAAGAACCATATAAAAGTATATTCCATTTTCCCCCTCCCACTATATATAATTTTGTTGTCATATATTTTAATTCTATCTATAGTACAAACCCCATGCATGTCATTATACATTTTCCTTTAAGCAATTGTCTTTAAAACAAGAGACATCTTCTATATTTATCTACATTTTCATCATTTTCAGTGCTCTTTATCCCTTTGAGTAGGTCCAGATTTTCTTACAACATAATTTTCCCTTTGCCTGAATGTTTTCATTTAACAGTGCTGGTCTGTTGGTGATTAATTAATTTAGCTTTTATATCTCTTTTTTTCATACTCATTGTGGAACAATATTTTAACTGGGTATAGAATTCTCAATTAGCAGTTTTGTTTTCTTTAAGTACTTTAAAGATTTGGGTCCACTATGTTCCGGCTTGCATTGTTCCCAACAAGAAGTCTGTTGATTTTTTTATCTTTGTTCCTCTATATAATATGTCTTTTTTCTCTGGGTGGCTTTAATATTTGCTTTTTATCACTGATATTAAGCAATTTGATTATAATGTACTTGGCATAGTTTTCTTTCCGTTTCTTGTGCCTAAGGTTCACCGAGCTTCTTGGATCTGTGGATGCACAATGCTTATCACATTTGAAATTTTTTTAGGCATTGTTTCTTCAAGTATTTTTTGTTCCCTCCTCTGGCATGCCAGTTACATGTATATTACACTGTTGAAAGTTGTCCCACAGTTCACTAGTTCTCCTTTTTAAAAAAATCTTTTCTTCTCTGTTTTATTTTGCACAGTTTCCATTGCTACATCTTTAAGTTTGCTAATGTTTTCTTTTGCCTAATGTCTAATCTGCTCTTTATTCCATCCATTTTTCACCTTAGATATTGTACTTTCCACATCTAGAAGTCTAATTGGGATCTCTTTTTCGTATTTCTTTGTCCCTTCTCAGTCTGCCTGGGCTTCCTTCTGTCCTCTTTAACATATACTGCTTTAATGTTCTTTTAATTTTATGTAACTGTTATGTTTACTAATTCTTTCATTTCTGCCATTTCTTGTTCTGTTTTTAACTAATTTTTCACCTCATTATGGGACTCATCTTTGCATATCTGGCAATTTTCGACTTGAGTGCCAGGCATTGTGATTTTACATTGCTAAACAATTTTATTTTTATTCCTCTAAGTATTTTTAAGTTTTGGTCTGAGACACAGCTATTTGGAAACAGCCTGGTTCTTTGGAGGCTTGGTTTCATGCTCTCTTAGGCTAGATTACAACAGCCTTTCATCCAGGGCTAATTTTTCTCCACTACTGAGGTACCTTTCTGAGTACTCAATGTTCCAGCTATTTTAAGGTTTCTCCACTCAAGATACAGGGAATGTGAATTAGTCCTAGCCCTATGTGAACCCTAGGAATTGATCTGCCCGCTTATTTCCAGTGGTTCTTTCCTCAGTCTTACATAGTTTCCATGAATCCATGCAAGGATCAGCACTCAGTTTAGGCTCATGAGGAACTCCCTAAAGATTTTCAGAGCTTTCTTTTTGCATACTCTCTCCTCTTTGGCATTCTGCCCTGCAAATTCTAGCTGTCTGATCCTCTAAAATTTCTAACTCTGTCTCCTCAACTCAGTGTGGCCATTGGGCTGTGTTTGGACTCTATTCATTAGAAAGGTGTCATTAGGTCTAGCCTACACTCAAGGAGAGGGGCTTACACAAGAACAGGAGACAGAGATCATTGGGTGCCATCTTGGAGGATGCCTACCACAGATGCTGCATTCTGATGTAATGTCTCAGAATGCTTGTGCAGTACACACAAGTGTTTATCAAATATTTCTGGCTTTCTTTTTTCCAGAAATTGAAATTCCTGGCCACCTTATGATTACTTGGAGCCCATGTGATTAGTTTTAGTCAGTGAATTATGAGCAACCATTAATTGCTAGTGTAAGACCCTCCTGAGTTTGTCTCTACCACAAAAACCAGAAATGTATCTCACATCATAAATAAAAATCAACCAAAATTAACTAAAGACTCAAACATAAGACCCGAAATTAAAACTACTAGGAGAAAGCAGGAAAATGTCTCCACAACATTAGTTTGGGCAATGATTTCTTGGATATGACCCGAAAAGCACAGAACAAAAGCGAAAGTAGACAAACGGGATTACATCAAACTAAAAAGCTTCTGCACAGCAGAGGAAACAATTAATATAATGAAGAGACAACTCACAGATTAGGAAAAAATATTTATAAACCATACATCTGCTAAGGGGCCAATATCCAAAAATACATAAAGAAGTCAAACAACTTCACAAGAAAACACATAGCCCAATTAAAAATGGGCAAAGAACTGGAATAGACGTTTCTCAAAAGAATACATACAATGGCCACAGATACATGAAAAAATACTCAATATCACTAATCATTAGGGAAATGAAAATTTAAAAACATAATATTTATCACCTCACACCTTTTAGAATGGCAGCTATCAAAAAGATAAAAGATAAATGTTGGCTAGGATGTGGAGAGAAGAGCCTTTTTAACACTGGCAGTGGGAATCAAATCAATACAGCCATTATGGAAAACAGTATGGATTCCTCAGTCAAAAATAGAATCACCATATGATCCAGCAATCCCACTTCTGGATATATATCCAAAGGAACTGAAACAAGTAGGTCAAAAAGATATCTGCACTCTCATGTTTACTGCAGCATTATCCACGATAGCTAAGATATGGAAGCAACCTAACTATCCATCAATAGATAAACAAATAAAGAAACAGATAAAGAAAATGTGGTATATATACACAATGGAATACTATTCAGCCTTGAAAAAGAAGAAAATGCTGTCATTTGTGACAACATAGATGAACCTGGAGGACATTATGCTAAGTGATATTAGCCAGCCACAGAAAGACAAACACTGCATGATCTCACTTATATGTGGAATCTAAAAAAGTCAAGCTCATAAATGTAGAGAGTAGAATGGTGGTTACCAGAGGGTAGTAAAGCTGGAGGGTAGGACAGGGATAGAGAGCAGAAAGATGTCCAAAGGATACAAAGTTTCAGTTAGGAGGAATAAGTTTTACAGATCTATTACATAGCATGGTGACTAGTTACTAATAATATATATTTCAGAACTGCTAAAAGAGCAGATTTTAAATGTTCTCATCACAAAAAAATTCTGAGTATGTGAAATGATGGATATGTTAATCAGATTGATTTAATCATTCCACAGTGTAAATATTTATCAAAAAATCAACTGTACCCCATTAATATATACAATAATTAATCAATTTAAAATCAAATAAATCAAAAATGGACCAAATAATGGCAGATCATCAGCCTGAGTGCCAGAAGGGGGATAACATAAAGCATAGCCCCCAGACACCCCTCAATGGTCATGTATCATGTACAAAAAAAAAATTGTTGTTTTACACCACTGAGATTTTGGGGTTGATTGTTACCACAGCACAACAAAGTTTATGCTGATGTATACGGACTTTGGTCCAGACTTAGGTACCACTATAACAAAAATCTCAAATATAAGTCACCATACCTAAGTGGTCAAGCAGCAATTAACAAGGAAACTGTTGTGGAAAGCTAAAAGGATAGTGATCTATGTCACTCAGGAACAAACCTATTGGGAAAAACCTTTGGAAAACTCTGTGATAACCTAGAAGGCGTGTGACTTAACTAACGAATTTAAAGGTTGGGAGAAGAGGCTGGAAAACAATAACATGTCAGTTGCTACTGTTTGTCAAGTTATATGCGAAAGAGATGAGCTCAGAAATGGCGGTGTGCAAGCAAGAATAAAAACAGATAGACCACCCACAAATCTGAATTATATCTTAATGATAACTTACAAAAGCTGTAGAATAATTTTCTTCTAAAACATTTTATTCCCCTTCAGAACTTTGCAGCATGTTTTCAATGCCTTCCAGTACTGAATGTGCTATAGATGAGTCTAAAGTAGTCTAATTAATTGTTTTTTCTTCATCCCACTCCCCTGTTCATTTCATGCCTAGGAACCTAAAAAATTCTCTCTTTATTCTGAAAAGTTGAATGACTTAATGAGGCTACATGTCTTGGTGTTGATTTTTCTATAAATTGTCCTATAGAACATAGTGTGTATCCTTTTGATCTATGTATTTTTCTTCCTTTTTTTTTTTATCAAGTACATTTTTTCCTCCATTTGCTGTGGGCACATGTTAATCTTATGTTGAGCCATCTTTGTCTCCTCCATACATATTATTTTTAATAACTTTCATATCTCTGGGTTTTGCCTAGTATTCTGTTATTATTTTAAGACTTTCCTCTACATTATAATTTGATGTGCATCTCCCTAGTCTGCTTCTTAATGCTTTTAAAAATTATTCCTTTAAGTCCTTTAAGGTGGATGTTGTTGTCTTCAGTTAATTTCCTTAGTTCTTTTATCTCCATTTTATTTCATTTATTCATCAAATATTTATTTACTATCTACTATATGCAAGGTACTATCCCTAGTAGTGGATAAAATAACAAGACTCAGCCCTCACAGAGCTTGAGTCTTATTATTTTAGTATATTGTCTTTAAGTTCCTGTTTTATTGCATTCATATTCTTAAGTTCTTCTTCAGCACAAGGTAGATATGATGAATTTTCTTTTCTCCCCTCTTAGGCTAGGTTTTACCCCAAGGTCTTGTACTTTATCCATCTTTTACATCTTTCCTTCCTTCCTCTCCCCCTTCCTTCCCTCTCTCCCTTCCATCTTTGTCTTCCTTTCTTCCTTCAATTTTAGGAGTCCATAGGATTCCCAATAATTTTTTTCTTTTTCATTTTCAGCATGTGGAATTCTGTTCACTCTATTTGCTCTGTATGTTAGTCAGCTATCACTACAATAAAACTGCACCCCAAAATTTCAGTAGCTTCAACCAAAAACATTTCTCTTGCTTATAATATTCTGAATAGCCCGCTGCAGTTCAACCGATCTCAACTTTGGCTAACCTGGGTTTGCATATACGGAAGTTTTGGAGTGGCTGGCATGTGAGGTTCTACCTTGCTTGACTCTTAAGAAAAACTGTCTCTCAGTCTGATTCTCTACAGACTGAAGTTATTAATAAGATGTGTTAGGACTTTTCTTTCCTGTGTGGGGAATAATGACTGGGACTGCATGAAGGGTAGGGCTCTGCAAAGGCCAGTGTATCATCTCACCTAGCACTGATAACACACTGATACAGACCTATTCACATCACTGCCTACAAACTGGACCAAGACTTGCGAATTTTGGAAGCCCCAGACTTTGGGACTTTAGCATCAAGACCTAAAATGCCCAACTCTACCTCTACCACTGATCCCAGACTCAGTAAGAAGTTAAGAATAAATCCAGCCTACAAAAATTTACTGACCAAAAGCCGCCTATTACCAAAAGATATAAAATCCATTGCAACTTTAAACCTACCAGCTACCAGAGAAATTTAACAGTTACTACTACGTGTCTTGGTGGGACAATAAAATGTTCTAATCCATTGAATATTACAGTTCCTATTAGCACATATTCATAGCACATACCATATAACTTTTTATTAAACGAAGAAGACTTCTTAGAGTTTTGTAGTTCTTCAGAATTTTTGTGGAAAATATTAATTTCATTAAAGAAGTACTTGAGTTCTTAATTAAAATCTGGTCTAATTTGATCAATAGAAGTTTACATATTTTAATGTTTGACAATTTTAAGGAGTTGGTAATTGTCATAATGCCTAACTTTTTAATCTTCTCCTGCTCTATCCCATCTAAATACCCATCTAAATGCCTAGTGTTAATCTCGTCTCTTCTATCAGACTTCCATATACTCATCTACATCCTCAACCACTGAATCCTATTGCACTTATAGTCAACGCCACACAATTCTTTTGAGTATTTCGCTTGTATGTCTTCAATTAGATTGTAAGCTTCTTGGAACTGGATCTATGCCTTAATTTCTTTCTAATCTTCCCAGCGAGCCTACAAGTTAATTTGGGGAGTATACAGCGTTCAACAAATACTGGTTGGGTCTGTGACCTTAGCTTTGCCATTTTTGTCAAAGCGTATAACCATCTAGTTTCAACTGTGCCCTGACATGTCTATTTCTCTGGGATTTCTCTTTGCTCAACGCCATTGTTCATTTTCTATTAGAATAAAGGGCTTGTTGGACAGAGATGCTAACGCAGCGTCCCGTGCAATCTGAATAAACGGACTGATCCACCGCCCAGGGTGTTGAGGCTGTGAACAAAAATTAAACCTCTGATAGCCTACGAACAGCTTAACGACACATATTTAAAAATACCACTCCAAAGCCTAGTTACCCGCCAGTTACCCCGGCCTCCGGAGCTGCCGATGCTCGAAGATGTTGACGAGGCAGCTAGGATATGCAGTCCGGAAGCCCAGTCGCTATGGTAACGGTGAGACGCAAGTGCACTTGCGCGGCCTTCTGACGGAAAACCTTAGCCTGAACCTACGGACGTGCTTAGCGACGGCAGAGGCTTGCGGCAGTAGCGTGACTTACGGCAGCCCCCTAGTAGAGCGCCGTTGCGGAGGGAATGCAGAAGCGGCCGCGGGCTACCAAGCTCCCGGAGCAGGCGGCGCTCCACCATGACCCAGTCGGTGGTCGTACAGGGTGAGCTACGCCGGGCGGTTAGAGACCTGGTCGCCGCAGAATCCAGCGGCCCTGTTTCCTGCCTAATGTCCTATTCTCTTTCCTTCCTCTCCTCCGGTCGCAGTCGGCCAGTGCGGAAACCAGATCGGCTGCTGCTTCTGGGACCTGGCACTAAGGGAGCACGCCGCGGTCAACCAGGTACCCGCCCGCCGCCGCGAGCCCCCCTCGCCTGTCAGCTAGGTCTTCCAGCCCATACGCAGGAAATAATCGACTTGAGCTTTCATCTGACCGGTTTAAGATGCATGGGATCTTCCCAGTAAAGAACGTACTGGTTTTTAAACATGTTGCTGTCAGACACACACTAAACTAAAAGAACACTGGCCAGCGACCTTAGTCTTAACATTTTTCCTGATTCTCAGGGTCTCCTCTTTATTGGTGTTCGTGTGCAGAGCAGTGAGACTTGTATATGGGAAAGTACTTTGTAAAATAGATAACACGTGTGGTTATTGTATTCCTTAATTTAACCGGTCAGCTTTTAAAAAGATTACCAAGAATCCAGAGAACGCTCATTTGTTGGACCTGTCCTACAGTCCTATGGGTGAAATCCTTTCTTTAGTACCCCCTGCTGAACTTTATCTGTAGATCTGGCATTTACTCTTCTAAGGAGATTGGGAAGAGTCAGGCTCTGCATTTTGTGATACTTGCTTTTTCTTATCAGAGTCTCATCCTAGCCATTACAGTATTATGTAATTAAAATTGAAAGAACTTGATTTGGGCGAGAAGCAAAACCTAAATGCTATTAACATATGTTTTTCTTTTTAGAAAGGAATTTATGATGAGGCAATAAGCAGCTTCTTTAGAAATGTGGACACCAGGTAAGATGGGATTAAAGTCTGTCACAGTGTGATACTTTAAGTTTCAATAGCTTGGGAGAGAATTCTTCAAAGGACAATAAAAATAGCCAGTAACTGCGAAGTTGTGTTTTTTTTGTTTCATTATTGAAAGCATATTTATTCTATTAGATTATTAATATTCTCATATCATTTTTCAGAACAAGACAACAGGTTTCCCTTTAGTGTGACTTCTTTTAACTTAACCTTGAAATAAGTTTCATTAAAAGAAAGCTGAAATTTTCCCAGAGGGCATCTTGTTAATGCATCCTGTAATAACTAACTTTTGAAAGAAAAATATATTGTTTACATATATGCTCTAAATATAAAAATATACTTGAGAAAGTGACAAGCAGTCGTTGGATCGTTTTTGTTTATTTAATAAAGAGTATATGTAAGTACCATATATGTTTTATCTGGAAGAGTAATTTAAGTTGCCGTTCAGGATATCTCCATAAGCTTTTAATAGTAAATCATTAAGTTCATGCATTTTCAAAATACTTTATAAAACTAACTGCTGTGCTTAAACTGAAAAATATATACTTCACGTCAGGCTTTAATCCAATAGGAACATCAGTTCTAGTTTAAAATAGTTGGCTGGGTGTGTGAGCAGTTATCTTCAGAGAAAGCTGATTAGTCCCCGCTTCCTGGGTGAATTCCAGAGTCTGTCTAGGGCACTGGCTTGCAAACTCAGAAGTGTCATTGGCATCTCGAGATGGGTTCAGTGCTCTCCAGTACAGCCAGGTTAACCAAAGACCAAATTCTCATTTTCTTAGGAACATTACATTATCTTTTGTAGGAAATCTAACTGAAAAGCTATATAATAATCTGAAGGTTGTAATAATCTAGGTGACCATGGAATCAGACCAAAGGAAGTTAGGTGTATTACCTTAATGGCTCGTATCATTTATCTTTATCTTATGGAGATATCTGTCATATAGACTATAGATTCCCTCTTATTTGTAGCCCACAATATCCTCACCTCTAAATTCTCTTAGGAGACTCAAATTTGCCTCTGTAATACTTCCTTTCAGGCGCTTCTCTTGCTAAGTTCCTACACCCACCTCTTTACTTCTTGTTACCCAACGCTTAACATTGAGTATTACATAGTTGAGACTCAGCCTGGGAGCTTTTCTTTCTTCATAAGGTGACTCTTCACAACTACACTCTCATCTACTCTGTGTGTTTTATGCTTTAACCTGAGAGCACTATTATTTTCCCGGTAAGTTTGGCAAGCAGGGTTGTGGCATCTTGCACTTCTTTCTGTGTACTATCAACATATGCAGCATCTGTTCCACAGCTTAGTACAAAAAATATTTTTCAAAGTAAAACCATATCTTTGTGTACTATTCTTACCAAATTTTTATACCTTTTGAGTAGCATGATAGGAATTTACCTACAGCATGGGTTGGCATGCATATACTTTCTGTAAAGGACCAGGCAGTAAATATTTTGGGTTTTGTGAACCATAAAGTCTTTTGCACCACTACTTCATCTGTAGCATGATTGTGGGCATAGGTAATACATAAAGGAATGGGTGTGTCCCTATTTGAATAAAACTTTATTTAGGAAGACAGGCAGCTAGTTGAATTTGGCCTGACGATTGGCTACCCTTCATATATTCTGTCTTGTGAACTGTCTTTATTGACCCATATACTGCGTTAGATTTCGGTACTTTGGCAACTTACTTCCAACGTGAAATTCTGAGAACAACCTTAGATACTCAATGGTAAATACCAGTTATATCAGTTGATGGGTGTTTAGCTGCAATAGGAAACTACATTAATGGTGGCTGAAGCAGTAAAGGTATCCATTTATCTCACAAATCTGGAAATCAGATATTCTAGGTTTAAAGGAATGCCTCAAAGATCTAATACTATACATGTTCCATTGTCCATAAGTGTGTTGGCTTTTTGTACTTGTATTATTACTTCATGACTATAAAATGGCAGTCTGCTCCAGGAATCACATCCATATTCATGTTTGAGGCAGGAAAAAGGAAGAAGATAAGCACCAACTGCCTCTGGTCCTTCTTTAAAAGCTTCCCAGAATACTTCCCCTTTATCTCATTGGCTAGAACTGGATTACATGGCCAGCCCTAACTACAAAGATAGCCAGGAAACTAAGTACCTCACTTTTTCAGCCTAATGGGAGGTAAGGAAGGAAGAAAGAGATAAGGAATAGCTGTTGTGTCTGCCTTACCTGGCCTATAAGCAGTCTTATGATATAAATGGAAGTTAACTTTATTACTTGATAGTGCTATTAGCCATGGATGATCTTATGACCATTTCTCATTTTTTTATCTTTCAGAGTGGTTGGTGATGGTGGAAGTATTTCCAAGGGAAAAATATGTTCTTTAAAAGCACGAGTAAGATACATATGCTTGGATTCTTACATTACATGTATTTTTTAAATAACTATTCTCAATAACTATCATGAGAATAAAACTTTAAACTTTTCAAAGTAGAAAAAATTACTAAGCCACATTTAATATAAATATAACTAAGCAGACATTTATGTCCACCTAACACATTAGGGGGAAAAACCCATACTTTAAAACACTGTAGTTAGCCTGTTTTCAAGAGAAATAGTGTCTAGATAAATGGTAACAAAAGGAGCTTTCTTAACTCTAAGGACCCGAAATACGTACTAGTACAGTTTAATGTTTTATTCAAAGATACTGGAAGATTTATTTGCATCAAGGTTACTACCAATAAAAAACATGGAACCAGCCACATTGTAGTGAATAAAAACGATTAACCATGTAAGTTCTCCTGAACCAAGTACTTCAGGTTCTTAGCCCATGTTTACAGTCTTATTTACAGTCTTAATCATTCCAACAATATTTCTGTGATTGTTTCTCTGTAACGAACTACTTTTTCTGATTTTTGCTCAGTGATCTTTGACTATAACAGAAAAGAAAGTTTAAATGTTATGGAAGGAATTGAGATGCCAAGGATCAGACCTGGTGTAGTAGCTTAAAGACTGGTGAGCAATAGTTTTGTGACATCTGGGAATCATCTTGTATCTGCAATCTCCGATGTCCTTGGAAAACAAAATTTAGGGCAGAGATCATGTGCTTGCAGGCTGTTACAGTAACTAACTAACACAGTATGCTTTGTGATGTAGAGAGGGCAGGTATCCCAATCCAAATGTTAGAGAAAAAGAGACTTTGACATTTCCTAGACTACTCCCAATTGAATCTTTTTCCTACAACCTTATCAGTAAGCAGATTGAGAGGTGGAGGAAACACTATTAGGAAAAAATAAATCAGCGTGTTTTTGTAGCCTTTGACTTTTTTTCCGAGAAGGTACTCTTTCATTTTCTCCTTAATTGCTCTTGGTATTATGTGGTTGTGATCACTGAAGAGTCCAGGCTTCACAAGATAACTTGGTGCTTGGGTCCCTCCATTGTGTTCAGTTTCTTAGGTTAATAAATACTCAGAATTTTATAAATCCTGTGTTACAATTGTAAAGCCAGGTGGCTCTGAAAGGAAATACAAACATCAAATCCTGGAACAGTTGTGGCTCCAGACCTTGGATGCCTAAGTGAAGAACCCAAAATACTCTCCCAAAGTTTAGTTAATTTCCAAAGGAAAATCAAGGGCCTGATGTAACTAAGGAAGGTCTGCAAGAGTTATATGTCAGGATTTTAATGTTAAGTGACTAGGACAGTGATGATTCTATCAAAACTAATTTCAGGAGGTACCTGACGATCAGTTTGTATTTGCATATCGCTTCCCTTGCCAGATAGCAGAGTAATTGAGGGTATGATTTATGTATGTTTAATCTTCCACATACCTCAATGAATCTATTTTGGAACAAGGCCAGTATAATCCAATTTGTTTTTTATTTTATAATCTCACAACTTGTAGTACTAAAATTTGCCCATACAGTGAAATCTCTCTTTGGTTTGTTTAGGTGTTAAAGTCAGCATTTGAGGTCAAAATTGCATATTGTCGGAAATATCCTTGAAAATACCTAACATTGCCAAACATAATCCTATACAGTCCTCTGTATGTAAAGTGTATATATGATTGCTCCATATAAAGGAGCACATTTGTAAAACATAGTTTTATAGTCTTTATGATATACTGCTGTATTATTTTAATTGTAATATCTTAAAGTAGCATGGTTAATTACACAAATGATTAAACTCACTGCTTAATGTTATATGGCAACAGAACTGAAAGCCATAAACCGAGCATTTCCTCTGTGACACTGAATCAAAGAGTTAACAAATCATTGTTTAGTGTACCCTAAGAATTTGTCAGCTTTGCTTTTTTTATTTAACTCTAGTTTACTTTTTCACTCTTCTTCCTCGCTGTAGAATATATGGAAAGTACAGGGAAGTGGGAGGACAGGACATGTAATCCTACTGCCAAGCTATCCCTGCTTTACATTTTACTAGATGTCCTTCATCTTTTTTTTTTTCTGTTTTTTCTTTCCATAATTAATTTTGTGTTTTATATTCTCATTTCTTCTTAGGAGTGTAGGTTTTCTGTCATGTCAGCTAAAGTTTGTGGTAATGAATTAAATTGTGAATTACTTGGGGGAAGGGACCATGTTGTCATTTTTTACATCTATCCAGTGCCTTTGCTTTGCACGTAATGGTAAATTTACTCATTTGAATTGGACAGTTTTGAGCTGTGGTTCATAAAGAACAGCATGATTGTTCCCGGTATGCAAGTACATTAATGCATCCTGTATTTATTGAGAACTTGTTCTGGTTAAGGATACCTTCTACCTTTCTGAGACCTTGTTAGAAATTCAGTTGAGGGGGTTATTCTTGAGGTTTTTTTCCCCAACTAGGCATTTTGGAGTAGGATAAAAGAATTTAGAATCCATCTTTTAATTGGATTCCACCTTTCAAACAGAGTTAAATTCTTTTTTAATTTTTACTCAGATTCTACATAAAGATTTTAATTAAGCTTAAACTATAAAGAGAACAGTGCAGTATTCAGCACATAAATTCTTTTCATTTACAGAGTGAATAACTCTAAAGGAAAATACATTAATTATATTTTATTTTTCTTTCTCAGGCTGTCTTGATTGATATGGAAGAAGGGGTAGTGAATGAAATTCTACAGGGACCACTGAGAGATGTATTTGATACGAAACAGCTCATCACTGATATTTCTGGCTCAGGAAATAATTGGTGAGAATACACAGCGTAAAAATTGAATATCTTCTGAAAAAAATGAGCAATCTTTCTTCATTGTGAGATTCTGCTGATACAAAACAGGATGTAATTTGTCACATAATGCTAGGCCTTTCAGCCCACCACCTTAATAAATAGTGGCTTGGAAGCCACCTGTATTTACTCCTAGTTCCTTCTAACTTTTAAAGAAAAAGATGAATTGTGAAACATTTGCTGAATTCCTTTTCATAAATTGATTCTTGAAGAACATTAAATAATGACAAATGTTTTAAGTACTTTCATTAACTGTTATCTGTGTTATTTGACTCACTCTCAAGTTGTCTAATTGGTCAGATGTAATAGAATTGATAGAGATGCAAGCCAGACCAGTATCCTAGCATTCAAGCTGAGCCTAAGGCTGTTTAGGCCCTTGAGTATATAATGGTCTCTTCTCTTTACTGTGAAAAAAGCTTCAACAGTGATTACTTAAGAATTCACGTTGAGACTGTTGCTGTTTTTTAGAAATTAAGTAGCTCCTTGTTATTTGCAAATCTCTCATATTCATTATTTTCACCATTTGCAGCCAGTCCCTCAGGTTCATAATGCAGAATGATGTGTAATTTTCCTAAAGCATAAATTTGAATCTTGTGTTCCCAGAGAACCAGTCACTTAGTAAGTGAGCCCATCTGACCACCTAACCGCATTTTCACTAATTGTTGTGTAACTTATTATGTAACTTTTGAGTTACACCTGAAATGCATGTTATGGGAAAATCTTTTGTTTTAATTGATCATAGTGATATTTGCAAATTTGGACAACTTAAAAAGACTTGCAGAGCTGCATGAATATCAATTTCTACCATGTGCCATTTCATCTAATAACATGATGTGACCTTTTTTTCTCATATATGAAACCAGAATAGGTTTGTTTAAATTTTTTATTTTCAATGTCTCTGTAGTTTACCACATTTTGCTTTTTAATATGTAAAATCCACTACAATTCAGAGTTTACCTTAAATGGAAAGAAGAAAAAATTATGTAACTGAAATCTTGTTTTGTTGGAATTGTACCTTAAGAGAAGGTTAAGAAGATAAATTTAGAAAATCATAGTTTAATATTCACTACTAATGAGCTTACTTATCCAGATATTTGAGGATTATAGATACTGAATATTTGTTTTCTATCTAGTATCTTCAGGATATTATATGATTTATTTACATGAAACAAGAATAGACTTTACTTAGCTCAATAAAAATACTTTTCAAATTTGTTTAAAATCCTTTTATTTAGATTAGAACTAATCAAATTAAAAAAATAAATGCAAGGAATTTTTAAAATCCATATTCTAATTTTCAGGGCTGTGGGTCACAAAGTTTTCGGCAGTCTTTACCAAGACCAGATTTTAGAGAAACTCAGAAAGTCGGCAGAGCACTGTGATTGCTTGCAGTGTTTCTTTATAATACATTCCATGGGAGGAGGTAA
Source organism: Nomascus leucogenys (assembly GCF_006542625.1). Lineage (NCBI taxonomy): Eukaryota > Metazoa > Chordata > Mammalia > Primates > Hylobatidae > Nomascus > Nomascus leucogenys. The sequence goes on along the minus strand of NC_044383.1, from coordinate 98,481,493 downwards.
AATTTTTCACTCATTTGCCTGTAACAGTGTTAAAGTGGGAATTCATTTTGCAAACATAAGTCTTGTTTTTAGACCTGTGCTTGATAAAGATAGAACTATTCGGAGGGTGTATAGTTTTTGAGTATATAAACATACACCTTTTTATCTTAAAATTTTGTGGAATTATGTCACTATTTTCTTTTTTTTTTAATGTAAGCCCTCTTAAGAGTCAACAGAACTATATTGGAAAATTTTTTTTCTTGTACCTTTAGTTTCTTTTACAGAACATTCAGATACTTTTCAGGATGTATAAGTTTTTGAAGAATGCTGACTTTTTCCTTAGAGTTTGCCTGTACAGTCCTGTTTCCTAGAGTGAAGCATTTTTGACATGTTCATAATGTGTGCTTGCCAAAGGATATCAATACCTTTTCTTTAACCGTCTTCAAACCTTTCTTGTCTCCAAAAAGAGAAAAAAAAGTAAAAGAAACTAGTTTAGTCAATTCCTTTAGATCGTTTATTACATGGCAGTTAATCGACTTGAAGTAAAAATAAATGATCGGCATTGCTTTCTTCCCCCAGGGAAGTCTATACCTTAGAACCGAAGTATTTTGCTCCCCTGTTCTGTAAAAATAAACAGAATGTAATTTGCTGATTTTTAAATAGGCTTAGCAAATTTTAAAAGAACAATATTGTCACACTTTTTTCCTCCAACCTGAGATTAAGATTTTATATTCAGCAAGTTATGTGTATGTACAGTTGATTTTTATACATATTATTCATTGACATAGCATTTTAAGATTAAAAGTTAAAATTGCTGTGTAACCATGTCTTTAAAAGACCCTCATAATCATTCAGTTAAGAAACAAATTTGTCTCTGTACTAGTGTAATTAACCTGTAAATTTGAGTTAGCTTTTTAATTGGTTTATAGTTCATTATACCTTTTTAAAAAATACCTTTATTACCCACCATCTCAGAAGAACATACTTACAATTCACTTAAAATAGCAAAAATAAATATTAATAATACTAAAGGTTAAAAGTAAAGTTCTTTTTTCCCACATCTAATCCCTGCTCCCTGTCCTCACAGATGATCAAGTTTGCAGGGTCTTTTTATGTCTGTTCTTTCAGATATATTCTATGCCTATCAAAGCATGTATGTATATTTTTACATAAACAAGATTATCCAGTATCTACTATTCTGTAACTTTTCCACTTTATCTCTTTCTCAAACATCTTTCCATATCAGCTCTCTGTCATAGAATCAATTATACAGTTTAAAGTGAGTTTGTTATTGATGGGTATTAAGTGTTTATGGTGTTTAGTTTTTACATCCAATCATCAGTGAAAGTCTGGGACAAATACTTCTGCATTTGTGCCACTATACCTTCAGACAGTATTCCTAAGAAGAAGATAGGACCAAAGCATATATACATTTTAAATTTTGGCTGATATTACCTATATACCTTCCTACAATACTGCACCAGTGCTGCTTACTGGCAACAATGTGTATGAGTTTCTATTTCCCTACACTAGCACCAACACTGAGTATCATGAGACATAAATCTATTATATGCAAAATTATATCTAGTTTTAATTTGTATTTCCTTAATTAGAAGAAAGGTTGAGCATCTTTACTTCTATTTGCAATTTGTATTTCTTTTATTATGAATCAAATATTTCTATCCTTTGCCCATTTCGTGGTGGTATTATTCATATTTTTTGTTGTTGATTTGTGGGAACTCTTTCTTAGAGAAACTTAGTCCTCCCCATCATATGTATTGAAGGGTTGTTTTGTAAGTTTTTCTTGTTATTTTGTTTATGGGTTTTTAAGTATATATAGAAGTTTTGTTTATTTTTAATGAAATCAAAACTGTCTTCTGTAATGGCTCTGGTTTTTTTATGATGCTAAGAAAGTCCTTCTCATTAAAGATCACCCCAAGAATCTCCCTCACTTTGACTTAGTATTTTTAGCATCATAGCCTTTTAATAGTTATCTGCATGGATTAGAACATTGGCTTTTAAACTTTTTTTTAACCAGAATAGTATGAAATACATTTTATATATCACAATGCATCATACACACATGAAAAAATAACAAAACGTTATTTACTCATACTACATCTGACATGTTATTTTCTACTGTTTCATTTAAGAAAAGAAAACTACTAATCTATTCATTAGTTTCATAGCCTGCTAGTAGTTCAGAACCAGTTTGAAAAACATAGGATTAGAGGATTCCAGTTTTAAGTTCTGAAAAATTTCTGAATTTATGTAAATGTAACTTTATGTATCAGAAAGTTATCTTTAGTGAGATTCCTAGAGTTTCTGCTTTTACATAAGTAGTGTTTCATATTTGAAAATTTTTGAAATTCAAGGTAGACATTGAATTTAATTGTAAACAATTTTAAGGCTGTTTAAGTTGCTTGATGACATGATAGTTTTCTTCATCAAGATTATATACACACTACACTAAAGCTGTCAAGTTAGTTTTCTTAAGTTGCTTAATATCAAATGCAGACTGAACACTGTCTTAGTTGAATTTTTTACTTGTGCATGTGCAATTGGTTCTTGTGGCATTATATAGGTATAACTTAAATATGAAAAGGAGTAAGATATAGACGGCCCTCCCAAACTCACTGTCAGAACCAGAGATGGAATTCAAGCCTTCATTTCCTGAATGTTGCCTTCATTTCCTTATCCAAAATTAGATTAGTTAATATATAATCACAGAAATAAGTTGAAAATTATTTTTACAAATATAAATTCTGACCAGGTGTGGTGGCTCATGCCTGTAATTCCAGCACTTTGGGAGGCCAAGGCAGAAGCTTGCTTGAACCTAGGAGTTCAAGACCAGCCTGGGCAACATAGGTAGACCCTGTCTCTACACAAATTAAAAAGTTAGCCAGGCGTTGTGGCGCATGCCTGCAGTCCCAGATACTTGGGAGGCTGAGGCAGGAGGATCATTTGACCCTAGGAGGTCAAGGCTGCATTGAGCTGTGATTATGCTGCTACACTCCAGCCTGAGTGACAGAGCAAGACCCTGTCTCAAAAAAAACAAAATTTCAAATTCTTCACGATTATATTCTGAATCATTTATGCTAATTTTTACAAACATTTTAATCCTCAGGAACAGGATCTGGACTTGGCACATTTCTTTTAAAGGTGCTTGAAGACGAATTCCCAGAAGTATACAGATTTGTGACTTCCATTTATCCTTCTGGTGAGGATGATGTCATAACCTCACCTTATAATAGCATCTTGGCAATGAAGGAACTTAATGAGCATGCAGACTGTGTGTTGCCCATTGACAATCAAGTAAGAAATGACATTGGAACTTATGGATAAATGTTATATATATTCAGTCCTGTATTATGTATATGTGTTTATATGAAACATTCTCTTCACTTTTCAGCCTTCTTAGAGAAAAAATCAGTTTAAATTGTTTCTTTCTCTTTCCTAGTAGAATATCATTTACATCCACTCTTCTTAATAGCTTCTCTCCCAATGTTTTTCCCTCAAAAGTCTTTATTTGACATCATTAGCAAAGTCGACCTCATGGTGAATTCTGGAAAGTTGGGTACAACTGTGAAGCCAAAGAGTCTGGTTACTTCAAGTTCTGGGGCTTTAAAAAAGCAGCATAAGAAGCCATTTGATGCAATGAATAACATTGTGGCAAATTTGCTGCTCAACCTAACGAGGTAATTCTAACCACTATTGTGCTTTTGGTGATATTTTGAATTTTTGTAGTAGCATTTTTTAGTTATTCTAAATTGTAGAAGCTGCTTCTGTTTGTATTTTGTCTTCTATCTTCTTTTCTTGGAGTGATCAAGCAGAATTTTAACTTCTATGACTCCAAAGCAGTATTTCCCCAAGTATGTTCCATGGAATATTAATAGATATCATATGATGTAAAAGATTTTGTGGTTGACACACTTGTGAAACACGTAGACAAAATTAAACATTTTTTAGCTGTAGAATGTCTTAATCATTTAAACCAACTAATCTGTACCCCCTCATTAGCTGGTCCAAAAGATTTCTGTGGGTTTTTGGTATCAGAGATTGCTTTGACATTATTATATTCTAGATTGTAGAGTATATTAAGCAGATTCTTGAGGATTTAGTTGTTTCTACAGTTACTAATTATTGACTTATATGTGTTTAACTCAAATATAAAGTTTGTTTTAAATAGGATATTTTTATATGTGTAATGAGCAACTAGAATAGTATATTGATTACACTTCAGATAATCCAGAAACAAGAATGACTGTAGGGCCAGCCAGGGTGGCTCATGCCTGTAATCTCAGCACACTGGGAGGCCAAGGCAGGTAGATTGCTTGAGCCCAGGAGCTGGAGATCAGCCTGGGGCACATGATGAAATCCGGTATCTACAAAAAATACAAAAATTAGCCAGGCATGGCGTTGTATGCCTACTGTAGTCTCAGCTGCTCAGGAGGCTGAGATGGGAGGTGGCGTTTGCAGTGAGCTGAGATCACACCACTACACTCCAGCCTGGGCAACCAGAGCAAGACCCTGTCTGAAAAAAAAAAAAAAAAAAAAGAAAAAATTTAGATGTTGTGTGTTATATTTTATTTTATACATGATTGTTCTGATACTAAATTTCACTAATATGGAAGAAAAGCATGTGTTCTGCACTGAAGAACAGTGTACAAAAGAATTTAAGAAACTACCTGCTGAATAAATTGAGCTACATTTAAAGTGTATAATTTTAAAATTAAAAATTTTCTCATTTTAATGTTAACTTTTTAGCTCTGCGAGATTTGAAGGGTCCCTTAATATGGACCTTAATGAAATCAGCATGAATTTAGTTCCTTTTCCTCAACTTCATTATCTCATGTCAAGCCTAACACCTCTGTATACACTGACAGATGTTAACATTCCTCCTAGAAGGTAAGGTGTAACTTTGTTTCAATTTGTTGAGGCCTCAAATTACTTTAAAAAACATTTTTAAGAGAAAAAAGTTTGCAATAACTCTAGTTATTTAATTGTATCATTTTATCTGTGAGAAGTATGTAAAATACAGTTGATGACATGCATTTCTCCATTAGATGAATGCATCTTTATTTAGAAGTAATTGTTTGAAAATGTCAATATTAAACTATTTGAACTTAAATCTAATGATTAAATTTTTAGGCTTATGAAAAGTCCTTTGAAGTCTGATAAACACATTTGAATCCTAATTGTCACTAGCTATAGGACCTTGGGCAAGTGACTTAAACTTTCTTAGTTTTTCTCATCTGTAAAAATGAAATAGTACCTACCTCATATACTTATTGGGTAGATTAAATGAGAGTTTGTTTTAAAGCTACTGTCACAGCCCAGTACCATAGAAGAATTTCAGATGTAACTCTGTATGTTTTCCAGAACACCTTGCTTTATAACTGTGTGTCATTGTTAAGCATAAAGATTACATCAGTATACTTAACAAAAAATGTAGTTTTGAAAGATACTCTTAGCATGTATACCGATGATGAGCTTGAAAAGTTCACAGTGGCATTCACAGTTGACTGAGGGAAAAGGTCCTGCCAAACTCTGTAAGGAGACAGTATGTAAGTAAGAAAGGGAAAACTAAATTGGCTGAGTGCAGTGGCTCACACCTGTAATTCCACCACTTTGAAAGGATGAGATGGAGGATCACTTGAGCCTGGGAGTTCAAGACCAGCCGGGGCAACTTAGTGAGACCCTGTCTGCACTTGTAGTCCCAGCTACTCTGGAGACTGAAGTGGGAGGATCACTTGAACCCAGGAGTTTGAGGCTGCATTGAGCTATGATTTTGGTCCTGCACTCCAGCCTGGGCAACAAAGCAAGACAGACTCTGTCTCTAAACAGATTGAAAATAATTTTTAAAAAGTTTTTAAAGTAAACTAAATTAAAGATTCCTTTTTATAACTAAAGTTTTGACAAGATAATTCTATACTTCAGGAATGTCACAAGTGATATTGGTAAGTTTTCATCTAAGCCAACAGCAAATGACCACTTTGCCAACTAATAGATAGGACTCCCTTTCTGCATGGGATGCTGATGACCTTAACAAGCTAAGCAACATACACAGTGCATGCAACATGGTGATAATTAAATGTCCATTGGCATCAGCCTAGCATTGGAGTCTGTGTATTGTTAGATATAAACTTTGTCAGCCACCTTTATTTTCTTTTGTCTTTTATCCTTCAGTTAACAGACTTAGGTTAAAAGTCTCTACTTTTAGGAGCACTACTATGGAGTTTCATCTTTTATAGGAGAGCTTCACATTGTCCTTTGATAATTTCCTCCTGTTAACAAAATTTATGATATAATATACTTTACAAAGTAATAGTCTTAATGTTATAGGCTTTTAATTAGTTTTAGTAGTTTGGATACTATGAAATAAATAAGGTATACTGAACTAAGTAATAATAATACAAGTTTCAAAAATCAGTACTACATAGAGTTCAGTAATGCTGCAGTCAACATTTTGTAGCTACCTGAAATCACCCATGTACTGCAGAAGCCTTTTCCCCCCAGAAAAAGAAAATATTATATGATTTCTTCTCTTCTCATATCATTAAGATTACTTCAAGAAAATTGTAGTTATTTAATATTTTTAGAATATATATAATCTAATATTTTGTTAGTTTAATATTTATTGTGGTTTATTTACTTATAGAAGACTACCTAGTTACACATAGAAGAAATAAGTAATTTTTATATAAACAATGACACTTTCATTGTTGCAGATTGGATCAGATGTTTTCAGATGCCTTTAGTAAAGATCACCAGCTGCTTCGGGCGGACCCCAAACACAGTCTTTACCTCGCCTGTGCGCTCATGGTTAGAGGAAATGTACAAATTTCAGATCTTCGTAGAAATATTGAAAGGTTTGGTTTATATTTTTAAAGATAATTTGTGTGTGCTGCTTGGGACAGTGTGGCATAGTAGTTAGTTAACAGCCGCCCTTCAAATTCTAGCAATGCCACTTACTAAAGTGTGACCGTGAACAAACTACTTAGTCTCTTTGTGCCTTGTTTTCTTCAAGTGTAAAATAAGGATAATAATAGTACATAGTTTTTATTTAGGAGTATTAAATGATATATGACATGTTTTATTTTATGAAAGTGTTCAGAAAATCGTAGCTATACTATTTTTATCATCACTGCCACCAGTACTACTATAGTAGTACTACTACTACTTCTGATTTTTATGTTAGTATTTCATTCTATTTGTAAGAAAACTAGTCTGTTGAATTACAAAGTAAGGAAAATGATAGTACCTTCATTTCTTTATATCCCTAGATTTCTACGGTTAAGGAATGAGTTTCTAGCTTCTTGAATCACCATCACAGCCAATTTAATGTTCCCCTATAAAATGTCTCTTAGTTCACTGTCAGACTGTACCATGTTACTGCCAATAGTAAAAAACAGATAACTTAGCGTATAAACTAAGCAATTAGATTGATACCATCCATAATGTTCTGGTTTAACTAATATGAGCTGCCATAATATGGCAGACATTTTTAGTACCTTAGTTCTTACCTTTTGAGGTTTTTTTTTTTAATCTCAGATTAAAACCATCTCTACAATTTGTCTCCTGGAATCAAGAAGGCTGGAAGACCAGCCTGTGTTCCATACCTCCTGTGGGCCATTCTCATTCGTTATTAGCTTTAGCAAATAACACATGTGTGAAGCCCACCTTCATGGAACTGAAAGAGAGATTCATGAGGCTCTACAAGAAAAAGGTAATTATCGTACAGCTTTGTAACTGTATGTGTTTATTTTGGCTATTTAAGATGTATTCTTAAAAATTACACTATTACAAATCGGGGTGATCTTTTCTATTATGTGTGTTGTACTGATTATAACTGAAGTGGAGAGGCTTACTCGTACTACTTTTACTCTAAATGAGAAAATTCATGAGTTTATAGGAGTCATTCAATTTGACACAAGTTCTCTTTCAAATGTAGAGCTGAATGAACTCTAATTTTAATAAGGAATATTTACCTTTTAGGATAGTCTTATGTATTAAAATTCCTGAAATGGTAAACGTTACCTAATTTTTTAATTTATAGGCTCACCTTCATCACTATCTGCAAGTTGAAGGGATGGAAGAAAGCTGTTTCACAGAAGCTGTGTCATCTTTATCAGCACTCATACAGGAATATGACCAACTGGATGCCACAAAAAACATGCCTGTGCAAGATTTACCCAGACTAAGCATAGCTATGTGAAAAAGAAACCCTCAAAAAGACTTTCTTAATTTCACATTGTTTTTTCTGACCTTTCTGTTTCAACATTTTTGTAATTTGGAAACTCCAGTTTTTTCATATTATCAGGAAATATTTTTGTCTAAAAGAGTGATTTCTGTTTAATCACAATTTGTTGGTAATACCAATGTGTGAAACTAGTGAAATCTTAGTACCTTAACTTCAAACATTTCTCTTCAGGAAAGTTCCCTTTTCTAAAATTGAGAGAACAGAGTTCTTGAATATTTTGCTGTATTTATAGCCTCATATTTAGGCATTTATGCACTGGTAAGTCTTCAATAAAAATCTTGTACAGATATATTTTTATAATTATTTATAATTTATATTTTGATATTCTATTTAAGTTATCCTGATTCTTTAAAAGTAGTTACTGGGAGTAGAAGAACACAATATAAATATTTCCGTGTAATATCCACTAACTTTTCAGGCATAGATTTTATTACAACTGTTAAGGAGGTTTTGCTTCTTCTTTAGATAACAACTTGTTTGCTCAAAAGAATCTTAATTTGTACACTTAACATGTATTTGTATTAAACTTTTTAAATAATTGCTTTCTTATCAAACCAATTGATTTTATAGTAAATGTCTATATTTTTCAACAGTGCTACTTGTTATTGTTCTGCATGACATTTATACAAATGAACAGAATGTTACTAAGCTTGATATCTTCCAAACTTTGCAATAAATGGCTATAATTGTTCCAGTTACTATAATCTTCAGTTCTAGCCTTAACATTAATTTATTTTTAATAACAATTTATATTTCAGACCCACAGGTTAATTTTAAGTTTTATTCTTTATGTTTCTTTCCTTTGCAAAGTAATCATACTGTTCTTGGTCTTTGTCTTGGAAATTTAATTTTTTACAATATTTGATATAAAAAATTTTAGATTGCAGTTGTTAACAGTGGCCAGAAAAGTTGCATTTTCTCCTTTCCAAAATAAACTGATATTCAAGATCAGGCAGTGAAAAGTCTAAATATATTTACAGCTTAATCTTATTTCTGTTCAAGAATTAATCTAGAATTTCACTTGCCCTATAATGATTTATCAACTAATGGGCACCTTAGGCTACATTGTCAAATATAGATTAGATTTTTTAAATTTAATATGTTTTTTTTCCCCCAAAGGAGTGTCTCGCTCCTTGATGCCAATGCAGTGGTGCAATCTCAGCTCACTGCAACCTCCACCACCTGGGTTCAAGCAGTTCTGCCTCAGCCTCCTGAGTAGCTGGGATTACAGGCGCACGCCACCACACTTGGCTAATTTTTGTATTTTTTTATTACAGACAGGGTTTCACCATGTTGGCCAGGCTGGTCTCAAACTCCTGACCTCAAATGATCTGCCTACCTTGGCCTCACAAAGTGCTGGGATTACAGGCATGAGCCACTGTGCCCAGCCTAAAATTTAGTATGCTTTTTATACAGCTTTAGCAAGTATTCCAGATTATTTTGTAAAATATTTTCTTGTAAATTGCATAATTTTTTCATATACAAAATGCTTAGATGGTACCAAATGTCTGTGTGTTATATAATTATAGGATATATTTTAGAAATGAGTTCAATTTTTAAGTTTTTCAAATTTTATGTATATTTTTAGAATAACTTTTTAAAAGCTTCTAATGCCTTAAATGTAGTGATCTGAGAATAGGCATTCATACTGTTTTACACAAAGTAGATTTACCACCATTTTATACTCACTAATTTTTTTATTATATGACAGGATTGACCAACTTTTCCCCGATTTGCTTGGTTTTACAGAATCTTGAGCTCAGAAAATATGTCTCCAGGTTCTCTGCAGTTTCTCTGACATACACAAGATGTAATCCACAGCATCTTCCATTTAAATGACCCCTCATTTGGGCAATCAAATTGAATAGTAATCATTTTAGACTTATTAGGGATACAGCATCTCTTATCCAAGCATATTCCACAAAAAGTGGGTTTGTAACTCTGAGTACTTGAGCATCCAGAAAAGACAAATTTTTCAGCTTTGGAGAGTTGGAAAGTAGGTTGGCATGTTTTTCCTTTGGGAATCTGGAAAGATACATAAAAAGTCATTCTTTAAATTTTATTACAATAGTTTTGAAAATCAACATGTAGAATATTTTATAGTATGAATATAATTATTTGGAGGCATTAATAAAAGTTGCTATGTAGTGATTTCCAGCACTCTCTTTACCTTTAAGATCCCCTTATCAGAGGTCTGTCCTCTCTATTCTTCATCATATTATAGCACCTACTCCCCAATGTTTTTTGCTATCTATTCTTGACTCAATTTTACAATAAACAAAACTTCTGTTTTGTTTGATATCAAGAGCCATGTCTTATTAAATATTTATCTAAGACTTAGCAAATTCCATAACACAGCCCAGACAGTTTTCCGTGGATGCATAGATGAATAATTATCCTAATCTTTCTTTAAAACTGAATTGTCAACTTGCTAATATGATAGAGAATAACTTTGGGGTAGAAGGATTGTGTAGCATTTCTAAAAATTACCCTTTTTGAGACAGACTTCCTGCCTCGTTCAAGAAGTAGGACCAGCTCTAGTTATACCAAGCAATCTTAGGGTAAATATTTTATTGTAGTGTTTTAGCAAGTTTACTATGTAAGCATAGAGCATTTTGGAAATGGTGTGGCTTCCTTCCAAGTTAATGATATATAACTAAGATCAGGACTTGTCTACTCTGATGTTCATAATACCTGTTTTCATAATTATAGTGTAGCAATCAAACTCTTCTATTCATTAACATAGAAAAAAGAAGTTAGAATCTGCTCTGGTTGGTAAAATTTTCCCCACAACATGCAGTTAATACCTGTTTTCCTCTAAAATAATTTGACTTTAAGCATTATAATGAGATGGTTTTATTTTTCTAAGAACTAAACACCATCCCACCCTCCAAAACACACACATGCTTACTTTTCAGGAATCTCTTAATATTGAATTAAGTTAAATATATTTAAACTTTACCTTTATTGTCTTTAATATATTGCTGTCACAAGGCTGAATGTAACACAGTCTTTTCTCTTTTCTCATTTCACAGTTGCTGTTTTCATTGGTCACCCTATTAGATATTCCCATCCCACATGTTCTGGAGCAGGGAGTCCACTTTGTTGCTTGCACAAGACATTTTTTTTTCCAAATAAGTGGGAGATTTCTATAAGCTATAACGAAGGGAGAAAAGTACATATGTGTACATATAAATGTACTTGTATAAATAGATAATTTTTAATCATGTTTAATGTTTAAGAAATCTGAATATTTTTGTATTACTCAGAATAAAAGAAGCTGATGGTCTAATCTATCATTCTATCTCCCTATTTCCCAACCCCAAAATTAACTTTCAATCAAGTACTACAGTCCAGTCTCTTAGAAGGAATAAAAATACTTTATCTTTGAAAAACTGAGAAGATTTACTCATTTGCATTTTTCTGCTTTGCCTGTCCTCTGAATACTAAACCTAAGCTTATGTTCCTGTTGAGTTGTCTTTTCCCTTGTTCTTGCCTCATCATTTCTAACAGACGTTGAAATAAAAATTAGGGAATTTGATCAGAACAGTGTGATCTTAATGTTAACTTTCATAATATGTTAAAATCTAAAATACAAAAATTATATTTGAGAATGAGACTATCAGTGAGACCAGATTTCTTCCATTTGTTTTAATCTAGTCTTTTAGAAAACTGTCTGATTAAGTAATACTACACTGAACTAAACTAATCATTTATATACAAAGTCATTGCAGGTGTATAATTTCATTCATTCAACTTAATTGTCACACTCCCTGTGTTCTTAGGCCCAAACTACTCTCCAATTGGCTAAGATTTCAAATTACTTATGAAAAAACAATGGATGGATCAATAGATGGGTCAGTGAGTGAGTAGATAGAGCCCCTCCACTGTCTGCTGCTAAGGAGAAATAGGAGGGGAAGAGAGAATATAAGAGGGTATAATAATGCTCCCATTTCCATGTAAGGTCACTGGGAGCTTCTTGTTATAAATGAAACAGGCCCTTGGCTCATTTTAAGCAAACTACATATTGACTTACTGTCTCAAGGCATTTCCTTAAGGTTAATGTGCATCTTGAAATGGATGCTTTGGGAGTACGGTTGTGATTTGAGCCTGCACAGCAAAATTCTGGCTATATTACTTCAAAAAAATCAATTTAAAACTCGAAAAAGACCCAGAAAAAAAAAAAAAAAGCCTTCTTCATAGGAAATAGTCTCTTTAAAGTATGTGCTCTATTTTAACTGATACTATGACACTGCTTTCCGTGTTATTACAGTAGAGTCTCTTGCAATTGCACATAGAACTGAGGAGAGGAAGCAGAAACGTGAAGATACCTGGAAGGTAGACAACAGTTTAAAGACCTCAATGTAGGAAGCAGATTAGAAGCTTGGCACACATCTGCAATAAATAAAGGCAGGTTAGATTACCGTGTTACCAGTAATCCCGCTTGTTAAACCAAGAGCTGTAGTTCAGGAATTTACCATTCATTAAAAAGCAAGAAAACTAGAGATTTTTTAAACAAAGCTTAGTGTTTGGTGAGCATTGAAAAAAGCATGAGGGCATTATGTCATTGCATGCTTCATACTGACCTAGCAAAAGCTAGATTCCAACTATCGACTATAAATTACTGTCACGAATATATCTTAAAGTATGTGTTTTTGTCATTATGGTTAATTTTAAAAGCCAAATTCCTGTGTGGGCCATAAATATAATTTCACAGTTAAGCAAAGAAGAGACATTAGACTGAACATAAACTTCGTTTGAAACATATCTAGGTCTAAATCATAAATACCAGAGAACACTTCAGGAGATTTTCTTGTTTTACCTGACAAAGCACTAACTACTAACACTGACTATCTGATGCCTCTCCCAGCCAAGGTCAAAGTGAACCCACTTAACTGCTCTAACTTCTAAAATGAGACCAACTTGAACTTGATCCGAAGGGCTTCACTTGTGGAAAACTGCTCTAAGGTAGTCTTTCCAGGGAAGTTTATGTGTGGGCTCTAAGACCCTTATATTGAATCACTAAAATCCAATGCAGAAAACCAACTGTTCTGTACTTTTTGAAAAAAAAAATAAGGACATAGCTTATAATTCCAGAGGTTTTAGAGCATTAACAGTGTCATCCTGTCAACTGAACATGTATAGTAAATGGAAATTCACCACAACCTGGTAAATTTTTTTCTAATTTACTGACTAAACTGGAGTTGCTGAGGATGTTCCTTTCATCGAGTTAGCTTTTAAGTATCTAAACTCATTTCTCTGCTTATAGTTGCCTTTATTAAATATCCACTTAATAAAAGTGAACTTAGGAGTTAACATATACAAGTATTCTTCATTTCCATGGCAACTCTCATTAAGCTCTAAACTTTAAGAAAAAGGCATTCTTGATTTCTGGATGAGAACACAGAGATGTGAACAAGAACCAGACTTCGATGGTGCCCCTTTTGGGTCCTTCCTCCTCTATACGTTATTTGCTGGTGGTTTCGAAACTCCTGTTCCCAAAATATGCTGATGCTTAAATAAAATGCTAACTTAGAGCAGACCAGAATACAAGGTTTATAAATATACTTAAGCTGTTTGAAGTGGCCAGATACACAAGATGAGTAATGAAGGATCACACTTCATTTTTCTGAGAACATAGATACATGGGTAATCTACTTAAAAATGCCTGGGTGTGTGCGTGCCTGTGTGTGTGTTTACAGAGAGATTAGCAATTGAGCTTCAATTTCAGAGTGAGTGAAACGACTTCCTATGAGATTTCTATTTTTAGAAATAATATTTACAAGTTCAAAATATGTGTCAGTTCTTAAATATTTTTCAGCGGTAGCCTCCCATTTCTGCCTATATCACATAGAAATGTTGCCTTTTAAAATTTGGGAAAGTGAATGGTCAAACTTCTTGCCCATAATAGAAGAATAAAAATAAGTTGTTCTAGGGTATATGTGAACAATATTTGGTCAATTTTCCTAAGAAGAGGTTAGGAATAAGCAGAGGTGTAAGATTTTAGAAGAGCTTCCTGACCTAGTAGATCTTTTAAAAATGTTTTTAAATGTTTTACCAGAAAATTCTAAAACATTATAAAATTTCCTTTTCAGATATTTATCCCTGTCTGAGGCAAAGATTGAGTAAAATGATACACTCAAACTATATCTCAATCTGACCACCAATCAATAAGTACTTACTGAGTACCTATGGTACATAGAAGGAACATGAAGGAATACCACCAAGGTCATACATGAAAAATAGCTCTACTTCTGAGCACCTGGCATTGTTTTGTAGCTTGTTGAAAGCTGCTGTAGTAATGGTTCCAGGCTACAGTTTGACTGATCAGACTTCTTTCCACCTTTAGCTCCAGAGCAGTGACTGCCAGCCAGCTTTGGTATGAACAGAGGTGTGCATCCAATGGCCCCACTCACACAGAGGCAGCTAAACAAGGGGTTGGGCTGAAACACTTGGCCATTATGATAATGTACCCGGTTGAACTCGCATCCAACAGCTACAAGGTCTGAAACGAGAAAAGAGCAAAATTGCCAAAGAAGCCATAACCTGTGACAGTCTAGACCTCCAATTATAAACCTAAGAAGAAATGGATTATCTCCTGTATGAAGTATAGCTCTCAACCTCTTAGGTTCCATTTGGAACCTCCTTCACAGGACATCTGTAGAAAGGTTTCTAATGTGAGGCATTTTTATTATACTGCAGGCTATAAACCCCACATGGTCACTTCCAGAATTAAGACCAAGTAAAGACCCTGTAAAATCACCATAAGTATAGCGGTTGATAATAAATCTGAGATAGGTTGATGCCTAGTGAGACAGGTTTTCTCAGACATCCAACAATAGGCTAGGATATAGTCTTAGGAAGACAGGATAAATGAATGTCTGAAGAAACCATATGTTAATTAACTACAGAACTGCAAGGTTTTTGTTAAGAGATTGCAGGAGAGTTTTCCTTCCTCTGAGGGGTATTCTTGACCTTCTGGATCGGCTGTTCCACAAGTGTGGTCCTCTAATCCCTTGGCAGTACCTGAGACACTTTTAGGGGATCTGGAAAAGGTCAAAACTCTTTTCCAAATACTAAGATGTGGCTGGCCTTTTTCACTGTGTTGGTATTTGCACTGGTGCTACAAAAGCAACTGTGGCTAAAACTGAACTGCTGGTGCCTTGGCATGAATCAAACTGTAGAGGTAATCTTGTATTTTTCCTTGCCAGGTATTTATACTTTAAAAGGGGTGGTGGGAGTTTTACCTAAGAATGTCCTTGATGGCACAGCAAAAGGTATTAATTTTATTAAATGTTAATCATCAAATACAGGTCTCTTTAATATTCTATGTGACAAAATAGGAAATATACATAGAATATTTTAGTGCAATAGCTGTCTTGAAACTTCAGCAAATGGCTGTCTCAGGAAAACTTAAGGAACTATGGCATTGGTAAAGTTGTGAGCTGAGCTAACCACTTTTTTAGTGGGAATTTTACTTGAAGAAATGACTGATGATAACTGGTTATTCAGACTTGTGTATTTTGGAAACTTTTCTTTGAAAATGAGCAAACTGAGCCTGTCACTTCAAGGAAAACAATTGTGACAGCATTTTTTGCCGATGAGAGAATTCAAGATTTCAAGGAAAAATTAGAACTTTGGAAAACTTGTATCCATCACTGAAAACCTTATATTTATCCAATATGTAGACTTTTCTGGTGAGGATGATATTAATGTGATTTTTTAAGATATTACATAATTAAGTGTATCAATATTTTGAACATCTCTACAACACAGTAAACATATTTTCCAAACGAACAATGCATAGAATGGCAAAATTATGCATGAGTAAAAGATCTATTCCAAATGGGTCTTGGATAGACCAATGCATTTTAATGTCCCAGAGTTGAAAGTTCGTTGATGTGGTTTCAGATTCCATGATGCAGCTAATTTTTAAGACACTGTCACTTGCCAGGTTTTAATATAATATCAATAAACATAAAAGTATATACACGATGATCTGAAAAGCCTGTTAAAATATTCCTCCCTTTTCAAATTGCATATCTGTGTGATGCCAGATTTTCTTCACATATTTCAACCAGGAAAACACATAGTAACAGATTGAAAGAGGCAGCAAATGTGTGACTCTAGCTATCTTCTATTGAGCTAGACACTAGAGAGATTTGCAAAACATGTAAAACAATGGCACTCTTTTACTAAATTTTTCTTTGGAAAATAAGTTCTATGTTTTTTCATAAAAACGTTATTCTTATTAATCTGCAATGGGTTTATTCTTTTTAAATGAATAAATATTTCTAAATTTCTAATCCATCAAATATCAATGGATAAAACCCTCATAAAATCTCTTAGGTCCTCAATAATTTCTAAGAGTATAAAGGGGTAATTTCTAAGACTATAAAGGGGTCCGCAGATCAAAAAGCTTTTAAAATATTGCTCTTGATCAGGGATCATCAGGTTTTCTGAAAAGAGCCAACTAGAAAATATCTTAGCCTTTGCAAGCCAGAGAGTGTTTGGTCAAAACTACTGACTCTGCCATTGCGAAGCAGCCATAGACTCTACATTAATGTGCCATGTTCCAATAAAGCATTATTTACAAAAACAGGCTGTTGGCTAGATTTGACTCTCAGGTCATAGTTTGGGGCCCTAGTTATAGATTATCCCCATTCCTATCCTCGTGGCTATGCCCTGTTAAAAGTCTCATCACATTTTGTGTGAAATTATACGGAAAGGTCTGACACCTTAATATTTCATTCTCTGAGGCCAAGGCCTGTATCTCTTGTTTTTCCTGTCATGTCCTCAGTTGCTGGCCACCGTGCTTGGCTCTGTAGTGGATGGTCACTAAGTGTTTGTTGGGTTAATGAAATAACCTGCCCAGCTTCGGAAAAATGAGTGTCCTGAATGCCACATTTATTTGATAGGTCATGTTTTTGTTATAGGATTCCAATAAACAACATTTTTGAGAGCCTACTGAATACCAGCTATTGTGCTAGGTGTTTTATGTCATTATTTTATTTGATCCTCCCAGCAACTCTCTAAGCTAGGAAGTACATATTATGTAACTGAGGCACACAGAGAATAAACAACTTGATCAAGTGTATCCAGTTAGCAGAGCAGTCAGGACTTGAACCTAGATCCCACATTTTTTACCATACAATACAGTGCTGGCAGGGGCTTCAGCCTATCAAGCTTGAGCGCTCTACACATTCAGCCTGACTCCAAAGATAGGCTCTCATTCCGTGGCTCATAACCAAACTTCTGATAGTAATTTGCCTTCCTACTTTGACTTTTCTACAGACAGACTAAACTGCCCAGGTGACATGAGTGTTTCTCTTCCCTTGTAAATTTTATTTTTTTAATCCTAAATAATTTGGCACCCTGAATTAGTGTCAATGTTTAGATGGTCTGAATCAGTCTCCAGAGCTTAGTCACATAAGGCTGAGGGTCAGGTTGTGGTTTGGGGTGACCTCACCTTCTTTTTTTACAAATCTGCTGAAGTAAAAAGCACAGCAACTCGGTCATTAGTTGGGAAAGCTGAGGTTAAAGTTGTATGTCTGAATATTGCGTATACATTCTAATATTTTTAAGGAGATCATTTTTTGTTACTTTCAAAAGGCTAAATTCGGATTGTTTTTGACAGTATTAACAAGAGCTGTCATTTTGTAGCACTTTAAGAAGTCAGACTCTAGATAATTCCTTTTATTTTCTATCGTTAAAAGCAATTACCTGAGAAGAACTGCAAGATCACCTCAATGCAATGAAAATAATGGGTTTCTGAATGTGTGTAAGCATCCGCTAATTTCACATAGTATCCAATACAATGGAGCCAGTCCCACTGGAATATGAAAACTAAACCCACCTCATATTTAGTCAAACTAAGCTGATCACTCCAAGCTAACAATTGCAGGAAGAAAAAAATTCTGTCTAGACTCAATCTTTTCCAGCAGGTCCAGAAGAAGACACTTACATGCACACACTCCAGTCTCGTACCTAGGCCTGTCTACTGAGTAGTCACAATACAGCCCTTTGTGTGGGTCACAGAGGTCGGCTTCATTGCAGATTTCCCCTGGTTGCTTGGCACAGATTTTACAGCATCCACAGCCATCTCTCACCAGGCTCACTCCAGGAGGGCAACGGGGCTTCTGATGAGGGCATTTGCAGGGCCAGTGACAAAACTGTTTACGCTGAGGTGCGTCTGACACTTCTCCAGGCCTTCCTTTGGGTGTTGTATCTAATGGTCCAGTGCCCTGTGCCCTGCAGCAGAACTTCATTTGATAATAAAGGTGATGTTAGAAATAGCTTCTCTATGTAATAGTATAACAGGAATAGAAGATTTCCCCCAAACAGGTAGTATACAGAGTGGTGAGTTATAATCATTATAATTACACCTATCAGCAATTGACACAATTACTCTCCTTAAACTATTCTTCACTCAGCCTCCAAGACTCTTGGAGGCTCTTATTCCTCTTATTCCACTCTTATTCCTCCTTTATCACTGACTGCTCCTTCTCACTCTCCTTTGTCAGTTTCTTCTCATCCTCTTAATCTGTAAACCTCACGGCCCCATGGATAAGGCCTCTAAAGTATCTTCCCTCACTATATCTCTTATCTCCGACTCATACCCCTCTTCTGAACTCAGACTCAAACTGCCTACTTAACATCTCCACTTCGATGTTTAATAGGTATAGCAAATTTAATATGACCAAAAACAAGCTCCCAAGCTTTCTCCTCCAATCTGCTCTTCCACACACTTCCCTATTTGAGCAAATGCCAATATATTTCCAAAATACCTTGAGATCGGATCATGCTTGACTCTTCTCTTTCACATTTTACATCTAATTCCATCAGTAAATCCTGTTTATTACACCTTTAAAAATACCCACCCTGATCATTTATTCATACCCTCTCTGTTACCATCATAACCCAAGTCATCATTGTTCACTTGGATGATTACAATAGCCTCCTGAGTGTTCACCTTGCTTGCTCCTTTGTCCACTTGACATCCAGAATGATTCTTTTAAAATAAGCCAGTTCATATCACTCTTTGCTCATATGGAGTGACTTCCTCATGGCCTCCCATTTCAATGTAAAATTCAAAGTGCCACCATGGCCCTGCATCCTGTGGTCCCCCCTCCCCGTATTACTTTGCCCACTGCCACTCACCCCCTTGCTGCCTCCGCACCAGCCACACCAGTGTCCTTGTTCTCTGACTCCAAGCACACTCTGCCCCTAGGTATCTTCATGGCTCACTCTTTTACTATCTTTAGGTCTGTGCTCAAAGGTCTCAGTGAGGCCCTCTTTGACCACTCTTTGTGAAAGGTCACCCTATCCCAGTCCTTTCACCGTAGAGTTTACCACCTTTCTTATTACCTATGCATTTCAGTTGTTTACTTTCTGATACCTGCACCAAGAATGTGAGCATCTTGAAAGCAAGGTCTTTGCCTAATGTCTGTCTTGATGACTGCCATCTTTATAAATCACTTTACTTGGTTATTTCAATCAAACTTCATAGCAACAGTGTGCAGTGGTGATTATACCATGTGATAGGCAGATAATTGTCCCCTCAAAGATGTCCATGTCCTGATCCCTGGAGCCTGTGCATATATGTTACCTAAAACATTGAAGGGGATTTTTGCATATGTGATCAACTTAAGAATTTTGAGGTTATCACTCTCAATTATCCAGGTGGGCCCAAGGTAATCACAAGTACATTGGGTCCACTGGGGAAGGAGGCAGGCATGTCAGAGAAGATGTGATGGCAGAAGCAGAGGTAGGAGTGATGCCGTTGCTGAAATGGGTCATGGTCCAAGGAAGCCAGACAGCCTTAAAAGCTGTTACGGGCAAAGAATGGATTCTCTCCTGCCACCTTCAGAAGGGAGGCAGTCCTGCCAACGCTTGATTTTAGCCCTGTAAGACCCATTTTTGGACATCAGATGTCCAGAACTATAGATAATCATGTTGTTTTAAGCCATTCAAGTTGGTGATTTCTTACAGCAGCAACAGGAAACCGTATACTCCATTTTGTAAATGAGGACTCTGAGACTGAAATTATTTAAGTTGTCCTGTGTGACATATCAAGTAAGTGGTAGAAG
Organism: Nomascus leucogenys; assembly: GCF_006542625.1. Taxonomy (NCBI): domain Eukaryota; kingdom Metazoa; phylum Chordata; class Mammalia; order Primates; family Hylobatidae; genus Nomascus; species Nomascus leucogenys. The sequence continues at coordinate 98,461,162 of NC_044383.1, read as the reverse complement.
AATTATTTAAATCAGGCAGGCAGGTTCCAGAGCCTAAGCTCTCAACACTTACCCTCCTTCCTTTCCTAGTCCAAATCATACTGCAACCCAGCTTTGATACAGAACAAATCACCAAATCTCTGCATCTATTTCTCCAGCGTAGACCTCATCCCTTAAGCTTACAAGTTATTAGTTGCTACTGGACATATGCACTTTGAGGTTCTACAAGTACCCTCCCCCTGACAAACTGCTCCTCAACTAGCAGTTCCCATTTTAGTGAATGGCATCACCATCCACTCAGGTCCCCTAGTCAGGAAGCTGAAAACCATCTGGATTTCTTCCTCTCCCTCATCCTTCACACCTGAAAGTGTCTGACCTACAGGAAAGGTGAAAGCACTTATGCACAGCATTCAGGGCCCTCCTGATGTCTTGCAGTTCTTGTATGCATTAGGTTCCAAAAAGTTAAAGTGCCTGTGGTTCCCTGCATATGTGATGCTGTTCCTCCTGCCTGGGACATTCTGCCTAGACCCAGCTCCTTCTTCATCTAGTTATCCTTCAAGGTTCTGTTTCAGTATCATCTTTTCCAGAAAGGTTCCTGTAACTTCCCTGCCTTGCACACATTTTTAAACTGAAATTACCCATGTAAGTGCCCATCTCTTCCACTAGCCATAAAGCCACCCAACCTCAGGTGCTTGTGGTTTGTTTGTGAGTATACCACCAGCACCTAGCACAGTGCCTGGCAATTCGCTTGTGTAAATAGCTCTTAATGTTTATTTGATGGAACCAGGGGCTGTTGAACTGATTCCTAGATCTAAGTCCATTCGCAGCTCAAAAACTCTACATTTAGAAGTATCTGCATGAAATTCCACCTAATATTAAATCCTCAGCCTTTTTTTCTTACCACTGGTAAAACACACATGCCCCAGTAAAGAGTAACATTTCAGCTGCAATTCAAAAGTTGCATGCACAACATGAGAATGGGTTTTGATGGGGAGGATAGGACACTGCTGGGCTTCTGGAGAAGGAGCAGGGGAAAAGGAAACACCAAAGTGCAGAAGGGAGTAGAAATAGTGAAGCTAGAATCCTAATAAAAATTTAAACTTAAAAAAATTTTGCCTACTTCTCAATTTTGCACAGGTTCAGCTATAGCCACCAGTGATTCAGGATGCCAGGTTCAGTGGCCTCTTTGCTGATCTCACATCCGTGAAATCTCTTCAGTCCTCCTCTTGCCCCACCTCTCTAAGGCATTTGACTCTCCTCTACCTTGGATTTCATTACATCTGGTCCCCCCAATCCTCCCCTTACTTTTCAACATACTTTCTCAACCTCCTCCGCAAGCTCCTGTTACCCTGAATTTGACTTAGATTTAGGCCTATTGGTGTTTCATAGCTTTAATGTATTGCTTGCCTCATTCTACACTGTATCTTGACAATCTCACCCAGACCCTTGCCTTCAGTTTTCATCCTATGCAAGTTTCAAAACTAAATTTCCAGCCTGGACTTCTCCACTGAGCCCTAGATCCATGAGCTAACTACCTACTGGACATCTCCACCCAAATGTCCTCCAGGAAATACTCAAGACCAAAAGTCATCATTTTTCACTCTTCAAAGTTTGGAGTCAGGAAGCTGGATTCATCTAGGTTGTCTTCCTCTTTCTCACCTCCTATGGCCATTCAGTGACCTCTCCTATGTATTCTGTTGTCCTTGTCTTCCCAGAACTAGACGCTCTTCCCCATTTCATTGCTACTAAGTAAGCATCATCACTACGAGTTCCTGACTGACCTTCCTCCCTCCAGAATGACTTTTCAAGTGCATCTACTACGTTGCCACTGGAGGAATCTCTTTAAAGAACATGTCTGCTTGTATTACTCCTCTCCTTAAAGCCCATGAGGGGTTCCCCACAGTCTATACTGTGCAGCCTAAACTTCTGAGCCAGGTATCCAAAGCCATCTCCTGCCTACCTCTTGAGCTTTAGCTCTCACACACTCTCCTTCTACGCCTAGCCATTTGCTGGACTCCCCGGGTTGGTTTTCTCCTCCCTGTTTTTCTTCTGTTCTTTCTAATGAAATGCACACTCCCAAAACTGCCCCCTGGATGCCTCTTTATCTTTCCAATTTTGAAGCATTTCCAGATAATCTCAGGTCAAAAGGTAACACTGTTGAAATCCAAGGATAAAGAGAAAATCTTAAAAGTAGACTGAGAAAAGCATTACATACTGAATTACGTTAAAAATGAGATCTGACTTCTCATCAAAAGACAGAGGAGGAGGAAGAGATGGAGAAGATGCCCAAAGACAATGTTGAAAGGAAAAAGAAAAACAACCTGTCAACCCAGAATTATATGGCCAGTGAAACTATCTTTCAAAAATGAAGCTGAAATAGCCTGTGATCCCAGCACTTTGGGAGGCCGAGGCAGGTGGATCACTTGAGGTGGGGAGTTCAAGACCAGCCTGGCCAACATGGCGAAATCCCATCTCTACTAAAAATACAAAAACATAGCCAGGTGTGGTGGCATGCACCTGTAGTCCCAGCTACTTGGGAGGCTGAGACAGGAGAATCACTTGAACCCAGGAGGCAGAGGTTGCAGTGAGCTGAGACGCACCACTGCACTCCAGCCTGGGCATCAGAGGGAGACTCTGTCTCAAAATAAAGAAAGAAAATCATAACAGTAGACTGAAAAAAGGGGGAAGCATTACATACAGAAGCACAGTAAAACTGAGATCTGACTACTCATTAAAAGAAGGAGGAGGAGGGAGAGATGGAGAAGGACAAGATGCCCAGAGACAATGTTAAATGGGGAAAAAAAAAAAAATCCTGTCAACCCAGAATTATATAGCCAGTGAAACTATCTTTCAAAGATGAAGGTGAAATAAAAACCGTTTCTGGGTAAACAAAACCTAAGAGAAATTGTTGCTAGCCAATCCGCCTCACAAGAAATACTAAAGGAGGATCTTCAGTCTGAAGATCTTCTGTTATGATAGTAACTTAGAAATACAGGAAGAAATGAAGAGGCCTGGACATAGTCAATATGTGGGTAAATATAAAGAATCTTGTATTTTTCTCTTTTCCTCAGGCATATTTTGATTGTTTTCAACAGCAAAATTTCAAGACAACAAGTGTCACTAGAATGGTGCAATAGAAAGAATAAGCATTTTGACTACAGATCCGAGCTTTGCGATAGTTCTGTGATCTTACAGAACTTCCCATCATTTGATCTCCTCTGTAATATGGGATTAATAGTGCCTACCTTGTAAAGTTGTTTTGATAATTAAGATAATAACTAAAGCACCCTTGGGCCGGAGGTGGTGGCTCACACCTGTAATCCCAACACTTTGGGAGGCCGAGGTGAGCGGATCACTTGAGGTCAGGAGTTCGAGACCAGCTTGGCCAACAGGGCAAAACCCTATCTCTACTAAAATACAAAAATTGGCCGGGCATGGTGGTGCAGGCCTGTAATCCCAGCTACTTGGGAGGCTGAGGGGCAACAATCACTTGAACCCAGGAGGTGGAGGTTGCAGTGATCCGAGACTGCACCACTGCACTCCAGCCTGGAACGACAGAGCGAGGCTCTGTCTTTAAATAAATAAATAAATAAATAAAGCACCCAGCACAGTATTTGGCATATAGCAGATATTCAGTAAATGCTAGGTATTATCAGATACTTCGTGAATTTATGAATTTATAAAAGCAAAGTTAAGCACAAAATAATCCATTCTCACCGCTCTGTGTGTAACACCTTTCTGTGTTTGTTGTTCTTTATTTTTTACACATCTCTCTGTGTTGGAATACTTGCTGTCTAAGAACATCTAGCTGCTCTCCATCCACAATGACAGGCTTTTTCTCAAGAACAGTGGAATAGGAGACACACAGACAGGGCAGCAATGACCCGGACCACTGACATTCTTGCATGATTCTTTTGAAATCGTAAATCTCTCTCTATATGGTATAACAATTTCCAATTCCTTGTTTTCTAAGATATATCTACTACTTATGGCCCCAATCAACTACTAACTCACAGACACACCCATGTTTTCTAAATCACCAGATTTCAAAAGCTCTGTCTCCTGTCTACCGTGTAAATAAATCAACAATTAAGTCACCTTGTTTTCATCTTCTTATTTAAAAAGACTAAGGCAATGAATTGCTCATAGTAAGTTACACTTCCCTTTGGTCTGTTGCTTGAAATATTTCCAAGCCTCCGTGGACTGCTTCCCTTTCAGGAAGTGAGAAACACATGGACTGAGAAAAGACAAAGTAAGAGAATGTTTTAAAAATGTAAATGTTTATTCCAAAGTGCCCCTTTCAAACAAGGACAGGCTTAACTGGAAAAAGTCGCTGTCAAAATTCTTTTTTCCAGGGGCTCTTTGCACATTTTGCAAACAGCAGTGGAAAGCTGAGCCTCTGCCTGGAGCTGGCATGGAGAGACACTGTTTCCCGCACTGTGCCAGGCTGTGCCTTAGGCTCTGCTACAAAAATATATAGGAAAGCGTGGGGCTGTTCAAACATAGCGAAAGGAGGCTTCGGTGCCATTACCTGAAAGGGAGAAATGTTTTACATTTCTTTCATGAAGCTCATGAACGAACACAGAACTTTATTTGGAAAGAAAAATGGCTTCCTATTTCTTATGAAGTAGTTCCACAAGCCATTGATCCTCCCTCTTCCCCCATCTTCATTTTGTTCAGTTTTGGGCCTGAAGAACTAAGGATGGCTGTAGTCTCCGGAAGGGAAAGAGTCAGGGGAGAGGACTTACCTGTGCCAAGCCAGCAAGCAGAAGAGTGGAGAAGAGGAGCCCCTGCATGTCGCTGGGACCGTGGAGCCACCCTGAGGGGTAGAGAAGTCGCCGCTTGTTCATTGCTCCGGGTACACAAAGCTCCCCTGTCTCCTCTGCAAACCCCACGCTCCTCTGCACAAGAACACACACCCTCTACCTCCCACACTACCAACTTTCAGCCTGCACTTTCCTTTTTAAGGATCCGTTTTAATACCCTGTTTACTTTCATGGGACTCTTCTAATACCTGCCTTCGCAGTGAGCGTGTCACAGGTCAGGAGCGGGCGAGCACTTTCCTCCCGGGACTCAGAAGGGCAGGGCAAGTAGTGACTGTTCTCTGAGTGACTGCGTTACCTGTTCCTGGAGAGCAGAGCCTGCCCCCGACAACGGGTGAGGTCCCACGTCATTCCCCTCCTTGCCCTCAGCTTCTCCATCTGTGTTTGCCCTGCTCCGGGTCCTCTCTGGGCTGCTTCCTTCTCCCCCTTCACCCTCATGTACAGATCGCAGGCCTGGTCCCCCCATAGCACCCATCGTAGCCTAGCCCTGGCTTTCCCCCTCCATATTAATGGCAGGCTCTCGAAGGACCCTGACTCCCCCAGCTCAGATTCTCTCGGAGGCACCCACAGTGCCCTGGGCTCACCTTTATCCCAACACCTTTCTCATGCCAGGTGGACTGTGAGCGGAAAAAATACAGATGGAGCAGGGGGCGGACTCCTACATTACCTGGCCTGAGAGACACCTCCTTTTGGGGGCACAGTTCCATGACAGATGACAATGAAGTTAACCTCCATTTTTCGAGGCCTAAAATAAAACAATTACATTGGTAGCAATCATTCATTTAATGAATTAAGATTAAAAATAAGCCTGGCCAATATGGTGAAATCCCATCTCTACTAAAAAAAAAAAAAGATACAAAAATTAGCCGGGCGTGGTGGCAGGCGCCTGTAATCTCAGCTGCTTGGGAGGCTGAGGCAGGAGAATCGCTTGAACCTGGGAGGCGGAGGTTGCAGTGAGCCGAGATCGCACCATTGCACTCCAGCCTGGGGGACAAGAGCGAGACTTCGTCTCAAAAAAAAAAAAAAAAAAAGATTAAAAATAAAATTTTGACAGGTTTGTACTCCTCTTCTTCATACTCACCTCCCTGAAATGTGTGGCCACCAGCGCATCTCCTCCTGTGTCATCATGTGGGACCTTTGCCTCTCCATGTTCTCAGCCTGGGTCTGTGTTCCCATCTTCACTTGCAGCTGCCGTGGCGCTTTGTCCCTCTCAGGTCCCTGAGGGGTCCCACCTGCCTGCCCCCATCCCAAGGCCTATTTCTATTTCCTTTGATCAGTTACCTATCCCGGCTTTTCCTGCTGCCTTACGTATTCTACACCCATTGCTCACCTTTGTTTCTGTTCAAGGCAGTCACTACTGTATAAAGACAACGTCAAGCCTCGCTTAGGCCTGGGCTGAGGGCCTGGGAAAAATGAGGCTGTCCTCCGCCACAGAGAATCTGGTGTCCTTGGAGAACCATGGACACCCTAAAACCTGCAGATCACACAGAGCTTACCAAGGAGTCGTTAAACTGTAAGTATACGCACATTGAACAACAAGGAACACCCACTGCAGTTAGGGTGCCAACACCTTATCCTGCCTCCCTAAGAAATAGGACAAAACCAGAGAATGGAGTAGTGAAGAAAATGTGTCTGTTTTGGTCCAATCTGATCTTTTTCTTTTTTTTTCTTTTTTTTATTATTATACTTTAAGTTCTAGGGTACATGTGCACAACGTGCAGTTTTGTTACATATGTATACATGTGCCATGTTGGTGTGCTGCACCCATTAACTCATCATTTACATTAGGTATATCTCCTAATGCTATCCCTCCCCCCTCCCCTCACCCCACAACAGGCCCCAGTGTGTGATGTTCCCCTTCCTGTGTCCAAGTGTTCTCATTGTAGAGAAGTCCTTAAATGACCTGATGGAGCTGAAAACCGTGGCACAAGAACTACGTGACAAATGCACAAGCTTCAGTAGCCGATTCAATCAACTGGAAGAAAGGGTATCAGAGATGGAAGATCAAATGAATGAAATGAAGTGAGAAGAGAAGTTTAGAGAAAAAAGAATAAAAAGAAACGAACAAAGCCTCCAAGAAATATGGGACTATGAGAAAAGACCAAATCTACGTCTGATTGGTGTACCTGAAAGTGACGGGGAGAATGGAACCAAGTTGGAAAACACTCTTCAGGATATTATCCAGGAGAACTTCCCCAACCAAGCAAGGCAGGCCAACATTCAAATTCAGGAAATACAGAGAATGCCACAAAGATACTCCTCGAGAAGAGCAACTCCAAGAACATAATTGTCAGATTCACCAAGTTGAAATGAAGGAGAAAATGTTAAGGGCAGCCAGAGAGAAAGGTCAAGTTACCCACAAAGGGAAGCCCATCAGACTAACAGCAGATCTCTCGGCAGAAACTCTACAAGCCAGAAGAGAGTGGGGGCCGATATTCAACATTCTTAAAGAAAAGAATTTTCAACCCAGAATTTCATATCCAGCCAAACTAAGCTTCATAAGTGAAGGAGAAATAAAATCCTTTACAGACAAGCAAATGCTGAGTGATTTTGTCACCACCAGGCCTGCCTTACAAGAGCTCCTGAAGGAAGCACTAAACATGGAAAGGAACACCCGGTACCAGCCACTGCAAAAACATGCCAAATTGTAAAGACCATCGAGGCTAGGAAGTAACTGCATAAACTAACGAGCAAAATAACCAGCTAACATCATAATGTGGATCAAATTCACACATAACAATATTAACCTAAACACATAACAATATTAATCTTAAATGTAAATGGGCTAAATGCTCCAATTAAAAGACACAGACTGGCAAATTGGATAAAGAGTCAAGACCCATCAGTGTCCAATCTGATCTTTTGCTTTTTATCTTCCTGGTTAGCACCATTGGTCTGTGGGTCCCAGCCTGTGATTCCCACACCACACTGGCCATCAGGATGGATAATTTCATGTTTCTGGTTTGTCTATGAAAAGCAGAGGAGTCGCAGCCCAACACTGGGGTATTCATGAACTGTATCTCTCCGGCTCCAGCTCTCCCGGTTCCACATATAGTAATGCACATATCTGTGTAATTTTTGAATTTAAGGAGTTTCACCCTCCTCCCATTTGCTGTCCGTGAAATGCTGGCGGCGGCAGGCATTTTTCTGGAATCGTCTTCCATCCCTCTGCAGTCTCACTGATGTGGAGCAGGGGAAGATAGATGTTGACCATCCTTGCCTCTTCGTAGGAAAGGAACATCTTGCTTGAAAAGTGACCTGCAAAACCTCCCCCAGCTCCAGAACACACTGGCGCTGGGTTACTCACTCCCACATGTGTTTAGACGTCTTTGGCTGTGGGAGCTCCTATTTAACTCTTTCCAGCCGACTGTGTGTGGACTCCGTGGATATGGTATTTTTAGAGGTTGGGGCTGCTATTTTTGACCTTACACAATAAGAGCTTTCACAGTGTGTGTCCTGTTCTGAGCATGTTTCCCTATTATCTCATTTAACAGAATGCTAATCTGTCTAGGAGCTCATTTCACAAGTGTTCAGTTTGTGATGTACGTTCCAACAGACATGGCGCTAAGCATAATTCAATGTGCACCATGTTCTATGATTTACAAAGAAGTTTCCTGTGTATTATATTTTTAATTTCACAGCTCAGTGAGGTGGGCAAAAGCAGTATTACCATCCTCATTTAACAGATTAAAAAGTGAAAGCTAAGCGATTATACTTGGTCAATAAAACACACTTAATCTCTGCCCTCTACAGCTAAATAATCTACTGGGAGAGAAGACGCTGAACAAATAAACACACAAAATGTCCGTCATTGAAAGTTGAGTAAAGGCTAATGAGAGCAAAGAAGAAACTATAAGAGAAAATGACAGGTGAGAGCTAATTTAGATTGGGAGCAGAGAGGACTTCTGAGGAAGTGATACTTAAAGAGTCGAGAGAGAAAGCTAGATGAAGAGTCGGGAGACGACTCCCATTCCAGGACTCCTTCCACTGGCAAGATACACACCTCTAATGGTGGTGAGCTCCCCTGCACAGAGCACATCCCACTCCTTTTCCCATAAGATTCCTAAAATCATTCTGTTGGGAGCATCATCACAGCTAGAATAGTCCCTTCTCCTGGGAGTACCAGCTGTCTGGCCAGGAAGCGTTTGGAGCTCATGCCTGTGGTCAGCAAGCTTAGTGCAGTATGAGTCTTCCTTTCCTCATCCCCTCTTTCCTTATCTTCCGATCTTACTGGTTGTGGAGAAGGGTGTATTGACAGCCTTGAGAAAAGAGAAGATATTGTTTGTGGAAGTAATGTATTGAATGTGTGCTATGAGAGGGGTCAATATTTGCTCCTGTGAAATAGAGATGTAGTAACAATAACACAGCCTGGGCAACATAGTGAGACCCCATCTTTACAAAATAGAAAGTAAAAAAATTAGCCAGGTGTGGTGGTGCATACCTGTAGTCCTAGCTACTGGGGAGCTGAGACAGGAAGATTGCTTGAGCCCGGGATGTTGAGGCAACAGTGAGCTATGATCATACCACTGCACTCCAGCCTGGGAAACAGAGAGAAACCCTGTCTCAAAAAAAAAAAAGTATAATAATAATAAGAGCTAACATTGGCCGAGTGTCACTGTGTCTCAATATTGTACTGAGTGCTGTACATGTATTAACTCATCTGATCCTTCAGCAACACTGGGCCTGTGTGCTATGATTACCATCTTTGGTTTACTTATTAGGAAACTGGGGCAAGGTCACATGGTTAGCAAGAGGTAGAACCAAGATTCCAAGAATTTCATTACCATGCTCTGCTGCTCTCTGCATGGCCTGTAAATGACACCATGATCAGTGGCAGGATGATTGATTGATATATTAATTTGCATTGAGTTCTCTGTATTTTTCTTCCACCTGCTCCTCTCCTGGATTTCAACAAGTTAGTGAGGCCCTTTAGGGTTCCCGCCTATCCATCCTCTAAGCACAGGATGGAAGCTGCTGGCATGTTTTATCTTGCCTTTGAGATCCTGCCTTGTTCTCACTGGTGAGAGGTGATGCTGGGAGACTAGGGGGAGGAAGAGGAGTGCAGCCGAGAGTTGGGTGAGGACTGAACATTCAGGCCTCCCTGTGCAGCACCCCGGGAGGTGGCTAAAGCTCAGAGGGACATGATGATTCATGGTGCTTCCAGGAGGCTGACCCAGTACCAGTGCCCTGCACTGGCTAAGTTCCTCAAAGAACTTTGTGAGGATGCAAAGCCTCAAGTGTCTATGCATATTTGGATAATACAGGTATTGGCAGAAAACTTAGGAACTGATAATTAGAGGCCTGGCCCCTTTCTAGGCACCTTCTAGGCCTGCTGGATTGTCGTTCAACCCCCACTCATGGTGGCAGTGGTGTGGGTGGGTGGGTGGTCATGATGGTGGCCGTGGTATTGGGGGTGGGGAGGAATGCACCAATGATACCTTAGAATAAATCCATCTGAGGATGGAGGCAGGGGAGGAGGGTTCAGAGCCTGGTTTAATTTGAATTAAAGAAAAGGAATTTGTGAAGTTGAAGTCATACTCATACTTGCTACAAATACCACAAGCTTCACAAAATAGCCATTCTCCTGGAGTGTGGACTCTCCCCTGAAAATTCACAGAACTCAGAACCAAAACCAATGCCAGAGCATCTTTACCATCTCCCATGGCTCTCTGTTCACTCCTGGCTCGGCCTGCAACTGGGTCTCTAATAATGCAGCAACTCTGCCCACCGGGTTGCTACTGCAGGCCCAACAAGGCTGAAGGACATTTGCTTGGTAGGTGCTCAATAGAAACTTGGTGATTCAAAAGAGAGTCCTTTTAAATCACCTTATACTACATACTGCATACTACCAAAGCTAAGCATGTCTATAATTTTGCATACATTTATCCATTGCATTCTTTCCTGCCATTTGCAAACTATTACCATTACAGTCATATGTCCCTTAAAGATAGGGATATGTTCTAAGATGTGTATTGTTAGGTAATTTTGTCATTGTGCAAACATCATAGAGTGAACTTACACAAACCTACATGATATAGCCTGCTACATACCTAGGCTGTATGGTAGAGCCTGCTGCTCCTAGGCTACAAACCTGTACAGCATGTTACTGTACTAAATATTGTCAGCAATTGTAGCACAATGATAAGTATTTGTGTATCTAAACATATCTAAACATAGAAGAAGTACAGTAAAGAGATCATATAAAAGATTAAAAATGATCCACCTATATAAGACATTTGCCATGAATGGAGCTTGCAGGACAGGAAGTTGCTCTGGGTGAGTGAGTGGTGAGTGAATGGGACGGCCTAGGACATTATTACTGTGCACTACTGTAGACTTGATTAACAAATAGATTTAGTGTAGCCTATTTTTTCTTCGATAATAAATTAACCTTAGCTTACTGTACCTTTTTTACTTTATAGATTTTTATCATTTTTTTAACTTTTTGATTTTTTTTTTTTTTGAGACAGTCTCACTCTGTCCCCCAGGCTGGAGTGCAGTGGCACAATCTTAGATCACTGCAACCTCCACCTCCTGGGTTCAAGCTATTCTCCTGCCTCAGCCTCCCGAGTAGCTGCGACTACAGGCACCTGCCACCACACCTGGCTAATTTCTGTGTTTTTAGTAGAGACGGGGTTTCACCATGTTGGCCAGGCTGGTATCAAACTCCTGACCTCAAATGATCCACCCACCTTGGCCTCCCAAAGTGCTGGGATTACAGGCATGAGCCACCGTGCCTGGCCAACTTTTTGACTCTTTTATAACACAGCTTAAAACACACTGTACAGCTATACACAAATAATTTATTTGTATCCTTATTCTGTATGCTTTTTTCTAATGTTTTTTCTTACTTTTAAAACTTTTCTTAGTAAAAACTAAGACACAAACACCCACATTAGCCTAGGCCTACACAGGGTCAGGATCATCAATATCACTGTCTTTCACTTCCACATCCTGTCCCACTGGAAGGTCTTCAGGGGCAAAAACATGCATGGAGCTGTCATCTCCTACGATAACGATGCCTTCTGAAGGATCTGCCTGTCCTGTGTTATAGCTAACTTTTTTTAATAAGTAGAAGGATGACGCTCAAAAATAATGATAAAAATATAGTATAGTAAATATGGAAACCAGTAATGTAGTTTTTATTATCATTCTCAAGTATTACGTACTGTACATAATTGTATGTGCTATACTTTTATATGACTGGCCATGCCGTTGGTTCGTTTACACCAGCATCACCACAAACATATAATGCATTGCACTGTGATGTTGGAATGGCTACGACGTCACTAGGTGATTGGAGTTTTTCAGCTGCACTATAACCTTATGAGACCACTTTTGTATATGAGGCCTGTCATATACATGTGTGACATGTGACTGTCATTGTGTGACATGTGACTGTATTGCACATCTCACCTTTTTTTCTATATATCTTTCTGTTAAAAGCATCCCATTTTTTTTTTTACAAAGCACTAGCCTCAAGATCCCAACATGACTCTAGTCACATGTGCATGAGAGAGTAGGTTTGTTTTCTCTTCTTCCTCCACTAACATGTAAACAAGCCTTGTTAATCAACACCTGTGCATTCTCTGAGGGGGCTGTTCTGTGCGTGCTAAGGTGCTGCCAATGCCCCCCACCATGGATTGAGGGACAAAGAGGTGCCAGGCTCTGCTTGGTCCCCTGTCCGACTTTTAATAAACCAGGTCCAAAAATGAGCAACCTCTGACCACCACAAAATGCTCTGCCCAGCCATCTGCGTGGGGCTTGGGTCAGAGTCTCCTTGAAAATAAGCAGGTGTCCTCATTCCAAGGGCCTTTAAAAAAGTCAGGCTGTGGCCCAAGGAAAACAAGGCCAAATATCTCAGAGGTTTAGAATTCATTTTGTCACTTGGCCTTGTTAGTCTGGTTTGCAGGGGGAGCTCTGTGTGGGAAACAGGGCTGAGTTAATCAGAGGCAGACACCGAGGCTGACCACATGCAAAGGAGAAGCGAGAAAAGAGGAGGACAGAAAAATTTTCAGTATTTCCAAATGTGGGTGAAGCTAATCTTTCAGAGAGGGAAAAGTATGCACAATGTGGTGTGTCATTCCTGATTTGTAAAATGCTTGCACATGTGAATCATAATTCAATTAGATGGGGACAGTGACAGGCATCCTGGACTTGGAGTCAAATTCAAGCTCTGCTACTTTTCTGAGCTCACTCGCCTCAGACAATTTCTTTCAGGCCTCCCTGCCTCCAAGCTTCCTACCTCCCCCAGTCCAGCCTCAACATTGCTATTTGATCTCTTTTTCTTAAACACAAATTAGATCATGTCACTCTCCCACTCAAAACCCTTTTTCACTCCCCCTGGAATAGAACCCAGCTCCTGGGAAGCACGGTAGAAGGCCTTCCACGATGAAGCAATCTCACCCCTGCGCTATCCTTGCCTCACCTGCCAGCTCGGGTAGCACAGACCTGTTGTACTGTGAGTCCCCCAGCCTCTTGCTTTTGCTTATGCGATTCTACCAGGACAACCCTGCTCACTGCTTTATCTGATAAGCGGTTTGCACAAGTGACTTTTCCCCTGAGAAGGCTTCCTAACCAGCACCCACAGCAAAGCTCCTCAAGCAATTAGTGTGCCACCCTGCCCTTGTAAAACCCATACTGCAATCATCTGTTTATATGCACGGTTGAAGATTTTGCTTATAAAAATAATGATAATAATAGATGCCCAGTTAACTGCTTTAGCATATATGGGACACACACACACACACAAATTCCTTGTTAACCTGAAATTCAAATTTAACTGAGCATATGTTCATATGGCTTGTCCCTACTAGACTGGGTCACTGAAAATAGAGACTGAGACATCTTCATAGCCTTGGTACCCACAACATGACTGACTTACAGCAGGGGCTTGGTAAATATTTACTTTAGAGTTTCTAGCCTTAAAATTACTAATTTTACAGGCAAATGAATAAACGCTCCACTCACTTTTTATTTCCCTTCTTAAGTGAGATCTACATTAAGTGAGATCTAGGTTTTGCAGAAGGCTAAAGGTCACCCTTCTGCAAAATCTAGGTTGCAGTTTCCAGACTGTCCGGCTCCAACCTGCCATGAGCCCCTGCAGACGCTAGATGGCGCAATGGGCTAAGGGACCAGCCCTGCTCTGGGGTCCGGGCGCCCCTACATAAAAGCAGGCGCTTCCTCTGCCGCAGAGCCCTGCATTATTGATTGTGACGCTGCCGCAGAGACGGCAGGAGCCCGCCGCCATCTCGCCAAGTCTGCAGTATCGGGAACGTGGCTTTAGGATCCTTTTTTCTCTGCAAAATATCCCTCGATAGCTGGAAAGAGAGAGCTCTCTGTGGTCCACATGATTGTTTTCATTCATGGGAAGCTCAGACCCTCCCATAGTGAGAATCACTTTTATTTCACATTGTCATTCTGAATAGCGGCACCAAAGAATAGCAGCTGTACTTTTTGAAAGCCGCTGATTTGAATCGGCACCTATCGTAAAATACTACCGAGTCACTGAAAGGCAAAATAGTCGGGGGCAGTGGGGGAAATTCATCATCTCTTTAGGTTTCTCAGTTACAAAACATTCTTATAAAAATAGATGAAAGTACTACGGGCGTAAAATAGTTTCATGATATTTAAAAACACGGCCGTATTTTCAACCGGCATTTATTGGAACCGGAAATCTGCATCTTGGAACTGAAAAGCGCTGATCTGAAATTAAACCGTGGGTGGGGCCTCCACGCCGTCCCCGCCGTGGCACCCTTCCCTCCGGGCCAGCAGAGGGCGCTCAACGGGCAGTCAAAGGGGCTCTCGCAGGAGTCCTGCCTACACGAACATTTTCTTTTAGCAGGGAACTGAGTTTTCTATTTACTCACCAGTGTTTTTATTTAGCCAATGCCTTTCTTTGAATATAGATGTGCTGATGAGTGTGCTGTATTGTTCCCTCTCTTTATGAGCCACACATACAATGCATCCTCCATGTTGTCTCATTTGAGTTTCCTCTGTGAAACGAGAATTTAGAGACAGTGTCAAGCATCTTGACTAAAGAATCTTAGATTCTGTACTCATAACCATCAAATATAATTCAACAACACATTTAAAGCAGCTTTTCCTGTTGAATCTTTCCCAAGCATTTTGCTTTTTTTTTTCCATTGGAAATATCTGCCCTTTCTTCATGTATCTGTGTATCATCGGTTTTAGTAGTAATATTTGCTCAAATTATGTCATTATCGGGATACAATTAAGTGAAATGAACAGATTAGGAAAGAGGCAAACAACACACTGGGCCTACTAAAGAGGAGCCTCCTGTCCTACCAGCTGCGAGCTATCAGTGAGCTCAGGGCGTGTTCGTATGTTTCACGAAAAGAAACAGAGTTAATTGATCTGTCCAGGTACGTGGAGGTCAATCAAGACGGCTTCCACCTGAATTCAGAAAGGTTACATCATTGTTTAAAAGAAATACACACACACACACACACACACACACTTTTCCAAATCCACATGTAATGTAATTGAATCAATTGCTAAATCAAATGCTGTCTTAAGACTTGACAGAACAAAACTGAGCTCACGCTTACACACACTAGGACTGTTAATAGATGAGGCTCATCCACAAAAGACTCTCCAAAGTGAACCTCATGTCGAGTGTGGAAAGCAACTCTTCAGTCCTGGATGGTGGCTTTCAGAATGCCATCCGTGTCCTGTGCATGCCAGGCACACAGACACTGCCCTTACCTGCCCCTCAGGTTTTATGTCCAAACTTAGTATGTCCAACTTCAGTAAGCAAGAATATCAGTTCTTAAACTCAGGTTCACAATAAATATCATATCTTTTTAGAATCCCTTAAATCAAGTTGCATGTAACTCCAAGTCCCCCTTTTATTGAGCTGTTGGACAGCTGAGTCATAATCATTATTGGGTACCTCCTCCATCCTGGTTTGGGTCAGGGTTCCAGGTCCCTGCAGCCCACAGGCAATGGTTCCTTCAGGTTTGACAATCCTGGTATTTCAGTATCAGTCTTGGGGCATGAGAACATTGGTGCACTGGAAGATGCTGCATCTAGGGACCAATCTCCCTGGCTGGAGTCGCTGCTAGGGATATCTTGGCACCTCCCCAGCCCAGCACACTGCCAAGGAGAGGTGAGCAGCTCCCATTCTCACAGGACCTCTGACCAGTCTTGGGGGCAGAGAATCTCTTCCAGCCACCTAGCTGCTCCAAAAATGTGCCACTTCCTCCTCCCACTCTAGGAATTTACTGTAAACAGTAGTATCAGCTGTAAACTCTTTCAAACAAGATGGTGCCCCAACCCCCACCCCCATTCCCAATAAAACTAAGGAGCTGCAGAAACTAAATGTGTGGATTGGCACTGCATGGGGAAAAGTTCTGTTCTAATGGGACAAAGTAATGCTAAAGATTCAAAGCCACTTTGATCAAAAACATTCTGTCTTTTCTGGACAGTTACAAAAAGAGGAAGGATGGGAACTTTCCCACCATGGAGAACATGGGAGCTCTGTTTTGGGGCTCTTGAAGCATTTCCATGTACAAACACTTCGTTTTGTTAGCCAGCATTTTCGGTTCATGCATCCCTTCAGTCCCACCTCTAATTAAGCAAGGGCATTAAATTTTTAGTATCAGTAATAAATGTCCCTTCCACCCCCCAAAAATGTCTATTACAATTGTATATTTTTTCTGCTACTGAAAAGGAATAACAAGTTTATGTGATGTAAATGTTGGCTTTGAGAAAATGAATAGGGAAGTGAGTCAGGAAGTAATCAACAGGAAGCATAATGGTGGGAAGGAAAGCTGGGACTCACAACCCCTGAGATCTGGAGGGTGAATGCAGGTCACCGGGCCACTTCCTTTAGGGAGCTCATTATTTCAGAGACAGCACACCGTTGTTGGAACCCTGCGTAGCAGCACTGTCCAGCAGAACTGTCAGCAATGATGGAAATATTCTATAATATAGAACTATAATGTGCTGTTGAGCATTTAAAATATGGTTAGTGTGAATGAGGAACTACATTTTTTATTTTAATTTTAATTAATTTAAGTTTAAACAGTCATAAGTGGCTAGTAGCTGCCAGTTGATAGCATAACTCTGAAGTCTTTTTTCTTTTTTCATCCATAATTTATCCCTCACATATTTCCATAAATGTTTTTGTAAGCTAAGACGGCTTACAAAAAAATCAAGCACAGTATAAAACCCGAGAATTAATTTTTTTAATGATTGAAAAAAATAGTAAAAGAAGAGGAAAGCTCTGTAAAATAGAGCAGAGAACTAGATGCTCCCAGACACATGGAATGAGTTAGTCAGTGCCTTTGAAAATTAAATTTATTTCTAAATTGGTGGAAAGTAAAGCAAAAATGAAAAGTCGTGCAGGAGGGAAAGGTGAAATTTGTAGTTAACCATTGTTTGGCTGCTCAGAAACACTCAGTTCCTGAAAATGGTCGCCTTGCCCCTGAAGCCCTCACTCTTACCCATTTCTTCTAGTTGGTATGGCGGAGCCCCTCTGGGTGATACCGCTGGGACCTCACCCAAGCTGGCCAATCATAGTCCTTTCCTTGAGAGATGACTGGAGACACAGAAAAGTGTGGTGTCTCCATAGACTGATGGATGGCATGTGTGAAACTTGAGGTGTGTTGAGCTGAGGGACAGAGGACAGCAGTCTGTACCAAGGCAGGGCACAATGATGTGGTGAGGGTCACCAGTACAGGCTGTGGATTCACACTCGCTCTCTTACTACAATAGCTGTGTGACATTGGACACATGCCTTTACTTCCCCAGGCTTCCACCTCTGAAAAATGGAATAATTTTAGTTCAGATTTTACAGAGTTGTTGTAAAAATAAATAAATAAAATGCAATAAACCTAAGCAGAAAGCGTGCCTAGGACATAATAAATGCTCCACAAATATTATTAATTATAGGAATATTAGCAGCAGAGTCCTGACAACATTCATGTTTTTGGATTTGTGTCATTCCCAAAGTCCAAGCATGGATTCCACTGGATTCCATGAGACATGCTCCTCCCCCATATTCTTTTTTTCCCCAGTTTTATTGAGCTGTAATGGACAAATCTCTCCCATATCCTTAAAATGAAATTTCTGTTTTGCTTAAGCTAATTTGGATTGGGTTTCTGCTAACTGCCTCCAACAGGGTTCTCACTTGTATGCCACCTTGTTTGGAAGTCTAACTTGTCTTCCTTCCTATGCAGAAGGCCGGGTCAGCTGCAGGAGCACCTAACCTTTGCAGACTCTTCACAGCCAATGGGCATGGAATAGGAGAATGCAGATGAACCAGTCATAGTAAAGATACTATCTTTAGTGAACATTCGCTACGTTTGGGGCTGCCAATCACCCACACTCTCTTCTTATTTGGGAATAAACCTCCCAGAATATGCATCTTGGAGGGACATGTGGCTCCATCTCCTATGATAGGATCTGGAAGTTGCCACATCAAGCTTTTCTCCACTCCTAGGCAATCTATGCACTGTGTTCTTCTCTGAATTCTAGGTAGATAAGAACATGAAGACCCAGTACCTAGCACTGTTGCCAACGCAGTAGATAATAATTGTCTGTTGAACAAATGAATAAGGGAGCCAGTGGATGAGTTAATGCGGAAGCAGTAAACCAAAGCAGAATGAGGAGTCCGCTGCTCGTGGGCACCAAGAAGGCGGGTGTTTGCCCTGGAATGTCAGCCCTGCCGTGAACTTGGTAATGGAGAAAGGGCAGGGCTGATGATCCAAAAAAATCTACCCATCACAAAAATATGAGGTTATTTGGTCATTTGTTTTTCCTTGTGAGAAACGTTTACAAGGTAAACCTTCTGTTAAGGTAACGAGCACACCTTGCCTGAAACAGATGCACGCTGTGAACCAGTCACTGATGGAGCAAGTTGTGACCCTGTTTGATGGTGGAGCTAGATGCGCCGACACAGTCAAAGGACAGCTAACAGTTCATCACTGGCAGCTGTGGGATTTCTGACTCTTCGTTCTGCGTTCATCCAGCTCAGCTCCCACGGGCCCCTGAAGTGACAGACTCACCCATACCTTGCTCATATACATTTGGATGATTTGGCTCATCTCTCAGGGCCTTCATTTCCAATATTCCCCCACTCTTTATTGAATCCAAAACAAAGAAGGAAAAGAACCATTTCTGACAATGTTTATCATCTATAGAAATAAAATACATTTCTGGTTTTTTTGTTTGTTTGTTTGTTTGTGTTTGTTTGTTTTTGTTTGTTTGTTTTCCTGCTTCTTAGCGCATCAGGGGAATACAGCCAGACAGATTTCCACCAATTTGGGACCCCCCCCAGCTTAAAATATTGACTAACTGGTGTTTGAAAACGGTACTGTGGGGGCCCCTGAAGGCTCCTTCGAGAGGTAGGCAGCTGTCCGCTGAGGGAGCAGCACAGAGGCATAGAAGCCAGGCTGACCGTGCCTCTGGGACTGAGATGAAGTAAGAAGCAGGCACACAGCAGGCCCTCTGGTTCACAGGCTTCTGGTGGTGGAGCTGCTTTCCACAGGGCAACTCCGGTCTAGCTCAGGGCTCTCAGCTGCAACACTCCTGCGGATCACCCAGGCGTCATGACTGGCATCTGGGTGGGGCGGGAAACTCTGCCTTTCTAACCAGCTCTGACGGTTCTCAGACCCTACTTGGAGCTGGAGGTTCAAGTGCCAAGGTGAGCAGCACACATGGTTATTTACATAACAATTTCCCCGAGTAATTTCCAGTACAGCAGATACATTCAATAAAGGAAGCCTGGAACAGAGAAGAAAAAAATCCTTTCACGCACAAGCATCCCCACTTGCTTGAAGCAGTGGCTCTCAGCTTTGGCTGCAACTAGAATCATGTGGGGAATTTACAATATCCCAGTGCCCAGGCCCCATCTCAGACCCATGACATCAGCGTCTCCAGGGGTGAGACCCAGGCGTCAGGATGTTTTAAAGCTCCCTGGGTGATTCCGATGTGCGCCAGGGTTGCGGCTGGCTACCCGAAAGCAACCCTTTCCCATGAGTCACTGGCATTAACTGCCAGCTCTTCCTCCCACTGTTCCTTCAGTTGGCTTCCTGTGCCTGCAGTGGTGACATCGCAAACCTGCCTGTCCCCCCTTAGATTTGGAGGTGCTAGTCATCAGCCTATTTGACATGGAGTCTATTTCTATGGGCATCTAGGTCTCTGCTATCTGCCGGGACACAACTCCCAAAGTATGTTCTGCACAACACAAATTCCACAGAGATGCTCATAGATGCTATTTAAAACAGGGAATAAATGCATTTTTATTAAAGTAATTTGGGTTAAAGTCAACCAGATTTATTTACTGAGCGACTTCTCAAATTCTTTAATTACCCAGTGTACTCATCCCCAGTAGGAAGATATGACAGGCAACATTTTCCAAACAAATTTGACCGTGAAAACTTTTTTTAAAGAAAAAGGAAGATCCAGGAAACAGGCTTTGGAACATATTGCTCTCTCAGGGTTTAATTTAAACTTTAAACTTTTTGGATGTTCCCTAATATTTATCAATTGACTAGTGTTTTTACAGGTAACACCTTATGCTCTCTGTGCTGTATTAGGTACTGGGAGATATAATTCACATGAAACTATTAGAAAATAGCTGCACTAAACTGAGTTGCATTTTTAAAACAAAATAACATTTAATTTTTTTAAAATTAAGGAATGAAAGAGAAGGCTACATAAGTCAAAGAGGTCTTTGTGGAGGAAGTGGTACTTTCTTTGAAGACCTTGAAGAATGAGTAAGGTCTACATGTGCAAGAGAGCAGAAGGACAGAAATTTACTTTGAGGAAATGGCATGAGCCAGAACCTAAGAGCAGGAATGAGTGCAATGGGGTGTGATATGGGGATAGGGCATGGGGCAAGAGGGACAGTGAGTGGACCAGACTCAATACAGTATCGATGGGAGTACTAAGTGTATGCAATAAAAAATGACCTTATTCATAAGGTGATACCCAGTTTTCCCAATGAGATCATTTTTAAAGAAAAGTTTTAGTAGCCAACCTGAATGTGTAAACTGGTAAGGAGGTAGATGAACTAAGCAACATTTCCTTGTAATATTTATTAACGTAGCACCCGTGCTGTTACAAACTGAATTCTCCAGAAACAGATGCTGAGATGCAGTTTGGAATGTGAAATACTTTTTAGAGATCAATACCTGTCAAAGAAAGAGAAAAGAAGCAGGATTTCACAGAGGAAGATATTAAACTGTGATACAACCCTGACAAAGACTCCACCAACCCTGCAGGGAGCTCTGGAGCAAATGTTGCCTACCAGAGTTACCCTCAGTGAAGCCAAAGTGGCCAGGGCTTTATATCTTTACCTTGCTTGGTCACCTGATGTGGACTGACCCCATAGTGAGACCTCGGGCTAGAGAGGCCTAGTAGCTAACCCTGCTGAGGAAGGCCCTGATGGTGTCAATGTGTGGGCAGCAAGGCTTTCCTTGAATGCACATGCTTGTTTACAGTCTTATCTTATACAACATACAAACACTGCTTTTCTCCATTGTCACATTTTGTACATCAGTTTCTGAAACTCTTCTCATGAATCATCATGATCCCTTAAGGCCATATTTTGAGTCATCTATCACAGTTTTACAGAGTACCTCATCTCCACAGTCATCTAAGATGTTGGATATATGGCATTACTTCAATCCATGTATGAAGTTGTTATTAAATATTTTATCCAAGCCAAAATTTACCAGTTCCACCCCATTAGATTAGTTTTTATAACCTTCTTCCTGTAGTTGCATACTCATGATCTCCAAAAGTACCTTCTTACTGTATTTTTAAAGTAATCTTTCAAAAATAATCACTTTTAAAATCTTAGAAGATCACACTCCCAGAAGTAATTACTAGTATTTGATGTCTTTTCCTACATTTTTTTTTGTTCGAACAGGTAACCTCAATAAGCATCCCAAGCTAGCATTGATTTCAGTCTAAAATGTGATCCCCAAGCAGTGAATTTTTTTTCCAAATAAAGTAGT
Organism: Nomascus leucogenys; assembly: GCF_006542625.1. Lineage (NCBI taxonomy): Eukaryota > Metazoa > Chordata > Mammalia > Primates > Hylobatidae > Nomascus > Nomascus leucogenys. Next base: position 98,439,369 of record NC_044383.1, on the reverse strand, counting down.
AGAGAAAATACACACATTACCAGTGCTTTTCAAAAGGCACCCAACTTTGTAAAGACATATCTAAAGTGACTTTCTATTTGCCAAGAGATGATATTAGGAAAGAAATCTTGATTAATTTTTTGGGTATACACGCCAAGTTTGTCCGGGTGACATGAGGCCAGGTCACCGAAGCACTGAAGATAAAGGAGAGTCATTTAGATGGAACATCAATGTGGTTATGAAACAGGAAAGTAGCCTGATAAACATCATCTTAGGAAACTGTGCAGCTAAAGACAGTCTTAAGATGTGTTTGGGGAAATATTGTGGAAACAAGTAGTCATCTCATAACTGATATAATTAGAAGTTATAATAGCTTGGACTTTAGGGATGGCACAGGAAAGGAAATGAAAGAAGTTAATGGAAACGCATTTCTAAAGAATTAATAACCTTGAAAGCATGCTGGATGATAGAAGCATAGGAAAGTGAAGAGCCAAATAGGACTTTAAGAACCTAAAAGGAATACTTTATTTTTCAATTTGTTTTTATTATTATTATTTTATTTTTATTTTTGAGGCAGAGTCATGCTCTGTCATCCAGACTGGAGTGCAGCTGTGCAATCTTGGCTCACTGCAACCTCCGCACCCTGGACTCAAACGATTCTCGTGCATCAGCCTCCAGAGTAGCTGGGACTACAAGCACCCACCACCACACCCGGCTAATTTTTGTATTTTTAGTAGAGTCAGGGTTTCACCAAGTTGGTCAGGCTGATCTCGAACTCCTGGCCTCAGGTGATCTACTCACCTCGGCCTCCCAAAGTGCTGAGATTACAGGCATGAGCCACCGCACCAAGCCAAAAAGGAACACTTTAAATATGTGGTCAGTATATCCTTGAGGAATGATTTCTTCATAATTTTATAATTAGAAATTTCTAGTTGATGAATTTCTTGAAGAGATTTTAAGTTACCCATGCGGAAGCCACAACAGGACACAGGGCCTGCCTGCACACCCACCCACCTGCCCCAGCCATGGCTTTTTGTCAAAAACCAAAATCAGATGTCTTTTTCTCTGCTGTCAGCACTGACCACCCAATGTAAGACAAGCCCGATAGGTCACTGCAGGAGCCTAAACTGCACTGCAGCCTCTGCATTCACAGGGGCCATAGAATTCTCAGATGTCTCCCATGTTCCTACCTTCCTGGGCCGTGTTACTGTCCTTAATCTTGCAATCGCCATGAGAAAAGTTTTTACTTGGATGTCCCCAGGGCGGGTACCTTTTTATTACTCTGATTTCCACAGTTAACAGATGACAGATGATCCTTATAGGAAGGTAGTCCTTAATTAGATGATTGGTTGATTGGTTGATCAAGACTGAAGATAGAAACCTAGGCAGCCTTCTGATCTGCTCCCAAGTATACACCCAGCACGCCTCAGACTGCAGCGTGCACACAAATCATCCTGGGGAGCTGGTTAAACCACAGGTTCTGATGAAGTAGGGCTGGGGTGGCCCTTGGAATCTGCATTTCTAATATGCTCCCATGATGCCACTTCTGCTGGTTGAAGGACCATATTTGTGTAGAAAGGTCTTCTCTATAAAGGGTAGCAGAGAGCCACTGGGAACTGACCTTGCCAAGGAGTGTATGAGCACAGAATGTAGATCAGGGAGGTATTCATGGTGAATTCAGAAAAGCCAGGAAGCTAAAGGGGACAGGCACTTCAGAGCAGGCAGACTCAATGGGTAAGCCTCACCTGAGAAGCCCTATAGCCAGGATGTGGAGGCTACATTGACAGTGAAATTACAGGAGCTGGGGAAGCCTGCAGAGCAGCTGTCAGTCTCCTGCCTCTCAGAGGAGGGTGTGGAGGAGGGGCACCAATTTTGGCAAGAATGAGGACTACTTTATTATGGAGAACTCCCTAATTATGCAGTTAGAGAACAGTGTGTGGCACATTCCGGAGCCTACACGGCTCGCATAAGGATTCCACTGTTAATTTTAAAAAGAGAAATAGCAATGCAACTTTCTTAACTCCCACACCATTCACACATTGAATTTGTGTGCCAACTCAAAGCGTACCCACTGGAAATGAAAACAGACTTAAAGCCAGCCCTCAAACTGAAGCTTGTCAAGCTGCAGATATACAGGGGAAGGGATATACAATGGAAGAGATATACAGAGGAAGAGATAGCTATATAGGGGAAGAGATATGCAGGGGAAGGGATATATAGGGGAAGGGATACACAAGGGAAGGGATAGCCAGGGGAAGGGAAAGACAGAGGAAGGGATAGACAGGGGAAGGGATAGACAAGGGAAGGGATAGACAAAGGAAGGGATATACAGGGGAAGGGATATACAGGAGAAAGGATAGACAGTGGAAGGGATATACAGGGGAAGGGATAGACAAGGGAAGGGATAGGCAGGGGAAGGAATATACAGGGGAAGGGATATAAGGGGAAAGGATAAACAGGGGAAGGGATATACAGGGGAAAGGATATACAGGGGAAGGGATATACAGGGGAAGGGATGGACAGGGGAAGGGATATACAGGGGAAAGGAGAGACAGGGGAAGGGATATACAGGGGAAAGGAGAGACAGGGGAAGGGATATACAGCGGAAGGGATATATAGGGGAAGAGACAGACAGGGGAAGGGATAGACAGGGGAAGGGATATACAGGGGAAGGGATATATAGGGGAAGAGATAGACAGGGGAAGGGATAGACAGGGGCAGGGATATATAGGGGAAGAGATAGACAGGGGAAGGGATATATGGGGGAAGGGATAGACAGGGGAAGGGATAGATAGGGGAAGGGATAGATAGTTGAAGGGATAGACAGGGGAAGGGGTATACAGGGGACGGGATATACAGGGGAAGGGGTATACAGGGGACAGGATATACAGGGGATGGGATATACAGGGGACGGGATATATGGGGGATGGGATATATGGGGGAAGGGATATACAGGGGAAGGGATATATGGGGGAAGGGATAGACGGGAAGGGATTTGTTTTCTTTCTCTCCTTTCAAATAAAATTTTTCTCTCTGCCATTTAAAATTGTTACATCAGATATCTATTTGTTAAACCAAAAATGGCAGAACTCGGTCTCCTAACATAGGGCCCTTCACATAGTAAGCTCTCCATCAATGTATTATCGCATGAGCGGTCTTCTGTGCATTTACACAGTATCCAGTAAGAACAGCTTTGCAAACGTACCCACATCTGGATGCTTTCCTGAGCACTTGGGTCAGATATGGTCCCTCCCTTTGCGAATACGAGCAGGCAAGGCAGATGGAACTACTAAGTCAGAAGGTGTCACTGAAGCAAATGGAGTCAGTGAGCAATGAGACACCAAATCTGACCCACGGTCCCTGGCCACTCCTGCCAGCTTTGTCCTTGTGGGGCATCTAACTCTATAGAGCAAGCACTTTCAAAGTCTCTTGACTGGATTCCCAGGAAGAAAAATATTTTATACCAGATCCCAACACACACACCTGAAACAAGAGCTTTATGAAATCACAGTCACCCATGTTACATAGTCACTCCATTCCTGAATGACGGTCTCTTTAAATGCATCCTTCAGATAATACCCTATCTACACTTTTTTCACGGAGTTTTCTTTATCTTACAAAAAAAACTACATGGCAGCTTTTTAAATCTCCCAATACTTTAAAGCATCATCTTAATAATTCCTTTTCCCATTGCCATCGCTTCTCAATGCATTGCTCTTGTTATTCTTCTCCTCACCAGTGAATTTTATTCTCTTTTAAAACCTGGGGAAGCGATTAGCACAGTGATGAGTAGCATAGGCTCACTTCCACTCCTGTGTGACCTTGGGCAAGTTACTGAGCCTCTCTGTTTTCAGTTTCTCATCTGGAAAAGGATAATAATAATAAGGCTACCTGATATGTCGGTTGCAAGAACTGAATGTGTTAATACAGACAAGGCAAGAAGAGTATTGCCGAGTGCCGCAGAAGGCACCTGCTGCCACAGCTGCTGCTACTGCTCAAATTCTCCCCTCCAGGGGAAGGTGCCCACTGTGAGTAGCCTCTGCTTGAGCCTCCAACGCTTATGTGTTGAACCTGGACAGTGTCCTTTCCCATTTGCTGACAGTCATGCTGTGCGCTACTTGCAACTTGCTTTTTTCTGACCATTGGAGTTGATATTTTAAGAGTATATATTCCTTTCCTTTTTAACATATCTAAAAAGTATTAGTTAACACGAGTGACTTCAGAAGATACTAAATCTAGTTTGGACTTTATTTGATCACAAATGGCCATTATTGAAAATATGCATTTTTATGGAAGGCTGTATTGCAGCGATACTTCCTGTCAGCGATCTGTTCCCTTTAACAGGTGATTCCACTTTCCATTTCTACCCTAGAATGTTGCTGTAGGGCTGGGATCCCAGAGAAGTTTGTTAAAAGAATGAATAGAATTCTAAGATAAAGTAGCCTCTGTTTCATGAACTTCTTAAGGAATAACGTGTATAGACTTGGGTACCTGTGTTCAGGGACATATTTTCTGGCTGCTCTGGGGACACTGCTTTTTAACTATGTTCCAGATAATTGCTTTTACACAAAAAAGGCATCTCAATAAGTGAGATGTTGTTATATGTGGTTCTCATGGTATTTCATGAGTGTGCATAGCCACTTTCCAACCTGATTCTAGAAGAGTGCAGAGACTTTTAAAAATTCCATTCACTTATTCTTCCAACAAAAGAATTACCAAGCACCTGACATTCCAGGCATTATGCCAGGCGGTGAAAATAAAAACAAGGGAACTTTATAGTTGTCAAGTACTTTTGGGTAAATTACCTCACTTAATCCTCTAAACAGCTCTGTGAGGCAAGTGATCTTATTCCCATTTTACAGACAAAAGAGAGAAATCATGCACAAGAGAACTAAAAGGAAAAGAAAGAAGTACTGTGCTTATTAACTGACCAAAAGTCCTCGACATCCCATCCCTGTTGGCGTTTACAGAAGGACAACACACCCGAACGGCGTGGACCTTGCTCTATGAACTTATTTGGTTTTTGTCCAGCACAGCACTGCATGCAGAAAGCCACTTAGTAAATACTTCAGAGGAAGATCATTTTGATGTTGGTGAGAGTTCAGGCCATCTCTGGGAATGGGAAAATGATGGTAATGAACTCCAGGAACCAGAGGAAAGGAGAAAATTAGACAGTGGTCTGGGTGAGGTGAGAAAGGCAAGACTTACAGGAAAGTAATGAGGTTTCTTTTCGTCTAGGGGAGAGAGCAGACTGACAGAGAGGAGGTGAGGGGTTAGAGAGGGAGGCCTTAGCACACAGAGAGCAGAGACTTAGGATCCAAGGACAGTTTCCAGAATGTTATAAATGGGCCCTAAGGAAAAGGAAACACGCTTCTCCATGCCTTCACTAGCAAGTTCTAGCCAGCAAAATGGTTCCAGATTTCTGACAGCATTTTGAATTAGCTTCAGTCTCAAATTCAAAGCAGAAACTGCCCTAAATTCCTCTGTTTCTCAATATGTCCTGTTTCTGTTGCATCAGGGAGCTAAGACACTCCTTATTGATGATTTTGCAGATGCTCAACAATGGTAGCTTTACAGATTAATCAATGAACCAAATCTTTATTGGAGATCTGTTATGTATGCACCACGGTGAGGACCAGTGACATTCGGATGGGAGGCCTGGCTGACAGCGCACACAGCATGCTGGCGGACAGCAAAACACCTTCCAGACACACACTTGTGCGAGAGCCAGTAAAGCAGGTTATGCCTGAGTGGGAAGGAAGATCTGATAGGTAGGGTGGGGCCATATCACAAAAAGCCTGAAGAGGGAGAAGAGTGGGTCAGAGGCCTTTAGTTATTATAGTCTGGCAACAGTATGTTGAATGCATATTTGTTGAATGCATACTTGCATGAATGATTTCAAGTAAGCATATTGTCCCAGACCCAGGGAACAGTCATCCTCTCTAAATCATTCAGTCCTAAGTGTCGAATTGTGCCCAAACACAATTATGATATTTACATCTTTGTAGAATTATTCTGAGACTATGGATGGATAGAGGTCTAACCTTTCCATGAAGATAGTGACCTTTTGCCTCCCTGGATCTACTGGATCACTTGGAAACAGAGAAGTAGACGCTGGAAGAATACAGTGCTTGGGACATAATGACCAGGCCATGCTAATTGCAGAATAATACAGAAACAGATTCTCCTTCCACCCAAAAATGTACCCAGGGTGAGCGGCCACAGAGGACATGGAGGCAGGAGGCCTACTAAACAGGCCTCTTCTGTAAAACAAAAAAAATTCATACTGCCACCACACCTTAAATTCCATGATTCCTTGTGCCTTCCTAACTCTCAGATGCTTTCTAGTCTGTCTCATTTATCTTGACAGTCAAAGACATAGAATGGGTAGAACATTTGTAGAGTAAGCAGTAAATTAGCTGGTTTCTGAATCTTAAACAGTAAAGTCTTTCAGATGAAGAATGTGCTGGTTTAAGGAGGATGCCTCCTAAGCAGTCTTCAGCGGAAGAAATGTCTTCAGAAACCTGCCTGGACAGAACTACAGGCATCTTGCATTTCTCTCCTATTACTCCTCCTGCCTTCTATCTGTACCCATACCGGAACACATCTGTCGGACCCTCAGACCAGTTCTAAAGCAGCTGCCCCTTTGTAGACAAGCCCAATCCTTATCATTCCAACATAGTAACAAGGAAAAACCTACCTGGGCGGAGGTCCTTGTCTTAATGAACAAGTAGTCTGCAACCACCACCAGCAGAGGGCGTTGTCCAAAACGGCTGCGGTGAATTCAGCAGGCTGCACACAATGGAAGCATAATTCTTGCCATAGATCCTTTAAATGTCTTTCCGTTAAATTTGTCTGAACTGCTCTTCACCTCGGAGCAGTTAAGAACATCAAGGCCTTTCTTCGACAGCTCTTCCCTTTCCCACAATGCGAGACTCCAGCAGTAAGACGCTTGACGTGTAACAGATAGAAAGGTTCAAGAGCAGGGCCTTTCCACGAAGACTCCATGTTTTCGCGCTTTCTCTGTACCACGTGACGGAATGACCATTTCACACTGGTGTAAGTCTGTGGCTTCTCTGGATTCCATACTTCTTAGCTGTATCAGTTGGGTTTGCATTTTATTTGTCCAATGTAAAGGAAGGAGATGCCAATAGCGACTTTTAGATATAATCATTGAGTTCAAATCCAAAACCCATTGCCCTGTCCATGCTTCATCGACTTCAGTATCTAGGGAGATATCCCAGAGGTCATTGCTCTGTCCCCAGGCTGGAGTGCAGTGCGCAATCTCAGCTCACTGCAACCTCCACCTCCCGGGTTCAAGTGATTCTTCTGCCTCAGCCTCCCAAGTAGCTGGGACTATAGGTGCATGCCACCACACCCAGCTAATTTTTGTACTTTTAGTAGAGACAGGGTTTCACCATGTTGGCCAGGATGGTCTCGATCTCTTGACCTCGAGGACCACACTTTCTTAAAGTGAGTTCTGAGGGCTGGATGGAAGGGAGGAGGGATTGAAAAGAAGAGGCAGGCAATAGCAAAGGCAGACTGAAGCCAAGTTCTCCTAATTTTTGCCTCTTGGAGGACAGTAACCCCCTCCAGGCCAACCTGGGAATTCACCACCCGGACACATAATACTCAAAGCTCCCATGAGGAGGGTGGTAGTCCTCTGAACTTTTCACTAAGATTTAGAATCTACACATGGATCTGCAGCATGTCATTTAACTGGGGCTATCTACTCTGTGTATCAGATATCTTGCCTCTCAAGATGTGAGTGTTTAAAGTCCAATTTGAATGCTGAGATTTTTTTCTATGAGAGACACTTTTGGAATCTGCCTTCTTCTAAATTCGGGAAGGATAATCTCAGCTTGTACTTGATTTCCAAACAATGGCAGCAATAGCTCTTCTACTCTGGAGGCAATTATAGAACATTATCTTGGGTGATCTTTTATCACTAGTGTTAACTGCTTTTGCAAGCACTTGGCTGCAAGTACCCATGCACAACAGGATGTGGTTAGACAGTCAAAATTCATAGATCTTAGTAGCCTTATGGGGCAAGATGGAACAAGGTGTCTGAAAACCCCCATCAAGTATATGCAGGTTTTACTGACAGTGTCAAAACATGTGGTTTAATTCAACATATGTATTTAATGCCTACCATGTACAAGACATTGTGTTTGGTGTTATGGGGTTAAAGAAATTATCAACTCAGTCCCTGTTATAAAGTGGGGTATAACGTGTAACAGACTCAGACTGAAATAAGCCTTGTTTAAGCTCCATTCTGGAAGGCGTGTGGTTTTCTGGATTTTCTCACTTTGGCCACTGAGTAGATTTGAATTATTAGGTAAGGTCAATTCCATCCAGGCAACCAAGTAAAGTGACACCTGGGAGGGTTATTTAATTAAGGACCTTAAGAATGTACCAAAAGCATCCTTTGGGAAAAGATTGGACCAATACACCAGAATGAGAATTTGATGCATATTACCATACCGCTCATGTAGAAATCCCTAAACATACAACTTCAGATGGTAGACATGGGTCTCTGAGAGGCAATCCCACCTCCTTAGCATCCAAGAACTAGTGAAAACCAGTTCATGACCACAGGGCTTGGGTTCTGGTGTGCTCAGGCTCTCCCTGGCTGCCCCTCCTGTTGAGATCAGCACCTGTCCTGCCTCTCTCCAGGCTGGGACGTGTTTCTGGCCCCCCACTGCACACTCTGCACCATGCTGGCTGCCCCTGGATCTCCCCTTCTCATTTGGGATTGGCTTCTCTCACAAATGAGAGTTGTCCTGGGTGTGCTCTCTGCCCTACCAGTGCTATGGGCCATCTGTGCCTTTAGTAAGAGGAGAGAAGGGAGAGTGTGACCGAAAGTGTGATTTCCAGTATTTGGAGACTGAGATAAAGGAGGATTCTGCCTGGAGAAGAAACAGACTCCAGATGCCCCTTGTGTAAGCCGTGACATGTCCAGCAGCTTGTTTTCCAGCTTGACCTTTGACCCCAGGTACACATAGGTCGGGTAGGGCAGAGGGGCCAGAGGCATTGCACAGAAAATCGCAACAGAAGGGGCACAGGAAAGCAGCCATTTTGGTTTTCCCTCACTCTACCTTTTTTGAATCCTGCTCATTGCTCAGTAACAGGAAAGTACTGCAATCTCAGTGCCATCCACCTGTATCCATAGCACTGTTTAAAACTGTACCCAGGACTTTCCATGCATGGTAATCGGCGTTCATCAATACTAAAAGCTGAGTCTTCACCGCCACCTTCCTTTTTGGTCTCGGGCCTCTGTGGCCTGCTCGCCCCCCTCCAGGGGTCTATCACACTCTTGTAGTGACCCAGTTTATGGTAATAAGACTGTGAGCTCCAAGAGGGCAAGCCTGATGTCTGATATGGTCACAGGCTACTCCTATGCCCAGCACACTGCCAGGCACAATAGGAGGCCTTGATAGTTATTTACTGGTTAATGAATGGAAGAATAGGTCATTCGCTTTCCAGCTAGTCCCTGGGTAGGAGGAATCATGCCACCCCCCATCCTGTACTCCATAATGTCCCAATGTAAATCCTAAAGCCCAGAGGAAAGCCATCAAAACTGTCACAAATACAATTTGAACACTTGAAAGCACATAAAATCTGTCATAAAAATTGGGAAACATCTTCCACAGTTCTATTCTCCTATGACATACTTTTTTTCCATGAAGGTAGGAAATGAAAGTGAATAAATACTCTGGGCTCCACATAATGACAGCTGCAACTACCATAGCCATACATCGGGGGCAACAGAACAGATCTAGGTTCAAGACCTGGCTCTGCCATTTACTAACTGGCAAGTAATTGTTATAGGTGAAGTTATGTCCTCCTAAGATCCTAACCCTCAGTACCTTAGAATGTGACTTTACAAGGAACTAGGGCCATTGCAGATGTAATTCATTAAGCTTAGATGAGGTAATACTAGAGTAGGCTGGGCCCCTAATCCAATAGAATTGGTGTCCTTATAACAAGGAGGAATTTGGACAGAGTCATGCACACATGGAGAGTGCCACGTGAAGACTGGAATCATGCTGCCACCAGCCAACGAACCACCGAAAGCCTGGAGAGAGGCCTGGAACAGATCTTTCCGTAGCATCTTCACAGGGAGCCACAGCCCTGCCAAGACTGTGATTTCAGACTTCTGGCCTCCAGAACTGTAAGACAATACATTTCTGTTGTTTAGGCCACCCAATTTGTAGTACATTGTTATGGCAGCCCTAGATGACCTGTGATAAATTAACCTCTTTGTGCTTTGGTTTCATTTTTTAAAAATGATATTAGTAATGGTCCCTACTTCATGGAGTTGTTATGAGAATTAAATTAGTTAATACTTGCCTAGTGCTTAGAACAGTCCTTGGCACAGAAAACCAATGAGGTCTTATAATGTTCAAAATTCTCTCCTATTCCATGTGGCAGTGATGGGAGTAGATGTCCCAAATTCTGACATAACAAGTCCTAATTTACAACCCATTGTTGTGTTGGGACATTTCATAATTTATCTTCAGTGCAGAGCATGGATAGACAAAAGCACTCAGGTGGTCAGCAAGAGCGATGAACGTGAGGTGGCTTTGCAATTACTTGGATTCACTAGACACCAAGCAACTTCCCCATGCATGGTGCAGAGCTGTGGCACTCACACAGCCAGGTGTGACCTACAGGGAAAAGTATTTTATGTTACTTTATTGTTTCCTAATACTGAAACTTCAAAAGCAAAATGATTCTAGATTTTCACCATTTTCTCTTGGGCATTTCCAGCGTTCCTGTAACTTACACAACCTGGGAAATTCAAAAGAGCAGGAAAACTTTTAAGGGAAATAAAATAAGAATGAAGGACTGAAACAGCTAATGGGAGAGTGACTGAGGCCAAAGAAAATTCAAGAATTATTATTTTTTTCATTTTAAACAAAGGATCCTCTGCTTAACCAACATGGCTCTCTCTTAGCTGTAGAGCATCAGTGAATCTTAATTAGTTAAAAGGTTTGTGGGTTCCACAGGTCTTCTTTTTTTTTTTAATTTTTTTGAGACAGAGTCTCGCTCTGTCTCCCAGGCTGGAGTGCAGTGGCGCGATCTCGGCTCACTGCAAGCTCCGCCTCCCGGGTTCATGCCATTCTCCTGCCTCAGCCTCTCCGAGTAGATGGGACTACAGGCACCCGCCACCACGCCCGGCTAATTTTTTGTATTTTTAGTAGAGACGGGGTTTCACCGTGGTCTTGATCTCCTGACCTGGTGATCCGCCCGCCTCGGCCTCCCAAAGTGCTGGGATTACAAGCGTGAGCCACCGTGCCCGGCCCTCCACAGGTCTTCTTGGAAAGAGTATGAATATCTCTATTTACCTGGCCAAAAGGACCACTAGAAAATCCATTCAGTCATTCAAAAGTATTTATTGAACATCTATCATGTGCTAGGTACAATAGCACCTATGTACTATGGCAATACATAAAATTAACAAAAGTCCATATCTTCATGGAACTTATACTCCAGTGAGACAGAAAGATGAACAACCAAGTAAATAAGTCTATATATAGTATGTCAAAGAGTTATAAATGCTATAAAGAAAATCAAAGCATGGATATGTTTGGGGTGGGGGATTTACTAGGGGTGCAATACTAGATAAGGTGGCCAAGGAGTCCTCATTGAGAAGGTGACATTTGAATAAAGATCTGAAAGAGGTGAAGGAGTGAGCCATCAGCTATCTGGGAAGTGAGCAGAGGACACAGCAAATGCAAAGGCCCTGAGACAGAAGTGTGCTTAGAATATTCAAGGAACAGAACAGGCCAGTGTGGCTGAAATGGGATAAGAGAGGGTATGAGATGGAATTGAGGGAAGTACCAGGGGCCAAGTCACAGAGGGTCTTGAAATCACAGTAACAACTGTGGCTTCTGCTTTGAGTGCAACAGGGAGGCATAAGAAAGACTGTTGGCTGCCATGCAGTCTCTTCTAGACTGTGTCTGAGGCAAAGGAGGATACAGGGAGACAAGTTAGGAGGCTGTTGCAATAATTCAAACAAGAGGTGACAGTGGCTTGGCAGCAATGTTGATTTTGAATATATTTTCAAAGTAGAGCAAACAGGATTCACTAAGTAGGACATGAAGTATGAAATAAAAAGAAGAGTTATGGATGATTCTAGGGTTTTTGACCTGAACAACTAAAAGAACAGAATTTTCATTTCTCTGAGACAGGGAGGACAAGAAGATGAGCAGATTTGCAGGCAGATCAGCTCTGGATGTGTAGGGTTTGAGATGCCTATTGAATATTGCATTTGTTTTCTAGGGTTGCTATAACAAATTACCAGAAACTTGGTGGCTTCAAACAATAAAAACATTATCTCACAGTTCTAGAGGCCAGGAGTTCTAAATCTGTTTCACTGGACTGAAATTGAGGTATTGGCAGGGCCACACTCCCTCCCGGGGCCATGGGATGAATCTGTTCCTTGCTGCTTCCAGCTTCTGGTGGTTGCCAGCATTCTTTGGCTTGTGGCTGTATCACTTCAGTCTCTGCCTCTGTTGTCACATTGCTTTCTCCTCTTCAGTATGTCAGATCTCCCTGTACCTCCCTTGTGTAAGGATACATGTGATTGCATTTAGGGTCCACCCAGAAAAACTGGGATAATCCCTCCACTTCAAGATCCTTAATGTAATCACATCAGCTCTTCACCATCTAAGGTAACATATAAAGGTTGCAGGGATTAGGACATGAATATCTTTTGGAGAGAGTCATGATTCAGCCTACCACAGATATCCAAGTGGCAATGTTGCATAAGCAATTCCCTATATAAGTCTGGATTTCAGGAAGAGGTACAAGCTGAAGGCCTAAATCTATAACTTATCAGTATATAGGTGGCATTTAATGTCATAAGCCTGGAACACCTCAGAAGTGAGTATAGAAAAATAAGATGTCCCCTCAAAAAATTAAAAGTAGAATTAGCGTTTGATCCAGTAATCCTACTTCTGGGTATATATCCAAAGAAATTCAAGTCTGAATCTCAAAGACATGTCTGCACTTCCATGTTCATTGCATCATTACTCACAGTAGCCAAGACATGGAAGCCACCTAAATGTCCACTGACGGATGAATAAAGAAAATGTGGTTTACACATATAGTGGAATATTATTCTGTTTTTAAAAAAGAAGGAATAAATCCTGCCATTTGTGACAATATGGGTAGAACTGGAGAACATTATGCTAAGTGAAACAAGCTAGACGCACAAAGACAAATACTGCATGATCTCACTTATATGTGGAATCGGAAATAGTCAAATACATGGAATCAGACAGAGAGTAGAATGCTGCTTGCCAGGGAGGGGGAAAGGGAGAAAGGGGAAGGTGTTTATCAAAGGGTACAAATTTGAGTTATGCAAAATAAATAAGCCCTAGAGATCTACTATACAACATAGCGCCTATGACTAACAGTACTGTTTTGGTGTACTTAAACATTTGCTATGAGGGTAGATCGTATGTTAAGTGCTCTTACCACAAAAGGAAAAAATAATAACAGCCACAAAGGGAATGAGAGGAATCTTCTGGAGGTGATGGATAAGTTTAGAGCATTGATGGTGATGATGGCTGGATGGTTTCTCAGGTGAATACTTATCTCCAAACACATCAAGTTGTAGGCATTTTACATCCACAGCTTTTTGCATGTCAATCATATCTCAATAAAGCAGTTTAATTTTAAAAAGAAAAAAAGAAAAAGATGTTCAAAAACTGGGCCTGGGACCCTCCGATGTTCAAAGGTCTGGAATACCAGGAGAAATCAGCAAAGGAAACTTAGAAGAAGCAGCTGGAGATGTGGAGGGGAAACTAGGAGGCCCCGGGAGCCCAGCAGAGAATGCTTCTGAATGGCAGAGGAAAATCCAGTGTCCGATGCTAATGATGAGTCAAGGAAAATGAAATCTCGGAGCACTGGGTTTGCAACGTAGAGGACACTGTTGGACTTAACAAGAGCAGTTTGAATGCAGAAGTGGGGCAAACGTCTGGTTGGAGATGTTATTAGGAAAGAATGTGAGAAAGGAACGAAAGACAGCAATCACTGACAACTTTTCAAGACGCTTTGCCCTGGGAGGCACAATCAGAAAGAATCCCTTGACCCCCTAACTTTTAGAACAGCAGAGAGAATGGCCATTGGAACTGTTCTAGTTGGAATTCCGGGATCCGACAGAGAGAAGATGGATGCCAAAGTCTTCCCTACTCAGCTGTTTTGCCCAAAGTCTACCTTGTGAGTCCTTCTTAAAACTGCTAAGGCTGATTACTTTCTGAAAACTCCCAATAGAAGGCTAATCCCTGACACCAAAACTCTTAACCACGATGATCAGATGGACCATACCCTCACATAAGCCCCAAACACAAGCAGAGATGCCACAACCCTTATCAATGTGCTGTGCAGCCCCCTCCCAAACACCTAAAGGCCTTTAAATAACAAGGTTTCTAAGTTGGGAGAAGTCAGTGCACCTTTATGTACACACTCTGGAGATGCAGAGCTAATCAATCTCAATCTAGGCAGGTTTCTAACTTTCTCAGGGAAGTTTTATTTATGCCTAGTATAACTCAGGGCAATGACTGCAGCCTCTGATTTTAATTCCAGATTTGAGAAAGTGCGAGGCATTCCTTTAATGCTAATGAAAGAGGCATAAATAAGTTAGCACCAACTTTCAAGCAGTTAAAGAAAATCCTAAGGTTCTCTCCTGAGTTTCTCAAGCATACAGTAGTATATTTACCTTTTCATGACTGTAGAACTTAGGAGGACACAGGCCACGCTCAGACAGGACTGGAGGGATGATGCTCACTGTCGTTTATCAAGTGCTCACTCTGTGATAAGTAGTGCACCAGATTTTTTTTGTGCATTATTATTTAACCCTCACAAGAGTCCTGTGAAGTGGTTGCTTCCATTAGCCTCATTTTACAGACAGGCGGCATGAGGCTCAGTGAGGTCATGCAGCTTCATGACATTGCCATGGGAATTGTGGGTGAATGCATAGGCATGGCAGCTGCAGCCTTTTCTACCCAGGACAGTGGCCTGCAGTTCAGCAAGAGAGATAGAACCAGGGCCTCCAGAAGAGGTCTGGTGTCCAGAAACCAGCCTGCTTCATTGCCCTGCATTTGAAAACTCTTTGGCCTTTAAAATTCTCCATTAAAAAAAGAACATGAGAGGCTTCATTTGTAAATCCAGAAAGAACCACAAAAGGAATAGAAGGTGTAGGGGTAAGGGGTTGCTTCTTGTATAAAAAACCTTGTAAATATGGAGATATCCCTTTCTGGACAGAGCAGTGACATAAATTTATTGAAGGAGGCTGGGGTTTGGTTATCAGCTCAGCTGGAATACAGATGTTAAAGAAGGGGAAAGAGTAAAAGGTAACTTTAACATTCCCATAGCCCATATGCCAAGCAGGACTTTTTCAATTGTTATCATGGTGGCTTTTTAACAAGCTGAAATTTAACACGACACCAATACTAAATACTCCTCCAAAATAAATGGTGCTTGTGAGGCTGAGATCTGGAATACGAGGGCAATGGCTGTTGATTTCCAGAACCTTAATCAGCTACCCCAAGGCCACATCTAGAGCAATGTTGTAAAACAAAAGTTATCCTCCGTAGTTCTTTCATTATCGACACTTTCTTCATTTAGGAGTTCCCAGACAAGCTCAGGTGTTCACGCCCTCAAGTAATCCCAACTGTCCATGGCCCTCTCCCTTAGAGGGGCCCTCTATTCCTGCCCCTTCTTGCTCTCATCAGAATGTATGTCCTGGACTCAATTTTTTTCAGCTGCCTCTTAGTTGACAACCAAACTGATTTTATTGGAACAGAGGGTTAGTATTTTCAGGGAGGAGAAGCATGTTTAGGTGCCATTCAAACCACTGCCAACTTCTCTTCCTTTATCCAGCTCTGGACCCATCTCTGAAATTGGTCATGCTTTTCCCAGTCCATATATAATTTAGTGAGAACCTGAGAAATGAGTGCTAGCAAAATGTTCATGGGGAGAACCCGCGCATAGACTTACTCGTTGAAAACCATCTTCACAGCTCTAATCATTGTTGAATAGGAATTAGTTACCCAGATCCAAATAGGTACTAATAAGACCAAAATTACTCCCTGAAAAGCTTGCTTTTTTCTACCTGTCCCCCTTCCCTCCGGCCCCTGACGCCACTGCCACACACACACAAATCCTTACACTGTCAGCCTAGTAATAAGTATATGTGCTTTAGTACCGCACATAACAAGGTTAGGAACCTGTTTCTGGCCGGGCGCGGTGGCTCACGCCTGTAATCCCAGCACTTTGGGAGGCTGAGGCGGGCAGATCACGAGGTCAGGAGATCGAGACCATCCTGGCTAACACAGTGAAACCCCGTCTCTACTAAAAATACAAAAACTTAGCCAGGCGAGGTGGCGGGCGCCTGTAGTCCCAGCTACTTGGGAGGCTGAGGCAGGAGAATGGCGTGAACCCCGGGGGGCGGAGCCTGCAGTGAGCCGAGATCACGCCACTGCACTCCAGCCTGGGCGACAGCGAGACTCTGTCTCAAAAAAAAAAAAAAAAAAAAAGGAACCTGTTTCTGTTAACTGGGTGGCTTTGGGCCACAAATGTCCTCATTTATAGGACCAAGATAATAACAGTACCTACCCCATAGGGCTTTGTGCAGATTAGATGAATAATAACTCATGTGAAACCCTTAGCACAATACTTGGCCCTTAGTATTTTAAAATGCCAGCCATGGTATTATCACTCCCTGAATAGTAATAGTTACACTTATATGGAGTTTACTCAGTGCCAAGCACCGTTCTCAGAACTTTACAAAGGTTAACTCATTTAATTTTCACAACTACCATATATTATAGATACTATTGTCCCTGTTTGAAAGAGCAGCAAATGAAGGCACAGAGAGGTTAAGTCATTTGCCAAGGTAACACAGCAAGCAAGTGGCAGAGCTACAACTCCAAGCTAACTAGTCTGACTCCAGGGTCTGCACTTTTCACCACACATTTGATGGGGGCTATGGAGGGCACACCAAGTTGGGCTCCATCTTAAAGCAAAGGGAAGTTGTGTTGTTGGTTGGGGCAAACAGAAAGTTGTGTGTGAACTCTGTCACCAAAAGGAAAAGGAGAGTAAGCGGTCCAAGGACACGGAGAAGGCTTCTATTAGAACAGAAACTCCACACTCAGGTGGACACGAATGGTTCTGTAGTCAGCAAGTTAAGGTCCACATTTCTGTAATGTTTTAAAGTGAAATTTAAGGGGAGGATATTTCCCACCAGGAATGAACAAAAGTCACCATGAAGTTAGAGACTAATGAGACAGTCTATAAAAAGTGCTGATGAAAAGAGGTGAGAGCCAACAGGGGAAAAAGGCAACAAGAGGGAGAAGGGAATGAAGTCATATTCCCAGAGTCATAATTCAAATGCAACCCGGGTTCTGGCAGTTTACAGTGACAGCTTGTCCAATAATACCCACAATACACAATGCTCTAAGGACTTGTTTGATGTTGAAATGTTTTCTTGAATGAGATTCACAAAGGGAATTCTTGTTGTTTGACATTCCTTCAAGTTTATTAGGCCACAGTGACCTGTGTTTATCGCTCTGTGTGTATGGGGCAGCGGCAGCATCTGCCACGTGTTGCATTTACTCATGGATGAGGCTTGTCACTCCAGTTCGACTGCTACTATGCCTCGTATTTAATTCACACTCAATACTTGGTGAAGGGGGGAAAAGGAAAATAAAATGTTTTGTGGAGATTTGCCTATTTTTTTTTCAATAATCCTAAAGAAAATTTCCCAATTTGCAATTCTTTTTAAAAGCACCTATTCTCATAATAAAATCTCTTTAAAGGTGCATCCAAAGAGCTGTGAACCCTTGAGATCTGCACTCAGAAATTTATCTGGACAAAGTCCAGGCTCCTCCACATTTTGCCTGCAGCTCCAAAAGCCAGGCCATTAGCTGCTGACCCTGCCAACATTTCCTGGCCAGGACAAACAAAACCAAATCCAGGGTCCATACAGTGAGCAAAAGGTCTCCGGGGTGTTTGTCACTCCAGCTTATATCTGTGAGCTCACCAGTTGCCACGGGGATAGAAATCCTTCAGTGGGGAGAAGAACTATTATTTTCAGTGCTGGCTACGCTATTTTTGCAAATGGTGTCCATAATTTCTACCAACAAACTCTGTGCACCTATAACCACTTGAGAGTAGAAGGGAATGAATGAACTGCATTTCAGCTTCTCTTCCTTGCAATTTTCACTTTTGAGGAAAATTGTAAATTATAAAGCAGAAAATGGGTTCTCATTCTTCATGAGATGCAAGCTAGCCATCTACTGTGTATCATTGCCATTATGTAATCTAGAAACTTATAATTAGGCTGAACTGAGGCTGCTGAAGAGCTGCATGAGGTCTACGAAATCCCCTCTGTGCTTCTAGATCTGCTTCCCTGTTGATCTTAAAGCTGAGAGTGCCTTCCTGCCCCTAGTGGATCCAACTCCTGCGAAGCAGGCTACCTGCTCCTTGATCAGCACCAAGCCAAGCCTCTGACTTCCCAGCCTCTTTCTGGGAGTTGATTTTCTAAAGGACTTCTTTGACTATACGGATAAACTCTCATTTAAATTCAGGCACATACACCCACAGGCTGATCAACAAACGCACACCATGAATTGAATGATAAATAATACATGCAGACAAAGACAACACCAGCACTTATTTGCAGATGAAAGAACACTAGAAATTATTTCTGATGGAGATATAAAAGATTAAATTCAAGCAGAGAGTGGAGGAGGAAGTATTTTTTTAAAGCTCCTCAAGAAACACCCTCATTGTTTCACTTTCAAAAAGACACTTTCTGTCTTGAGTTGGGAATTCAGTGGGCATTGCATTCAGAACTCGGGCCTCAATGGGAGATGCTAATCCATGAAGGATAGAGCTTGGGAGGACAATCATAGCTTCAGTCTAGGACAGGGCACCTGATGGTGGTCAGCCTAGCATACATCTCCTTTCTTCTGGTAATTTTCTACAGAAGAGCTATTCCTTTTCCAGTTTCACTCCATAAAGCCAATAGTGCTCTGTCTGACCTTCCACCGTGATGGGATCAGCAATGGGAATATGAACCAAATCATTCCAGTGAGACTCAGTTGCTAGACTTTGCTCTCTTTTCGCCAAAGTTGTGAGCCAGTGGGAGTGAGCCTGGAGAGCTCATGAGTGTCAGGAAAGCCTGCCTGAAAGCACAGAGGAAAAGTGAGCTGAGAAATGGAGCACTACAGATTCCTGATCATGTAGTGTGAGCACCTGGACTCAGCCTTTCCTGAAGCTAGACTGCCCTGGACATTTCAGTGACATGAGCCAATAAATTCTGTTTTGTGCATAAGTCATTCTGTCACTTTCAGTCATGCACTCAGTAAGGTGGACTGCTGGCTCCCACTCACATAGCTTGGGTGGCATCACTGTGTGGTAGAAGCAGACCTGAGTATGAATGTATGAGGAAAGGAGATGGGGAGCTGGGGGCTCATAGAGCCCCGGGGAGGTGACTGCTAGGCATCTGGGCCTCATCTGTCTGGTGTGATTCCAGCCTCACTCTGGGATAATAAAGCTCCCAAGGGATCTTGAGTTGGTAAAACTGAGATGGTCTTGGGACCTAACTGAGGATTACTCGTGGCACATTTATCTTAAACTTAGACAGCTTAAAGAAGCAAATGTGCCTAAGTATGTGTAATATAGATAAACATATATAGGCACATATGTACATATAATTACTAATAGGAAAGCAGTCTTCTTATGTATTAGTAAGAAGATTTATCCTACTGACAGGCAAAACCCACATAAGAAAATCCAGGTTTATTAATTGGTAAATTAGGGAGTAGTTATTTATTTGTTAAGGATTACGCAGGATGCCAATGAAAAAATTATAGGGCAGACAAGGCCCTTGCCTAAGATTAGGGGAAACAATTCTCAGAGGGAGAGGATCACGGCCTGGCAAGACACCTCAAAGGATGTTTAATACAATATGGAAAATGCAATTTAAACATGCAAATTAAAACAAAAATGTGAATCAAATCAAAACCATGAGCACTGCGGGAACATACAATGCTGGAAACAGGCGAATGAGAAAGGTTCTTATGAATGGCTCCAAGCAGGAAAGCTGACAGTGCATGACTAAACCGAACTATGAAAAGCTTGATATCCCCTGTGTCAGTGTTTAGGGAAAGTCCCCTAGGGTGGAGGCCAGGGCTTGGGAAATTCTGATGTGTGGGAAGAGCGAGCATGATGGCTCCTGTCCTTGTGGATGGTCCGGAACAGCTCAGCAGATGAGCTGTTCCCCCATATCTGTCACAGACATTGTCCCCATTCAGGCTATCTTGGACTCCTCGCCCCACAGCCAATCCATCTAATCCTTTTAGCTTCACCTTCAAATATATATAGACTCTAACTCATTCTAATGCTTTGGTCCTGGGACAGCATCAGCCCCTGCGAGGGCTGCTGTGTCTCTTGATTGGTCTCCTTGCTTCCACCTGGGACCTCCTATAGTCTCTTCCATCGACAAGAGAGTGAGCCTTTAAAAACACAAGTCAGACCCTGCCAGTCCTCAGCTAGAAACTTCTCCATCTTCCCCAGAAAAAGCCATAGTCTTACCACGGCCCACAAGGCCCTCCGCTCTGTACCCCATGGCCCATTCCCCCATCACCTCTCCGGCCTCATCGACTCCTACTCTTGGCCTGTCGCTCTGCCAGCCTTCCAGCCCTTCCTGCACCTCCTTGAACTTCTCAGAGTACTTCAAAAATGCCAGGGCTGAATGATTTCAGGACCTTTCACTTGCCTTTCCCTTTCTTGGAACGTTCTTCCCCTGGATACCTGCAGGCTACATCCCTCATCTCCTGCGGGGCTTTGATCAGAGAAGCCTGCCATCAGCGGAGCCTTCTCTGACCACAGTATTTACAATTACAAACTCCCCCCAAGTACACCAATATTCAGAGTGTTAGGAAGGAAAAAGTAATTCGATCTTTAAAAAGAAAGGAAAAGCTGGACAACTAGAGAGGTTTAGGCGGGAAGGTCACTTAAGCCTGGGAGTTTGAGTTCAACCTGGGCAACATAGCAAGACTATTTATAAAAAAATAAAAATAAAAATTTTAATTCAGAAACTCAGCATTCCTGTTTCCCTTCTCAGCTTCATTTCTCTTTATAGCTTTATCACCATCAAACATATGCAAAAGTGAAGTTCTTAAAGTTTATTCTGAGCACATACCAATGTTCAACGTTTTAGTCAACTTTTTAATAAGGAAACCAGAAGAAAGACAAGAGCTGATTCAAAGAGCATCCAAAGAAACAGACTTATGTAGTCAATCTGGGTAAAGGATATTGACATAAGATTGCTAAATTAGATACAAGAGTAATTAATGTTCTACAGGGCAATACAGCTGTAACTTCAAATTATCTTATTTACTGGGACCACCCCCAAACCCCCGTGCACACACAACAAAAACAAGACATTATTACCTCATATCAGTTTTTTGCAGTTTAACCTCCAAATTTATAGGTTGTTAAACATCTGGTCCCTTGTTAGTTAAACAAAGTTATATCCCCTTGAGAATCAGAGGATATTCAGGAGCTGTTTATAAAATGTCTATCATCAGATTAAAGAAAGCAGTCATCACTTACGTTTATTTCCAAGTAAGGGATAAATTATTAGTTTATACCTATCATACGTTTTGCTTGTTTATTTCTTTTTAGTTGTCCATCTTACTCTGCTAGAATGCAAGCTCCATGAAGCAGGATTTTTGTCTGTTTTTCACTGTGTTGTGCCCAGTACCCAGAATGGTGACTAAGCCACAGAAAGTACTAAAAGAAAAGTCTAATGGAAAGAATGAGTTGCCAAAATTGTTTTAAATGCTACCATATGGCTATTGCTAACAGACAGGGTGTTATCTTTTTTTCTTTTCTAATCTCTTACAGTGCGTGCTGTCTTGCATAGAGTAGGCTTTAATGGTCAGCAGCTGTCCTGAACTTAATCATCACTGAAAAACTTTGTAAAGTCTTGGTTTACAGATGGCTGCACATTTTTCAAATAGTCTGGGTCTTGACCAAAGCCTAAGGGTGTATAAATTTGAGTCAGAGGAAGCATTTTGAATTCAGTGTTTGGCCTGCTAATTTTAGATTGACTCCATTTTTGCTATTTGCTCTGGAAAGTCCATTCTTGTGCACCTTTGAATTGAGAATAATCATTGTTACTCCCATTCACAATATCTTATTAAACACGGAGGCAGCTTATAGGATTTTCCAAATGTGATTTTGCTTTCCTCTGATCTGTCCTAGAGCTTCATGTCTGACCAATTGGGATGTTGAATATGTCCTTTCAATTCAAGGGCAGGGACTGAAGGGTCAGAACAGAGAACATGGAGTGATCATGACCCATTTCAGCCAGAGGAAGAAATGGAAGCAAGACGTAACATCTTTGCTTCTTTTCTCTCTAATTGAAAGGCCAGTGAAAACCCAAGAGAGATACAAGTACACCAATATTCAGAGTTTTGTGAAGGCAACAGTAATCAAATGTTTAAAAATAAAGCAAAAGCTGGGCACAGTAGTGCATGCCTATAGTCCCAGCTACTCAGGAGGCTGATCGCTTGAGCCCAGGAGTTCGAGTCCAGACTGGGCAATGTAGTAAGACCCTATCTCTAAAAAGAAAAAACTTTTTAAAGTCAAAAATAAAATAAAGGACAGTAGACTTGAAACATTATGGGAAAGAAGTACAGTACAGTAGTTGGAAGCACACAACTGAAGTTAAAACGTCTGGATTCACAGCCCAGCTTCAGCACTTATCTATTGTGAGGTCTGGGCAAATTACTTCATTTCTCTAGGTCTCAATTTTCTCATATGTGAGTGTTTACTTTATCAGATGGTTAGGAGGATAAAATAAAATAATATTTCTAATCTTCTTAACACCTTGTCTAACATATTATAGGAGTTCAGTAAATGTTAACTATTAACATTTATTATTTGTAAATATTGAAGAAAAAATTCAGACAATTTAGTCGTCAGCAAGTACCAAAATGTTATTACAATCATTCATGCGTGGGAAAATGACCCACAGTAGGCCATGTCAGAGATAAGGTATAGGAAAAGAAAATGATAAAAATATCATTATTAGGTATAAATGAAAAGAATATCTGGTGAAAAGTTCCTGAACTCTTTTCTGACAATCAGCTAACAGTCAACTGGGTGGGTGAGTAACTAATTTCCTAGACCAAATCTTCATCTCATCAAAATTCAGCAGAAAGTTGCATAAATATAGTTTTTTTTCCAAAAGAAGGTGATGGATTTTTATCACACTGAAAAGGTTCTGCTCCAGACCAGATTTAGGACAGTTTTTCTATTATAGGACAGAAGTGCACTAAAATATTATGTACTCTCTCATTATTCCCTTGAATTTTTTCTATAAGGGGAGCAATGATAATGAGTCATTTATCATCCTAAAATTATGAGAATGAGGCTTCCCTCAAAAGTAGACAAGTTTACATGATTAGGTCATATTACATGACAATAGAAGAGTATAAAGAAGAATCCCATTCACAATAAATGATTCAACGAGATCATGGGAAAAGACAGTCTTTGAGCCAAGTTGACTTATAGTCAAATCTTGGTTTGGTCAAATTACTTAACCTATATTAGTCTCACTTTACTTATCTGAAAATAGGGATGCTATCTATTTCACAGAGTCAATGTGTGGATAAGGTAAGATAAAATACATCAAGTACCCAACACAGTGCTGATACATAATATAGACTCAAGATAATATTGTTTCTCTTTTTTCTACCCCCATTCCTCTCTACCTGCATTGCCCATTGCCCATGATAGCCAAGAATCTGCAACTTTTGATCTCAAATACTACCCCTTAAGCCTCCAAGCCAATTGCCACCTTCCCATTTCCTACATTTATTAGGAGTTATCAGGAGAGCAAAGTTAACAATCATAAGTCTCTCCCACATACTCCAAATGGCTACACTTATTATGAGAACCCAAAGCCCCACGTCAAAGGTGTTATCTTCTCGTGGTCCCAATCCGTCCAGTCTTCAGAGCTCCAGAACAATGTGGGCTTCCTGATGTGGCTGTCACTCACCGCTGGGCATTCACTTTGTGAATGGTTCCATCAGCCTCTGACGTGCTTCCTGTATCCCCAAGCACAGGACTCACCTGCTCCTTGTGTCTTAGTGGCGTGGGTGTTACATTTTCCCCTCCATCCTCCTCAGCTTCTTTTCCTGATCCCAGCTACAGATTAAAAACTCCTGTGCATTAGGATAGAGACAAACATGGTGGTGGTGTGTGTACAGGAGAGGGTGGAGGATGGATTAGTTATTGGAAGCAGCCAGGCCACTATGCTTCCAATTGAATAAACCTTTTTAAAGTGTTTACTCTGAATCTGAATTATGTTCCCAAAAGAGGATAATATATACATTCAATTCCTATAACCATTCGCAGCCAGTGGG
This sequence comes from Nomascus leucogenys, assembly GCF_006542625.1. Classification (NCBI taxonomy): domain Eukaryota; kingdom Metazoa; phylum Chordata; class Mammalia; order Primates; family Hylobatidae; genus Nomascus; species Nomascus leucogenys. The sequence continues at coordinate 98,414,932 of NC_044383.1, read as the reverse complement.
AAGGAGAAAATGTCCCCTTGAGACTGGGGCAGTCCACATCTCATTCTCTGTTGCACTCTCCATATCCTTGGCATAATGCAATCTCGATAATTCCCGGAAATAAGAATAAGTTAATGAAAGATTCTCTTTAGCCAACTTAATATGTACTTGAAAGATGTGATTCTTGTCAAACTAAAATACTTATGATGAAGTATCAGGACAGTGAAAACAGTGGCCTATTGTGTGAGGGAGGATATCCAAATATGTACATTGTCAAAATTAGAGACTGGGCTCCAGTCAATAAAATGAGATACAATCAAGAAAAACAAAGTGGCTCCTATATGAACAAATATGCAGCAAGCTGAGAACTGAGATTGTGGGTCTGGCCGAGCGTGAGGAGTCGTAAATTGTTTGGAAGTCCACAGAGGGCCTCATTGTAACTGCAGACCATGTCGTTTTGGGCTGGGCTTGAGGGGATTTTACTCTAAGGTCAAATAGGCATGTGTTTCAGTGAAACCCCGTCTACTAAAAACACACACACACAAAAAAATTAGTCAGCCGCGGTGGCAGGCGCCTGTAGTCCCAGCTACTCGGGAGGCTGAGGCAGGAGAATGGTGTGAACCGGGGAAGCGGAGCTTGCCGTGAGCTGAGATAGCGCCACTGCACTCCAGCCTGGGCGACAGAGTAAGACTCCGTCTCAGAAAAAAAAAACAAAAAAAAATATAGGCGTGTGTTTATTATTCTTGATTGGCCTTCGCTAAGCACAAGCCCGGCAGGGATACCAGGTATTCTTCTTCAAGTTCCAAATTTCAAAATCGATGCAGATCCATCAACGAAGTTTCAGAGAAAATGAGAATGATTAAAATTTTGAAAAATAAGCCTTGTGAGAAAATGCAGCTAAGATGGCCTGTGTTTGATTTCTAAGGAAAGAGACTAAGAAGGGCCATAAGTCTCTGTGTATAAAGTTACGCTGCAATGAAGACAAAAATGATTTCTTCTTTCCATACCCAGTGAACAGTTAAAATAATGAAAGGCATGGTGCCCACATTGCTTCATGAGCATGGATAGATCTGTAAAATAGGCAATGAGGACGATCACTGGCACGGTCTGCTTCACCTCGGACTAAGTAAAGCTGGCCTTTATTCAGCGTGTTACTCCAAAGCTCTGCTTCTCCCTCACTAGCACAAACAAAAACTAACCCCCAACAGAAACCTTGGAAGGAAGAAACAATACCCTATCCTCTCACATAGAAGGTGTCAGCATAAAAGTATTGCATTCTAGGAAGAAGCTATCTGGCGGGGTAGGGGCTGGGCCTGTGTTATTCCTGTACGTGTGAACTGATGGGGTCTTAGGGTGCTGGGGGAAGTAGGGATGTCTCTTTTTGTGAACTATATTCACTCTAATTTGGTTTATGCATCCCATATATAGGCCTAGAACCTATATAAGTTGTACTGAGGAGGACAGAGGGGGCTTTTATAGAATGCAAGGCAATATGGCTTTCTTCTAGACCCTTTAACGGCTCCCATCCATCCCATGGACAAAGCTGTAGGTACTCAACAGAAGACCTGATGCTTTCTCCAGCATCTCAGGCCAGCTGGTCTCCACCCTCACTCTGAGCAGATCTGTTCTGTCCTGTATCTCCCTTCTCTGTCCTGGTGCCTCATACCTAGTTTCCAAGCACTCTTCCCTGCCTCTTCAGATCAATGCTCCATGTTTAGTCTCTGCGTAGCCCTCATTTCAGACTTTGCCTTGGTGCTGTCTACTGGATTTTCCCTGACTCCAAAACCAGCCACCCACACAGCTCCCCATACTAGCTCAGTGTCCCAAATTTTAGACCAGGTCATAGGTCCCAGAATCCCCATCCAGGAAGGCAATTTGGATTGTCTTGACCACACTCCCTTCAGAAGTCACTCTGACTGTGAAGGAATCCCCCCAGAAGGCGTATTCAAGATGAAATCTATTAACATTTGGCCAAGATTCAGAACCTCCAACCCTTCCACCTGCCACTGTAAGATTGGGAGGGAAGGAAATAAAGGCCTTTTCCCCCCAGTCAGGAAAAGGTACTCTCTTTGATCCTATGAGTCATGGGTCACAAATAATATGTCCCCAGGGGTCAGGCAGGCCACAGAAATGGTGAAGTGGGCCAGGAAGAAAAGCAGAGGGAACCATGACAAACTGAAGAGTATGCCAGCTACAGGAGTCCACCAGGACTGCTATAACAAAGTACCACAGCCTGGGGGCTTACGCAACAGAAACTGGTTTTCTCACAGTTGTTGAGGCCATCTTCAAGGAAGTTCAAGAGCAAGGTGTGAACCCAGCTGGTTTCTTCTGGGACTTCTCTCCTGGCCGTATAGATGGCTGTCTTCTAGCGTACCTACATGATCTACCCTGTGTCTGTCTGTGCTAATTGCCTCTTTTTATAAGGACACCAGTCATATTGGATTAGGGCCCAACCCTCATGCCCTCATTTTAACTTAATTATCTCTTTAAAGACCCTATGTCCAAAAATGGTAACACTCTGAAGTACTAAGGGTTAGGACTTTGACATGTGACTTTTGGGGGACACAATTCAGCCCACAATCCCCCCTACATGAGGAGCCATTGTTTGACTTCTGCCAATGTCTGCCAGGAGAATAGGGGCCCAATTTTGACAGAGCATCTTATTTTTCAGAAGGAAGCAGACATCTGGAATTTCACATGAAATCCCCAATTTTTAAACATGGACAGCTAAGTTTTATTTTATTTTTATTTGCCCTCATTCTTGCTGTCATCCTATAATTTTTATTTTTTTAAGTATCATATGGGCTGTAGGTGCCCCCAGGCAGCAAGTCTGTGACCTCTTCAATTAGCATATGGTTCTCTGTGAAACCCACCATGGAGGCTGACTCCTTGAAATGCTTGAGATTAGGCAGCCCAAGCAGCAGATGCTGAAGGCAGACTGGCCGGCTTCCTGGGCCTCTTCTCCAGCAACACACTGACCTCAGCCCTGCAATGGTGGGAAGGGCTGAGGGAAGACCAACCTCATGAAAGAACGGCCAAGCAAAGAGTGCATTTGTCTCTACAGCCTTGGCCCTGGGAGTTGGCATCCTGCACCAGGCCTCTGACCAATCCTGCTTGGCCATTCTAGGGCAGGAGATGGCACCAAGTGACAAGTGGCCCAAAGAGAGCGGGGAGACGGGACAACCCACTCTGTGGAGGTCAGGGTATTTCTATGTTTTACTGTTTACACCATAAGCTCCACCGCCCAGCATTTGGGCTAAACTATGTCAGTGGCCCACATCGACACCATCTATCCTCAGAGATAGACGGATGGAGTGAGGGTTTTCTTTGTGAGGGTCACAGGGAATGCATAGCAGAGCCTAGTCAGGAAGCCCAATTCTGAGTGATCCCAGAAAAACCTTTATAACCAATCTTGTCCAGCTCTGTCCCTAAGATAAGCCTATAAATGGCACAGAAAAAAAAAACTGGGACATTTCAGAAAAGATCTCTGACTTCTCTAGGCTTATTTTAAACACCCATGTAGAGAAGCTGCTTCTAGGAACAGTACAGTAATGGTGATGTAGAAGGAATGTGGGCCCTGAAGTAGTATCTGACCTGTAATAGGCATAACAGAGCCAGATTCTGTAAACACCTGGCAGCTGAAGTCCGGTAGGCTCTAGGGCTGTCTGGTAGGGGCCAAGAGCTAAGAAGAATTGCAGGCACGTTACAGCTGTCGAATAGGCGGGAGACAGGTCAAGTCCAGAGAGGCAGAGGAGAGACCAGTAAAGTGGATCCGTGTGGGCAAGGGCATGATTTAGTGCAGGGATGGTGAACAGGGTTCCACTCAGTGCCAGCTCTCAGTAGTTGCAGCTGCTGGGAGTATTGGGTTGAGAATGGTCTGCAACCTCATCCAGACACTGGAGGAAAGAGTGCTGTGATTGATTAGCACTGTCTCTCCTAGGCACAAGGTGTGGGGTAGACGAGGCTATATCATCCTGCTCCAGGAGGTCAGGTGGTACTAATCAAATACCCAGGCTTGGATGCAGGAAGTGTCAAGGTGTTTCAGCTTCAAATGGCCAGAAGCTAGGCAAGGGTCTATGTACAGCGAGGGCATACCACCCACAAAAAAGTACGTAGATAATGATCAAAAATTTATGTAACTCAAAAACTCTGTATATATTTCTTTTCTAGGCAAGGACTGTGTCAGAGTGTGGGCAGAACAGAGACTGCCAATGGAGAAAATTAGTTGTATCTGAACCAAGAGGTAGCCTGAGAAAGAGGGAATTCCAGCAGCTCCTGACACCAGGAAGCCCTGGTGACTCACAGATGTGACACAGTCAGGCTGGTCGAGTGTGGAAGTTAGGCAGGGGTCTCGGGACTGCTTGGGCTGCCAAAATCTAGATCTGGGAAGCCACAACAGAAATGAAGAACTTGGTGTTATCTGCCTCGGGAGCAAAACAAAAGCTTAAGAACCTGGAGGTCAGAGCAGAGGTGGAAGGGTCTGAGGTGTTGGTTTTCAGGAGCTAACTAATAACGGGAGAGAAAACCAGAGAAGAGGTAGGTACAAGTGACGCTCCGCTCAAACAAACAAGGTCCAGCACCCAGAAAAATAGATGAAAAAACAGCTGCAACTCTCCTAATATACGAGGACCTGGAGAGTGATTTGTTTCCCAAAAGATCTCAGGCAGCAAAAGTCTTAGACCAAGGGATCCAGGTATGCACACCTGACAGAGAAGCCAGCTGCAGCTGGTTAGGGAAAAGCTGGGTTCTAAAACCACTTCAGGACTCAGCCCAAGACAGACCAGTCCCTGGACTGCAAGCTCACTTATTTATTCAAAAGAATATTTACCAAACAGCTGCACTGTGTCAGGAACTGAGAGACAACAAAACATACTCCTGGGCCCTGGAGGAGCTCAAAGTCAAGCAGAAAAAACAGGCACGAATCTTCCTAATTTGCTGAGTGCTGTAACGAAAGTAAACACAGCCTGCAGTGGGAACACAGAGGCAGCAGAAACTACAGCTCATGTGTGAAGATGAGTGTAAATGTGTTGAAGAAAGGAGCCAAGATAACAAATACGTATACAAAGTGTCCCGTATGTGTCAGGCATTATTGTAAAATGCTTTACACACATCAAGTCATTTCATTGTTGAGGGAGTAGTATTGTATTATTATCATTTTATAGATGAAGAAACTGAGGCTCAGAGATATTAAGTAACTTCCTCAAAGTCCCACAGCTAGTAAGTGACAGGGTCACAATTCAAACCTTTTTGCACTGCCTCCAGAGCCTGTGCCTTGCTGCCTCTCAAGGGAAGGTTAGAAATAGACCTAAAAGGTCACTCTCAAAAGATATCTCAGGGACAAAATGCACCTTGGAGGTCATCTAGTTCAAGTGCCACATGGGCTGGGGACATCTGGCCTAATGACTTCAAAAATCTTGAGTTGCCAGGTTGTTCTGAGCCCTCTGAAACTGCAGAAGCATCCCACTCTTCTCTATTAAGGGTGAACATCCCTAGACAAAATTAATGGGCAGCCAGCAATGATACTACTCAATCTGAAATAAAAAGAAATCAAGGATGAATGATGTGGAAACTGAGGGCTGTCACCTCAGTGAAAAGTCATGATCTCTTGCCCCATTTACAGATATGACCCAGTCTGTGGCCCTGGAATCTATTAATTGAAAGAGTGGTTGGGTCCTTAGAAGGAAGGGCCTGTAACATTATAGAAAATATATCCAGTAATGATTCCTCCAGTCCTTCTCCAAAGAGACACAAGGCCACTTGCCAAAGATACACTGAAGAAAGGGGATTACCCAGACATCTTGAGGTCTGTTGAACACTTGACATTGATAACTGGAGACATAAAACATCATCACGACCCTCCTGTTAGAGTGAGGGCATATGGGAACCAGGTAATAAATGGAGGTGAGCTGCCCTAAGTCTGGCTCACAGTGGGCCCACTGGATCCATAGACCAATCCTATAGTCATGCTCACAGTTCCCAGATGTATAACTGGATATACGTACACCTACATTGATTGCTTGGATTGTGGGTAAAGTCAAGTGGAGGCTCTGAAAAGGCACCCCCACACACATCCTGTTCAAAATAGCTACTCAAAAGCAATGTAGCTTCCTGGGGAAATGGCAGAAATTAGTGCTACCCTTAAAAACCTAAAGTCTATAGGGTTGGTGAACCCCATGTTACTTCAATTCACCAATCTGACCCCTTCAAAAACAAGACAGATCCTGAAGGATGGCAGTGGATGACTGCTACCCAAGCAAACTCAAATCCAAATGCAGCTGCTCTGCCAGATGTGGTATCTTTGCTAAAGCAGATTAACCTGGCCTTGGATACATGGAAAGCAGCCACTGATCTGGTGAAGGTATTGTCTTCCATTTCTATCAGAAAAGAGGATCAGAAATGCCCAACACTGTATATTTACCCTCTTCACTGAAGGATATGTTAACTCTCCCATCCTCTGTCATGATATGGTCCAAAAAAAAACTGGACTGGCTGGACATCTTTGGACGGAATGTCATACTGGTCCAATACATGGATGACTTTATGCTAACTCAATTGGATAAACAAGGTAGTGGCTAGTACATTGCAGGCCTAAGTGTAAGCCACATGCAACTCTTGAAGTATAGGAGATAATAATCTATGAATATCTATAAGCCTCACAAAGATCCAGGAACTCACCACATCAGTAAAAATTTTAGGTGTTCAGTGGTCCAAGGAATGCTACAGCATCCTTTCCAAAATAAATAATAAATTATAGCATTTTGCACATTCTGCCAACAAAGAAGGCCAGAAACACCTTGCTCCAGTGATGGGTACCAAAGACACATTCAACTCTCTCCTCACACATGAGGGTCAGTAGAGTAGACAATGCAAGTATTCTTAAAAGCACTCCCACTCAGAAAGGGCTAGCAGTAATCTAACTATAAACAGAAGGACTGCAAGCCACTTCATCCAAATGTATCCGTAACTCACTTCCCCCTACCAGGATCCCAAAAGGCTTCTGCTGCTCCAACACCACCCAACACAAGAGGAAGTTAGAGTGCACATTTTTCTTTAAAAGTCTATCCAAGTGAACAAACACATTGCTAGGGCCCCTCCCAGGTCCTTGGAAGGGGACCGTACAAGTAGGGGGCCTGGGGATTAAGCATTATTAGTTTCCAGGTCCATTCACTCATGGCTGGGAGCCAGGAGAATGAGCATGAAAGTGGGACTGGAGGAGGGTGGTGTCAGGCCAAGGCTGGAGCTGGACAGGAGTGCTTAAGGTTTAATGCACTATCCAGAACGTCTTTTCTATTCCTCTATAAATGTTTTCACCCTATGACAATTGCCAAGGGCTTTTTGTTTGTTTATTTTATCAAACTAGCTTCCATCAAATACTCTTGTAATTAGGAACAGTTGGTGAAATGCAGGCGCTGGGAGAGGAGCCGACTCGCCATCCTCATCCAAAATTAGAGTCATGGAGACCAAGAGTTTGGCTCCTTAGCTGCTGCTCTGGGTGGGAATTAGAAATATCTGGACATTTCTTGCCATGGTCTAAAATTCAAGAGCTCTAGACCAAGGCATGGGAGCTTGCTGCTTCAGCTTTCCTCATCTGCAAATCGATGATAATTACTAGTCAGTGACTGCTAGATAAATGGGACTATTGAACTGCAAAATATTAGTATTATTGCTTTTCCTCTTTGATCTCATGGGGCAAGATAAATTTATGACATCATAATTGTTTCTATGGCAGCAAATCATATTGTCCCAAACAGTGGACTTCATGACTTCATGGCTGGATTGAGAAAAAGAACAAATCAGATTGGGAGTGAGAATTTTGCTCAAACATAAATATCTTCAATGCTAGCACAGGGAATAGAGCAAATTACAGACTGGCAAAATTGCTTTTGCTTTAAATGTTCTTCTCACAAGTTCATCCCAGTGCAAAAGCCCCTTTCCAGGCATGTAATTTGTGTAATGATGCCTCCTTGCTTGAATTCACAGAAGGCTAATGGTGAAGCTCATCTATTTCAAGGAACACTTCAGCAATGTTAATACTAATTGTTTTGCAGCAATATCTGGATTTCTGCTGTAAGCAGTTTTTTTTTTGGCTTTTCTATTTGTTTGTGTGTGTTTTTACTCCCTCAACATTTTATCTCTACAAATATATTTGAAATAAACCAATTTCCAGAAAAAATTCAGTTTTTATCATCTGAAAATCTGTCAAGAACTCTCCTCACTAGAAGCATCTACTTTGTCTCACTTAAGTTCCTATTGACTTTATTTTCAGATTTCTGGAGTCTATTGTTAGTTTCTGTTTATTGCCTGAAAAGAACACAAAATGTCTAACTTTGAAGCCATTTAAATTCACCTCAGTTTCATTTAACCATACACCAAAACAATGACTTGGGATTTTAAACTCTAGAGATCTCTCTCCTCCTCCTCCTGCTCTCTCTCTCTCTCTCTCTCTCTCCTCCCTCCGTGTTTTTCTCCCCACTCCCTCTACCTTCTTCCCTTTTCTTTCTCTCTCTTCTTTCTCCTCCCTCTCGTTCTTTCTTTTCTTTATATACAAACATTTCCAGTACCTTCTACCAGTGATCTCCTTCTCTCATCCTTTTAACCCTAAAATTTCCAGAACCTGCAAGTTCCTGCTGATTCATAAACTTCTTGTCAAGGACCTCACCCAGGAGCACCACATGGCATCAGTTTTCCACACACCCTGGAAATTCACTGCTTCTTATCCAGGCCTCTCAGTGACCCTTCTCCACTCTTACTCTGAAAACTCCATCTGTTGAATTTCTCACTATGACTCCGTCAGTAAGTGCAATGAGATGGTCAGTTTTATGTGTCAACTTGGGTAGACCATAGTACCCAATTATTTAAACAAACATTAAGCTAGGTGTTGCTGGGAAGGTATTTTGTAGATGTGGTTAACATCTACAGTCAGTTGACTTGGAAGTAAAGGAAATGACCTTTAATAATGTAGGTGGGTCTCATCCAATCATTTGAAGGCCTAAAAAGCAAAAACTGAGGTTTCTCAAAGAAGAAATTCTGCCCTACTACTGACACGTCAACCTCCACTTGAGTTTCCAGCTTACCACCTGCCCCACAGATTTAGCACTTGCCACATCCCCATAATCACATTAGCCAATTCATTAAAATAAGTGTGTGTGTGTGTGCGTGTGTGTGTGTGCATGTGTGTGTGCGTGTGTGTCTCAGAAGAACTCTGACTGGCACACACATGTAACAAATACACTAGGTGTATTTGTTAAAATGATGTGCTGAAAACTATGCCATGTGAAGTATAAAGAATGCATAAGATGTCATCCATTTCCCCCAAAGAGCTTACAACTCATGGGAGAACCAAGGTTAACTGTGCCTGAAACAACAACAACTTGTTAAAAATTACAAACATAGGGTTTAGATGTTTTGTGTAGATGCCCAGGAGCTCTGCAGAAAGGTCAGTGAAAGCTGGAGGAGTCAGGGACCATTTCATGGAAAAAGTGAGTGTTGAGCTGACACGCCCTTGCTTCACCCTATTGTCAATTTTACTTCCCAGGAGAGGCCCTCATTTCAGAACCCTGGGATCCTCCTCTCTCCAACTTCTTCTCCATGCTCCTACAGTCCACCAACAGAACAATCTCTTATGACACCAGTTTCATGCAAGTTTAGATTGAGGAGTGATATGGTTTGGATTCGTGTCCTGGCCCAAATCTCATGTCAAATTGGAGGAGGGGACTGGTGTGAGGTGATTAGATCATGGGGGCAGATTTCCCCCTTGCTGTTCCCATGATAGTGAGTGAGTTCTCATGAGATCTGGTTGTTTAAAAGTGTGCGGCACCTCTCCACCTCTGCCATGGAAGACATGCTTGCTTCCCCTTTGCCTTCTGCCATGATTGCAAGTTTCCTGAGACCTCCTACCCATGCTTCCTGTACAGCCTGTGGAACTGTGAGTCAATTAAACCTCTTTTCCTCATAAATTACCCAGTCTCAGGAAGTTCTTTATAGCAGTGTGAGAATGGACTACTATAAGACGTCAAGAAATCTGCTTATCCGGATCTGTCACTAACTTGCCTGGGTGCTTGGGTAAGGTACTTGAACTTCAGGCAACCTCCAAGATCTCTAAATCTCTAAATTCTAGGATTTCTTTCTACCACATCAAGCCTACACAATCCACCCAGTGTTTGTTGGGACTCTACATAGTCTATTCTCAGTCTGCCTCTCAAAAACCTTGCTTTCCAACCTCTCCAAATGCTCCCTGCCCTGGCCAGTCTGGTCACCTCACTGTCCCAGAGCCAGGCTGTACTGATTCCCACCCTTGTGCCTTTGTCTACATTAGTTCATTTTCATGCTGCTGATAATGACATACCCAAGACTGGGTAATTATTACAGGAAAAAGGGTTTATTGGACTTACAGTTCCATATGGCTGGGGAAGCCTCACAATCATGGTGGAAGGGAAGGAGGAGCAAGTTACATCTTACATGGATGGCAGCAGGCAAAGAGAGAGCATGTGCTGGGGAACTCCCACTTATAAAATCATCAGATCTCATGAGACTTATTCACTATCACAAGAACAGCAGGGGAAAGCCCTGCCCCCGTGATTCAGTTACCTTCCACTGGGTCCCTCCCACAATATATGGGAATTCAAGATGGGATTTGGGTGGGGACACAGCAAAACCCTATTACATGGCCTTTCTTGCCTGGTGCCTTCTGAACGGTGCAATGCCTGTGCAAATCCCCATATCCCTGCTGTGCCAGCTCAACACCCACTTTTTCCATGAAATGGTCCCTGACTCCTCCAGCTTTCACTGACCTTTCTTTCTGCTGAGCTCCTGGGTGTCTACACAAAACATCTAAATCCTATGTTTATAATTTTTAACAAGTCATTGTTGTTTCAGGCACAGTTAATCTTGGTTCTCCCATGAGTTGTAAGCTCTTTGGGGGAAATGGACATCTTATGCATTCTTTATACTTCCCATCGCATAGTGCTAACATAAATCCAACAATTTTATCTCCACCACACACTTTCTCATGCCTCTGCAGCATTTGGCAGTGGCAAGAACTCCTTCCTGAACTGCTGTCCCTGTCTTCTCTGACACTCTCTCCTCCCTTCTCTCTTGACACTCCTTCTCTGGATCTCCCTCATCTGCCACATCAGAGTAGGCGTTTCACAAGGAATGTCTTCTCTTCCCTTATTAGAAACATCCTGGCCATCATCACTGATCTGTTGCCCTTAACTCTCACCTTGGTTGGGGAGAAAATTGCTTTGTACAGGTCTGCCTGTGGTCATGATTTCCAGGCACATATGTTAACTCCTTACTGGAGCTGTGAACTTTCCACCTGGATATCCCACCAGCACCTCTAACTCACTGGGACTGAAATTAAACACACCCTTTTTCTTCCCAAATCTGATTATCTCCTCCTCCCTACTTCTGACTTGGAGATCAGACACTTGGGTCCAACATCTCAGCATTTGTTTGTTACCATTTCCACTTCTTCACTCTCCATGTTCAACCAGATTCTAAGCTCTGTTCATTCTCCCTCACCAATATCTCCTCCACCTCCCTGTGCCTGCATTTCCACTGCTACTTTTGCTGCCCACATTTAGGCTGCCATGTTCTCTAGCCTAGCTGATGATCCTCTTTTTACTTCTCCTCTGCAACCCATTTAGAGGCTATGACTAGATTAACATTCCTGAAACACAGCTCTGATGCATTATTTATCTGATCAATGTTTTTAAATCTCTTCCCAGTGCCTTCAACACGAAATTAAAAGTCCCTGACCTCTCTCTTCCACCTTGCTTCCCATTCTTCTCCCCCATGCACTCTAGGACGCATCTGAACTCAGCTCTGACTCTTTACCCCACCAGGCCTGGTTGTCTTGCTTCTGGGGTGTCTGTTCAGGCCATTCCCCCTATCCGAAAGGCCTTCCTCCCCTAGGATCTGCTTGTCCAAATACCACCTGATTTTCAAGCCCCATCTCAAATATTCCCTGTTCCCTGAAGCCTTCTCTAATCCAAGTGAAAGTATTTTTCCCTCTTTTGCATTCTCATAAACCCTAACTTAAAACTAATTATTTTCTGCCTTTAATTATAATTCCTGAACATGCTTTTCTTCTCAGCCTAGATTACAAACGCCCTGAGGGAAAAATAGGAAACTTTATACCACCCCTCACCTAGGTATTTAGCATGGTGTTTTGCAATAAATACATATTTCCTTAATTAATACATTCTGAAGGAAGAACCCATAGGACTTGGTGTTTACTGGGGAAAAAAAACATAAATAGAGGAATAAAAAGAACTTGAAAGTTTTGAAGCTTAGCTGAGCAGAAGGGAAATCATGACACTGGTAGGGATAGTGACTCCGATAGGCAAAGCAATTTGGGAGTTTAGGTGACAGTAAGGCATCTCAATGGAAACGGCCACCAGGCAGCTAGAAATATGAGACTAGCAGAGAGCATAGATGTGAGACATCAGCTCTGAGAATCCATATGATCCCCAATGAATAAAGTGGAGAAAGAGAAAAGTATGTGTTAAGAACCTGAGCCTTGAAAAATAAGAGTATGGAAAAAAAGAAACCACAGCATAAGAGCTAGAGAAAAGAACTAAGATTGTGAAGAGGACAGCATTTCCAGAAAGAGATGTCAACAATGTTAAATATAGACACTCACTGAACTGATGTTTTCTGAGCACCTACTAGGTACCTGGTTCTTTTGGATGTACTGGAAATAGAATGGCCAGGAAAGGCCTCACCATGGAGTTGACATTGAAGAAGAATGCTGGACGCGAGGGAGCAGGCCATGCAAATATCTGGAGAACGTGTGTTCCAGGCAAGGGACAGCATGTTAGCTTCTATCCATGGCTAGATATAGTGTGAATCTCTGGCTTTTGATGATCAGCTCTATGGGTGGCTCCTGCAGTGCTCTCTGTCACTTATTGGCTTTCACACATGGATGAGGGATTAGGTCTTTGTGATTTTCTATGCTCAGGGTCCCAATGTGGGAACCACGTTGGGATTTACAGGTGTTTTTTTAATGGTGAGTTTATGGCTGGATCCTTGAGGACTACTTTGGACACTGTCTAATTCTTCTTTGCTTCTCCAGCACTGATTGTAGTAAACGGTGCTCAATATGTGTTCAACCAGCGTGGACCATTTTTAAATGGACTATCAAAGAGAGACAAAACTGGAAACTAAAGTGGAAAGGGCCTATTTTAAACATTAATAACAATTGCAATAGAGAAAAGAGTCCAGTGTGAACTGAACTCAACCTCAATTTGCAGATGTGGCTGGATATTTCAAAAAGGGATTGAGGGAGTAGAGGCTCAGTAGAGTCAGAGAAGTGAAAAATTACAAAAAGCGAGAAGGTGTTGATCCAAGTGAAACTCACCTGGATTTGCTAATTGGCACTTATTGAAATTAGATTCCTACCCTACTACAGAGATTGGGTGACTGGGGCCCTGTCTTTAGGTGGTGGTGGGAACAAACAGTAAATTCTTTTAGTAGCCTTGAGTTCTCTCAGGCAGGTGCTTTATGGGGGCTAGGGTCATCTGAGGGGTGCAGCCTTGAGTTTTTTGATACTTTGTTAGTGTTCGTTCAAGTGTTTACAGATCAAGGTTGAGGCCCAGTAGAGAAGAGGGCTCAGGGGAGTCTCCTAGTTTGGTCAAGAAGAGAATCTTTGTGGGGACAATGGTTGTTGCTAAAAGAAACTAGGACAAGTTTAATAGAAATTGTACAAAGGGTATTCACATGTAACATACTTCTTGCTTCTGAAGTGTACGTTTTCATAACGCTGAAAATGTCTCTGTAAGTTTGTATATTGATAGGGCAGGTGGATTAGGCCCTGAGAGTTAAGGCCCTTTAAGCAAATGCTTGGGTCCTTGATCTGATACTACCGGGAGGAGGAAGCACAGGTGAAATTGAGAAAGCCCCAGGCACCATTATGTGCTCGTAGCTTAAAATACAACAGCAAAACATGAAGCATTTCTATGTTGAAGCTTGGTTAAAAGGCAACGGCAGGCCAAACCCAGTTATTACAGCAAATATGTACTGCAAATCTATCTGCCTGCAATTGGTTGAAGTTACAGGAAAATGTATTCCCTCATTCCCTAACCCCCAAACCCCTTGCAAAACACATCCCACAAATTCCCATCCCCAAACAGCAAAGTCATGGGCCATGAACTGTGATGTTAGCCTTTCTCTAAAGAATCTCCTCCTGGCTCCTGACAGAGTTTGGAAGTCATCCTCTGGCCCCATTCTTCGCTGGGAATGAGCGCCATCAGCCTGCGCACACACTTGGCCTGCACATCACCCTTGAGACTCAGAACCTGGCTTCAGAAGAGTGGGAGGGGCAGAAGACGGAAGCGGAGAGCAGGGGCGAGGGCAAGAAGCCCCTGGAGCTGATGGCTGCTCTGTGGACGCACCAAAGTCAGGGGAAGGAAATCTTCAATAGTCGATAGCCTCAGGTAGAAATGGAGAGCTGGCCACCTCTAGGGAGCGGCTGTCAATGAAGAAGGGTGAGCAGGAACCTCCTCACAGCGCCCAGGGACATTGCTCTTCTCTCCCACTCTCCTGTCTTCAACCACACACACACACACACACCCTGCAGTAAAAGAGTTGATGCTCTCCTATGGGAACTCTCTGGTTGAAACCCTAAAGGCAAGTGAAAAGGCTTTTTAAAACCAATCCCAATGATCCGTTTGAGGGAAAAGATATAAGGCCATGTTTGGAATAGCATCTCCAGCACTGATGGGAGTAAGTGGTGCCAATGAAGTGAAATCTTCAGCTGTCAGTCCTGGGCTTCTCTACCAGGGAAAACAATGAGAAATGTCTACCTCGCCTTTGTTCGCTGGAAATTTGATCACAATTCCCATCTCTGCTGTTTTCCTTCTGTACTCTTAACCAAATGCAAATTCTCAGGCTCACGCTAGAGGTCGCTGTTGATCACATCCGAACCTCACCTCCCAACGCAGGCGGGAGAGGCAGGCCCATCGCCACACGTCCTCACTGCAGTGGGAGCAGCCTGCAGGCTTTGGTGGCAGGAAGATCAGTTTGGCTACACCCGGTTCAGGTACAGCGCATCGGCCTGCGAGGACGTTGCTTTTTATTTCACAGACAAAAGTATAAAACGAGGATAAAGCAGATCATTAAATGTGCTTCAAATTAATTTGAATTTTTTTAAGTACTGCATAATTTATGACCTTTCAACACTTCCCCTCCCTGTCTGACCCCCCAACCATATCACTTCTTCCCCCACTTCCATTAAGCAATTTGAGGAGCGTACAATACGAAGGACTTGAATAAAAGCCCAGACTTAAATATGGACCATACCTGCAGTTAGCCGCTATCACTGACACCACTGGGTTTGTATCCTTCCCAGCTGGTTCTACTCCCAGGATATAAATCAGCTAAGAAATAAAATGACAAGACAACAGGGCCGATAACACTGTAAGCAATTACAGCCTCTCTTGATGCTGAGATTTCTAAAGACGCCACCCAAAGAGCAGTATTCTAATCGAAGGCCATTATTAATGAACCAGATCTCTGCCTGGCTGACTCCTATTCTTCTTCTCCTAATTATATTCATCTGCTCCTTCTTTGGTCCTAACTTTGGAAATTGCTTTCAGCACAGACCAATCCCAAAGGCGAGCTGGAAGCCAGAGTTGAAATAAAAGTCGGCGGTATTATCATTTTGAGGCAAGTCACGAAGTATTTATTGTTTGCTGCATTTCCACTTCTGCCCTTGACTCTAGACCCAAAGTAGAATTGCAGTGGTGATGCAGTGACATCATACACGCAGACACTGGTGCAAAGCAGTGTCTCATTCAACATTAAGATCGTGGCACTGACGGCAAGGCTTACAAAAATTCCCGAAAGATAGGGTCCAGAGCACTGGTGTCAACTAAAAAAGGTTTATTGGTAAAGAGTGTGGCTTTGACAGCCCCCGACGTGGGAAGTGAGCAGAGGCTGCAACAGCCTAGCAGGGGCCAGGATGCAGCCACGACCGTGGCTTCTGTGAGGAGGCTTATTACATGAAAGCAGCCGAGAACTTATTACGAGAGGCAGCCTACACTTGGGTCCCAGGCGGAGGTGCTGTCACTGAGTCGGATGAGAGGAAAGGAACCTCTAACAGTGTTGTAGCAGGAGGGACATGGCATAGGTGTGGTTTAGAGAGAAGGAATCTGACTGTACATGTTTATTTATTTATTTATTTAGAAGGAGTCTTTCTCTCTTGCCCAGGCTGGAGGGCAGTGGTGCAATGTCAGCTCACTGCAATCTTTGCCTACCAGGTACAACCTGGGAGGTAAAACCTCAGCCTCCCAAGTAGCTGGGATTACAGGCACCCACCACGGTGCCTGGCCTAACTTTTGTATTTTTAGTAGAGAGGGGGTTTCACCATGTTGCCCAGGCTGGTCTTGAATTGCCGACCTCAGGTGATCCACCTGCCTCAGCCTCCCAAAGTGCTAGGATTACTGGCGTGACCCACTGTGCCCAGCCCACCTTTTTAATATTGTGGTAAAATATACTGCTGTGTTCTGAATGTTTGTGCTTCCCCCAGATTCATATGTTGAAACCTGACCCTCCAATGTGATGGCATTAATTCGGGGAGGTAACTCAGTCATGAGGGCAGAGCCTTCATGAATAGGATTAGTGCCCATATAAAAGAGGCCGGGGGAGCTTGTTGTCCTTCTGCCATGTGAGGACACATACAAGGCATTGTTTATGAGGAACAGGCCCTCATCAGACACCAGATCTGTAGGTGCCTTGATCCTGGACTTCCCAGCCCCTAGAACTGAGGCTGTTCTGAGAGCAATAAATTTCTATCATTTATAAAATGCCCATTCTAAGGTATTTTGTTATAGCAGCCCAAACTAAGACATATATATATATATATAAAATAAAATTTACCATTTTAATCATTTTTAAGTGTATAATTCAGTGGCATTAAGTAGATTCACAATGTTGTGCAACCATCACCACCACCCATCTTCAGAACTTTTTTATTATCCCAGACTGGAACTCTGTAGCCATTAAGCACTAATTCCCCATTTTCCCCTCTTCTCACTTCTTGGCAACCACCAGTCTGCTTTCTGTCTCTGTGAGTTTGACTATTCTAGGTACCTCATAAAAGTGGAATCATACAATATTTGTCCTTCAGTGTCTGATTTATTTCACTTAGCATCATGTTTTCAAGGTTCATTCATGTTGTAGCATGTCAGAACTTCATTCCTTCTTAAGGCTGAGTGATAGCCCATTGTCTGTATATACTACATTTTGTTTATCCATTCATCTGTCAGTGGCCATTTAGGTTGTTTCCACGTTTTGCATAGTGTGAATAATGCTGCTGTACATACTGGTGTGCAAGTATTTGAGTTCCTGATTTCAGTTCTTTGGGATATATGCCTAGGAGTGGAATTGCTGGATCGATAGGGTAATTCTGTGTTTCACTTGTTAAGGAACTACCCAACTGTCTTCCACAGTAGCCACATCATTTTATGTTCCCATCAGCAAAGCACAAACGTCCCACTTTCTCCACGTCCTTGACCACACTTGTTATTCTCCTTTTGTGTGTGTGATAATAGCATTTTAATGGATATGATATGGCATCTCATTGTGGGTTTAATTTGCATTTCCCTAATGACTAGAGATGTTGAACATGTTTTCATGTGCTTGTTGGCTATTTGCATATTTTCTTTGGAGAAAATACCCATTCAAGTCCTTAGACCATTTTGAATAGCCATAACACTTTTAAACAGAATGCTTCTGTCCTTACTGAGCCACTTCCTTGCTGTGTGACCCTAAGCTAGTTACATAATTTCTCTGTGCCTCAATTCCTTCATCCCCAAGATAGAAATAGTAGTATCTATCTCATAGGCTTGTATGAGGATTAAATGAGTTTGTATCTGTAAATCATCTTGAATAGTGCCATAGTAGACACTCAACTAATGTTAGATTTATTTCTACATAAGGTGGCTTGGAGAGGGGAGAGAATGGGTGTAAGGGAGCAGTCAGGAGACAGTTTCCTGCCACCAGTATTGATGGGAATGTCCTCAGAGATCTTCTAGACCAGCGCCTTTATATTACAGGAAAGGAAAGGGATAAAAAGATAACTCCTATGCCCAGTATCAAGAGGGACGCTTACCACCACCTCTCCAATGTCCAATACTCTTTTCACCACACTTAGATCTTTCTCTCCTCTAATTTCTGCTTAAGACTGAAACCTCGTGTTAATGTCCTCATGGGATATGACTTGAACGTCTTCAAAACCACCTTGACCACCTGTATTGGCATCACAAGCTTGTGTCAATGGGCTTGCAAAAAGTTGTGATTCCTGAGGATCAGAGTAGTAGCTGGTGTGAGCAAGAGGCAGTGAGTGTTGCCTCCAAAGTGTCCTTTGGGAGAAAACAAGTCCCAGTCTCTCCTCAGTGTTCAGCCTCTCTAACTTTGCAGTCAGTATCACAGGTTCTTAATGACCTGCTCCCACCTTCCCCTGTTACCTCCTACATACGCGGGAGAAACCAATTAGAGTACTGACTTGAGACTACGAGACCATCTCTCTCAGAGAGATCACTCTTAGGACCCCCACAAAGCACCCCAGTGTGCAGGCAGCCTCACTCACTTCAGACGATGCTCTTAACTGAACAGAACTCTGCTTATCTTTGTGCAACTCCAATTATTCGTGCCTGCCAGCAGGTGTAATAATGCTAACTGCCTCTCAGCCCCCACGGTGGCAGGTGCCACAGAAGTAAGTGAATAAATGGACAGAAAATGAACCGAAGCTACACAGTCTGCCAAAGGCTTTCACAGCCCCTTGGAAACAGAACACCTGGCTTCACTGTCTCTTGAATCAATATGGCCTTTTCTCATAGTACCTAAAGCTGAAGTTCATCTCCAATTCCTTAAACTGTCCTTCTCCAGGAGCAGAATTCATTTGCCATCTGCTTTACAAGAATCTGGACACTCTGTGTTTCTATCTTATTATAGATTCAGCTAATATGATTTCTCCCATCCACCATCCCTAAACAACGCAACATGTGCTTTATCTTTGACTAAGCCCCACAGCCTTCTCTCCATACAGGGTGCTTTCTGATGATTCACATCAAATTTCCTGTTTGGTTTCCTTTATGGGTGCATGGCTCCTAATGTTTTCACCCATCTTCTCGTGGCGCATCCGGCCCAGGAAGCTTTACTGCACTTGTTAGTTTAGCAGCTGTGCTTCTCCACTGAGGCTACCCCAGGCAGGAGGCAGCTGGAGAAGGACAGCATAAGAAATTGGAGATGAACTTCATTGTTGTTGTTGTTGTTATCGTTGCTCCTGCTGTTGTTTTAGAGACAGGGTCTCACTCTGTCGCCTAGGCTGGAGTGCAGTGGTGTGACCGTAACTCACTCCAGCCTCAAACTCCTGGGCTCAAGGGATCTTTCTACCTCAGTCTGCTGAGAGGTTGGGACTACAGGTGCACACCAACACACCCAGCTAATTTTGTTTTAACTTTTTGTAGAGACAGAGTCTCGCTATATTGCCCATGCTGGTCTCAAACTCCTGGCTTCGAATGATCCTTCTGCCTCCCAAAGTGCTAGGATCACAGACATGAGTCACCACCCCCAGCCAACAATGTTTAGATTATTTTTTCTTCCTTATACTTTCCCCATTTTTTTCTCAGACTAATAATAGTGAGTTTCTATGACTTCCGGAGTCCTAGATACATCTTCTGTGATCGCATATCCAATGAGCACAAGAAAAATGAACACACTCCATCACCAATGCCTTCCCTGGACAGTGGGATAAGGCCAAAGAACCCACAGCACAAAGAGTGGCCCCCAAGTCTTCCATTTTAAAAAAAGAAGTTAGAGGTTTTGTGTTTGCTCAAAGCAACTAGAAAGAATGATGAACCCCACACACAGGGATAGCTGTGCTAAAGACGAGTGTTTTTCAAACTGTGCTCCCCAGAAACTCCCTGGGAGAGAGAAAAGTAGAAAACAAGAGAGAAGCAGGCTCTGGGGCTTCCTCCCGTGATTCAAGCAGAGCAACCTGAGCTTAGCCGTCGTACACAAGCTTTTTTGGAAAAAGGGCTTCTGTGGCCCCAGACATACAAAACCACTAGTGTACTGTAAAGGTCACTGTCCCGGGAGGCAAGGTCCTGGTCCCATCTTACCTCTATAGCCTTTGGCAAGACACTAAGCTTCTCAGGGTCTCCCTGCCACATCAAGGGAGAGGTGTGGACTAAGAGATGGCCAGGATTCTCCAGTTTTATGATCTTCTCTTCAACGTTATTTGTAACCTTCAGATGACTGCGTCAGTTCCAAGTTGCAAAGACTTGGGACTGAATTCTAGTTCAGCTACTCTTCAGCTCTGTTACCTAAGGTCGGGGGAGGTCTCTGTAGGCTGAATGACCCTGTATGACAGATGCATCTGAATGTGTGCTCCCAGCTATGGAATCCAGGAGTGGCCAATCCAGAGATTTATTCCTTGTCTATGAGTAACATCTGAGCCCCCAGCCCATCCCATGGGACACGGGCCATACAGAGGATTGAGGCCCAGAGCCTTAATGGACATTGCGAGGCAGAGGTCGTTAAGGGGAGGGTGGTAGTGAAAATGCTGTATACACTGCATGATGTTTGCAAGCAGTTGTGGTTCTCCTACCCATCCTGCTGCCAACAGGCCATACAGATATCTTGTCCAGCCCACTGTCATTGACTCTCTCCCCTGCATGTGATCTCCTAATAAAACCCCAAGTCTCATTTTCTGGCTCTGGGTCTCTTCTTCAGCCTCTTGAACCTAATGCCTTCCTTACGGAGGTTAATAGGCGTTTGACACAACAGCCTCCTCCTCCCTGAAGTTCAGTTCACCCTCACCCGTAATCACTAATACTATCAATGACCTTGAAAGATTGTTGTGAGGATTAAAAATAACATATAAAACTTTTCTTGGCCCAAATTAGTTGTTCAAGAAAGGGTAACTATGACCTACCATGATTTTTATGCATGCAACCTTTAACTCAACCAACCCAGTGCTAGGACTTTAACTTATGGGTATATGTGTAAAAGTTCACCAAGATGTCCATTTGAGGATATTCATAGCAACAAAATGTTTAATATCAAAAAATAAATAAGTAGGATGTGTCCATCAATCAGACAGTAAATAAATTATGCAAATATATCTATTTGTATATTTGCATTTTATAACCATTGACAGGTTTTTAAAAATTGATTTATCAAAATTGAGATTGTAGCCTATCCTTTTATTTGTTTAACCTCTTCATACTTCTCTGTATTAAAGGTGAGTTCAAAAAATACTATTCTTCATACAAGCATTTTATATTGTGTATCTATTGGTTAAAATAAGTAAACATTGATGATGATGAGGCTGATGATGAAGGTGGCGATGGGTCACATTCAGAGGATACAGGAATCCTGGGATGTCTTTCGGGGCAAAATGACCAAAAAGGATGAGGCTCTGCAGATGGATTTTCTCTGGCCAGTCTTTTTTTCTGACCACATCCGCTCCACTTGATGAATAACTTGGTCCTTCTTGGGATCTTCAATAAAAATAGCTCTCTGACCCTTGTTTTTATTTTTCTCCATTTGACAGCAGAGAACTAGGAGAAAGGAGAGTTTACAATTCTCACCATATCTCAGAACAGTTAACTGAATGCTCAACTGGACATCACTAGGGTTTACTCTCAAGACATAAGCCTGACTTCTCAGTTTTCATTGTGGGTTCCTCAGCAGTTGGGTTTGAGCGTGGTAAGACTCTAGAATCCCCAACCAGATGATCTGTCCTACCTAACAGAAAAAGGTGATGCTGCCCTTATATATAAATCTCACATCTTTGAGGTGTCTGTTTTGTTCAGAATATTTCTTTTCTAACCACCTTTAAAATAAAATATGTATTCTTCAGACATACAGGCCAGTGCTAACCAAATATTTTCATCATACAGATTAAAACCTCTAGAATATTGAGCCAACACTAGTTCCCAAATGCAGGATTTCTGGTCTAAGAAACAAATTTATGAGTAGGTCCTCATATTTTTTTGTCCCCCTCTCACCTGTGGACGCCTGGCACATACACACATTGAATGTCATACTATTTCCTCTGGTTTCAGGGCCCCATTACAACATCCTGTCACACCTGATTTCTTCTGAAGTGTGTCAAGCTCTGCATAACTTCTCCTCTTCCCCCAATACCCCATACCTCTCAAAGCCTCCTACCCCTACCCAAACTCGAATTTCTCCCTCCTCATGTGAATGTCAGAAGGCAAGTAAGCTGACTAGCCCATTTCATTTACAGTGTGACTGACTGGTGGCCTGATACTTTTCTCAAGGGAAGTGAAGGTTTTCACAGGGGCATTTATACAAATCTTTACCCTGCTGAGATTACAAATCCTCTGTGTTTCCTTTCCTCTTGCCTAACGCAGCAGAGAATTAGATGTTAGCCCAAAATCTGTTGTAGGAGGGGTCCTGAAGGGGTCCTAGGACCTCAGTTTATGGAGAAGGCAGCCTCTTAACCCTAGCCTGTTCTGGGATCTCAACTCCTTTCTACTTTAAGTATCACATGTTCTTTACTCCCTTTATGCCTTCATTTCCCCATAGCCCAGAGCCCATAGCTTCTTATCCTCTCTCATTCATTTCCATTCAAGCATGCGTTCACAGGCATTCTCCTGCTTGGTATTAACCCACTTGCCATACTTTCGCTTTCTGGTGGCTGCTTGGTTATCTGGGCTGATAACTGAAGGACTCATTTTTTTATGACCATGGGCCTTTCTGATGCCAATCTTTTATGTATAACCATGTATCCCTGGGTTTGGGGAATACAGTGTAGAGAAAAGTAACTAGTAAGTGGGCTAAGCGCACCATTCATGAAATCATCACTGCTGCCTGTGCAAGAGCTCCTGACATGTCTGGGCAGCCAACACTTTCCTCCTGCCTCTGCCACTCTCTACCTTCAAGGGTCTTCCTGCAAGGACCTCTGCCTCCTGGCTTTCCTGCTGCTCCACTAGTTACTTTGTTGTGTTTCTATGGATCGGTCTAGAAGTGGAGTCCTTCTTCCACTAGTGCTTAAAGGACTTTATTATTCCAAAGTATGAGACAGTTGGGCCCAGTCAGTGGCTTGCAGCTGCCAATGGAACCACTTTTTCATTTGAGTAAAATTTTTATCTTTTTAGTTTCCCTTACCCTTGGAACATAGCACATGTCCTCCAGACTAGGAGATATTGTGGAATGCTGGCTGTGCAAACTATCACCAAAGCAACCTGTTGATAAGTCAAAGCTGAGTTTATTACTTACGGGCATAAAGAAAAATACTGCTCCTCAGAGTCTTGGAAGCAACTTGAGAGGAGAGGGCTGAGAATGCATGTTTATTAAGATTGTAAGATCTGGTTTTAGGTAGGTCTTTCAACGCGGGCGTATGGTTAGGTTTGAACAAGGATCATGATATTATAATTTAGGATTGCTGGAAAAAAAAAAAAGGCAGGATTTTGAGGCAAGAGGTTTTAAGAGTCTTAGGGTGTAAAATGTCATTTGATGTTTTATCTTAAAGAGTAGATGGGTCTTTCAGGTAGTCCTGCTAAAGTCAATGAAGTTATCTGTAACTTTTTCTCTCTGGTGAGAGTTGCCCGGAATAATAAAGTTACTCTGATGAAGGCAGTAGAATAAAGTCATGTGTAGACAGAAGCCTGTGTAGAAGGTTTGATTCTCAATAGCAAGAATACCCGATAGTGCTGTCCTTAATTACATCCCAACATTCTGATCCCATACAGCCAGCCCATGCTTTCTGCAGAATCTGCAGACCTAAAAGTTTCAGCCCTTCTTCTTCCCTCATAGTGGGTCCTTCCCCATCCACGTCTCTGCATGTGAAGTGGCCTCGTTGTCTAGGGTGACATCCAAGGTTTGTTGTCTCACAGCCAAGGAGACCAAGGACACAGACACACAAAGAGTGAGGTTAAGAGCAGAAGTTTAATAGGCGAAAGAAAGAGAATAGCTCTTTGCTACAGAGAGGGGTCCCAGAGAAATGAATTGCCTATCTGCAGTGAAATGCAGGGAGTTTTATAGATGAGCTGGTGGGGAGGCAGTGTCTGATCTACATAGAATGCGAAAAACTGGTTAGGACCAGGTGTGCCATTTGCGTAGGGTGCGAATCTCTGGCCGTCTCCACCCCAGTCTTTAATTACGCAGGCGGGTTTTCAGCCTGAGCTGCACCATGTTGCCCACTGTACACATGCTAACAAAAAAGGGAAGATGGAGCTTCCATGGTGGACATGCCTGGCCCCCAGGTAGCCCTTTTCTATTGGCGCAGTTGCCGGCGTTCCTCTGTGCAAGCTCCCAGCTTCGTTGTTTATGCTTGCGGCTCGATCTTTCAGGCTGCTCTTTGTTAGAAAAAAAAAAAAATTATTTCTGGGGCTGCTTTTTGTTAGAAGGGAAGTTCTGCTAAGGACTCTTTTGCCCTCACTATCTGCCTAAATATTTTCTTTCTATCTCCTGTATCACATGGAAAGTAAAAGGTTCCTATCTTCATTCCCAGCTCAGCCACCCACTGTCTCTCCTTGAAGCCCATTAGGATCTCATGCAAACAGATTTCCTTCCAGCCTTTGGACAGGCCCTGACATGCCTGAACCCAAACGCAATAGGCATGTAGCATAGTCCCTTGCTCTATGACTTTCCCAGACACTTGAAGATTTTGTGTAAGGAGCAGAAGGTGAAATTTGGGCACTTTCTAAAGTGGCACTAGGGTTTAAAGGACCACAGAAAATAATCAACATTCATTACTTTCATTACCAAAAAAAATGGGACAGAGATGGCTAGATATTTACCAACAGTTTTACTCCCCCTTTCCTAATACAGAGGGTCCTCAGCTTACAATGGTTCAATCTACAATTTTACAACTTTACAATAATGCAAATGCAATACAGATTCAGTAGACACCATACTTCAAGTGCCCATACAGCCATTCTGTTTTTCACTTGCAGTACAACATTCAATAAATTACATGAGATATTCAACATTTTATCATAAAATAGGCTCCGTGTTTGATGATTTTGCCCAACTGAAGGCTACTATAAGTATTCTGAGCGTGTTTGAGGTAGGCTAGCCTAAGCTATGATGTTTGGTACGTTAGGTGTAGAAAATGCGTTTCAATTTATGATATTTTTAACTTACAGTGGGTTTATTGGGACAGAGCCACACTGTAGGTTGAGGAGCATCTGAAGAGAGTTATTGCTGATAACTGGCTGCCCAGCCAGGGACCATGTTTCCCAGCTTGGTTTGCTTCTAAGTGTGGCCGTGTGGCTTGTTCTCACTATCAGAATATGTGCAGAAATGTGCCTTCTAGATTGGAGCTTCCTATTCTCTTTCCATTCTGCCCACTTGATGCAGATAATGTAAGATCCAAGGGATGGCAGGTAAGACAGAAGAAGTCTGGGTCTCAGGATTACCCAGGGAAATGCCACTTGCCGTGTAAAAACTGAGGAAGAAATAAAGTTCTATTACGTTAACCATGAGAAACCGGTCTATTTGTTACAACAGCTAACAAAAGAAGTAAAATGATCATAACAGTCCCCTAAGGAAGAAGAATCTCCATCATTGTTTTGAACTGAAGAATCACACCCAGTGAAAAACACCAGGTTCAGGCTTTGGGTAACCTTGATGAAGAACCAGAACAAATCAATTTGGCTTTCAGCACATTAATAAAGTGGCAGATATGTATAGAATGTGTCATTAGCTGATCATATTTTGAGAACCAGTTTGCTTCTCAGGATAGGTTTGGGCAGCCGTGAATAGGCTTATAGTTTTCATTGTTTCCCTGCTCATAGTAATACGCTGAAATATTCTGATTTGCCTACTTAAGATGGAAAGAAAGATAGGGGCAAAGTTACATTGGAGCCAGAATTGCCTCAATACCTAGGTCATTTTTTCCTAAAGATGGGTTTGCTGCAAAATCAGGAGAATAATCTCCCTCCCAGGGCCCTTCTAAATAGTACTCTCATGGCCTAGAAGAACTAATGTCCTTGCTGCACAAGAGCCTTTGCAACAGAGGAGCCCTAACTGCCAGGGCTGATCTTGGAATTTTGCTTCCCTCAGTCAGGTGTTCAAGTTGAATCAAAGAAAAGAAATAGAAAATGCCCTCCACGAGTAGGCTAAAGCCTTCTTCTGCCTTATGTTTCTATCATGTTCTGGAGAAGGACTCAGTGTTGATCCAAGTACAGAAACCATGTCAGGTTGCTTGGATAACAACTGTAAAAGGGTTTAATTGTGCTGGTTTGGGGTGGGCCCCAGCCCGGGAGCATTGCTTCTCTGTGTACATCAACACTGAGTAGTGTGCATTCTAACACTTTCACCACAACCGTATGATCCATGCTAAGGCATTTGACCACCTTCTCCACCTGTTCTGCCATTTTCTGTAAAACAAGATTATTAAATTTAATGGAGGAAAGGTAGTTTATAGATGGAAAATGATGACAGACTATAAATATGAGGGGAATATAAAGCAATCTATATGAACACTACATAAATGCTAATTAGCCCTAAGGCTGCGATGTTTCTTCCTACCACACGGCAAAAGAACACAATGGATTTTTAAAAAATCTTTAAAAAATTTTCCTTTCTCAGTAAAACCTTTACATGGAAAATAAATGGAGCATTTGGCTCGGGCATCTTGAGTACAAAAGGATTCCACAGGCAAAATAATGTGAGAAGAAGCTACCCGGCTCATACTTGCTCATTCATTAGTCAGAGCATGCCAGCTCTCTGGAAACTGGTTTTGTCACATTCTTATATGAAGAAGTCACATGGGCTCCTGCAGCACATTTTCCTGTGTGAGTCCTAGCTTTGATGGAGGTATTTGTGGGCAAGACCTAATGAGAGGGTTGACTTTTTGAGGTTTAGATGGGAGTGAGGAGAGAAGCTAGCTTCAGGGACTGAAGGGCTGGGAGGCCTTAGACAGACTTGGCGCTAGGTGTTATTTTCAGATAGGAGCTCCTCTACTTACTGATGTGATAAACGCCAGGGAAAATAAGATCCTCATGGAAGAAGCCTGGTTGAACGATCAAATACAGCAGAGAATACTCATTAAAGTGCTTCTCCTTACGGCCACCTCCACTCAGTTATTTATGCCCCTTAACTCCCAGATAGTGGTTCAGATTTTACTATTTGAGGAGCACAGGGAATGTCTTTGTGTTTTATTATTTCTCATGAGATTTAAATATATATATGCCTAAATTTGCTTTTGGTTCAAGTGTACTTTTTTGTCTTAAAGTTTCTTAAAAATAAAGAGCCTTAGACCAGTGGAAGACCTGTGAAATCAGAGAGAGATCTCACCTTGCACAGACTTTGTGGTATTCTTCCCACTCTTCCTGAGCCGTGGAGTCCTCCCCTCTCCTCCTGAGCCTCAGAGTCCTCCCCTCCCCTCCTGAGCTGTGGTGAAGAGCAGCTCAGGTGCTCCTACTGCCCACCTTTCCTGCTCTCCAAGAGTGGCAGCGATGCAATGAGAAACAGTGTCTGTTCCTGTGGTTTGTTTCAATTTGATAGAGTCTCACTGAAGCTATCTCAAACAACGTGATTTTTTTGTGGGGTTACATGGAGGAACAAGAAAATAAATGGGCTAGTTGCTTCGTCTAAGAACAGAAGTTATAACAGAACTAGGTCTTAAAAGCACCTGCCTTCAGGGATGCTCAGTGGACCCCATACGTAGGGATTAGTGGACCTTCGTTCCCAAAGCTCCAAGAACTGCCAAAACCCATGTCAGATCGTGTCATTCCTCTGTTCAGAATGCTCTGGTGGCCCCCCATCTCACTCAGAGTAAAAGGCAAAATCCCCCCAATGACTCACAGGCCCTGTGTGATTCTCCCGCTCCTGCCCTGCCCCATCTACTGCCTCCTCCTCAGCCACCCTGCCTTGGCCATGCTGCTCACCTTGTAGTCCTTTCACACTCCAGGAATACTCATCTCCGAGGTTTTGCACATGCTGTTCCCTGTGCCTGGAATGCTTGTCCCAGATATCTGCTTATCACTTCATGTAGGTCTTTGTTCACAGGTCAGCTCAGTGAGGCCTTCCCACTCAGTGAGATCTAAAATTGTAAGCCTACACTACCGTAACATCTCTTATCCAACTTACCTGCATTCTTGTTTAAATTTTTTATTATGAGAAATTTTAAGTATACTCAAAAATAGTAAAATGAACCCCTATCTATCCATCACCAATCAGTTGTCTAAGTTTTATCACTCTTGTTTCATCTATTCTCCATCCATTTTTTCTACATTACTTCTAATTTGCCCCAAGGATTTATCACTACCTGATATATATTTCTTACTTTTCTTTGTTATTTTGTCTCCCCCACTAAAATGTCAGCTCCATGAGGCCTGGGATTTTTGTCTGCTTTGTTCACTGCTGTATCCCCTGTAGCCAGCAGAGTGCTTGACACATAGTAGGTGTTCATGAATAATGGCTGAATGAATGAATGAAGCAATGAAGCAGTTACTCCGAAATGGCACCTGTGTTTTTCCCTACAATCTCCCCACCATCTGACCAGCACAGCCATGAATGTCTCAAGCACCCCTACTCTGATTCCACCCAACGACTGTCAGCCACAGCACCCACTTATCCCCCTCCTTTACTCTCAATAATCCAGGGACACATACACAAAAGGCAAAGATAGATTGGCTCAGCTCTCTGGGTGCCATGTCACAGGACTCTGGCAAGTCTGTGAACTATTACCTTCCCTGAGGTCTTCTGGCCACCACTGGTCATGTAATACAAAAGTGAGCACCCAACAGGGGCCACAGGGGACATTTCCCTTTGAAAGGGGCATGAGCGATTGACATTGACGTCTTTCTTTCACCGGGCACACAATTTGTTAGCAAATTTGATGAGACTGTTAAGTGGGTAGGTAACTCTCTGGGCAGCCTCTATTCATTGCAGCCATCCTTGCATTTACTGTGCATCTCACTGAACAGGTTTTTTTTGTTTTTGTTTTTTGTTTTTTGCCAGGCTCCACCTGTGAGGGAGGGAAGAATGCACAAGGAACAGCTTACCTGGTTTCAATTTCTTTCTTTCACCATTTTCAAGGTTGTCAACCAGCAAAGTCCTTCAGGCATCAGATACTCTCCAATTAAGCCTTCCATAAAAACTAGGAGACGTTGCCAGCTAAGATGACAAATTAGAAACCTGCAGGACCAGTACTATGCCAGGGCCCCAGTGACAGCAACTAGGATTGCTTCACAGCTGCTCCCTGCCAATTGTGCTTCCTGTCTACCTGTCAAAGGGGTGTGGCTTCCTCCCCGGCCAAGTCCTGTGTAAACCAAGTAATGACTAGGCAAGAAGAGATCCAAAAAAACCCATCAACACATCAAAGCATATTCCAGGGCTGTTGCATTCTTTTCAATAAAGACTATTTATTTTTACAGAGGCTGGGTGCCCCTCACAGCCCTGCTCCACCTGGCAGCCATTTATGACAATTTTAAAGGCCACCTTGTTTTCAAAGTCACTTTATAAGGTTGTGGAGACTCAGTAGCTGTGAATTCTAATCCAGGTTCAAAATATTAAATTGGTAGTAGGTCCTCGGCTGGTTGCTGGATCTTTTATCAGTGAGCATATTGACCAAGACATCATATGGGTATGTCCTTTTCTCTCAATTCTTTCAAGAATGGATTACAAGGCCAGGCGCAGTGGCTCATGCCTGTAATCTCAGCACTTTGGGAGGCTGAGGAGGGCAGATCACGAGGTCAGGAGTTCAAGATCAGCCTGACCAACACGGTGAAACCCCATATCTACTAAAAATACAAATATTAGCCAGGAGTGGTGGCACATGCCTGTAATCCCAGATATTCAGAAGTCTGAGGCAGCAGAATTGCTTGAACCCGGGAGGCAGAAGTCACAGTGAGCCGAGATCATGCCACTGCACTCCAGCCTGGGTGACAGAGTGAGACTCCATAAAAAAAAAAAAAAAAGAACAAAAAAACACAACAACAGTGGATTGCTATTCATCTGGTATTGTCTGGTATAGCCAGGCTATGTTTAAAGTATTGAAATACTTCTGTACCATTTTGTAAATAGCCAGTGTCCCCAAGTACCCCCACTCTGAATCTTTTGCCATCTCAGCTACCTCAATCCTTCTCTCAAGACCGTCGGATCCAAAGGTTTAATGCTAGCAGGAACTACAGGTGCCCATTCTGATTGTCAGCACTTGTATTATACCAGTTGCTAATATTATGACTATCACCCCTACTTCTAAGCTAAAGTCAATGGCAACAACTAGTCCTCATTTTAGACAATGTCACTGCTCCTAATTTATAGAGAAGGGGATGCAGTAGGATTGGGATTAGACCAAGGTCCAAATCCCAGACAGCTGCAGGACAGCTGGAAACAGAATTAATCGTTCAAGTAGTGATGCTATAAGTGTTTT
The DNA here is from genome assembly GCF_006542625.1 of Nomascus leucogenys. Taxonomy (NCBI): domain Eukaryota; kingdom Metazoa; phylum Chordata; class Mammalia; order Primates; family Hylobatidae; genus Nomascus; species Nomascus leucogenys. Next base: position 98,384,589 of record NC_044383.1, on the reverse strand, counting down.
CCTCTGCTTTGGATGTCTCTCCAATAGAACACTATCCACAAGGATAGGAATTTTTGTCTGGTGTGTCCACTGCTGTATCAACACTCAGAACACACTTGGCACACAGAAATTGCTCAATAAATCAATACAGCTCTTGAATGAATGCATGAATTCCCTGATCTGATGGCCCAGTTGTTGCCTAACTTGATAGACCCGAGAGAATCTAAAGCTCTTCAGGGTTTCTCAGTCTGACATTTTTTTCTTAACTATTTAATTTCTTTATACCTCAAGACATAGAGGCAAGCACGTCATCACGCATAACCCTGCAGAAGTCTCCAGCACACAGTGATATGGTGGTTGCAGCCTTCCCCTGGGGCCTATCAGGCATTCTAGTTTCTCCAAGAGACACTGATTTCCATTTCCAAAAATTAGCCTCACACATGACATCATTTTGATCAATTCAGCAGAAGCTGCTCTAGGATCTCAGCCAGCACTGGTGAAACAAAGAGAGGAGAGCAGCACTCTGAAATCACGGCTCTGTCTCAGCCACATCGTTTGTGACTTCTTGTCCTGAAGAGCTCCAGGGTCATGGAACGGTGTCTGGGGCCCGGAGGAAATGCTGGCAGCCAGCCTTTGAGCAATGGAATAAGGAAGCTCACATTTTTTAGTCTCTCAAGAAAGGCCACTTATGGAGAGGGGAAAAGTGTTCAGGTTTGATTCTCCAAGGCACCCCTTATCCCTCACCTGCCATCAAGCTGTGCTCACCAGGGACATGTTTCCTGTCATCAAGATCTCTGTCGGTGAGGAGTGAGGATTGAATAGCAAAGGTATGAAGTCTCTGAAGGAAAACTTGGAACATATGACATTTGAAAATCAGCTTTCTTCACTGTTTACAAGACTATAGGGAGAAGCGTCAGCCCACGAACACACAACTCATGCAAATCCACATTTTTCTCTTGACTTTAGTTTGGGGACCAAGGTGGCTTCCAACACCATTCTAAAATGAGACCTATTCTCCACAGAGCCTATGTTCTAAGATGAATTTTATCTGTCTATATTGATTCTAATCACAACACATATGGTAAGTGACACAACTTACTGTGCCTCACAATTACACTTTGTTTTTAACCCCTTTCATCCCAGCATTGTCACGCAGTTTGCTAACTTTAATTAATACCCCCTCACAAAGTAGGGAGTATCATTATCCCCGTGTAAAGTCCTGAGAAACCGAGTCACCCAAAGGCATAGGCTGAGTCAGTGTGAGGGGAAGAGTCTGAATTCCTGACCACTAAATGCTTGGGCCAGTGACCTGGCCTCACATCCACTGCAGAAGCATTCTTTATTTGAAGCTGCTTAGTTCAACCCAAGGCCAGCTGGATCTTCTCTGACATTTCATTCTCATTCCACAGCCAACAAGGCTGTTGCAACCCAGGAAATGTGGAGGATAGGGAGAGGAATGGTTGAACACATGCGTTAGAGAACATCTGAGGACCTGAGACAGTGTCAAGAATCTGGGACTGATTTGGGAGTTTTCTCTTGTGAATATTAGATGGTAAAGCCCAGGCTGCATCCCTGAGCCTTCCTGACACCTCCTACATCCTCAAGGCTCGTTGGCCCATGCTCCCCGCAGAGCCTCCGTTCTTCCACTATTACCTCAATCCTATATCACCCTCTGTAAGCACCTCCACCCCAACTTTACTGTCTTGCTGGCAGTCCTTGCTCTCAGCAGAACTTCCTCAGGGACAGGATGGAGAAGAGAGAGGAACTATGTCCCTCCTCCTCACACACTCTCCATCATCATTCTCATCAACCAAGATGTTACCGCCACTAGTGTGGTAAGACTAGATTTCCTTTCTCACAGACACCCACGTGGCTGTTCTCCTCCTAACCCTATCCAGCCAACCTCTTCAAGACAGCCCTTTCATATTTAATGGTGCCAAGTGACTAAATGTGAGCCTTCACCCTTTTCTTCTGGGCACGCTGCTTGCTATCACTCCCCTCCTTTTCCTTTCTTCCCTACTCCATATATGCCTTGCCTCCTTCTGCAAATCCACAGATCCAAAACCTTTGCCTAGAAGGCCTGGCCCTCCAGCTTACCTTTTGTATATGGAATCTCTCTGGCACTCTCTAGAAAAGGAAGCCGGGAACCAACTCCATGGAGACCAGCTCTCAGAACATGGCAGATTGCACCATGTGGACGAGATACACACTGACACCTGGGAGTGTCTCCGCTGAAAGTTACAAACAAAGACAGCATTTTCCCCTGAATGAGGAGAAACACAAGGAAGTGGAGGCCCAAGAAGTTTTCATTCATCTAGGGGCAGTGTGGTACAGTGGCTAGCGAGGGCCACAGAGCCTGATGTCCTGAGGCTGAATCCTGGCTCCACACTTACCTTCTGTGAGATGAGACTTTCGCAGCGCTATTCTTCCGTTGGTGCTTCAGTTTATTCCTCTGTAAATTTGGCTAACCTTAGAAGATAATTGAGAAAAATAAATGACTTAAGGCATCTGAAGTTCCTAGAATAGCAACTAGCTCTCCATAGTTGTTAGAACCCAACAAGAGCTGGCCTTCCAGGGATCTAGAGGGGGCAACAGATAAACAGATGTTCATTGTAGTGGTCATAGCAGTGATAGGAATGTGCACAGGGCATGTGGGTTTGCCTTTGTGTGAAACAGAAAACAATCCCAGCCCCAAGGCATATGCTAGATGGTACAGCTTGGGCTGGCATGCAGAAAGTCACTCCCTCAGCAGGGTGACTTTATGCAGTGAAAACGCTGCACAACTGTACATGGTAGCACTGATAAATAGTATTAAACCCATGCTGGGAAGAAAAGGGAATGGTCAGAGATAGGCTTCAAGGAAGTGATGCCGGAACTGATCCTCATTAGGGATTCATTCATCAAAATGGACAGGGGACATTCTAGGCAGAGAGAACAATGTAAACAAAAGCAAAGAGGCAGGAAAGAGTGCATTATATGCAGGGAAATACAAATAATGTTGTACTGCCTCGAGCATGAGTCAGGAGTGATAGACCATGTGCCAGGCATGGGCTAGGCAATGTAGGGTGTGTCCGTCATGCTCACACCAGCCCCAATATTCAACTCGATTCAACCAAGAGAAGATGACTGCATGTTCAATGTTTTTTACTGAATCTGGGTTGAATGTGGTTTCAACTTTCTTTCTCTATTCTACTCTAGGGCTTCAGGGGGTATTGCTAACAGCTGGCATACTGAGGACAAACGATCCCAACAACAGTCTTGGGCTCCCATCCTTCCTGGACATCAGGATTAGACTGGAACCCTGTTTCAGGAGGGTGTCTTGCTTATTTACCAAAAACACTAAATGGAAGGCTCAATTTTTTTCTACCTTCTCTGGTCTACAGCTTCCTTTCAAGTTCCAAGAGGGGCCTCACTCAAGTTACCTCAATAAAAGAAGGAATTGATCCACTCTGAATGTATTATAGAATAATATTGCATAAGATCATACATTTCTTACATGGTGCAATTCCACCGAAAATGAAATATACCATGTCATGACAATGTGGACATTCTCAAGTATAACTTTGCCTTGGAGATCCAACTTGTACTTAGTATTTTATCAATCAAATGCCATGAATTTAGTAAATTATTTATTTTCTCATTTTACAACTATGGAAAGCAGAGTGAATATATTTCCATGGCAGCACTATGAGCTTATACACAAAAACATAAACCGAGATCTGAAAACTCCTTGATCCCTCTCAATCTAGAATTTTAATCTCGGTCCAAGTTCCTTTCAATAATCTCATTCAATTACTTAAAAAACATTTTTTGAGCATCAAGTGTTGGCCACAAGAGATATGATCTGAGCTTCTAATCTACTAGAGAAGTCCAGTGCATAAATGGATAAACTACCAGCTGATTCATAAAGTAATAGAACAAAAATATGGGCAAAATATATGGGAATCAGAGAAAGATCAGTTTGGCAGGCAGATTTGGGAAAGCCTTCATAGAAGAAGTGGCTTTTCAGCTGGTTCTCAGAGGCTTCGTGAATGTGGAAAACACTTCAGACAGAAGAAAGCACAAGATTATGAAAGCATCTGGTGTTTCAGAATAAGCCATTCCACCAGAATGACTGTGGTGAAGGTATGAGTACCAGGGTAACATGAGCTGAGCTGTAGCTATAGGTCATAGATTGAGATAAGTCCTACAGTCCTATGGTTGGGTTTGCTTTTTGGAAAGATATTTCTGGTGTCTTCGTTTATTTCAGCGTGTCTTCATTTATTCAGGCTGCTATCACAGAATACCATAAACCAGATCACATATAAACAGAAATTTATTTCCCATAGTTCTGAAGAATCGAAAGTCTAAGATCAAGGTGCTGGCAGATTCAGTGTCTGGTAGGGGTCCACTTCCCAGTTCATAGAAAGCAACTTCTAGCTGTGTCCTCACATGGTAGAAGGGGGAAGACAGCTCCCTGGGGCCTCTTATAATAAAGGGCACTAATTCCATTCATGAGGGTTCTATCCTCATGATCTGATCACATCCCGAAGGTCCTACCTCCTAATACCATGGCATTGGGGATAAGGTTTTCAACATATGAATGTTGTGAGACACAAACGTTCAGACCCTAGGACAGTGTAAAGGGATGTGCTGGAGAGGAGTGCAAGTCAAAGCAGGGATTCCACGGATGGAGACATTGTACCACCCAGGCTAGCAGCAGTGATGGCCTGACCTAAGACAACACTGAGGGGATATTCATGGGCTAGAATCCTCTGGGTTTTTGACTGTTTGGCTACAGTGGAAAAAAGAAGAATTCAAGAATGACTGAGTTTTTTAACCCAAGGAACTGAGGAGATAGTGACACCATGAACTGAGACTAAGAATATTTAAGGTAGAGAAGTTTTGAGATAAAAGGATTTTGTCTAGGATGTATTCATTTTGACTGGAAGCCATCCAACCAGAAATATCCAGTTGGTCATTGGAAATATTGATCTAAGCTTAGGAGACAGATCACAGCTGGAAACAGAGGGTGGAAATTATGATAGGTTGAAATATATGAAATTACTAACACTTGATCACATTTTACATGTAGAAAAATGACAATTGCATCTGGGATAATAGTTCACATGGGAAAATATACACAGTGAGAGAGAGGAGAAGAATACCAAGAGTAAGATAGGACCTGGAAAACACTGACTTCTAAAAGTGAGCCGAGAAGGAGAAACTGTGAAGAAAATTGCAAAGAAATACAACAGGCAGGAGATGAAGTTTACAAGGAAAATGTAAGAGGGAGTAGTGATACAGAAGCCAGAGTAGAAGGGCTTATCAGAAAGGAGTGGGTGTTCAGAGCCTCAAATGCTGCAGAAGATACAAAGAGGAGGACAGAAAACAGGACTCTGAATCTGGCAGTTGGGAGGTGACTGCTCTGTCAGCAGGAATTTCAGCCGAATGATGATACAAAAATTCGACTGTAAGCGGTTGAGAAGAGAGGGCTGATGGCAAGATTTTATTTTTTTGTGTGTTTTGTTTTTTAAGGTTCATGGAAATTTGTACATATTTATTCATAAAAGGAAAAAGCCAGAGAAAATAAAGTAATTGAAAATACAAGAGAGAGGAAATAATTGGGAGAGCCAGGTCCTAGAGGCTCAGGATAGACTTGAACGCATAAGAAGAGAGGTTTTCCCCCAATAGAAGGGACAGAGGGGACTTACTACAGGCACTCTTATACCTCTAACCATCATGTGCATTTTCAGCCATGCATTCAGATCACATTTATTAGTGCTATTATGTTGTCATGGGACAAAAGTCCTTCTCAAAGAGAAAGATGCCAGAGATGTTAATTACCAGGACTTCGTTCCGGAGTCGGTTCTAATGCCTTTGATGTATTCTTGGGCACACCTACCTTGAAGGCTGCAGCATCATAACTAATCCCTCTCTATTGGCCATTGAGAGCTCGCCTTCCCAGGAAGAGTCATCTGCTTAGAAGACCTCAAAAACCGTCAAGTTGTTTGTTGAGAACTGAGGGAGGGTTTCAGAATTTACTCAGGCTGCCAGCCTTACAGGAGGTGTTTGGACATTTTCTCTGGCTCTAATACTAATGGTCTCAACTCCTACCACTGAGAAGAGTTGGGGCAAAGGGCTTCCTTTTGGTTCCAGTTTCTAACAAAACCAAAGGGAGAAATGCATCGTCCAGCAATCAGGCATCACCAACATAGACACTGTCTTAAAATCCCCAGCTAATCCTGCCCTCCTCATCACTCTGAGGCCAAAGTGCTGGGATTATGTTGTATTTATTTTTGTCTACTCAGTTCATCTAATCAGAATAGTAGGAGAAACAGGGCTAGGTACATACGTCTCCTCATTCATGGAACCTAATAAGCGAAAGACCCGACAACTCAACCCTTTTACAAAAGTGCTTGCAATCCATTAGGCAAGGGACCTAAGCTGCCAGTTGAGCTTCCCATGGACTGGAAACATGGAAAATGTGAGCTCTTTGTCACAGGGAGGACCTAATAAGAGACCAGGGGCCAGGCGCGGTGGCTCACGCCTATAATCCTGGCACTTTGGGAGGCCGAGGCGGGTGGATCACGAGGTCAGGAGATCGAGACCATCGTGGCTAACACGGTGAAACCCCGCCTCTACTAAAAATACAAAAACTTAGCCAGACATGGTGGTACACGCCTATAGTCCCAGCTACTTGGGAGGCTGAGGCAGGAGAATCACTTGAACCTGGGAGGTAGAGGTTGTGGTGAGCCGAGATCGAGCCATTACACTCCAGCCTAGGCAACAAGAGCGAAACTCCATCTCAAAAAAAAAAAAAAAAAAAAAAAGAAGAAGAAAGAGACCAGGAAGGTTACATGCTAAACTTTTTATAGATTACCCACATAACACTTCACAGTTATCATAATTGTCTGCTTACAGCTCTCTGTCTGGTACAAGGACTGTCTATCACAAGAGATGTTCAATAAATGTCTCTAATGAATAAGTTACTGAATGAATGAGAGGTGTTTCCAAGTACGCCATTACTATTTACCCAAAGAAGAATTCAGCTTGTCTTGGAGTTTGTGTGTACACAAAGAGAAAATAAGATAAGTCTTTCAGAAAGTACCTTACTACCTGTTTCAGATCTAAGATGGTGAAACCATTTTTTAAAAAGAGACCACGGATCTTCCAAATGCATATACGTGTATATACATATATAGCTATACATAAATACACATATGCTCATACACACACACACACACACACACACAAAATGAGAAGTGCAGGCATCTGTAAGACTATAGCTTGGGGTAAGATGATCTTGGATGCTTAAAGGTCATCCTTTACTGACACAATTTACACCCAGTAGCATCGAGAGAGTTTGTACTCATGTTTTCAGATAAATAAAACAGCAACAAAAATTTTCTTACATTCCAAGAAATTTTGACTTTAGCTCCTGCCTTTTGTTCCATTCAGATTTTCTCCTTTTTCTCTATAATCTTCCACATGTTTCTCACACCATTAAGTGATTTTGTTACTATGGAAACCACAGAGTCTGCATAAAGCTCACGTATGATGTCAACTTAGAGAGTGATTTGAAATGTGTTCCATGGCCTGATAAAAAGCACTTGGAAGAATATTGTGATGTGTCTATATAAACACATACCTGGGAATAATACACCTTTTAAAAATACAGGTGGGTATATGGGTGGGCAAACATGGTTAACGAAGAATTCACTTACAGATACTGCTCCAAATGAAAATAAAGCGTGGTTAGGAAATGCCAGGTTTATAAAATCATGGTAATTATGAGTTAGAGCATGCAGAGTTTATCCCTCACATGCAAACTTTGCCTTGTTTGTGAAGTACTTAAATCCTAGCTTTCTAAAAGAGCTTTCCTAGAAATATTTAAAAACAGCACAGTGAAACATCTAAGGAGAAAATTTTCGGTGATTTTCTGCCTGGAGGGGAAAGATAAAGAAGCTCTCCTCTTAGGGTGGTTTCTAAGCCTCTGGGTCCTTCATTCTCCAGCTGGTAGATCTTGTTCTCATTTCCTAGGCTAAGTCCTGCCTTCAGACTAACACATATGTTTCTGATGTCATCATCTGGCCGTGAGTCTGTACATGATTCAGTGGCAGTGGAATCTCCCCTAATACTCTGAAATCACTTATTACACTGATAACAGTGGGGCGGGGGTGGGGGGACATGGAGGAGACTGGGAACCCTCTACAAAAATCTCCCTAGGCTGTCTATTTGAGGACAAGCCACAAATCTGTGAGCGCTGTCAGATAACAAAGTAAGTGGCATGGAAGGCGAGCTCTGCTCCCTCCTCCTCTCCTCCTCAGCCGCCCTTCCTTCCGTCAGATCACTCGCAAGCGAGTCATCGCAACAACACTCCCCAGAACATTCTTGTTGGGTAATAAGAAAGCATAATTATATACTTCAGAGCTGTTGAGGTTTTCTCCTAGTTTCAAAACAATGAACATCCTGCGGAAAGATAGCGCCACTTGTGAATAAGCTGAGATTCTTTCCCCTGAACAACACACAGACAGCGGTTTGGAGGAAAAACCAGAGGATGGCCCTATTTAATGATTTTATTCCTTGGGTAACCTAACCGCATTGTTCTGTGGTACTCCCAGGAACAAGCTTCCGAAAGCATAATTATAAGTGTAATATCTTCAAAACTAAATATTGCATTCTCTCCCTTTGTCTCTTTCTCTCTCTGCACACATGAGGACACACACACACACACACACACACTCTGAACAGGCCATCTAGTGCTGAGAGAAATGGAGTTGTTTCTAAGTTCACAGCAGGCAAAACTCGAAACTGACTTCAGCATCGTGTTATTGGTTTATTCGCATATTCCTAGTTCTCACCCCAAGCGTGATGAATGAAGACGTGGAAAGGATTTCAAGTGTCTCCAAAAGCGACATGATGGTCTTTCTGGATTTGGAATCAGAGTGAAGCTCCATGAATGTGCAGAATTATGGGCTTTCCAGAGGCAGCCATTGGTTCCTGTGATTATCATCCCAACATTCCTCAGAGTCCCACAGAAAGTCACAAGAAACAGTCGTTGCTGGGGCTGAAGAAAACAACATTTAACATTTCAAAAATGCCAATCCTTTCAGTGCTCCTGTTTACTAATTATTGTCCATATGACTTCACAGGTGAGGAGATGGAGACCCAAAAAATGCCCTAGGCATTCCTATCTCAGTCTTCGTTCAGAATGAACTTCCAGAGCCCAGACTCTTCGCTTATGGCTAAATCAGGCCATCCTTCAGAGAAGGTTGAGTTGCTTGTAAACTATCATGTAAAGTGTGGTTCCTTGAACCACAGCCCACTAAACTCTCAGTTCCACTCAGATGGCCTCAGCAAAACATGCTTCCAAATAAAAACATCACATTGGTGATTTTATAAGGCTTAGGTCAAGTTCTTTTGACTACATGGGCCCTGTCACGCGGAAATGAAAATTGTCCATAGCTGTCAGAAAATAACATCCCACAAGAGGAAGCAAAGTATTCTGGAGCTCACACAACCACTAGCCACTGCCTGACTCTAGACCACAGACTCATGGAGATTCTGAGGCAGACACTGGGGATTTGATTCATTTTACTTTGTTGATGGTTTGGGACATATGATTTTCCTTCCTGAAAATCTGTTTTCTGGCAGTAAAAAACAAATCTAGGGGAATGAGTCATTTTTCCTCACCCAACTTTGGGTTCTGCTTCTCAACCAACTGGGAAATTTTGGAAACTCCAGTTTTTATGAGTGTGCAAGTGTGTACATGAGTTGCATGCACATGTGTGGATGGGAAAGACAGAGAGAGGGAGAGAGATTGATTGTGGGAAGGAGTAGGGAACGAAGAAAAATATATTTATCCTGGAGCCAATTTCTACCTGATAATTCATATTCTTAGCCTGTGGCCTTGAAGATGACTGTCACTTTATTGGCACAAATGACTTGCTATGCAGTTTGCTGAGTAAGTGTTTTTTGTTGTTGTTGTCATTTTTTTTTTTTGTAGGAAAAAAATCTCAGCCATATGGGGAAAATGCGTTGGCAGATGGAGCACATCTGTTCCAGACCCCAGGTCCTTCACGGCCAAGAATCTTACTCTTCTTTGTGTTAGGCCCATTCATTGATGGGGAAACAAACACCAAGAGTTTCCCAATATCACTGCTGAGGATTTCTGAAATGAAAAGAAATCTGGACCATTGCAGGGAACTCACTTGAAACAAAACATCTAACGTGCTTGGCCTCGAGGTTAAGAGGGCTCTTTACCTAGATAAGCAGTAACCAAGGCTGAGCCCTATACAAAGTGGCACATCGTCTCCCTTGATCTGAGTGTGCTCTGAGCTCCAGCAATACAGGAATTAAGAGAGGTTGTTTGTAATTAAACTCCTCATACGATGGACCTCACTCTTTAAACCTGAAGAGAGACTGAAACAGTAGTACTAGATTCATAGGTAACCAAGCATTTTCATTTTGTCCCAAGAGCAGAACATAAGTTTATTTGGGAAGCCTTTTGATGGAATATTTTGATGAGGGTGAGAAATCTACCTGTTCTCTTCAGCATCCAAGTCTCAATTTTCACACTCAATTAACATGCAAATATATGCAAATTCTGTTGCATATTTTGGATCATGTAGATAGCCACTTTCAGGAGACAAAGACATAGATGACTCCTCTCCAGAGCTGATAATCTACCAGAGGTAGAGTTGATACATGTGAATGGAAAACTGAAAATACAAGGGTAACCACTGTGAGGTTAACTCATCAGGGTAGAAGCAAATAAAATGTTTTTTTGATGTGTTTATTTATACAACAAATATTAATTCAGCACCTACTATGTGTCAGGCACTGTTCAAGGTTCTGGGAATAAAGCAGAGACCATAATAGACCAAAAAAAAAATCCCTGTCTTCAGATTATTAGACCCTAGTGAAAAGAGTCTAATGTAGCAACAGAAAACCAAATACCACATGTTGTAAGTGGAAGCTAAATGATAAGAACTTATGACACAAAGAAGGAAATAACAGACACTGGAGTCTACATAAAGGAGAGAAGCAAAAAAGAGAACTATTGGGTACTAGGCTGAATAGCCGGGTGACGAAATAATAAGTACAACAAACCCCTGTGACGTGTGTTTACCTGTGTAACAAACCTGCACATGTACCCCCCAGCCTAAAATAAAAGTTAAAAGAAAGAAAAATCGTGTAAAGTAAATTTATCTTAAAAAAAGCAGTCAGGCAGTAAAGTGTAAAAAATACGCTGAGATGAATTATATCAGGAACCAAGTATTATTTTAGAGAGACAGTTAACAGCTGCCTGACCATCGCTGGATGGTCGCCTGACCCTCCTGGTGTGTGTGTGTGTGTGTGTGTGTGTGTGCATGTGTGTGTCAGGAGGTGCTGTTTCCGGCCCTGCTCGTATCTGACAAGCTACATACGATAATATTTTCACATACCAAAAAATGGATTCAAAACCTCATCTCAGTCTGAATGGATGAATTTTCTCTTTGTCCAACAACTATCTAAATTTGATACTACTTTTGCATGAATGTGTGCATGCCTCCTTCCCTTGAAACACACTACACCCATCAAATGAGAAATAAAAAACTAAATACGATTCTTTACATTCATATTATGCTTTTATTATTATTCATGTCTTGAATATGTATTTAACAAGTATCTATTAGGTGCCTACTCTGAACCAGGCACCTTCCTAGGCCATGGAGATGCCATGGTGAGAAAGACAAACCGTGTCTTCATGGAGCATACAGTCTTATCCTGTGTTAAAAAACTGACCTAATAGATATATGGTCCTCATATCCAATGATTACAAATAGAATGGCTAAGATGAACTATTGAAAAAAAACTAAATTATCAGACTTACTATTCTCAATCATAACCAAAGAGTCTATTGAGACATCCAAACCAATAAATGACAATACAATTGGTAAAAAAAAAAAAAAAAAAAAAAAAAAAAAAAAGATTCATAGAAAGCTACGTTGCTTAAACAAAGATGTTAATTATTTCTGTGACCACAGTCAGCAAACTGTGATCCTGGATCACAGTTTGTAGGATGTGAATTTATCGTACTACGTACCAGGCACTGTTCTGGGAACTGAATAAGCAAGCCTGTAGAATGAGCTGATGTTGGACAGGAAAGCAGAGGCCAGATCATGGAGAGCTATCCAGGCCACTGAGAAGAGTGTGCCTGCTGGAACATGGGCCAGGGATTATTCTAGTTGTGTTCTACCGTAGAAAGAGGCAGTTCTCAACCCAGCTGCACATTATAACCACCTAGGAGGTTTTTTTTTTAAATGCCAATGCCTGGGTCCTAGCCTCAGAGATTTAAATTTAATTGGTCTGGTGTGGGGTCAAAGCATCAGTATCTTTTAAAAACTCCCCAAGGCATTCTAAACTGCAGCTAGGGCCGAGAACCACTGCTGTGGAAAGTTGTGGCTGAATTTACCTATTCATCCATGGATCGAAGCAGCCTACAGTAACTATTTTTTTCTGAAAATAACCTTATTTTTTTCTTATATCCAAAGCAACATCTGCTCATTGTAAACACAGAAAAGAGAAACGTCAATTGAAATCCCACTTCCCAGAGATTTCTGCTATCAAAATTTTGGTGTATTTTATTACTGGGTACATGTTTGTGCTCCTTTTCCCCAAAATGGAATCAAGCTTTTCTTGTCATCTAATAATGTTCTGTAAAGAACTATTCAGTGTCAGAATTGAGGACTATTTCGACCTTGCCCATAGATATGTCTCAGCTCTTCTCATGCAGAAATGGCATGGTTCTGTTCAGGCAGGTGTGTTTGCATGGCTTTTAATTTTCATTAAAATGGTCTTAGTCTTACTGTCTACCTGACTGATTATCCAATCACATTTCTCTGCCCTTCATCAATGACAGAGGGTATCCATACTCAGGGGTTTACCTTGAACTCTACTTTCTTATACTTTTCAAAAGCCTGATTGCTAGAGATAGTATCTGTAGAGAATTGCCTGAAGGACACAAATCTATTTATTCGTGTATGTATTCTAAACTCTATCCTTGCAGCATGCCAGATCTTGGAGGATTGCATACACAGAGCACACAATTTAACTCCTTGTAAAAATGCTTTTACAGAATTGAACTTCAGCTGTACATCATCAGCCTATATTGAAAAGCATCATAGGAAACAGTTCTCTGAAGTTTATTATTATATTCATGATGAAAGGAGATACATTATTATGGTAGACATCACTTGCTTACACCACTTAGGGTCCCCTTTATGAGAATCTACAGAAGTGCTCAGGGAAGGAACCACAGTTTTTATGTATTTCCTCCATCTCATGGACCTCACTACTCTTAATTATTTGTTTCCATCTTTCCTTTGGGTGCTAGGAAACTCGGTAAACTGGTAGCCCCCAACTAGCAATTATGCCTAACCATGGTATGCATTTATGCATCTCCTCTTAACCCCCAGCTTTATGTTATCTCTACCCTCATTTTCCCTTCACCCATTTTCCCTTCAACTTTATATTGATTTTAACTTTTTATGTTGGATTTTTTTTAAGTATTTGTAGGAGGGTGGAAGATGGAAAAAGTAAACAAAAAAAGGTAGGAAGGGAAGAACATATCAAAAGAAAGAAGAGAGAATGAGAAGTGTGAGAAGGAGAGAAGAGGCAAGCAGGCAGAAAGACAAGAAAGGGCAGCCTAAAAAATGGGGCAAACATCTGTGCTGCAGGAGTCTTAAGGAGGAAGAGATTCATCTGTGTCTGACTGTGCTGGTCCAGTGAAGGCCTGAAGGGGCTAATGATAATCGCAAGCTCTCACAGAGAGCCCACCTTTGTGGGGTTATCTGCCAGGTACTTTAAGTGCATTATCTCATTTAATCCTAATAGCAAAGCTTTGAGGAAAGCACTATCAATATATCCATTTCTCAGATTAAAAAAAAAATGGAAATGATTTGCCCAAATTCACACTGGGAGTGATGAAGCTGGTTTTCAACCCAGATCTACAGCCTGTAGTTTAAAGTTAATCTGGTTCTTTTTAAATAAGCCTTTAAAAACTTTTTAGAGAAGTCAAAACTCCAATGGAAAGATCTTTCCTTATATTAGCAATACCTTACCTTACCATCATCTTTGTGTGTGTGTGTGTGTGTGTGCACATATATGCACGCAATAAAGGATGACTTTCTCTTTCATCCATCTATTTCCATCTCCCAAATAAATGTAATCTTATTGAAAATGAGAGTAGGAATGGGGCAGGGGGAAATAGTACAGATTGGTTGGCAGGAAGACCAAGGAGGAAAGCCAAAAGGACAAAGGGAAAGCTGACAAGACAGAAGGAAAAGAGTGAAGGATGGGAGAGCAGATGGGAAGAGGGTCTTGCAAAGAGCTGAAAACTTGACTGAAGGCCAGGGAAAAAACAAAGACAGTCTTGGCAGGAAGCCTGGCATGAGAAGTGGCAAACTAGAGCTAAAATAACAAGGAGGTGCTCAGATAAGGATAAAGTTCTAAGGAGAGAAAGAGAGAAGGCTTTTTCAACCTCTCCTTTCTACCTCTGGGTCCACAACCCTGGACAAGAGACAGACAAAGCAAAGGGAAGAACCCAGTGCCTGCCCTAAGCCCTCAACCCTCCAGTCAAAACCCAACTCTTCTATTTCAAAAATTGGAGATTGAACTATTCGTCTCTATTTTTAGTAAGGATAATTTTTCCTATCTCCAATTTTGCAATTGTTTTATTAAATCTTAGTTTCCCAATAGCTCTAAGATCCTGGTAAAACTCAGTATTTTCTTAAATCTTTAAGTCCCTGAGAGAGCTTTATACTAGTGCACAGATGAAGATGGACTTAGGGACTTTCAGGGGCCAGTGGACAGCTGCACTGGGCAAAGCAGGACTCTATTCACGAACGCACCAACACTAAGCCCATTGCTTGGTGGTTCCATTAGCAGTAAAGTAAAATCTCATCATTTTTCTATGGGTAGGGAACATCATCTCTATTTCAACAGGGTCTTTTAAAAAAAATTATCCCAGTCACTATACATGTGGTCATAGAGTCAAAAGATTTCATGTAGGAAAGCACCCCAAAGCCCAGCATTCATACCCTGAATGAAAATAATGACAATTCTTTCTTCCTCCCTCCAATGTTTTATTTCGAAAATTTTCAAACCTACAGAAAGGTTGCAAGAAAAGTACCATGAATATCTATACTCCCTTCATCTAGATTGGCTGTTTGTTCATATTTTGCCACATTTATACCTTCTCTCTGTGTATGTGATACATACACATATGTACATATACACATTCATTTTTTGCTGAATCTTTGAAACTTTACAGAGTTATACAGAGTTTGCAGATATTATAACCCTTCACCCCAAATACTTCAGCATATATCTCCTTAGAACGAAGACACTTTCTTTCATAACCACAGTATAATTATCATATTCATAAAATTTCACAACTGATATAATACTGTTATCTAATATACAGTCTACATTCAAATTTATCTCAATAATGTCTGTTACAGCTAAATTCCCCCAATCTAGGATCTTAACAAGGAGCATCATTGTATTTGATTGTTGTGTCTCTCTAGCTTTCTTTAGTCTAAAAGAGCCTCTCTTCTTTTTGCCTTTTTTTTTTTTTAATTATGACATCGACATTGTTTTAAAAGTCCAGGCCAGTTGTTTATTTTGCAGAATGCCCTCAATTTGGATTTCTCTGGTTGTTTATTCGTGATTAAATTCATGCTAAACAATAGAAATATTATTAGGTGGCATCATATGAAACCGTCATTTTTGTAAACCAAAGTCAGTCAAATATCAGCAACTTCATATGATTGAAATTAATACACAGAGGGTGTGTGTCCTTCCTATTACATCCCACCTGGGACACATGGTGCTTGTTTGTGCCATAATGGGTGATGTTAAGTTTGACTGTGTGTTTAGAGGGCGTCCCCTAAATTTCTGCATTGCAAAGGTATCTTATTCTCTTTATAATTAATATGAAATCCGTGGGGGATACTTAGACTGTGTAAGTATTCTGTTCCCCCACAATCTTTCACCTCTGTATTTTATTACCCATTGATGATTTTCACCTGAATCCATTGCTATGTCGGATTTAAAGTGGTAATCTTCTGTTTCTATAATTATTCCATGTTCACTAGTTGGCATCTTTTACAAAGCTTTTTACCTCCCCACTGTTTATAAACTTTTTTAGTCAGTAAAGACTCATGGATTCTTTTTTAAATTTAGTATGTTATAATTGATTCCTGCCATTATTCATTATAATTTGTTCCATATTAAAAGTGCTTCTTTTTAAAAATTACCAAGTCATTCTTGCCTTTCTAATGCCAGTACATTTTCCCCTTTCAATGTATGTTACCTGCTTTGCCAGTTCTAAATCTACATCTCCTGAGAGGCAGTTCCAGAATTGCTCATTTATAATCCTGCATTTATTTTATATTCTCCTTATCCTTTTACAAAAACATCTTCTTTAAAGAAATCCATTTATAGTTACTCTATATTTAGTTAGGAAGTCTCCTTCCTCTCTTCATCTCTCCTTCTGTGTTTCCTCTCTCCTTTCTCCTTCTCTTCTTTCTTCTCTCTCTCTCTCTCCCCTCTCCTCCTCCTCCTCTTGGCTCTCTCACTTTTCCAGATCTAAGTTCTTGCTTTGTCTCCCAGGCTGGACTGCAGTGGCACAATCATGGCTCATTGCCATGTCAACCTCCTAGGCTGAAGCAATCCTCCCACCTCAGCCTCCTGGGTGGCTGGGACTACAGGTGTGCACCACCATGCCTGGCTAATTTTAAATTGTTTTGTTTTGTTTAGTTTTGTTTTTGTAGATATGGAGTCTTGCTATGTTGCCAAGGCTAGTCTGGAACACTTGGGCTCAAACAATCCTTCTGCCTCAGCATCCCAAAGTGCTGGGATTACAGGAGTAAGCCACCACATCTGGCCGTCTTTCATTCTTGCTTGCTTTTTCTTCCTTCTTTCCTATCTTCCTTTCTTTTGTTTTAGAGTAGCTGCTAGGCAAGACAGTGTACCCAGTAGAGTCCCTGAACTTAGTCTAATACGAAACAAGTATATAATATATGTAGCTACAATTCAAGGTAGACCAAATGTAAGAAAGCAATAAAGTGGCTAAAACACTTTAAAAAGGAAGACTTGTATAATGAGTAAAATCTGGACATGTGGTACTTTGGAAGACAATAAAAGTTTAAAAATGAACACTATTCTAATTTAGTCTCAAATAAAGTTCAATTTTTCATCTAATGTTGCAAGTTCACCAGGATTACTCATATTGCACATATGGGAGATACTGTACATGTAAATGCCACATTTAATTTCTAATGCACAAAAGTCTATTACTATAATTTATCCCTTCCATATAAGACCTAGAACATTTTGTCTGATGACATAAAGACTAACAAAAAAAAAAATCAAACTGGGTAGTTTATTCTGACCTAGCTTCTAATTCACTAATTCTCTCTTTACCTTTGTCTGGTTTCGCCCATACAATGGGCTTTAAGTTTCATTTATTGTTTCTCTAGAAGTTCTATTTGGTTCTTTTTCAAAATTATTTATCTATTTTTAAAATTTTTTGTTTTTAGAAAAAACTATTAAAAAATTCATATGGAACCAAAAAAGAGCCCAAACACTCAAAGCAATCCTACGAAAAAAAAAAGCTGGAGGCATCACATTACCCAACTTTAAACTATGCTATAAGGCTACAGTAACAAAAACAGCATGGTACTGGTACAAAAACAGACACATAGACCAATGCGACAAAATAGAGAACCCAGAAACAAAGCCACACACCTACAGCCATCTGATCTTCAACAAAATCAACAAAAATAAGCAATAGGGAAAAGGCTCCCTATTCAATAAATGGCGCTGGGATAGCTGGCTAGTCACATGTAGGAAAATGAAACTGGACTCCTACATTTCACTACATACAAAAATTAACTCAAGTGAATTAAATATTTAAATGTAAGACCTCAAACCATAAGAATCCTAGAAAAAAACCTAGGAAACATCATTCTGAATATCAGCCTTGGGAAAGAATTTATGACTAAGTCCTGAAAAGCAATTGCAACAAAAACAAAAATTGACAATTGGAACCTAATTAAACTAAAGATCTTCTGCACAGCAAAAGAAACTATCAAAAGAGTAAACAGACCACCTACAGAATGAGAGAAAATATTCACAACGTATGTATCTGACAAAGAACTAATATCCAGAATCTATAAGAAACTTAAACTGAACAAGCAAAAAACAAATAACTCCCTTAAAAAATGGGCAAATGACATGAACAGATACTTCTCAAAAGAAGGCACACAAGCAACCAACAAGCACATGAAAAAGTGGTCCACATCACTGATCATCAGAGAAATGCAACTCAAAACTGCAACGAGATACTATCTCATATCAGTCAGAATCGCTATTATTCAAAAATCAAAAAACAACAAATGCTGGCAAGGCTGTGGAGAAAAAGGAATGCTTGTACACCATTGGTGGGAATGTAAATTAGTCCAGCCACTGCAGAAAGCAGTTTGGAGATTTCTCAAAGAACTTAAAACAGAACTACCATTCAACCTAGCAATCCCATAACTGAGTATATATTCAAAAGAAAACAAATTGCTCTAACAAAAAGACACATGCACTTGCATGTTCATTGCAGCATATTCATAATAGCAAAGACATGGAGTCAAGGTAGGTGCTCATCAACAGTGGACTGGATAAAGAAAAGATGGCACATATAGACCATGAACTACCATGCAACCATAAAAGAATGAAATCATGTTCTTTACAGCAACATGGATACAGTTGGAGGCCATTATCCTAAGAGAATTAGCTCAGGAACAGAAAACCAAATACCACACGTTCTCACTTAACTAACTATTGGGTACTATGCTCAGTACCTGGACAATGGGATCATTCATGCCCCAAACCTCAGCATCATGCAATATACCCAGGTAAGAAACCTGCACATGTACCCCCTGAATCTAAAATAAAAGTTGGGAAAAAATAAATGGCAGCCAATATTCTGTCACTGATGGGTTGTCTACAAACCGCTATTTTTATATGACATAATCTAAAATGTCTAGTCTACTAGTAAACACACTTCAAAGTCTCACACATAAAAAAATTAATTTTCTTGTTCTATGTAAATATTTTCAAGCTTGTCTTATTTCTTGAAACATAATAAGCATGATGGTTTTATATTTCTCAAATAATAATCTATTATTTAAAGCCTTTGTAGATCTATTTCTCCTGTCTGTTTTTTCTATTGGTTCTATTCCATCATGGTACCAATTCCTTGTGTACTTACGTTTTTACTGTGAGCTGTTCATTTTTAATGGAAACGTATTTGTGGGACTTCTTTGAGGCCTGTTACTTTCATCCAGAGACATACTGCCACTGCTTCTGCCCAGCTTGCCAAGGCCACCACCAATCCCAGACCACCTTAATCTAAAATTAGGTTGACTTTTTTTAACCACCCAAATAATATAAAATTTGTACTTAAAAAAATGCACGTGGACAGATTTTTGTGGCTAAGATGTGTCAGGGCCAGTTCCCCTAACACTGGTTCTGCTCAGGACAAAAGCCACATTCCTTGCAGTCCACTGGAAGTGGAGGTAGGAGTGACGTGTTCACTTCTGATTAACCTGTACCTTGAGGGTCCAGCCCGTTGGGACCCCAGTTTGATGGGTGGGATCTCTCATCAGACATTCTACCTTGGTCAAGCCCTGAGCTTTATTTTTTTTGTCTTCTGAATCCCTTCAACCACCACACACACCCCAAAATAAAAATTTAAAAACTTTGCTGGTTCAGCAGTTCGGCAAATGCCTTTAGGGCAAAAGTAGTTTTCCTCTCAGACTTTTTGCTTTCACTAAGATTGGCCTGATAACTCTACAATATTTTTTACCCTTCCGTGTTTAAAAAACATATATTTTTCTATACTGTATTATCAAGATTTTATAATTGCTTTTAGTAAAAGTGTCCAAATACCTAGCCCACTGTACTCTAAGAAATAGAACTCTAAATCAACAGTAATTGCAGTAACTTCTCAGACATCACTTGATCATTCTATTTAAAAATGCAAAAGTGCTTGCTTAAAATGCTTCAATTCCATAAATATCCCAAGTTGTTTACTATCAATGATAAAAAATTATTTAAAATACACCCAATAATCTCAATAATAGGCATGTGTTCTGGCAAATTCTAGAAGATAAGACTTTAGACACTGGGCTTATAGACATTTATTTTTTACAATGAAATCTAAACCTCTTGCAACAGCAGAAAATAAAGTATCCTGGATAGTTACATTGTTTTGATTAAGCAAAAAATTGTCATTTTGTTTTATTTTTATTATTAAAAGCTTCTTAAATGTTGAAGTACACATTAGTTAAATATACAAAGTACCATTTAATGATTCAGAATCTTAACAATATTTCTTATTTAAACTTATGAAAAGCATTTTAAAATCTCCAGAGTATCCTCTAGAAGTTGTTGTTCCAAAAAATTCAAATAATATACATCTAATACGTAGCACATCTAATGTTTGCTTGACATTTGTCTGTCATCCAAGTCAAAAGGTGAGAGAGAGCAAATAGTGTTTGGCTAATTCAGTATAATAAATTAGGTGTTGCTCCAGTTAATTCTGGTTTCATTTTTAAACCATTCTTATTTTTCTCAAAGCATTGTGAAAATGGCCAGTATTAACCCTCTTCCACAGACCAGCAAACAGAGTATTACACATTGATTCAAGTAGTAAATAATCAGTTCAATGTTCAGATGGCTGAACTGTGCTTTGATCTCCCCTGACACAGCTTTTGAGCAGAATTCAATTATTTTTAAAACCCTGAAAGAAGGGTTGGGTAGTAAGTCAACTGGCAAGGAAATCTAACATATAAGCAGTGAAGTAGGACTTGGGAAATCTCATGACTCAATGGATTTGTTCAATAATTATTTACTATGCTCCTACTTTGGAAATGCGCTAGACTCTATAGAAACACAGCGAACAAGACAGAGTTCCTGCCCTCAAGGAATTTAGCCTCCAAAGTTTTTCTAAGACTTTTGTAGGTGGCCAGTGGGGATAATAGCTTTGCTTTTCCACCACTTTCCCTCCCATTCATCTTCCACTTGCTCTCTGCAATTGCCCCTGCTCCATCCCAACCCAGGGTGCAGTTTGGGGACTAGGAAGGGCACAAGGAGGCCCCATCATCCCAGCATCTGCCTTGTTGACCAAGACCCCAGCTGGGTCCCATTTCTTCATCTCCCTCTCTAGAAGCCCTTCCTGTTCCTCGTCCCAGAGCTCACATATTAGTCTGTGATGAAATGCCCTGTGGAGCCTCAGTCAGGGTTTGTTCTGAAATGTGGATGTTTATATGGATGATCTTACATGAACTAAGGTAGCACCCAAGGCAGCAGAGGGCTCCTGGCAGAGGCAGGGCCACTCTCAAAGTGGTTGATGTCAGTGTGAATGCCAAAGTAGAAAATGTGAGTGGGTTTGCTCCTAAGCACATAGAAGACACATCCTTACATCCTGGAGACTCCTAAAACTAACTGCAAGAAGTCTCAGAAGGAAAGCCATAGTCCTTATCAATCAGTGGAAGCAGCAAATCAGCAAAATTGGACATTAAGATTATTGCAACCTCATTATTAGCCAAAGCTAGTGAGAACTGGGGACATTCAGAACACATATGCTGACTTCTGTCTCTAACATAAAAGTCAAAAAGAGAAAAGGGAATTGGAGAGGGCTGAGGAAAATTCCAAGAGCCTCTTACACTCTAATTCTCTTTTAAAAGGCCATGTGTCATAACAATATTAACTTTAAATGTAAATGGGCTAAATGCTCCAATTAAAAGACACAGACTGGCAAATTGGATAAAGTCAAGACCCATCAGTGTGCTGTATTCAGGAAACCCATCTCTCATGCAGAGACACACATAGGCTCAAAATAAAGGGATGGAGGAAGATCTACCAAGCAAATGGAAAAAAGAAAAGGCAGGGGTTGCAATCCTAGTCTCTGATAAAACAGACTTTAAACCAACAAAGATCAAAAGAGACAAAGAAGGCCATTACATAATGGTAAAGGGATCAATTCAACAAGAAGAGCTAACTATCCTAAATATATATGCACCCAACACAGGAGCAGCCAGATTCATAAAGCAAGTCCTTAGAGACCTACAAAGAGACTTAGACTCCCACACAATAATAATGGGAGACTTTAACACCCCACTGTCAACATTAGACAGATCATCGAGACAGAAAGTTAACAAGGATATCCAGGAATTGAACTCAGCTCTGCACCAAGCAGACCTAATAGACATCTACAGAACTCTCCACCCCAAATCAACAGAATATACATTCTTCTCAGCACCACACCACACCTACTCCAAAATTGACCACATAGTTGGAATTAAAGCACTCCTCAGCAAATGTAAAAGAACAGAAATTATAACAAACTGTCTCTCAGACCACAATGCAATCAAACTAGAACTCAGGATTAAGAAACTCACTCAAAACCGCTCAACTACATGGAAACTAAACAACCTGCTCCTGAATGACTACTGGGTAAATAATGAAATGAAGGCAGAAATAAAGATGTTCTTTGAAACCAATGAGAACAAAGACACAACATACCAGAATCTCTGGGACACACTCAAAGCAGTGTGTAGAGGGAAATTTATAGCACTAAATGCCCACAAGAGAAAGCAGGAAAGATCTAAAATTGACATCCTAACATCACAATTAAAAGAACTAGAAAAGCAAGAGCAAACACATTCAAAAGCTAGCAGAAGGCTAGAAATAACTAAGATCAGAGCAGAACTGAAGGAAATAGAGACACAAAAAACCCTTCAAAAAATTAATGAATCCAGGAGCTGGTTTTTTGAAAAGATCAACAAAATTGATAGACCACTAGCAAGACTAATAAAGAAGAAAAGAGAGAAGAATCAAATAGACACTATAAAAAATGATTAAGGGGATATCACCTTCGATCCCACAGAAATACAAACTACCATCAGAGAATACTATAAACACCTCTATGCAAATAAACTAGAAAATCTAGAAGAAATGGATAAATTCCCCGACACATACATCCTCCCAAGACTAAACCAGGAAGAAGTTGAATCTCTGAATAGACCAATAACAGGCTCTGAAATTGAGGCAATAATCCATAGCTTACCAACCAAAAAAAGTCCAGGACCAGATGGATTCACAGCCGAATTCTACCAGAGGTACAAAGAGGAGCTGATACCATTCCTTCTGAAACTATTCCAATCATTAGAAAAAAGAGGGAATCCTCCCTAACACATTTTATGAGGCCAGCATCATCCTGATACCAAAGCCTGGCAAAGACACAACAAAAAAAGAGAATTTTAGACCAACATCCTTGATGAACATTGATGCAAAAATCCTCAATAAAATACTGGCAAACAGAATCCAGCAGCACATCAAAAAGCTTATCAACCATGATCAAGTGGGTTTCATCCCTGGGATGCAAGGCTGGTTCAACATACGCAAATCAATAAATGTAATCCAGCATATAAACAGAACCAATGACAAAAACCACCTGATTATCTCAACGGATGCAGAAAAGACCTTTGACAAAATTCAACAACCCTTCATGCTAAAATCTCTCAATAAATTAGGTATTGATGGGACGTATCTCAAAATAATAAGAGCTATCTATGACAAACCCACAGCCAATATCATACTGAATGGGCAAAAACTGGAAGCATTCCCTTTGAAAACGGGCACAAGACAGGGATGCCCTCTCTCACCACTCCTATTCAACATAGTGTTGGAAGTTCTGGCCAGGGCAATCAGGCAGGAGAAGGAAATAAAGGGTATTCAGTCAGGAAAAGAGGAAGTCAAATTGTCCCTGTTTGAAGATGACATGATTGTATATCAAGAAAACTCCATCGTCTCAGCCCAGAATCTCCTCAAGCTGATAAGCAACTTCAGCAAAGTCTCAGGATACAAAATCAATGTACAAAAATCACAAGCATTCTTATACACCAATAACAGACAGAGAGCCAACTCATGAGTGAATTCCCATTCACAATTGCTTCAAAGAGAATAAAATACCTAGGAATCCAACTTACAAGGGATGTGAAGGACCTCTTCAAGGAGAACTACAAACAACTGCTCAATGAAATAAAAGAGGATACAAACAAATGGAAGAACATTCCATGCTCATGGGTAGGAAGAATCAATATCGTGAAAATGGCCATACTGCCCAAGGTAATTTATAGATTCAATGCCATCCCCATCAAGCTACCAATGACTTTCTTCACAGAATTGGAAAAAACTACTTTAAAGTTCATATGGAACCAAAAAAGAGCCCACATTGCCAAGTCAATCCTAAGCCAAAAGAACAAAGCTGGAGGCATCACACTACCTGAATTCAAACTATACTACAAGGCTACAGTAACCAAAATAGCATGGTACTGGTACCAAAACAGAGATATAGACCAACGGAACAGAACAGAGCCCTCAGAAATAACGCCGCCTATCTACAACTATCTGATCTTTGACAAACCTGACAAAAACAAGCAATAGGGAAAGGATTCCCTATTTAATAAATAGTGCTGGGAAAACTGGCTAGCCATATGTAGAAAGCTGAAACTGGATCCCTTTCTTACATCTTATACAAAAAATAATTCAAGATGGATTAAAAACTTAAATGTTAGACCTAAAACCATAAAAACCCTAGAAGAAAACCTAGGCAATACCATTCAGGACATAGGTATGGGCAAGGACTTCATGTCTAAAACACCAAAAGCAATGGCAACAAAAGCCAAAATTGACAAATGGGATCTATTTAAACTAAAGAGCTTCTGCACAGCAAAAGAAACTACCATCACAGTGAACAGGCAACCTACAGAATGGGAGAAAATTTTTGCAACTTACTCATCTGACAAAGGGCTAATACCCAGAATCTACAATGAACTCAAACAAATTTACAAGAAAAAAACAAACAACCCCATCAAAAAGTGGGCAAAGGATATGAACAGACACTTCTCAAAAGAAGACATTTATGCAGCCAAAAGACACATGAAAAAATGCTCATCATCACTGGCCATCAGAGAAATGCAAATCAAAACCACAACGAGATACCATCTCACACCAGTTAGAATGGCCATCATTAAAAAGTCAGGAAACAACAGGTGCTGGAGAGGATGTGGAGAAATAGGAACACTTTTGCACTGTTGGTGGGACTGTAAACTAGTTCAACCATTGTGGAAGTCAGTGTGGAGATTCCTCAGGGATCTAGAACTAGAAATACCATTTGACCCAGCCATCCCATTACTGGGTATATACCCAAAGGATTATAAATCATGCTGCTATAAAGACACATGCACACATATGTTTATAGCGGCACTATTCACAATAGCAAAGACTTGGAACCAACCTAAATGTCCAACAACGATAGACTGGATTAAGAAAATGTGGCACATATACACCACGGAATACCATGCAGCCATAAAAAATGATGAATTCATGTCCTTTGTAGGGACATGGATGAAACTGGAAAACATCATTCTCAGCAAACTATCGCAAGGACAAAAAACCAAACACTGCATGTTCTCACTCATAGGTGGGAATTGAACAATGAGAACACACGGACACAGGAAGGGGAACATCACACACCGGGGACTGTTGTGGGGTGGGGGGAGGGGAAAGGGACAGCATTAGGAGATATACCTAATGTAAATGACGAGTTAATGGGTGCAGCACACCAACATGGCACATGTATACATATGTAACTAACCTGCAGCATGTTGTGCACATGTACCCTAAAACCTAAAGTATAATAATAATAAAATTTTAAAAATGCAAAATTGTGTGGCACAGCATGATTTGAACTATTTTAAAAATATATAAGAATATAAACAGATTGAATGGGAATCTGGACAAATGGAAACACTTATAGAAAGGAGAATTTTTTTTGAATAAGTTCCTTTAATATTACTATAGTGGTTTTCAACAATAGAAAAATAAATTGGCACTATTAGAAAAAATAATAATAATAAAAAAAATAAAAGGCCATGTGACTGTTTCAGAGTTGAGTGCATAGAGATGAGCTATGAGATTCGGTGGGCTCTGTCCCACAACGGAGTCTTTGAGGAAAGGATTTGGTTAGAAGAGATAGTTGGGAAATCAGAAGACGCAGGTAGCCTAGTTCTGGGTTAAGTCAGAAAAAACAAACAACAACAACAACAACAAAACACAGGCATTCATTAGAACCAAAAAATATGCTCAAAACTTATTTACATTAGCAGGAAGCCTGGACTCCCACCCTCAACAGGACCTTGTTCCACCATCACCCCCTCCGGTCCCCTTCTCACCCCTTAATCCTCTCGCCGCCATGACTTCCCACTTCATTTTAACCCAACAACCAATTTACAAATTTTAGGATCGTGGCTCTCAACCTTGGCTGCATATTAGAATTACCCGGGGAGCTTTTAGAAACCCCAATGCCCAGGCCAATTAAATCAGAAGTGAAACCCAGACATCAGTAGATTTTAAAGCTCTCCTGGTGATTCCAGTGTTCAGCCCAAGTTGAGAACCACTGTTTTAGGAGCATAACTCATTTATAATAAATGCCTAGCTTTTCATCGAAAGCAGAGTGTCAAAAAAGAAAATAGACTGGTGGGGGATGGGGCAGGGGTAGAGTGCAGAAGGTAGGCTTTCGCATCAGTAATGACAGACAGCATGTGTGTGTGTGTGTGTGTGCATGCGTGGGCACGTGCACGCGCTCCCTCTTTTAAGAGCTCATTCAAATTTACAGCAAAAATATTGAGACCTAAAAAGGGAAGTACACAAAGGTGATGAAATACAAAGAATAAACAAACGTGGAAAAATCCTTTTTGCTGAAAATGAAAGAACTGACATTAAAAGCAATCTTGAGATTGCATTTTATAACCACCAGTGTAAGAAGAAAAATCTTAAATGACAACTTCGATGAGCTTGCAATGAAACCAATATGCTCACAAATTCTGATGGCATTGTAAATTGGTTTTAAAATATCCTTCTGGATAGCAAATGGTAGCATGAAGAAAATTATAAGATGCTTGGACCTATGGACTCCTAGAGGTTTATCTTCAAGAGGTATTTAAACTGGAGCAAAAAGATACACACTTGGAAACTATCTCTGTAACTAAGTAGCAAAAAAAAAAAAATTGGAAAAAAACAAAATTTTCAACATCAGAGTAATGGTTTAATAATTCATGAACACTATGCAGCCATTAAGCTGACATCTATGAAGGCTCTGTGAAAACGCAGGAAAAAAACACTCCCTTGAGGGGGCCCTGCCCCAGGCTCAACACAGCCTGGCCTCTCCACGGCTAACTGCCTGTGGGGGCCCATCCTGAGAAGGAAGCTGTAATTTGACCTGATTCCCCAGCTTCCCCTGAGAGACCTCTGGAGGTAGCTCCTGTCAGGCCTCACACCTCTGTTTGTGACCTACCAGCACCACAGGGACACCAGCCTCCTGCCACCTGGGCCCTCATCCCCAGGGCCCTGAACATACCCTCATCTCAGTGAGCCCCTCCACATCTTCTTCCTCCCAAAGCTATCAGTCTGCCCTCTGAAACCCACAAGGTGTCATCTGCAAAGCCCCCTGTATCTGCAAATTTATCTCTGAGCCTTCCTTTGTCGTGCTCACTCAGTGCTTAGGAGGCATTTTGGAAATTTGAAACGCTAGTCATCAAAATGATTGTGCGCTGCTTCCACCAGGGTGATAGGATTTGCTGCAATGAGCACTAACAGTCCCTCACAATGAAGAATCACCTTGTATCCTGCCAGGCAGTCCCACAATTTAGAAACTGCTTACCATTATCTGAACCTATAATTTAACCCTAGTCTACATACACACCCAAGGTATCTTTCACACACTTTCAAAATACACTGAATTTTCCAGACATCAAGCTTCCATGTACATAGAACTGGTCTTTGTCTCATGCACTTCCTAAGAGTTGCGTACCATTTCAGAAACTCTCGCCCTGGAAGGCAGCACACCTCTAACAGTCTGCCCGGGCACCTGTCACACTGCAATGTCCCCTCCACGGGTCCACAGTCATAACTAAACATTTTTATATGTCTACATGAAACCATCTTATTGTAAGTTACTTTCTCTTTATCTTTGCATTAGAACACAGCTGGAGAGTTACAGAATATTTATTAGAAAAGGGGAGCATTGTGACGTAGAGGAATGAGCCCCTAGCTTCCCTTGTAGCTCTTGAAAGTGAAGTCTGAGTTCCTTCCTGCACACCTCTTGCACAGGCCTTCAAGCTGGTGTATCTCTGTTGTGGCTTCCAGACCATGTCTCCTCTCTCCTCTATCAAAACTCTCATGTTTTGAAAAGAAAAACAATGCCATCAGACCATACCGCCCATATCCCATTCTCAATGCTTTCAACTACTGACTTCGGGATCACTCCCCTTCATTTACTGATTTTTCATCCCTGGCTCACTGTCTTCCTTTCTACCAATACTTCTGTGATCATTCC
This sequence comes from Nomascus leucogenys, assembly GCF_006542625.1. Lineage (NCBI taxonomy): Eukaryota > Metazoa > Chordata > Mammalia > Primates > Hylobatidae > Nomascus > Nomascus leucogenys. Next base: position 98,356,127 of record NC_044383.1, on the reverse strand, counting down.
TGGAAACTTCAGCCTTTACAGGGACAATCTACCATCACCCTGGCTTTGCAATTCTTTAATCTCCTCACTTCCAAAGACCACTTTTCCAACCCACCTTAGCCAACCTACCATGGCTATACCCGCAGTCCTCATCATCACCAGGAACGGCACCTCTAAAATCTCAGGTTAAATCCTTCTCCCTCTGACTACCACCTCCTGTCCTTCCAGCTCCCTTACTCTACTACCCTCCTTCCAACAATTCTTAGACCCCATTGGGACTTTCAATTTATCGTTCTCATCATTTTCCCACTATCTGCCTCCCTGTCTGCACACCTGCCTCAATCCACGTTGTTACTCATAAGGTTATGTTTTTATTGTTTCTTGATCCAGTTTTGATTCCATAGGACATAATTCTAGACACACACACACACTCTTTTTTCACTTACTCCCTCCATTGTCTGGCAAAACCCTAATCTCAGTTAAACACTCCACTTCCAGCTGAATGAAGCAGAGGAAAAAAGCATATGACCATGCAAATTGTCTATCTTTAATTTATGACAAAAAATTCCAGGTAGGCCCTTGGCTCATTTAGATTGATAATAGGAAATTGACTTTCTTACTTTTTAAGACAACTCTTTCACATTTTCTCCTTTTCTCAAATCACCAGCACCATCTCCTCTCCCCACTCTCTGATGCTGATCTAGTATTTTATTTCATTGACAAAATAGACCCAGTTTCATGGGAATCACCTCCTCTTTCCACTATTAAATCTAACAACCTACGTGTATCTGTATCTACATGTTACACATTTAACAATGTAAAAAGGATGAAATATTCATACTGTCATATAAGACCAACCCTCACTTGTGAACCGATTCCTTCCCATCACTTCCATCACTTCTTATCTGCTTAGAGCCTTTGCCTCAAAAATTATCCCTCTCTCATGAATCATCAGTTTCTCATTCCCAACAGCCTACAAATATGTTATATGTTTTCCTCCTTTACTATGTCCTTCTCCAGCTATGACTCCATATCACTCCACTTCTCTGCTCCTGCTCACAGCAAAACTCCTTGGAAGTTGTCCCTGCATGTCTTTACTTCCTCACTTCTCTCATTCTCTCTAGAGTGTACTTTATTGAAATTTTGCCCTCACTACACTACTGAAAAAGCTCTTATTAAGATCATGAATGACCTCCATCTTGCAAAACCCAATAGTCATTTCTCTGTCCGCTATCTTACTTCACTTCTCAGGAGCATTCTACATAGTTGATCAGGTCTTCCTTTTTTTTTTTTTTTTTTTTTTTTTTTTGAGACGAAGTCTTGCTCTGTCACCCAGGCTGAAGTGCAATGGCACAATCTCGGCTCACTGCAACCTCTGCCTCCTGGGTTCAAGCGATTCTCCTCCCTCAGCCTCCCTAGTAGCTGGGATCACAGGTGCACACCACCACACCGGCTAATTTTTGTATTTTTAGTAGAGACAGAGTTTCACCATATTGACCAGGCTGGTCTCTAACTCCTGACCTCGTGATCCACCTGCCTCGGCCTCCCAAAGTGCTGGGATTACAGGCGTGAGCCACTGCACCCATCCAGGCCCTCCCTTGAAGTATGTATTCATTGTCTCTAGAAAGCTACCCTATGCTGTTTCTTCTTCTACCTTACTGGTCATTCCTTTTTAACTTGTTGCTTCTCTTCTGCTCAACCTCTAAATGTTGATGCCCCCTAAGCTTAGTCCTAATCCCCTTCTTACCTATCTGTCCTGAGATCTGTGGCATTAAGTATCACCTACAAGCTAATGGCTCCCAGGTTTGTATCTCTATCACCAACACTCTCCTAAGTTTGGACACATATCTCCTGCTGCGTATCTGACATCTCCTCTGGTGCTACCTAACAGGCATCTCAAACTTACACTGACCAGGGCAAAATGTTTGGTGCTCCCCCACAGTCCACTCCTGCACTAATCTTCCCCACTGCCTTTCATGGCACCATCATTCACCCAGATGCTCAGATAAAAAAAAAAAAACAGGAATCATCTGAAACTGCTCTCTTTCTCTCATCCTCACATTCAATTCAATAGCAATCCTTTTGACTCTACTTATCAAAATTGTTGTTTACTATGGAAAACGCAAACACTTAGCATCTCTTCACTACCAGAGTAAATGTGTGAGGCTCAGACCACAAGTGAGTCCAACCTGTCAGAACTCACTCAATCCTGCTCATCTGCAGACACTCACAAAGTTGCTTATTACCTAGATGTTTCAGTCGTCTGGTGCTATATAAAACACCCCAGAACTCAGTGGCTTAAAACACAACACTTATTTATTTGCTGACTATTTTTAAGTCAGTGAGCTCATAGAGAGGATGGCTCATCTCTGATCCACAAGGCAGCTGCTGGGGAGCTTGCCCGAAGCTAGAGGATCTACCTTCAGGGTGGCGTCATTCATACGGCTGGCAAGTTGATGTTGGCTACTCAGCTATTACCACGTAGTGACCTCATTTGTCTTTATGTGGGCTTATCACTGAAGCTTCTTCGATCTTCTCACAGAAGGGTGAGTTCCAAGAAGAGAGGAATAGAAGTTGCCAGTCATCTCAAAGGACAGGCCTGGAATTGTCACTTCTATTGTGTTGAACAGTCCCAGGGCTAGCCAGAATTCCAAAATAGACTTCTCCTCTCATTCAGGGAGAGCGAAAAAGAATTTTTGGCCGTGTTTAACCCCCACACTGGCCCTTTGAACTGCATAACCAACCTGTAGCCCATTTGATTCTTTAGAAATGGTGGGGTGCTGGTACTGTTTTAACAACTGCCTAGAGGGAAGCAGGGAATGGGAATTGATTTATAGTATTTGCCAATTGCCATGGAGTACATTCTCTCATCATGGCTGATTTGAGGCTACCAACATGACATCACTGAACACAGAACTGGGAAGAAATGCACCCAATATGCTCTCTCAAGTCAGTACAAGCTTGCTCCAGAAACAATGCTGATCCGTTGAGAAGGAAACCTCTGCATGGTGTCCAGGCAATAAATGTTTATTGAGGACCTACTATGTACTGGGCATTAGGAACACAGAAGTGGCCAAAACAGATCCAAAAGTCCTGCACTCATGAGGCTTGATCCTAATAAGGGAGTCAGATAATAGGTAACAAAGTACATACCATAATGATATGTGCTATTAAGAAAAAATAAAACAGGGCAGAGTAGAGAGGGATGAAGGATACTCTTTGAAGATAGGGTAATCAGAGAAGGCCTTTCTGAAAAGAAGACATTTAAGTTGGTTAGCAACCGATAGTCAGTTGAAGCTAACTAGATGCTAACTCCCTTATAGCATCTCCCTTGCTGTGTGCCAGGCACTCCTTTTATCAGATTACACCTATTAATTCATGAAATAAATTTCATAAGAAAATTTCCTAAATTTCCAAAACATGCTAGGGTTAAAGCCAGACTGAGCACATGACACGTTTAACTCAATAAAAAATAATAATGTTACAGCCATCCAAACATATGTCTAGGTTCAGAAAAAAAATGTTGAAAGGGGCAGGAAATTTGGAAAGGCAACGCAGAAAGACAAAAGCAGACCTTCCCACATTCTCGGGAAGAATGTGATTTGGACTCTCATCTAAGCTCATCCTCTGGCAGAGAAACCAGTTGTGAAAGGACAGCCTAAAAAGAGTGTGAGGGAGTGAACTTACACATGTGTGATTCAGCAGTTTCAGGGAGAGTTTACAAACTGTCTTTAAATATGATGTTCACTGTTCGGCCAGCAAGGGCAGAGACCTTACAGAGCCGTGCCCAAGAAACCCGCCTTAAACATGGGATGTTTTATGATCCAGGCACTTTCACATTTATCCTCAACAGCCACCCTGTGAAGTAGCTAGGGCAAGAAATAGCCTCGTTTCACAGATGAGGAATCTTGGACTCAGTCAACAAGAGAGTCAGGATGTAAATCAAATTAATTCAATAAATATGTCTTCAGTGCCTGCAATGGACCAGGCATGATGCAGAAGCTGGGGGGTGAAACTATTCTTCCCCATCATTTATCCACTGCCCTGGGAACATGGGGAATGTGGTGCCACACCCTCACGGGCTCCGCCACACATGAACAAGGGTAGCACACCCTGAGTGATTCATTTTTCAGGCAGAGGAGGATGCCAGGGAGAGGTAGGGCCCTTCCCATGTGTAGTAGTGGATGTTGAACCTCACACAGTTTTCTGCGTTAGCCCCCTCCCTCAGCAAGAGCAGAGACAAGCCACTCCTAACATTTCACCTTCCCCATCTGTAAAGCAACTTCACAACTAATTTCCCTTATAACTAAAAATCTTTCTAAAATGCTATACCAAAAACAACGATTTCATAATCACCACTTCCGAGATCCTGAGAGACCTCCCCCTAAATACATGCTGTTGTTGCTCTCAATCAAATGTGTCAGAGCTGGAGCAGGAAAGAAGAGCCGCTCCCTGGCAGAGCCCCTGGGGCTGATGAAAGCTTTGACTCCGTGGGTCAGAGGGATACATCCCCAGGGAAACCATCTAAGAGCACTGAACTGAACCAGGTGTGAGAAGTCTCGTTCAGCCTTTTAAATGGTTAAGGGGAGGCTATGATCAGCAGAGTGAAGGGCTGCTGAAAGATCAAAGGCACCAGAGAGCAAGAGACAACCCAAGTCGGCCATGAATAAGAAATTGTTTTCTTCCTTAAGGGGCAAAACATGCTAGGGTTAAAGCCAGACTGAGCACGTTCAGGCTACAGAAGATATGGCAGGAAATATTTATGTGTATGTGGAGCTGGTAGTGGGGTGGAAGAAAAAATTAGTCTATATAGTCCATAAACATTAATCTCTGGAACTGTGAAGAAAATGATTGGAATTAGGGTCTCTATTTTTTTTTCTTTTTTTTTTTTTTTATACTTTAGGGTTTTAGGGTACATGTGCACAATGTGCAGGTTTGTTACATATGTATCCATGTGCCATGTTGATTTCCTGCACCCATTAACTCGTCATTTAGCATTAGGTATATCTCCTAATGCTGTCCCTCCCCCCTCCCCCCACCCCACAACAGTCCCCAGAGTGTGATGTTCCCCTTCCTGTGTCCATGAGTTCTCATTGTTCAATTCCCACCTATGAGTGAGAACATGCGGTGTTTGGTTTTTTGTCCTTGCGATAGTTTACTGAGAATGATGTTTTCCAGTTTCATCCATGTCCCTACAAAGGACACGAACTTATCATTTTTTATGGCTGCATAGTATTCCATGGTGTCTATGTGCCACATTTTCTTAATCCAGTCTATCGTTGTTGGACATTTGGGTTGGTTCCAACTCTTTGCTATTGTGAATAGTGCCGCAATAAACATACGTGTGCATGTGTCTTTATAGCAGCATGATTTATAGTCCTTTGGGTATATACCCAGTAATGGGATGGCTGGGTCAAATGGTATTTCTAGTTCGAGATCCCTGAGGAATCGCCACACTGACTTCCACAATGGTTGAACTAGTTTACAGTCCCACCAACAGTGTAAAAGTGTTCCTATTTCTCCACATCCTCTCCAGCACCTGTTGTTTCCTGATTTTTTAATGATGGCCATTCTAACTGGTGTGAGATGGTATCTCACTGTCGTTTTGATTTGCATTTCTCTGATGGCCAGTCTCTATTTTTTAAAAGAACTGATGTTAGAGGAAGTAAATTGTTGAAAGACTCTAAGTAGATGAACAGAAGCAAAAAAATAAAAATCCCAAATATTTTATTCTCTGGTCTAGCCATCAAAGAACGTATCCTTTATCTTAAAAGATGGTTATCTAGTTGCTTTAAAGCCTGGGGAAAGATCTGAAAATGGCAAAATGCCTAATATATAGACTCTCTTGGGAAAACAGGAGGGGAGATAAGAGGTTTTCCTATCAATGGAATACTAAGATTGACTTTCAGCTAGGAATCCAGCCAATTTATTACTTCTTTCCCATTGTGAAGAAATACTATAAATGGACACACTAAGCTCCAAAGAAACTGGTTGGAGGAAAAGAAAAAAAAAATCAAAACCCAAGTGTAGAAAGACAGGCAAGTAGGATGAGTTTGCTGGGTTCTATCCAAGTCCACCTAATTACTGCAGGAGGCTTGGCTGGCAGCTTGACATCAGGCAGGCGGTCCTCAAGTTCCGGGCCCGGCCGGCAACTTCTCACCTGCATTGGGTGGGTAACAGGGCACCGCATCAACCTCCTACAAGTGCTTGGGTTTTCTGTTTCTATGCCCCAAGGAGAGCCCTCCCAAAACCTAAGTACATTCTGCTTTTTAGAATTGCTCCTTCAGGAGAATGGCCAAGACCCAGTGGCTTTTTGTTCCTGCTTAGGCGCAGCTACACACAGTCCTTTCTCCCCCTCCTTGGCCTTTTCCTCTTTCTTTTTCCACTGACCCCACCCAGAAAAGATTGTATTTCATTGTCTCTAACTCACTCAGTTACGCTTTCCACACCAAGAAGATTATTTTAGAGAAAAAGATTATAATACTCTGTGGCATACCCAGAAACATCTGGAGAGAAGGCGTATGGACCTTAGGCTTCTCTCGTCTCCAAGCAAACACTAACCCAGAGGGACTTTCTTTGCTACATTTAAGTGTTAAAAGTAGGCATCTTCCCTCTGCTCATTCTCCCTTCCCTACATCTGCTTCACTCCCAGTCCCACCCTACGGCAGCAGAGTGCAAAGGGAGCTGGTGGGCCATGCCATCATCTCCTGTGACTGACCCTGAAGGATGCAGAGTGACTCTTCACTGCAGCCTGGGAGTCCAGGCATAGGCGGATTCCCAGGATCTGGACAGTGCCCACGGCTTGCCTCCCTCTTCCTCTGTGTCAATCAGTCGGTCCTCCTCTGCCAAGCCAGCTGTCTGCACCTGGACATCTCTGTCATTCTGCTCCCTCGCTCTGCCTGGCAAGTAGCCAGGTTGGCAGGGTCCCTGCTGGGGTCTGTGCTCCATTGTATGGGTAGCCAGCTGGAGCTAGGTGGGGGTAGGAACACTCTCATGGGGCCTCTGGCCCACAAATGCCTAAAGCAGCCAACCATCCTCTGGCTTGACCTGGCTTTAACCCAATGTAAACTTCAGGCTTCCAGGGAGCTTCAGAGGCTGTGCCTTAACCAAATGGACAGGCCTATTGCAAAGTTTTCTAATTATGCACAATGTAGTGTGGATTTACATGGGTAGGCATATCTGGAAACCAAAGTTGATATTCTCCTCCATCACGTCTAAATAGTATCTTCAAATGTAATTTTAAGTAGTCAACAAAAATAGTAGATATTTTTCAATAATCTTTACTCCATTTAAGGTTCCAGGACCTCCCAAAATTCACTGAATCTCTCAAAAGTCTTCACAGAGCCACATTTTCGAGTACCAGAATTACACTGTGGTACATGATGTCACAGGTCACGCAAGTCCACAGCTCCTTATGTTAAGGCTGTTTTGGTTATAAGCAACAGAAAGAAAATCTGCTGGCTTAAGCAGGAAGAGGGAATTTTATCGTACGATGCTTGCACAGCTCACAGAACCAAATGAAGAATGAGAAGGAAGGAAGGAAGGAAGGAAGGAAGGAAGGAAGGAAGGAAGGAGGAGGAGGAAGGGAGGAGGGAGGGAGGGAGGGAGGGAGGGAGGGAAGGAGGGAGGGAGGAAGGTGGGGGAAGGGGTCCTAACGACCTCAGCTAGAAAAGGTCACTGCCCTCTCCAAATGCATTGCCATTGTCCTGTGTTTTTGTTTTATACTGCTGTCATAAAAAACTACAAGAAATGCAGTGGCTAAAAGCAGCAGAAGCGTATTAGCTCACAGTTCTGTAGGTCAGAAGTCTGGCATGGGTCAACTGAGTAGTTAGTTCAGGTGTCTCCCAAGGCCAAAATCAAGGTGTCAGCCATGCCAGGCTCTTATTTGGAAGCTCTGGGGAAGAATTCATTTCAGGCTCATTCAGGTTGCTGGCTGAATCCATTGTCTTACAATTATAGGAATGAGGTTCTTGCTTGCTTACCCGCTGGGGGCCTCCATCAGCTCCTAGAGGCAACTGCAGTTTCCTCTCACATGGCGCCTCCATCTTCTGATCAGCAATGATGTGCCAAATTCTGCCCATGCTCCGAATCTCTCTGACTTCTGATGCTTTCAAGGACCCAAATGATAGATCAGGCTCACCCAGATTATCTCCTGATTTTAAGGCCAACTGTGCCATGTAACACAATCAGGGGAATAATCTCTCATCATCTCATCATATCACAGGTAGGGGATAGGTTTAGACATTCCACCTACCACACTGTGACTTGGCTCCAATAGCTTTGAGTCCCTGTCTGTATGTGTCACATTTCAAAGTCTCAGGAGAGAAAATCTGATTGTCCGTTTTGGGTCAGGTGTCCACCCCCAATCAATCAGCTATGACCAAGGACAGGCTGGGTATAAATCAGGGGTCAGCACCTGATATCAGCACCTGAACATCAGCAGCTGTTCTGAGAGAGAAAGAAAGATCATCGGGAGATGGGCGCCAATCACAAGAGGAATCCTGCTTGAAGAAATAAGTAGAGAAGTGACCAGAGAAGAGAACCCCATTCTACATAGCTAAGCAGACAAGCCAGGCAAGAGATCTGAGGGGAGCATAGGCACAGTTGAGGGCGCATATTTGGTCTTTGCATTTTCCATCTAGGTTAAAAATGTGTGGTGTTGACACTATCACAGAATAGAACTGTGACTTTGCTAGTGAGCAAGTCCATTTCTGGGAGTCGTATGTTTTTCCCGTGAGAGTTGGGGATGTGGGGATGTATATGCTCCCCTACCTCCTCCCCAAGGGAGAGGGTCTATAACAGCACCCACACAAGCAGGGTCAGTTGAAAGCAGTCCAGAACCAAGTAGAAAACCTTTGGATTTATTAGGGAGTTTTAATATCTTTTTTGCCACCCCCAAGAAAACCAGGATTTGAGGCCATTATCCTTTGATTTTAAAGACTTGAAAAGTGAAGCTCCTCCTTGACATGATACAAAGCTCTTGGACAAAAGCCCTTAGGCATGATTTGATAGATGCTTTCTCTTATGGTAATAGTGACAAATGAATATCCCACTTTTGCATAGTAGCACTTCATACTTTTCAAAGTAAGAAGACATTCATTGCATTTTATACCATGTTAAGACTGTTTGGGGGAGAAAATGTACAGTTGGCTACATTATCTAGTGCCCACCATGTGCAGAGTTTACCAGGAGAATCAGAGAAATAAGAAAGAAGCAAAGAGATCTCGTGGTACAGTGGAGGGAACAGGACCAAAACAAAAGATGTGTGGAACTGTGTTCTATTTAGAATAAGATGGAGCCTCTGCAGAAGTGACACAAAACACTCTAAAAATTACAAAGTCAAAATGGAATTAATTTTCATTCACTTTACAAGTTTACATGTCCTACTACACCTGATGGTTATGATGAATGCAAATGGAATCAGAGCTCCACGACCTTTAAGAATGACTTTCTCTGCTTCACTTCAGCTCTCGCCACTAGTCCATTCCTTAATGTAAGCTGTCCCTCCTGCCTGGGAAGTGTTCTCTCACTCCTTTAAATTGTTTTCCTTCCTGTCTTCAAAGTTCTTCTTCAATGATTTACTCCTTTCCCCCACCTCCCTCTGCCTGTCTATTTTTTTTTATTCTCACCTCACCAGTTATTATCTGCGTATCAACCATTGGCCACCCACCAAAAAAAAAAAATATATGTGCCATCTGAACTAAGGTTAGACACACAGTGAGGAGCTCCACCAGCCCAGAGGCTTGGTCTCATCCTGGGGGATGACCAGAGGGGTATTGAAAACATCTTCATCAATACCAAGTGCATATTCTTTTTGTTTCATTTTTGACAATTTAAGGGACAAAAAAATTATCATCTCGGGTGTCATTAGTTCCTGGTGATATTACATGGTGTCAAGGAATATAGCCTGAACAACTCACATTTAGGGGAATTTATTAAAAGTTTGTAGTCTATTGTACGATCAAATTTTTAAAGCATTTTGACTTCGTAATTTTAGGGTGTTTAGTGTCACTTCTAGGGAGGCTCTGTCTTATTCTAAATACAACACAGTTCCACGTGTCATTTGTTTTCATCCCGTTCCCTCCACTGTAATGCTTAAAATTTTTGAACTTTTTTAAGACATTAAAAAAGTATAGGCCTACCATTTTTCATGCAGTTTTCCATTATGGCTAGTTAACAGGTTTATCAATTATTTTATTCAAATCCCCTAAATTCTTTTTAAAAAATCTAACTTGATCTGTCAAAGACCTTTTTAAGAAATTGTAATTATGGTAAAATACACATAACATAAAATTTACCACCTTAACCATTTTTAGTGTACAGTTCAGTGGCATCAAGTACATTCACATAACTGTGCTACCATGACCCCATCCATCACAGAACTCTTTCCATCTTGCAAAACTGGAACTCTATCATTAAATTACAATTCCCCATCCCCCCTCTCTTCAGTCTCTGGCAACCACCATTCATTCTGCTCTCTATCTCTAGGAATTTGACTATTCTAGGTACAAGCATAACTCAGAGATATTGTAGGTTCAGTTTCAGACCATCACAGTGAAGCAAATATGTAATAAAGTGAGTCACACAAAATTTTTGGTTTTCCAGGGCATATAAAAGTTAGGTTTACGCTATACTGTAAGTGTGCAATAGCACTGTCTAAAAAAAGTACATACTTTAATTAAAAAATAATTTATTGCTAAAAAATGCTGACACAGAGACACAAAGTGAGCACAGACTTGCTCAATGCAGAGTTGCCACACAGCTTCAATTTATTTCAAAAAAAAAAAAAGGCAGTATCTGCAAAGTGCAATAAAGTGAAGCACAATAAAACAAGGTATGCCTGAACTTCATATAAGTAAAATCATAGAATATTTTATCCTTTTGTCACTGGCTTCCTTCATTTAGCATAATGTCCTCAAGGTTGGTCCATGTCATAGCATGTGTCAGAATTTCCTTCCTTGTTAAGGCTGAATAATATTCCATTGTATCTATCGACCACATTTTAATGTATCCATTCATCCTTGGTGGACATTTGAGTTGCTTCCACTTTTTGGCTACTGTGAGTAATGTTGCTATAAACATGAGTTGAATATACAAATATCTGCTCAAGTCCCTGCTTTCAATTCTTTTGAGTATATACCCAGAGGTAGAATTGCTGGATCATATGATAATTTTATTTTCAATTTTTTGAGGAACCACCACAATGTTTTCCATTGAGGCTATACCATTTAACATTCCTACCAACCATGCACAAGGGCTCTAATTTCTTCATATCCTTGCCAACAGTTGATATTTTCTGTCTGAATGTTTGCACAGTAGCCATCCTAATTGGTATGAGATGATATCTTATTGTGATCTGTCGAAGACTTTTTGAGAAGTATATCAAAATCTTCCACTACAGTTGCGGTTCTGCTCTTGAACTCTGGTAAACAATTATGCTTTTTATATTTGATATTATGTTTTTTGTGCATAAAAGTATTACATATTCACATATTAGTGCAAAAAGTTAGTATTACATAGACATAGTATATTTTTGTATCTTATTGCCTGGCAAGTTGCTTCTTAAATCCCAGCAGAGACTGAGGATAGGTGCTCACATTGTTGCTCAGTGCCTGGAGTTTGTGGCCGCTCTGGTTGTCTTTTGTTCATTACCTCAAATAGAAATTAATATTAGCACTCCACTCTTGAAAGGCCATCTGAACACACCATCTGAACATCAGAAAAATAAGTTGACTGCAGTTGGCATTGATGTTCCTCTAACTCTGCAATAAATACTTGAGCACAGCCAGACTTTGGTCTAGGTGCTAGAAATGCAGCTGTAAACAAGATATACACAGTTCCCACTTTCATGGGTCCTACAGTGGAGAGGGGAGACATTAAATAAATAACTGTACAAGAGAAGTACAGGTGTTAAGTAGCGCATAAGAGAAAGATCAAACCTAGTTAAGGAGCCAGGAAAACCATCCCTGAGGAAGTTACATGTAAACTGATCTGTAAAGGGTAATGCATTTGGTCAGTTATGGAAAAGCTTCCTGGTCAGGAGTGTGGACTCTGGAGCTGGACTGGCAGCACCCAATCCCTGCTCTGGCACTTCTTAGCAGGGTTGTAATGGACAGAATGTGTCCCACCCCAAATTCATATGTTGAAATCCTAACCCCTAATGTGATGGCATCAGGAGGTGGGACCGCTGGGAGGTCATGAGGGTGGAATGGAATTAGTGTCCTATAAGAAGAAACACAAGAGGGATGATTCCTCCCTCCTCCATGTGAGGAAACAACATGAAGTTGGCCACCTGCAAGCCAGGAAATGGCTCCTCACCAGACACCGGATCTGCTGGCACCTTCATCTTAGGCTTCCCAGCCTCCAGAACTGTGAGAAATAAAGGTTTGTTGTTAAAGCCACCCAGTCTATGATAATTTGTTACAGCAACCCAAATGGACTTAGATAAGGACTCTAGGTGAGTTATTTAACTTCTTTGTAAATAAGCATTGCAATCATTGATGAATACACATACCAGTTTCCAGCACATAGAAAGTACACAATGAATGTTGATTATTCAGTAAACAAACGTGAGTGCTTACTGTGCACCAGGCACTGTGCTGAGAGCACAATGATAAAAAAGGACATACAGTCAGTAACAGACTGCATAACAACGTTTCAGTCAATGACACACCACATATACAGTGGTGGCCCCATAAGATTATAATGGAGATGCCCTATACAAGTACATCATTTTTTATCTTTTATGACATATTTTTATTGTACCTTTTTACATTTAGATATGTTTAGATACACCAATACTTACGATTGTGTTATAATTGCCTACAGTATTCAGTACAGGAATATGCTACACACGTTCATAGCCTAGAAACAACAGACTATACCAAATAGCCTAGGTGTGTATTAGGCTATACCATGTAGGTTCGTGTAAGTACACCCTATGATGCTCACACAATGACGAAATCGCCTAATGGCGCATTTCTCGGATGCATTTCTCAGAATGTAGCCCTGTCATTAAGCAATACATAACTGTAATCATTGCCTTTATAGTATTAGTCAATGGAGTACACTGTGATAGAAAACAGACCTCCAGAAAGATTTGACAGCTTTTATCTAAAGCCTCTAAAATGCCCCTACCCTTCACCTCAACAATTACACGTCTTGGAATTTATCCTAAAATGACCACAAATGTATGCAAGGTTTTAGCTATTTCTAATACTGAAGAACTGAGTGCAACCTAAGTGTCCCACAGGAGATTGGTTGTATTTTGACACGGCCCATATGATGGAATGTCATGCAACCATTAAGAAGATAGAGATGAAATTCTATTTACTGACATGAGATGAAATTTAGTATCATGTGTGAATACCTTTTGCTAATAACATTAACTAATCCATAGGAAGCAAGAGTGAAAATATCTAAACCAAGGTGTTAACAGTAATCATCTCTAGGTGAACACACCAGCTAGGAATCAATAGAAACCAACTCTGGCAAACTTGGTGGGAAGGGAAGACTTTACTGGAAGAAGCTGGAGTAAGTTAGAGAAAGGAAAGATAAGCTGAACAACCAGGCTTTGGTCAGATAGAAATCAGATGGATCTGGAATCCAGGTAATAGAAATAAGAGGACAATCTCTGTTAAGTTATGCCATTGGTAAAAGTCAACTCAATCTAGTGTGTGTGTGTGTGTGTGTGTCTGTCCTTCTGCTTTCAACCCCCTCAGATTCAGATCTCCAAGAGAGAGAACCTGGATTGGCCCAGACTAGGTCACTGTGATTGGTGTTGCAGCGAGACCTAGACTGCATGCAGTAGAAGAGCCACAGTGCCCCAGGGAGGGGGGCAGGGGAAAGGTGAAATCAACAGCTGTCCACTATCATGGGATTTTAGGCACAGTACTTCCCTTTTTTCTTTATTCATCTGTATTTTTTAAATCTTCTGTATTAGACAGATGGTGCTTTTATAACAAGAAATTTTAATTGTATAATTTAAAAAACCTCAGAATGCAAATAAGTCAAGTTTCCTGAATGGGCTATTTCTCAACCTGTTGTCTTCTTTAACATCCCACTGCCACATCTGCCATAGCAAGCCCCATCCCCCTTGCCCCACACAAACCCTACACCTATTTATCCACGTGAGTTATTTATTTTTATGTGGTTATATATAAATATAACATAATACAATGAGTATATAACGCTCCAAATAGGCCATGATACTCCATTTCAATAAAGCGATGACAAATCAATTCTTGAATTTATTGCCTAATGAGAGTGGAATTTTGCAAAATAATCACTAAAAATTATAGCAAGCATTTACTGAGGGCTTGTTTCGTGCCAGAGACTAGACTGAGTCTTTTACTTACATGATGTCACTTTAATGTAAAATACATGATTTGCCAAAGCAGTATTTCCTTTCTCCAACATAGCATTCTTACTAGATTCTGTCTTTTCCAAAAATAGATCCTTCCTCTTCCAATAACCTCAGGGCATTCCATTCATATCAAGTATTCTGTATAAATTCTCTCACCATCTCTAGGAGTAAAATACAGGATTGGATATTACCTTTTCGTAGAGTTGAGGACACTGTAGATGGGTACTTTCCTCAAAATTACACAGCTATCAGTAGCATCTGATCATCTCTCCATTTATTGAGCTGAAGGTATTGGGTGAGCTGTTCTTTTATTTAACTGACCTATTTTGTGGTCCTACTTTGTGTCAGGCATTCATGCAAGAAATCAAAGACTGATTCCTTTGTGTACATCCATACTGTATGTGCCCAGGCTGTGCTGAGCACTGGAACAAGGCAGATCAGTTCCAGTACTCAAGAGGCAGAAGCCCTGCCTGCCCTCAGGAGTTTAAGTTGGTGGGTAAACAGCAGAGTATTCGCAAGCAAGGCATTTGACTTAAGAAACAGAAGTGAAAATTATGTTTGAGAAATTTGGGTGTGTGTGAAAATGATGAAATGAGAACAAAAATACAGAAAATACATGTAGTTCAAAGGAACTCTTGGGAGAAGATGAAAGTAACATGTTGTATATAAGGGAACGAGAAAGTAAATCACAAGCAGATATAATAACCTCAAAATATTGCCTAAGCCTGGGTAACAATAAAAACACACACACATACGCCCTCAAGCAAGTGTCTTTTTTACTCTGGAATATACTACCGCTTGTTAGGAGAGACGCTCCTGACCCACTGTCAGTGACTGCATTTTCAATTACCATCCCTTAGTGATGGGTTGCACAGTCCCAGCTACACTCTTCAGGCCACCACATAACCAATCTCAACTTGTAAAGGTGATAAAAGGTAAAATGATGCAGCTGCTGTAGAAAACAGGATGATGGTTCCTCAAAAAAAAAATTGCACATGGAATTACCATAGGATCCAGCAATTCCACTTCTGGATATATATCAAAAGGATGGCATGCAGGGACTTGAACATATATTTGTACACCCACTTTCATAGCAGCATTATTCACAATAACCAAAAGGTGGAAATAAGCCAAATGTCCATCAACAGATGAATGGATAAACAAGGTGTGGTATATCCACACAATGGAATATTGTTCAGCCTTAAAGAGGAGTAAAATTGTGATACATGCTAGAACATGGATGAACCTTGAACATATTACGCTAGGTGAAATAAACCAATTACAAAAGTACAAATACAGCATGATTACACTTAAATGAGGTACAATATGAGGTACTTACAGGAGTCAAATTGATAGAGAGACAAAGTAGAGTGGTGATTACCCAGATGTAGGGGAGGAGGTGATGGGCAGTAACTGTTTAGTTATTTCTGTTTGGGGTGATGAAATCAAGTTCTGGAGATGGATGGTGGTGATGGTTGCACAACAATGTGAAAGTGCCTGATGCTACTGAATTGTACAACTGAAACTAGTTAAAAAGGTAAATTTTATATTATGTATATTTTGCTACAATAAAAATGTTTTTTTTAAAAAAGACTAATAATGAGATCACAGGGGAGGCTGGCCCTCTAGAAAGAAGAACCACTGTGACCTCTAATCATAGTATCCCAGGGTTAAGTAACTCTAATAGTGTGCTTCCCAGACACTGTGAGTACTTTAAAACCATTTCAATACAAGCTATTTTACTGTAGACTCAATATCTTTCTTCAAATCAACTTACTTTCTAAAATTAATTTCTACTTTGCCTTTGTCCTAAGCAAAGATGTACCTTACATGAAATCATGGGTGTTGTGGGCCATTCTATCTTTTTCTAACACACCCTAATAACATATAACTTAACATAATAGATATTGATCAGCATATAACCTAAAATTATGTTTTGTGTCACACTTTGGAAAATACCACATGTCAATAACAATAGTGTTTCATTTTATACTAGTAGTTATGCAAATGACTACTAGTTTCTAAATCAAATGATTGAAAAAGAATGGGTTTGAAAACGGTAAGAGGTAGATTTTAGAGCTGTGCATCCATCAAGGTTCAACAGGGAATCAATGGCACACCCAAATTAGACGAATTCCAGGAGAGTTTATTTACAAGGGGACTGTTGACAAAGATGTGAGTGGATGTGGTTAGGGTGACCATCAGTCCCAGTTGCACAGGAGAGGGTGGTTTCTACCTATTATCCTGGTGTAATAATTAATAACACTACCTTTATTCTCAAGGGTGCCCCAGCTTGGATAATAAGTTACATGATTTCTCTAAGGACAGGGGAATCACAAGGGATCATGCAACAATCCAGGGTGAGTAGCAGTGAAGCAGTCACCAGCTCTAGACCCAAAGGGATGGGGGAGGGAGCAGTTACTGGAACCCAGGAGGAAAGTCTGTCTAGTGGGCCCCTCAGAAGGAACTGTGCCTTTGGTGGAGGGTTACAGTCAATTCGAGGCAACATTGCAGGGAGAGAGCCAAGGAAACAAAAAACTAACCTCATCCTGCTCTTTGTTCTCATCTCCTGCCAGTGCTCCCTTTGGGCAAGCCAGGGAGTGAGGGTGTCTATTGATACAGCCTCGATGGATCAGTTTCCGGGGCTGAGAGAAGAGAGGAGGGTAGACAGTGAATCTGGAGGACCACTGTTTATGTTCTTTGACAAAGTCCTTCAACCTCTTTAAACACCAGTTTCCTTACCCTTCATATGAGGGCCTCTTTCTGGTCATCTCTAAGGATCTCCCACTTTCAACACTGTATGAAAAAGGAATATTTATTAGTCTAACAAGAATTAGGGGAGACTTCCTTCTGTCATCTACTCAGAAGCATTCTTTCCCCCACCTGAGGTACGTTTAATGTTAACAGGAATCCTGTTGACCTGATGAATGGGAAGAGTGTCCATTAAATGACCAAAACGCCTGAAGCTCTAGGAATGTTAACCTTGGTACGCACCTCGGGAAGGTCAGTCCCCCTCTTGCTGAGGCAGCCAATAAGCAGAGATAGACACAAACATCATAATATCTCCCCTTTAAATGTAAATGCTATTTTTAATGCCAAATAGATGAGGAGCAGCAAGGAGATGAAAAGGAAAGAGGAAGATGATCATTACCACTATTGAAAGTGACTTCCACCACTTTCTTTAAGGATGCTACCTCATAATTACTACTGAGAAGAAGTGTAAGACACTGGCTGGCTGCCTGGGACAGAGGCTGAGCAAAGGGATGAATGTCTACATCAGGGAGCCTGCATCCATGGGAAGCCCAGGACTCTGATGGGCCTTCTGCCTGGAACAACACACTTCATTCTGCAATGCTGAGTGCTTACTGAGAACTGACACACACGTTAATTGCAGAGTACAAGAATTCACCAGTGTAAAGGGAGAGAAGGGTTTTCTCCACCAAGAAAGTCAATAATACGTCAGGCTCATTTTATCCAGAAATCCAATACACTTGCAGAGCTGCAGACTTTGACTTCTTGACCTGCGCAGATGGGAGAGGTGACATGGTGAAGAGGTGAAGAAGTGGGCACAGAAGCCAGACTGCCTAACTTCAAATCCTAACTCTGACCTCACTAGCCATGTAAACTTAGCAGGTTACTTAACTTTTTTGCAGTTTAGCTCCTCATCAATAAAATGAGGACTGGTGCCTTCTCCTAGGACTGTTATGAGGATTAAAGTATTTAATAAGAAGCTAATAAACTTAATGAAAGCAGAACAGTACTACATATGTTTAATAAAATAAATGTTTCAATGGAAGGGCAAAGAATTGAATCCAGAAACCCTCAAACTTAAACATAAGGTGGATGGCACAGTTGCCTAAATAAAATGGAAAAGATAAAGGCAATTTCTACTGGATTTGGCAAGTTCCCAAGTAAATTTGAAAAGAAATTTCCTATTACCTTTTTTTTCTGTGTTTTTACAGATGTTAAGAAGTATATGGCCTATGATTTTCATCTATTACAGTTGTCATACATTTATATTTATGTGTATATAAATAGACACACACTATGTGCTGAAATTCTCCTAGTGCATAACCTACTCTCTGAGGCATGTCATTCACTCATAGTGAAAAGGGTAATGAATCCAAAAACACATTAGAATTTTGATTCTATGCCTTTTTTGAGAGACCTTAGATAAATCTAGCTTTGGGATATGTTTCACCATCTGAATATGAGATGATCTCTCAGATTCTTGTGGGGATCAAATGAGGTAATACAAGCAAAGCACTTAGAACAGTGACTCATTTTTAAACAAACAAAAAGAAGTTAAATTGATGGTGTGAGACTTTGAAGACAGAAGGCACTGTGGCTTCCCTCATACTCTTTCTCTGGATCACTCTGGGGGAAGCCAGCTGCATGTTGTGAGGCCGCCTGCAACACCCTATGGAGAATTCCATGTGGCAGAAATCTGAGGCTTCCTGCCAGCTGTCAGCAAGGAACTGAGGCCTCTAGCCAACAGCCAGGTGAGTGTGCCATCTTAGGAGCAGATTCCTCCAGCTCCAGTCGAGCCTTCAGATGACTACAATCCTGGCCAACATACTGACTGCAACCTCCTGAGAGATCCTGAGCCAGAACCACACAGCTAAACTGCTCCTGGATTCCTGCTCCATAGAAACAGTGTGAGATAACATTCATTGTTGTTTTAAGCTGCTAAATTTTGGGGTAATTTATTACATAGCAATAGACAACTAACATAACAGGGGTTGAATTCCTGGTCTACCTACATTGGGACTCAGAATAATAACAAGATGAACCCACAAATTTGAGAATAAGATTATATAGAATAAGATGCTAAACTGAACACTACAGGAAACAAGACTGAGCGCAATGAGGTGATCATTCTAAGGTATGAAAAATAAGCTGGAGAAACAAGACATCAATTTGCCAAAAAGAAAGTAGGGTTGGAGCTTAGTGTTTATTCAACTATGCAGCAAATAAATAGGGCAGCAACTATGTGCTACACACTGAGCTAAGATATTGAGCCACAAAGACAATTATCTCCACAATGATTTCTGCCCTCAAAAATACACACAACACAAGTAAATAGAATTACAACATGAGTGATAAGTGCTCTCTGATAGTACCCTACAGTTTTTGGAAATTAGGGAAAGCTTCCCAGACAACAGAGTATCTAACAGAAACAGAAGGTTGGGGCTGCATTAGCCAAGCACAGAGGAGGAGGTGAAGTACGATGATCTAAGCCAAGGAAATAGCACATGCAAAGCCAGGATGACGAGAAAGTACAGCACACGACTGGAGGTTTGGACTGAGAGTCCAGGGTGGGGAGAGACAAGGATGGAGATGAAAGACAGGCTGGATCCTGTAGACCTTATAAGCCCTTTAAAGAGTCTGCACTACATCATAACTAAGGGAGAGCTACCAAACCGTTTGTTTTTTGGTTTTGTTCGTTTGTTTGTTTGTTTGATTTGAGGCAGAATCTCCCTCTGTCACCCAGACTGGAGTGCAGTGACATCATCACATGAACAGATCCATTAAAATTTTTAAAATGTATCTGGCTTTATCCTATTCTCTTTCATCTGTTTTAGACTTTTCCTATTTTCCATGGTAGATACTCATTTTCTTCCTCTTTCACCACACAGTTCACTGCAGCTTTGACTTCCTGGGCTCAAGTGATCCTCCCGCCTCAGCCTCCCTAGTAGCTGGGACTACAAGTGCACACCACTATGCCCGGCTAGTTATTTATTTATTTATTTTCACGTCTTAGTAGAGACAAGGTCTGGCTGTGTATCCCAGGTTGGTCTGGAACTCTTAGCCCCAAGCAGTCCACCCATCTTGCCCTCTCAAAGTGCTGGGATTACAGGTGTGAGCCACCGCACTTGGCCCCAAAGGGTTTTAAAGTCAAGTTTTGGTAGAATAAGAGCCAAGTACAACACCCTTCAAATGTACAGTGCCACCCAGTTTACAAGGCCTTCAAAGATACGCTGTCTCCTTAGTGCTAACCCCAGGTATGTGTTATTTTAACTCCAATGCAAGGCACAAGCAACTGAGGCTGAAGAGTTTCAATGCCTCACACATTAATTGTAAAAGGTAGAGCTGGGGCTTAAAAGGAAAGAAGGAAGAAGCAATTAAGGAAAGGCAAGCAGCTAGGGAACCCATCTGGCAGGCCGGCACAAAGAACAGTATTATATTTTAAAAGCCATCTTCGACTATTACTGCAATAGGACTTCCCTTAAAAAGCATGTTGCTACAGCGGTGTAAATGTATGTGAATTTGTGTAAGACCCACTGTAACTACAGAGAACTAGAAAGAATTCTAACAGGTTCCTACTGCTTTCTTTATAACAGCATGTGTCCTGAGAGGTGTCTCACTGTCCCTGATCTAAAGTAATATAATGATGACACATGTGATGGATACAACTCAGACTTCATTTGTGCCCTTCATAGTATGTAATTCCACTGCAGGTGAGACCAGCAATGCCTCCCAGTGACACAGCCCCCCTGCCCAGCTGACCCTGCCTGCCTCCAGCCTGTTACCCACTAGGGTGTGTTCTTGTCTTGGTGTGGAAAGAAAATAAAAGCAGAAGCATGCATGCTAAGCAAAAGGATGCTTTAAAAACCCTTAACTGGAAAAAAAAAAAAAAAAAAAAAGTCCTTAGCTGCATTCCTGAGAACACTGTTGATCATTTTCTCTGAGGCCCTTGATTTACATAATTTATCCAAGTATACATTTTCAATTACTTGTAAGAATTTCAACCAAGAATCTTACAAAACAGCAACACAAAATTCATTAGTCTCAATAACTGTTGTAATGAGTAGCAGATTGTCCTTATGGCAAATCAAATGTCTGGATATATGTCTGAGGTTTTTTTAAAAGCATATCGCTTCTCACTTTTCTTTAATACTTTAGTAGTGATAGAGGAAGAAAATGAGTATCTACCATGGAAAATAGGAAAAGGCTAAAAAAGATGAAACAGAATAGGTTAAAGACAGATACACTTTTAAAACTTTGATGGATCCATTAACATGTAGGCTAAAGAAAACTGCAAATAAAAAATGAGTTCATTTATAATAGAGAAATCCCTTTGATAATATCTTAATCCTCTAATCAGTCTCAGTCTCAGAATCACTAAAAATGGCCAACCAGACTTTATATGCAGAGCACCACCTAGGAGTTAAAAAATTGAACTAGTATCTGATCAAGCCTCTAGACCTACCTCCTCATTTATAAGAAATACAGAGGGCAGAGGTACAAGTTAAACGACACAACAGAGAAGCAATTAGCTAATTTCAGAATATGGTACATTCTCCAGGACAAATGACCTGTTTTCTCCCACAAATCAATAGCATGAGAAGAAGAAAAGAAGGAGCACTGAAATGATAGAGACAGAAGAGAGATAACCAAATATGACGTATGGACCTTGTTTACATCCCAATCCAAGTGAACCAACTATAAAAAAGACATCTTTAAGACAATCAGAAAACTTGAATATAGTGTGAGTAATAGATACTACTAAGGAGTGGTAGTTAATTTTGTTGGCTGTGATAATGGCATGGTGGTTGCGTATTTTTAAAAACATCCACTGGGTGCAGTGGCTCACATCTGTAATCCCAGCACTTTGGGAGGCCGAGGCGGGCAGATCATGAGGTCAAGAGATTGAGACCATCCTGGCCAACATGGTGGAACCCCGTCTCTACTAAAAATACAAAAATTAGCTAGATGTGGTTTCGTGTGCCTGTAGTCCCAGCTACCCGGGAGGCTGAGGCAGGAGAATCGCTTGAACCCAGGAGGCGGAGGTTGCAGTGAGCCAAGATCATGCCACTGCACTCTTGCCTGGCGACAGAGCGAGACTCCATATCAAAAAAAAAAAAAAAAAAAAAAAAAAAAAAAATTCCCTGGTGGCTGGCAAGATGGCCAAATAGGAACAGCTCTGGTCCGCAGCTCCCAGCGAGATCAACGCAGAAGACGGGTGATTTCTGCGTTTCCAACTGAGGTACCTGGTTCATCTCATTGGGACTGGTTAGAGAGTGGGTGCAGCCCACAGAGGGTGAGCTGAAGCAGTGTGGGCCGTTGCCTCACCCAGGAAGAGCAAGGGGTCAGGGAACTCCCTCCCCTAGCCAAGGGAAGCCAGTGTGAGGGACTGTGCCGTAAGGAACAGTGCACTCCGGCCCAGATACTACACTTTTCCCATGGTTTTTGCAATCCACAGACCAGGAGATTCCCTCGGGTTCCATACACCACCAGGGCCCTGGATTTCAAGCACAAAACTGGATGGCCCTTTGGGCAGACACCAAGCTAGCTGCCGTAGTTTTTTTTCATACCCCAGTGGCACCTGGAACACCAGCGAGACAGAACCCCTGGAAAGGGGGCTGAAGCCAGAGAGCCAAGTGGTCTAGCTCAGCGGATTCCACTCGCACTAAGCCCAGCAAGCTAAGATCCACTGGCTTGAAATTCTTGGCCAGCGCAGCAGTCTGAAGTCGACCTGGGATGCTGGAGCTTGGTAGGGGGAGGGGTGTCCAACATTACTGAGGCTTGAGTAGGTGGTTTTCCCCTCACAGTGTAAATAAAGCCGCCAGGGAGTTCAAACTGGGTGGAACCCACTGCAGGTTGGCAAAGCCGATGTAGCCAGACTGCCTCTCTAGATTCCTCCTCTCTGGGCAGGGCATCTCTGAAAGAAAGGCAGCAGCCCCAGTCAGGGGCTTATAGATAAAACTCCCATCCCCCTGGGAGAGGGCACCTGGGGGAAGGGGGGGCTACAGACGCAGCTTTAACAGACTTAAATGTTCCTGTCTGCTAGCTGTGAAGAGAGCAGTGGATCTCCCAGTACAGCGCTCGAGCTCTGCTAAGGGACAGACTGCTTCCTCAAGTGGGTCCCTGACCCCCATACCTCCTGACTGGGAGACACCTCCCAGCAGAGGTCAACAGAAACCTCATACAGGAGAGGCTTGGTTGGCATCTGGTGGGTGCCCCTCTGGGAAGAAGCTTCCAGAGGAAGAAACAAGCAGCAATCTTTGCTGTTCTGCAAACTCTGCTAGTGATACCCAGGCAAACAGGGTCTGGAGTGGACCTCCAGCAAACTCCAGCAGACCTGCAGCAGAGGGGCCTGAGTGTTAGAAGGAAAACTAACAAGCAGAAAGCAATAGCATCACATCAACAAAAAGGATATCCATGCAGAAACCCCATCTGAAGGTCAACAATGTCAAAGTCCAAAGGTAGCTAAATCCATGAAGATGGGGAGAAACCAGCACAAAAAGGCTGAAAATGCCAAAAACCAGAACACCTCTTCTCCTCCAAAAGATCACTACTCCTCATCAGCAAGGGAACAAAACTGGAGCGGGAATGAGTTTGACAAATTGACAGAAGTAGGCTTCAGAAGGTGGGTAATAACAAACTCCTCTGATCTAAAGGAGCATGTTCTAACCCAATGCAAGGAAGCTAAGAACCTTGAAAAAAGGTTAGATGAATTGCTAACTAGAATAACCAGTATAGAGAAGAACATAAATGACCTGATGGAGCTGAAAAACACAGCACAAGAACTTCATAAAGCATACACAAGTATCAATACCTGAATTGATCAAGCAGAAGAAAGGATATCAAGAGATTGAAGATCAACTTAATGAAATAAAGAGTGAAAACAAAATTAAAGACAAAGGAACGAACAAAGCCTCCAAGAAATATGGGACTGTGTGCAAAGACCAAACCTATATTTGATTGGTGTACATGAAAGTGACCAGGAAAAAGGAACCCAGTTGGAAAACACTCTTCAGGATATTATCCAGGAGAAATTCCCCAACCTAGCAAGACAGGTCAATCTTCAAATTCAGGAAATACAGAGAACACCACAAAGATATTCCTCAAGAAGAGCAACCCCAAGACACATAATTGTCAGATTCACCAAGGTTGAAATGAAGGAAAAAATGTTAAGGACAGCCAGAGAGAAAGGTCGGGTTACCCACAAAGGGAAGCCCATCAGACTAACACCGGATCTGTCTGCAGAAACCCCACAAGCCAGAAGAGAGCGGAGGCCAGTATTCAGCTTTCTTAAAGAAAAGAATTTTCAACCCAGAATTTTATATGGAGCCAAACTAAGCTTCATAAGCGAAGGAGAAATAAAATCCTTTACAGACAAGCAAATGCTGAGAAGTTTTGTCACCACAGCACCTGCCTTACAAGAGCTCCTGAAGGAAGCACTAAATATGGAAAGGAAAAACCAGTACCAGCTACTGCAAAAACATATAAAATTGTGAAGACCATCAACACTATGAAGAAACTGCATCAACTAATGGGCAAAATAACCAATTAACATCACAATGGCAAGATCAAATTCACACATAACAATATTAACCTTAAATGTAAACAGGTTAAATGCCCCAATTAAAAGACAAAGACTGGCAAATTGTATAAAAAGTCAAGACCCATCAGTGTGCTGTATTCAGGAGACCCATCTCACGTGCAAAGATATACATAGGCTCAAAATAAAGGGATGGAGGAACATTTACCAAGCAAATGGAAAGCAAAAAAAGCAGGGGTTACAATCCTAGTCTCTGATAAAACAGTCTTTAAATCAACAAAGATCAAAAAAGACAAAGAAGGGCATTACATAATGTTAAAGGGATCAATGAAACAAGAAGAACTAACTGTCCTAAATATATATGTCCCAAATACAGGAGCACCCAAATTTATAAAGGAAGTTCTTAAAGACCTACAAAGAGACTTAGACTCCCACACAATAATAGTGAGAGACTTTAACACCCCACTGTTAATATCAGACAGATCAACGAGACAGAAAATTAACAAAGATATTCAGGACTTGAACTCAGCTCTGGACCAAACAGACCTAATAGACATCTACAGAACTCTCCACCCCAAATCAACAGAATATACATTCTTCTCTTATTCTAAAATTGACCACATAATTGGAAGTAAAACACTCCTAAGTAAATGCAAAAGAACAAAAATCATAACAAACTGTCTCTCAGACAACAGTGCACTCAAAATAGAACTCAGGATTAAGAAACTTGCTCAAAACCACACAACTACATAGAAACTGAACAACCTGCTCCTGAATGACTACTGGGTAAATAACAAAATTAAGGCAGAAATAAATAAGTTCTTTGAAACCAATGAGAACAAAGACACAACATACAGACGCAGCTAAAGCGGTGTTTACAGGAATATTTATAGCACTAAATTCCCACAGGAGAAAGCAGGAAAGATCTAAAATTGACACCCTAACATCACAATTAAAATAACTAGAGAAGCAAAAGCAAACAAATTCAAAAGCTAGCAGAAAACAGGAACTAACTAAGATCAGAGCAGAACTGAAGGAGATAGAGACACAAAAAAAAAAACCCTCAAAAAAATCAATGAATTCAGGAGCTGGTTTTTTGAAAAGATTACCAAAATAGATAGACCACTAGTGGGACTAATAAAGAAGAAAAGAGAGAAAATCAAATAGACACAATAAAAAATGATAAAGGAGAGATCACCACTGATCCCACAGAAATACAAACTACCATCAGAGAATACTATACACACCTCTACGCAAATAAGCTAGAAAATCTAGAAGAAATGGATAAATTCCTGGACATATACACGCTTCCAAGACTAAACAGGAAGAAGTCAAATCCCTGAATAGACCAATAACAAGTTCTGAAATTGAGGCAGTAATTAATAGCCTACCAACCAAAAAAAACCCCAGGACCAGATGGATTCACAGCCGAATTCTATCAGAGGTATGAAGAGGAGCTGGTGCCATTACTTCTGAAACCATTCCAAACAATAGAAAAAGAGGGACTCCTCTCTAACTCATTTTATGAGGCCAGCATTGTTCTGATACCAAAACCTGGCAGAGACAACAAAAAAAGAAAATTTCAGGCCAATATCCCTGATGAACATCAATGTGAAAATCCTCAATAAAATACTGGCAAACCGATTCCAGCAGCACATCAAAAAGCTTATCCACCATGATCAGTTCGGCTTCATCGCTGGGATGCAATGCTGCTTCAACATATGCAAATCAGTAAACATCATCCATGACATAAACAGAACCAATGACAAAAACCACATTAATATCTCAATAGATGCAGAAAAGGCCTTCAATAAAATTCAACACCCCTTCATGCTAAAAACTCTCAATAAACTAGGTATTGATGGAATGTATCTCAATAAGACCTATTTCTGACAAATCCACAGCCAATATCATACTGAATGGGCAAAAGCTGGAAGCATTCCCTTTGAAAACCAGCACAAGACAAGGATGCCCTCTCTCACCACTCCTATTCAACATAGTATTGGAAGTTCTGGCCAGAGCCATCAGGCAAGAGGAAGAAATAAAAGGTATTCAAATAGGAAGAGAGGAAGTCAAATTGCCTCTGTTTGAGGATAACATGATTGTATATTTAGAAAACCCCATCATCCCAGTCCTAAATCTCCTTAAGCTGATAAGGAACTTCAGCAAAGTCTCAGGATACAAAATCAATGTGCAAAAAATCACAAGCATTCCTGTACACCAATAATAGACAAACAGAGAGCCAAATCATGAGTGAACTCCCATTCACAATTGCTATAAAGAGAACAAAATACCTAGGAATACAATTTACAAGGGATGTGAAGGACCTCTTCAAGAAGAACCACAAACCACTGCTCAAGGAAATAAGAGGGGACACAATCAAATGGAAAAATATTCCATGCTCATGCATAGGAAGAATCAATATCATGAAAATGGCCATAATGTCCAAAGTAATTTATAGATTCAATGCTATCCCATCAACCTACCATTGACTTTCTCCATAGAATTAGAAAAAATTACTTCAAATTTCATGTGGAACCAAAAAGAGCTCGTATGGCCAAGACAATCCTAAGCAAAAAGAACAAAGCTGGAGGCATCATGCTACCTGACTTCAAACTATACTATAAGGATACAGTGACCAAAATAGCATGGTAGTTGTACTAAACAGATATATAAACCAATGGAACAGAACAGAGGCCTCAGAAATAACACTACACATCTACAACCATCTGATCTTTGACAAACCTGGCAAAAACAAGCAATGGGGAAAGGATTCCCTATTTAATAAATGGTGTTGGGAAAACTGGCTAGCCATATGCAGAAAACTGAAACTGGGCCCCTTCCTTACACCATACACAAAAATTAACTCCAGATGGATTAAAGACTTAAATGTAAGACCTAAAAGCATAAAAACCCTAGAAGAAAATCTAGGCAATACCATTCAGGACATAGGTGTGGGCAAAGACTTCATGACTAAAGCACCAAAAGCAATGGCAACAAAAGCCAAAATTGATAAGTGGGATTTAATTAAACTAAAGAGCTTCTGCACAGCAAAAGTAACTATCATCAGAGTGAATAGGCAACCTACAGAATGGGAGAAAAATTTTGCAATCTATCCATCTGACAAAGGGCTAATATCCAGAATCTACAAAGAACTTAAACAAATTTACAAGAAAAAAAAAACCATCAGAAAGTGGGCAAACAGTATGAACAGACACTTCTCAAAAGAAGACATTTATGCGGACAACAAACATATGGAACAAAGCTCATCATCACTGGTCATTAGAGAAATGCAAATCAAAACCATAATGAGATACTATCTCATGCCAGTTAGAATGGCCATCATTAAAAAGTCAGGAAACAGATGCTGGAGAGGATGTGGAGAAATAGGAATGCTTTTACACTGTTGATGGGAATGTAAATTAGTTCAACCATTGTGGAAGACAGTGTGGTGATTCCTCAAGATCTAGAACAAGAAATACTATTTGACCCAGCAATCCCATTACTGGGTATATACCCAAAGGATTATAAATCATTCTACTATAAAGACACATACACATATGTTTATTGCAGCACTATTCACAATAGCAAAGACTTGGAACCAACCCAATGCCTATCGATGTTATACTGGATAAAGAAAACGTGGCACATATACACCATGGAATACTATGCAGCCATAAAAAAGGATAAGTTCATGTCCCTTGAGGGAACATGGATGAAGCTGAAAACCGCCATTCTTAGCAAGCTAACACAGGAACAGAAAACCAAACACTGCATGTTCTCACTCATAAGTGGGAGCTGAACAATGAAAACACATGGACACAGGTAGGGGAACATCACGCACTGGGGCCTGTCGGGGGGTGGGGGGCTAGGGGAGGGATAGCATTAGGAGAAATACTTAATGTAGGTGATGAGTTGTTGGGTGCAGCAAACTACCATAGCACGTGTATACCTATGTAACAAACCTGCACGTTCTGCACATGTATACCTATGTAACAAACCTGCATGTGCTCCACCGAACTAAAAGAGTAGATTTTAAGTGTTGTCACTACAAAAAATAACTATGTGAGGCAATACACAAGTTAATTAGCTCAAATTAACCTTTCCGCATGGTGGAAACCTTTCCAAAGATTAGCTTGAGCTAATTAACATGTGCATTAACTTCACATAGTTATTTCACATATTTCAAACATGTATGCTCTACATATTAACTGTATATAATTTTATTTATCAAATTTTAAAAACTTTGTAAAATAAAATGTTAAAAAGGAAAATACTGCGGATTTTTTAAAAGAAGTTTAGAGGAAACAAGATAGGTGAAATGATCAGTGTCAAAGCTGGTTGACAGCACTGGGGGTTCCTTTTACTTTTCTCCTTATCTTTTATGTGTGTTTGTAATTTGTCATTAAAATTAAAAAGAAAAGATAAGGTCATTTAAGGACCAATTTCTGTGGTAGGACTTGGTCTCATGGTGATCTAATCTCATTTGGGTCACTGTAAACTAAATGAACTTGGAAGTAAAAACTCTTGAAGTCCAACAAGACTACAAGATCCCTGGAATTGCAGATAGGAAAGTCAGCGACAAAGAGGTAATTGAGTAATCCGAGACATGCAGACAGCCTGTGGACTGCCAGGATTAACAGTCAAATTCTCAATCCATCTTTTTTTTTTCTCCACCATGTAGAAGATCAATCCCTTAATCCTCCTGGAATTCAGTGTCTTTATCCCTAAAATGAAAACACCACTCCTATTCTCGTGACTTCATTCATAATTGTCATGGAGATCAAATGATATCGTGATATGAGAGGGTTTTGCTAAGGCCCTCGGAACTGTAAAGAAGTTGCTACTGTTACTTCCCCTGTTCGGTTTCCCAGTATAAAACAGCAAAACTCAGAGTTCACCAAAAAGCGGGGAGGAGGAGGGGAGGAGTAATAAGGAACAAAAGAACAACAGAAGGGTCTTAATGCTGCCAAGACACACTCAGAGTACCCTCCCCCTGAATAAATCAAGATGATTTGGAGTGGAGCAACAATAGCTCCAAATCAAACCCACATAAAACGACAGCTCATCGTGTGTCTACCTGAGAGTAGCTTTCAGACGGGGCCTCCCACCTGACGCCAGTTGCCCTCAGGGGCACTCTCTTACTCCTTCCAGGCACGTCCTTTGCCCAAAGGCTATATGGCTCCCTGTTGGGAACCCAGGCACAATAGCGTGTGCCTGCCAACCAAGAGGTGTGACTTCTGTAATTGGCAAAGTCTGTTCAAGTGTCTAACCACCAGCTGACAGACACCAATGTTGACAGTGAGGGGTGGGGGTGGGTAATCTATGGGGGTGAATGGGGAGAGAGAGAGTGTGAGGTCTGAGAGGCAGAATTCTCCCATTACATTGATTCATCTTTTCCCTTCCCCCATATTTGGGGCTGAGAGATGTCAGCAGTGTAATTAGCTATTTCAGTAAAAGGCATTATAGTAAGAGAAGCTGGATGCCCATTCAGGGTCATCTGCTCTGCAGAGCATCTATAAAAATAACTCTAGGACCGTAAGGGAACAGCTGGTCCAGGGGAGCCCCAGAGGAAGGGAGGAGGAGGGAAGGCAATGGAAAATTAGATACCTGCCTTGCCACATCTACCATTCCATGCTGGCAAGCAATGGACCAGTGACGAGCAGGCTGAGCCTTGTTCCCAGTGGCAGCAGAGGAAGCTTTTCCATCAATAAAATGTGTGCCATGATTCCAAACACTTGCAAAAGAGAAGTCATGCATAGAGTGCAGAGAATCCAAAGGCTTTATTTCTTTCCTTCATTTGTCATTCAGCAAACATTTGTTTAGCATCACTCTGTGCCAGCTGCCAGACTAGGTGCTGGAGATCCAAAGGTAATGTGAGGACTGGGAGATGCAAGGAGTTTATAGGCTATTGGGAGGAACAGAAAAGAACAGTTTTGTTTTTTTTGTTTTTTTTCCTGAGACGGAGTTTCACTCAGTCGCCCAGGCTGGAGTGCTGTGACCCAATCTCGGCTCACTGCAACCACTGCCTCCTGGATTCAAGCAATTCTCCTGCCTTGGCCTCCTGAGTAGCTGGGATTACAGGTGCCTGCCACCACGCCCAGCTAATTTTTTGTATTTTTAATAGAGACAGCGTTTCACCACGTTGGCCAAGGTGGTCTCGAACTCCTGACCTCGGGTGATCTGCCCGCTTCAGCCTCCCAAAGTGCTGGGATTACAGGCATGAGCCACCGCATCCAGCCAAGAACAGATTTTTTACAAGATAGCTAAACCTTGGTTTCTGTGGAGACATCTAACTCAGACGTGAGTGTCTGAGTCTAGGTTCCCCATTGAGTTGTTGGGTAATCCTGTTTCTGCTACCTGATCTTCCTGAGCTTTTGTTTCCTTACCTGGAAAATAGGAATAAAGCTGCCTTTCCCTTATAGAGAAGGCTCAATCAAGTGAGATGTGTGAGTGAGGTAGCATTACGAATGGAGTTGTGCCTTTTTCTATGTCGGGATGGCTTGAGATTTCCAGAAAAATTACGTACCAAGTTTGTCTCTTTTGACTGAGGTTTGTAAGACCTCACAAAAGAGAAAATAAATACATGGCCTATCTTTATATGAGGGATCAATAAAGATAGGTATGTGGAAAGAAACAGTTGTCCAAATGATGTGTGTCCCAATGAACTACAAAATGCACACCATGGCAATAGCTACATTTACTTAGCATTTACTTCATGCCAGACACTATGCTATGTGTTTTACACACATACATGCACCTCATTAATTCCCCAAACAGTCCAGTGAGGATGCCAACTTTATTATCCTTACTTTATAGGTGAAGAAATTGAGACCCAGAGAAATTAGGCAACTTGCCAAAGGTCATGCATCTAGCAAGTGAGTCTTGGTTCAAACCCAAACTCTGTTTGACTCTGGGGTCTTTTCTTTTAAGCTCCCAACTAAACGATCTCTGCTGCTGGTGGGGAAGGACAAAACCATGACTCCAGGGAGTCAGCAGGGCACAGAACTGTCAGGTGGCAGGGCTGGAGGAGATCATCAAGTTCATTTGCACTCCCTCCCTACCTCCAATTCATTTTATATAACAGAAAAAAATAGGTCACAAAAGGATGAAGTGTGCTGCTGGGGAAGGCCACTCATAATCCCACAATCTTCCCACCAAACAACATGGCCTTGGCTGCTGGGCCACCCAGCAGAGCCTCTGGAAGAGGAATTTACAGGGAGTGACTTTACAAGGACCACAGCAGTCAAGGGTGAGCAGATGACTGCTTCTGGGCCTTCCTGACTCATTTCCTCCTCTAATGCCCAGCCTCCCATCTAGCTGTTTAGAAAAGCATTCTCCACTAGACCAGTGGTTCTCAAACTTTAGCAGGCATCAGAATCACCTGGAGGGCTTGTGAAAACTCACCTTGCTGGGTTGCACTTCCAGAGTTTCTTTTTTTGTTTGTTTGTTTTTAAGAGACAGGGTCCCACTCTGTCAGCCAGGCTGGAGTGCAGTGGTGCAATTATAGCTCATTGCAGCATCAAACTCCTGGGCTCAAGCAATCCTCCTGCCTCAGCTTCCCAAGTAGCTGGCACTATAGGCAAATACGGCCATGCCCAACTAATTTTTAAAATTTTTTGTAGAAATGGGGGCCTCACTATGTTGCCCAGTCTGATCTTGAACTCCTGGGCTCAAGTGATCCTCTTACCTCGGCCTCTCAAAGTTTTAGATTATAGGCATAAGCCACCATGCCTGGCCC
This sequence comes from Nomascus leucogenys, assembly GCF_006542625.1. Classification (NCBI taxonomy): domain Eukaryota; kingdom Metazoa; phylum Chordata; class Mammalia; order Primates; family Hylobatidae; genus Nomascus; species Nomascus leucogenys. Next base: position 98,323,754 of record NC_044383.1, on the reverse strand, counting down.
ATTTGAGTTTTTGATTCAGGAGCTGATTCAGCGCGGTGGGGAGGTTAGAAGAACCTGAATTTTTATCAAGTTCTCAGGTGATTCTGATGCTTCTAGCCCAGAGACCACACTTTGAAAACCACTAGTATGTAGCATTGAAGCATTGATCTTGAAGATGAGCAGGTGTTTAATACAATATTTAGCCAAAAACCGCTAGTCACTTCCTAATATCAATTCTCCCCTCTTTCTGCAGTAATAGAAAATCTGTTCATTTTTCTGAGCACACAGCCAACCAAAATAGAGACAATATTTTTTAGCTCCTTGTATCTGGGTATGACAATGTGATCTACTTACAGCTGATGGGATATGAGCAGTAGTGATGTGTAAAACTTTCAGGATGTGCTTTTGAAATGATAGGGCAGGCCCTTCACTTCACTTTCTTCCTCTGTGCTGGTGGAATCTAGAGCTGGAGGTAAGTTATCTCGGACTATGAGGAGGAAGCAAAAGTCCCTGATGACTTAGTAAAACAGAGTTCTTAAACCATCTTGAACTTAGATATGAAAGGAAAATAAACTATCTTTATTTAAGGCCATTCGATTTTGGGTCTCTGTCACTTGCAGCCAAACCTGTATCCTAAATGAAACAGACAATACCAACCAGTATCTTGGAACACCAGAAAGGTAGATAGGTAAGCTAAACTAGAGTAGTTAAACAGATAGATAATTGACATATTATCAATCAACAGTCAGAGCCCAGAATGTAACAGACACATGATCTGGAGAGCTAGATACATCACCAATCATCTTCAGTTGGTTTGGCCAAGGCTTAAATTTGCCAAAAGTCATTCAGCTGTTTCTAAAGATTTCATTTCAATTGACAATTATAGAAAATTTTCCCAGTCATTTTATTGCCTTAAATTATACCTATAATCTTCCTAACTTGGATTGTTAACTGATGCACAATTATGTTGCTAGAAGAAGACCAGAATCCCAGCAGATGATTTAAAATAAAAGTTAAATGGATGTAATTTGTGTTTATTTTTGTCTTATTGGAACCAAACACTATAGAATTGCCAGTGTCTATTTCACAGTGATGGTTTGAGGCAAGTAGTTATAGTTTCCCTTTAAATAGTCTCTTTGAGGAAAGTCAGTGAGAATGAGACCAAAGTTGTCCAAGGAAGGAAGGCAAGGTAAAAGGTCCTACCATGATCAGGTTCTGTTCATGCAGATTCACTTTCACCCATATGTCACTTTCCAAAATTGTGTCCCCTATGTTGATCTCTGAAAAAAAATCAAAGTCAGAAGAAAGCAAAAATCAGAGCATCTTGATGTTGATGAACAACAACAAAAAGTTTTATACCTTCTGCGGCATCTTAGAGTTTGCAAAGCATTTCACAACATGTTATTTTATCCTCAGCTGAAAGAAACATCATTTTTTTCCTTTTTAAATAAATTTCCAAGAGTTATCTCCTATAATTAAATGAAGTTAACTTTTAGAGTAACAAACTCAGAAGATTGCTTGCCAGCTCCACCTCAATGATACATGGCTCGTCTTGAGTTGCTCCAAATTGAGAATATTGGTTAATTGGATTTGGATGGAAAACATCGGGTAAACTGTTTTCTGACACTTCTGCCTGTCTTCAGAGCATAGAGTAGTGTCTGGCATATAGATATCACTCAGTAAAGATAGAATGAATAAATGAATGCAACATACATAGAAGCAAGTGGGAATTGAGATAAGCAATTAAGAATTCTCAATATCCCACAATCAACATGACTTATGTGGGATTACAGAGCTGACTGAAAAAGATCCTATCTATTCTTTTGTTCTTAAGTCTTTGGAAGAGCTGTAAGGTGATTAAGGATGACCATATTCGTGGCTGGCATTCAGTTACATGAAGTAATTATAAAGCAAAGGCATATTTACAGAAGCCATTGACAATGCTTACAGTATGACCAAACACCCATGCTAATTATAATTCATGAACAGTACATGGGAATACTTATTTAAAAGACTACACTAAGCAGTTTCAGGATAATCTTCAAATTTCTGCAAGGGTGTCTCTTGCAACACCCACTGTGATTTCATCAGATTCTAACTGTAACTTTCAAATTAGACTGTGGCCACAGACCTCCCAAAAGTGTGATGTCATCAATGGCAGATAATTTCACTGACCTGCAAACTAACAAACTAAAAATACAGTGTTTTTCTACAACCTTGGAAATTATGGTGACAAGTTGCCCTCCAGAATATTTAAGCATTCTCATTGAACATCTAAATCTGTTTTTATTAAGGTGTAGAGAAGATAAATTAATGGAAGGAAGAAATATACTGGAGAGTTAGGGAAAGGATGATGGTTGGGGTTACAATCCCACAGGTAAATGGCCATCTTTCCCCCAGTGCATTTCTTCTTGTGACAGATGGATGGGGGAGGGCTGTGGAGACACCTGTAAGGTGCCTATGGAATTACATTATGATTAAGAAAGTAAGCTTCATAAAAGAACACTGCTGAAAGTTACTTCGGGAAGGTACAAACCCATCAAGAGGGCTTTTTAAATAAAGAAATGAAAAGTTGTTTGGCTAGAAGATACCATTCTTCTCATATTCTTTTATCGTTAAGCAGCATGCAGAGCAAAACTCATCATACTCCAAGAACATGAAAAACAAGAGCACTCATTACAGGATGTTTTTAAAAATAATACTCAAGTAATTTTTGTATTTGTCAACTTGATTGCAAGCTATAAAAAGGGATTAAAATACTTATTGTGCCATAATTTCTTTATAATTTGGTATTTTTAGAGTCAGGTTTCTGAATGATAGAATCTAAGGGACTCTCAGAATTTAAATGCAAAATTAAAAAGCAGTTATACAACTAAATAAATGCTTACCAGTAGCTAGTTCTTACTAACACAAAATGAAACAGGTTTGGGTTTTCATCAGGTGATAGGCAGGCAATTATCTCAGAGCGGGGAAAAGCTTTGAAAACGTGGTGCTTTTAACCAGGCTTCCAAATAAGCTGGTGACCAGCAGCCGTAAGGAATCCAACATCTGGCTGGGCTCATGGATATTCAGGGCCTGATCCAAAGGGTGCAGTCCTGGGCAGGGGCCTACACTGGCAAGCACTTATAAACAAATGAATGAATGATCAGCTATGGCTTGGAGACCATTGACCGAGAGAGTAAAAGGATTTTAGAAGTCTTCCTATTTGGTTGGTGATGGATATTTCTAAACTTATTTGCACATCTGACTAACGACTAAATTTCAAAGTGACCCTTTCCAAAGCAATGGAATCATTGCAGTAGTTGATCCTAAAACCAAGCCCCCATATGCCTAATGAGATGCTCCTGCCTTAAGTGTAACAGCCCCCACCCCACCCCCAACTTGACTGCAGCTGTGGACTGAATGTTCATGCCACAAGATGCACCTTTCCTCCTCCTCACTTTCTCGCCTGGGTCATGCAGTTGTTTTGACACAGGAACCTAAGGGAAAAACATATAGCATTGTTCACCCAGGTGGTGAAATGCTGATGATTTTGCGGATTCTGCCCCCTGAGGAGACACTGTAGTTCAGGACCCTTCTGTCTTTTCCTGGCATCTGACACCCCCAGGCCATCCAGGAAAGAACCAGATGGTGCCTCTGGACTCTGAGGATGAACAAAAGGACAGATGGCTGGGGAGGGGAGGGTGGGAATAAGAGGCAAGACTTGAAAAGAAGGAGAGAGGGTAAGTTACCTCTGCAGAACTTAAAACCACCAAGCAGGTTCATAATAGGTTAGAATGTATTGCTTGAACCTGAGGAAATGTTCATTCTAGACATTTTCAGATTTTTTCCGGGGGCTCCCTTTCCCCTCCCTTCTGTGATACAGGTTAAATTCTGGGGCTACATTAAACTGTCAAAAATATACAAACAGCTACTGATTTTGGTTGATTTAATTTTATAGCTCAATAAAATACTTACCTCTGAGGTAAGTATTCTCCTTTCCTCCCCTCCCCACCATGCACCACTTAACAGATGAAAAGACTGAGGCTCAGTGACTTTCCTAACCAAGGCCTCTCACGCAGCAGGCAACAGAGCAGACTGGCAAATCCAGCTCCCCTGACCCCGAATCCAGGCCTGCTCCTCTAGACCATGATGAACTGCTGTGGGCTCTGCATAAACATTGATCTTTTAATTTGTTTGTGTGGCTGACTTTTTAAACATTTAATAGCGTGCCCACAGAGATCAAATCTGTATGGTTTTTCTACTTTTGCAGGAAGAAAAATGACAGAAAGTCATCTTGGACTTCCTAAGAGTAGCTTCCCTTCTGCAAGGTGGGTGGATTCCCAGGAATGACTCTGGAAGTCAGGGGCAGAGTGGGTGGCCCGATTGTCCAGAGAAAGGACATACAGGATGGCAGCCTGACCCTCAAGGGCACTGGAGGGAAGGGAGGCTCTGAGTTCTGGCTGGCCTGTCAGTTACTGGAATCCAACAGAGTGTCCCCAGGCACTTTTCTGTCCAAGAGGGACTTGGACATGGGCAAAGAAAGGAAAATGACTGCAAGTGGAGGGCACAGAATGAAGGATGCAGCCTCTTCTACATTAAGGGCCAGCTTTTGCTCAGCCCCTGCACCTTCCCCACGGCAGGAAACAGCCTCAACATCCTTGGCCCACACCTGAGCAGGGGCTAGGCCAGCTTCTGTGAACTCAGGTCATCTTCCACACAGCCAGCTATCAATCAGCAAAGAGAACCCAGACAGGCCAGGGCGCCCATTGGCCCTCACCAGCCCTCACAGGGGACACCAATGGGGCCAGGCACAAGGTGCCCAAGTGTCTATACTAGCCTTAAACCCAGTGGGAAGGAGGTGAGCACAACAGTTAAAAAGGAAATTGCTAAATATAGGATTTCAGTCATGGCTAAGCAAGTTCTATGCATGAAACACTGATCTTATACCTGAAGAATTTACCCCTTAAAAAGTGCAATACTTTTTCACCGAGGGTTGTGTTACCAGCTGGTTTGGGGGAAGAAAGGTGTCAAAGGCAGGTTTGTTTTGTGTAAGAACAGTTCACAGAACATGCTCACAGCTACTTGTGACATCACTGAGGACCAGTTCTGCAAAGTTTACCATTTTAAATTATTATGTATTTTTTAAAGTTAAATTATTTTGTGAGTGCAAGGGCAACTTACTAAACTATCTCTTTTCCCTATTGTCTTAGCCTGTTTATGCTGTTATGATGAAATACCTTAGACAGGGTAATTTATAATGAACAGAAACATATTTTCCCATGGTCCTGGTGGCTGGGAAGTCCAAGATCAAGGCTTCAGCAGATGCGATGTCTGAAAAGGTCTGCTCTCTGCTTCAAAGATGGCACCTCGTTGCTATGTCCTCCAGAGAGGGCCAACACTGTGTCCTTACATGGTGGAAGAGCAGAAGAGTGCAAAAAGGGCAGAGCCCTCACAAGTAAATCACTTCCCAAAAGTCCCCAACACTTACTACCACCACAATGAGGATTAAGTTTCAACACATGAATATTGAAGGACACTTAGACCACAGCATCTATATTCTCCCTTTCCCTCATTTTAAGCAAAGAGCCAGGTTTTATGACTTCTTGCCCCGAGAATCAAGGCTTTGCAAAAAGCAGAAGCACCATGGTGTCCAAGATTCTGTCTTTTGTAGCACCCACACCCATGAAAAATGTACAAGCAGATGCACGCAGCCTGTGCCAAATAGGGACAACTCTCCAAAGGAATGACTCCTGGGAGCTGGAGTGTGATTATAGCTCAGGCAGAGGCCTTCCCACTCGACAAGAGTCCCCGACCCCTGGACAGCCCAGAAACGGCAGAGCACTGGAGAGAAAGAACCAATGGGCTGGCAGAGTCTGTAACCACTGTGGGCTGTGACTAAGAGCCTTTTCTGCCTGGGACTCCTGGACTCACACATCTGGGGTTGAGGAGGGGGGAAGCTCTAAGTATGATTACAGTTAGATTTCCTGCCAAGCTGGTGGGATGCAAGCTTAAGGGTGGAAATTTTAGGCTAAGCATGGTGGCCCATGCCTGTAATCCCAGCACTTTGGGATGCCAAGGCAGGTGGATCACTTGAAGTCAGGGGTTCGAGACCAGCCTGGCCATCTCTGGTGACATTACGTTCTGCTGGCCTAGAGATCTTAGTCCCAGAGGGAGGAACGCTGCCACCAGGATAACAATATGACAAAAGCCTGTCTCTACTAAAAATACAAAAATTAGTCAAACATGGTGGTGCATGCCTGTAATCCAAGCTACTCGGGTGGCTGAGGCACAAAAATCGCTTGAACCCAAGAGGCAGAGGTTGCAGTGAGCCATGATTGTGCCATTGCACTCCAGCCTGGGCAACAGAGTGAGACTCTGTCAAAAAAAAGAAAGAGAGAGAGAGAGAGAGAAAGAAAGAAAGAGAGAGAGAGAAAGAGAGAAAGAAAGAAAGAGAGACAGAGGGAAAGAGAAAGAAAGAAAGAAAGAAAGAAAGAAAGAAAGAAAGAAAGAAAGAAAGAAAGAAAGAAAGAAAAAGGAAGGAAGGAAGGAAGGAAGGAAGGAAGGAAGAAAGAAAGAAAGAAAGAAAGAAAGAAAGAAAGAAAGAAAGAAGAGAGAGAGAGAGAGAGAGAGAAAGGAAGGCAGGCCAACAACAACAAAAAACCAAGGGTGGAAATTTCACTTGATTAACAAAATTCCATAGGTTTTGCACACCTAAATTTGAGGATTACAATTCATCTCCACCATGTAAATTACCTATAGTAAAGGTGCCAACCACTTTACCAATAAATCATACTGTGATTCATTATGAGGTATGGCCAGCTGGGTTAGTATTAAAGGACACAAGAATTCCTCAATATGAGGAGAGGGCAGTGGTGTAGGAACGGAGACCAGTGTTCCAGTTCCACAGCTTCTGGGTGGTCATAAATATTGGTTTTCTTGTCTTTAAAATGTGGGATTGAACTTGATTGATAATTCCAAAAGCATGAATTTTAGGGGGTACAAGGACAAACATTTTTAAATTTTAGTAATTATGTATGTAAATGTATGGATTAGAATATATTGCCAAGACTACCATCTGTGGACTCATGGAATGCTTTATCCACGGTCATGATATTCCACATAGCATTGCCTCTGACCAAGACACTAATTTTATAGCTAAAGAAGTGTGGCAGTGAACTCATGTTTGTGGAATTTACTGGTCTTACCATGTCCCCCATCATCCTAAAGCAGCTGGATTGATAGAACAGTGGAATGGCCTTTTGAAGTCACAATTACAACGCCAACTAGGTGACAATACTTTGCAGGGCTGGGGCAAAGTTCTCCAGAAGGCCATGTATGCTCTGAATCAGCATCCAATATATGGTACTGCTTCTCCCATAGCCAGGATTCACAGGTCCAGGAATCAAGGGGTGGAAAGTGGAAGTGGCACCACTCACCATCACCCTTAGTGACCCACTAGCAAAATTTTTGCTTCCTGTGCCCGCGACATTACGTTCTGAGATCTTAGTCCCAGAGGGAGGAACACTGCCACCAGGAGACACAACACAATTCCATTAAACTGGAAATCAAGATTGTCACTTGCACACTTTGGGCTCCTCCTACCTTTAAGTCAACAGGCTAAGAAGGGAGTTACAGTGTTGCCTGGGGTGACTGACCTAGACTATCAAGATGAAGTGGGTCTACTACTCCACAGTGGAGGTAAGGAAGAGGATGCATGGAATATAGAAAATCCTTTAGGGCGTCTCTTAGTATTACCGTGCCTTGTGATTAAGGTCAATGGGAAACTACAATAGCCCAATCCAGACAGGACTACAAATGGCCCAGACCCTTCAGGAATGAAGGTTTGGATCACTCTGCTAGGAAAAAAACCATGACCTGCTGAGGTGCTTGCTGAAAGCAAAGGGAATACAGAAGGGATAGTAGAACATAGTCATCAATACCAGCTAGACCACATGACCAGGTGCAGAAATTAGGAATGTTAATTGTCATGAGTATTTCCTCCCTCTTTTGTTAAGAACATCTTTGTGAATGTATACACTTGTACTATGAAAATATCTTTATTTTATGTCCTTTTTCCTTTATCATGTGACATAAGATTTATTGACTTCATATCAGCATTTAAGTATTGTTAACTTTATGTAATAGTATTTGAGTTGGGGATTGGTGAGTTTCTAGTTGTACAAAGGATAGTTGTATTACATTGGGCATAATTATGACCTTATTATTGTCTTTATTTGAAGATTATGTATGATTTCAGGAGATGTGTATGGGTTCAAGTTGACAAAGGGTAGACTTGTGATGGTTAGTATTGTCAGCTTGATTGGATTGAAGGATGCAAAGTATTGTTCTTGAGTGTGTCTGTGAGAGTGTTGTCAAAGGAGATTAACATTTGAGTCAGTGGACTGAGAAAGGCAGACCCACCCTCAATCTGGGTGGGTACAAGCTAATCAGCTGCCAGCGAGGCCAGAATAAAAGCAGGCAGAAGAACATAGAAAGATTAGACCCATTTAGTCCTCTGGCCTACATCTTTCTTCCATGCTGGAGGCTTCCTGCCCTTGAAGATTGAACTCCAAGTTCTTCAACTTTGGGACTCAGACTTTCTTTGCTCCTCAGCTTGCAGACAGCCTATTGTGGGACCTCACCTTGTGATCATGTGAGTCAATACTCCTTAATAAACTCCCATTTATACCTTTATACATCTATTCCATTAGTTCTGTCCCTCTAGAGAACCATATATATATATATATATATCACATACATATATACATATATATATACCACATGAAACCTGTGATTTCCCATATATTATTATCTGGATGTTCCTCTCTCAGACATTGGTAATGCAAATCATAAAAGCACTTGAATTATAGGGTTGTGCATAATGAGTACAGGATCCAGGAGCCTGATCCTCAACCATAATTGCTCAGAAGTAAGGTTAAAGCAGGTGCTATTCATCTATAACTCAGATTCTTATTCCCTGAATTCCTAGGCACAACATTGTATTCTATCAGTAATATGTCAAACTATTCTCTTCAAAAGTTGACAATCAATTAGTGCAAAAAGGCTGTATCCATGGACGTAAGTATGCTTAGAAAAAGTAGACAATTTATCTTTGCCTTATTCAACTAAATACATATGTGACTTGGATTTCTCAGTGCTGGTTAGGCAGCTGCAGGTGCTAGACCCTGGACATGCCTGACTTCAAAGCCCTGCTGTGCTTCTGACTAGCTCTGTGACAAGTTGCTGAACCTATTTAAGTCTCAGTTTCCTCATCTGTAAAATATGGGGGATGCCAGTAAATACCTCATGAAGTCTTTATGGGGATTAAATATATGTTAAAGCTCTTACTTAGATCTATACCTGGTGCATGGTAAGCCCACTATACTTGTTAGCTTTTAAATAAGTTTTAAGAATGTTTTCATTGACGTACAACCTCAACGAAACCTCTTACTCTCCAATTTAGCAACAAGTTAACAGTGGATCATAAATGGTTTCAGTGCTTTCACTGAGAAACTACCTAGAAATATATTTTTATAACTAGATTCATTATATCTTATAATTCATTGTTAATTTTTATGTCTTAATAATATTCTTTTGTTTTCATTAACTTATTTTTACAGTTATCCTCTATTTTTGGCAAGTAATACAGGTTTTCATTTGTGGAAGTGATATAAACTTTAATTTAAATAAAAATATTTTAAGGCTGGACTCACACATGTAATCTCAATACTTTGGAAGGCTAAAGTGGGAGGATTGCTTTAGGCCAGGAATTTGAGACCAGCCTGGACAACATAGGGAAACCCTATCTCTATAAAGACATTTTTTAGCAAATTAGCTGGGCATGGTGGCACACACGGATAGTCCCAGCTACCTGGGAAGCTGAGGTGGGAGGACCACTTGAGCCCAAGAGTTCCAGGCTTTGGTGAGCTATCGTCATGCCACCGTACTCCATCCTGGGCAACAGAGCAAGGCCCTGTCTCAAAGAAAGAAAGAAAGAGAGGGGCAGCGGGAGAAAAAAAGAGAGAGAGAAAGAGAGAAAGAGCAAGAAAGAAAGAAGAGAGAAAGGAAAGAAAAAGGAAGAAAGAAAGAAAGAAAGAAAGAAAGAAAGAAAGAAAGAAAGAGTATTTCAGTTTTTTTAAAAAGTGATTCCATATAAATAAAATTATTAGGTGAAACATTGTACAACGGATACCCAACTACATGTAAAACCATGGAGCTGCTACAAAGACTGGAGTTTGGAAACTGAACTAGCTGCTGCCTAAGCCTGCTTTCCCTTCTAGCATGCTATTTCTTCACATTCTGCTTATTTCTATTCTGAAAGATCTTTTGTAGTGTTTTACAGTATTTAATTACTTGTGGCTGGGAAATAGAGGAAAAGCTTAAAAGGAAAGAAAAAATGCTGTTTCATTAACCTCTAAAGCAGTATTTCTCAAACTTTAGTGTGCATACAAATTACCTACCCAGGCATCTTAAATGCAAATTCTGATTCAGAATTCAGGTCTAGGGTGAGGCCCAAGGATTTGCATTTCTAGCAAGCTTCCAGGTGATGCTGATGCCGCTGGTCTAAGGACCACACTTTGATTTGATTAGGCAAGAACTAGAAGTGTATATATGTGTATATATATATATATAGAAGTATATATAGAAGTATATATAGAAACATATGTATATATACACATATATAGAGAAATATATATATTTTTAAAAGCACATTTTTAAAATATATATTATATATAACGTATATTACATATTACATATATGTTAGATATAATATATATTTTAAAAAGGTGCTTTTAAAAATAACACATATTATATGTAACATATATTTATGTTTTAAAAATAACATAATTATATGTAATAAATTACATATATTATATATATTACATATAATATATGTTATATGTAATAAAATGTGCTTATAAAAATATATATTTTATATATTATATAAACATATTATATAATATATAAAATAATGTGCTTATTATTATATATAAAATAATATATAAAAATGTGCTTATAAGAAATATATAATATATAATATATTTATATATTATATAATATATATATTTCTTATAAGCACATTTTTTAAAATGCTAAAATCACTAATCATTAGGCAAATGCAAATCAAAACCACAATGAAATATTGTCCATGAGGATGGCTACCATCAGAAACAAAAGACAAAAAAACAGAAAATAAGCATTGGCTAGGATGTAAAGAAATTGGAACCTCTGTGAACTATTTGTCAGGGTGTAAAATGGTGCAGCCAATATGGAAAACAGTATGGCACCACTCCTCAAGAAGTTAAGCATAGAATTACCATAAGATTCAGCATTTCACCTATGGGTATATACCCCCCAAAAATTGAAAGCAGGGACTAGAAGAGATATTTGTACACCCATGTTCATAGGAACATTAGTCACAATAGCCAAAAGGTGGGACCAACCCAAGTAACCATTGATAGATGAATGGATAAAAATGTGGTATATACATAAAATGTGTACGTATATATATATATACATATATATATAGCGCCTTTAAAAGGAAAGAAATTATGACACATGTTACAACATGGATGAACCTTGAAAACACTATGCTAAGTGAAATAAACCAGTCACACACACAAAAAAAATACTGTATGATTCCATTTCTATGAGGTACCTAGAGTAGTCAAATTCAGAGACCAGAAAATAGAATGGTGGGTGCCGGGGGCTGTCGATAGGGGGAAAATAGGGAGCTCTTGTCTCATGGGTACAGAGTTTCAGTTTGTGATGATGAAAAAGTTCTAGAAATGAATAATGGTGATGATTGCATAACAATGTGAAGGTGCTTAAAGCCACCTAATTGTACACTTGACAATGGTCAGTATGATAACTTTTATTATATACATTTTACCACAATTTTTTAAATTAAGGAACATAGCTGAAGACTGTAATAAATAGATAGATATATCTAGTGTTGGTAAAGTTACAAGGCATGTGATACTCTTACATTATCAGTGAAGGAGGAGTGGAAGAGAGATAAATTGGTACAAGTTTCTGAAGGATAATGTGACAATATAATTTTGCCTACCTTTTAACCTATAAAGTTTATTATTGTGTAAATATGATATGTGCAAAGATTAGGCTAAAGAGCAATCCATAACAGTGCTATTTATAAGAACGAAAACATAAAAACTTCTTAAATATCCAAAACTATGGGATTGGGTAAGTATGGCACATCAGCTATGAAATGGAATAAATGCATTCTTTTAAAATGATATTTAGAAGAATATTCAATGATTTGGAAGTGTATGCACAATTTAGTGGGTGGAAAAAGCAGGTTACCAAATGTAGGTACAACATACATGTAAAAAACAATACCAAAATATTAACATTGAGTATGTAGGGAAGTGTATTCTAAGTTATTTTTCTTCCTTTTGCCTATCTATATTTCCTATCTTTTTTGGGTAAGGAGCTTTTATTACTTTGGGATCAAGAAGTAAGTAAATTTTCGGCCAGGCGGGATGGCTCACACCTGTAATCCTAGCACTTTGGGAGGCCAAGGCAGGCGGATCACTTGAGGTCAGGAGTTGTAAACCAGCCTGGCCAACATGATGAAACCCCATCTCTACTAAAAATACAAAAAAAAAACAGCTGAACATGGTGGCAGGTGCCTGTAATCTCAGCTACTTGGGAGGCTGAGGCAGGAGAATTGCTTGAACCAGGGAGTCAGAGGTTGCAGTGAGCCAAGATGGAGCCACTGCACTCCAGCCTGGGTGACAGAGTGAGACTCTGTCTCTAACAACAACAACAAAAAAAGTAAGTAACTTTTAAAAATAATTTTTTAAGACCCTGGATAAATCTTGGGACAAAAGCCTCTAATCATTCATTGGTCCATAGTGCGAGATATCCACTTTAAATTATTTAAAATGTTAAAGCAGTGAGAAAACTTAGAGAAGAAACTCTAAGATGCTATTCCTCTTTTTAAAATTAAGAAACAAAGTATACAGACTTATAAGTACACTGAAAAAGGCAGCTATATTATTTCAGATTCAGTTTGGCTGGGAGTAACAGTAGTTTGGACACACAGGTTTTTATTCACTTAAGCAAAATTTCTAGAGTTCTGCAGTTAGAACTGAAGCAGTGTCCCACCGTATCTCAGGGAGCAGATTTTTGTCTTGTTGCTCTACTCTCCTCAGCATTTAGCATTTAGCTCGTGACCCAGCACAGCTGTTGGAGCTCCAGCCATCACATCTGAGAACTGGAAGTAGAAAGAGAGAATACCCACCCCGTCACTTTAAGGACACTTCTTGGAAGCTACTCACAACGTATCTGCTACACGCTAATAACCAGAACTCTGTCACCTAATTGAACAGGAATGGAAAGGAGGTCAGAAAACACAGTCTTTACTGCATGTGACTCTGTATTCAGCTAAAAATCAGAGTTTGGTTACTAAGGCAGAAAAGATCTCAGGGTACAGCTTCCTGTCTCTGCAGCTGCCTCACTACCTACAGGATTGGCAACAGATTGGAATAGCGTCTCTCCTACACTACATTCGCCCAGCAGAGACAGGCACATCAGAACTCTTACCCGTTCTGACTGTGGAGAGTGGGAAAATCACCACGCTCTTCAATGTGGAGTTTATTTAAAAATTCTATTTGCTAAAGTTTTAAAGTATAATATATTTATCCAACGTGACAATGAAAGAGACGCAAACAGCAAGACAATTCTATTTAAAAAAAAACTGAAGGTTCCCATCTCCATAAATACCCAGTACAAGCTTTTGTAACCTCTTCTGATAATCACTTTTTACGTGATTATGTTCTTCAAGATATATGCACAGAATTAGAATCACTGTGCAATGCTGTTATATTTTTTCACTTCGTGTTATTTAAAATATGCTCTCTGCTCTCTCATATGTCCATATTGTTAATATATCTACCATTTTTCATGCCAAGATATTGAATCAATGTAGCAATTATACCTATGTTACCAATTATAGGACATTTTCATGACTTCCAGTTGGTTTTGTGTTTGTTGTTGTTTTGTCACACAAATAGAATAGCTATAAACGTCTTAGTGCAAATAAGCATTTCTTTCTTCTAAGAACTTCTTTAGAATAAATTGTCAAACATGGGATTATCAGAGCAAGGACCATGGCCAATCTGGTGGCTCCTATGTGAACTATATTCTCTCCAGGAAATTCTCTAATCATCAAGGTATCTACATCATTCAATGATGCTATTTTGTCCTCAGCTATGCCAAATATAAATTTCTACCACATTTAATGGTTTCTAATTTACTGGGGATATGGTGATATGAACTAAATCACTCGAGTCTGAATATATTTAAATGTTTTTTAAGCTGAACATCATTGATGTTTATTTACTATTTATGTTTTTAATCCCTTCGAGTCATATATCCATTCCTATTTTGCAATCTGACTACAATTAGAAACTGCTGTTGTAAATTTACACCAGTTCCTCTTATCTTCTGAACCCCAAATGTGTATCTTATCACTTTTATTATGAATGATTTTCCTTTCTGTTGCTTTTCTTCCCCCTGCTCCCCGCTTAGGGCTGCTTAAATGACAGTGAAAAATTTAAAGAGCAACATTTGTTAGAAGGCATAATGATGTACGTTTCTGCTCAACTGGGAGTACATTGTCTGCTGGGGCCAAGGTCTGGGAGGTATGTTTCCTATTAGAAGAAGCGGGTTCCTAGGTTCTCTCTGCTGCCCACAGAAATGGCAGGACTTGGAATGCAGGGGCAGCACAGTGTGTACTCAAGACAAAAGACAAGTAAAGGAAGCAGGATACTGTGCCCAGGCCATGCTAAGGGCCTACTGGCAGGCATTTTGCAGACCATATAGGTGGACTACTAGTTTTCCATGGGATGCATTCCTGAAAAAGCATTTTCATTTGAATGTCTGAAAATCACACATTGGGATACATGTTATGTATTTATGGATTGGGGGAAGGCTGAAAAAACATTGTGAATCCCTAATTATTGGGTCCTTAGATACTGCTTGTCTCAGGCCTGAGCCACTCAGTGAACAGAAGAGAGACTATTGAGCTCAACAGCTCCTCCTCCTTTGTATTAGGTTGGTGCAAAAATAACTGTAGTTTTTTGCCATTAAAAGTAACAGCCAAAACCACAATTACTTTTGCACCAACCTAATACCCCTTCTCTGATCCATTTACAGGCTCCCTGCAGAAGGTCATGATGCCCTCAGTCTTTACACTTGAACTCTGGGACACTCTAGTTACCTGGAGCAGAGGTGGCGCTGTTTTCTAACATGGAGACAGACACAACACAAACAAACATATAAAAGCTAAAATCTGAAAAAGCAAATAAATAAGCATGATAATTACCAACTTATGCAATAAAGGATATAGACAAGGTGACGTCAGAAAGAGTAATTTGGAGGTGGTGCTATTTAAGATAAGATCATCAGGGAGGCCCTCCCGGAGAAGGGGACATTTGAGCTGAGATGCAAAGGATGGTAGACACACAAAGAGCAGAGAGGGGTATGCAAGGAAGAGGGAGCTAGCCAAGACCCTCCAGCCAGTGGAGAGCTGGGGCCTTCAGGAACTGAAAGGCAGGAGGACAGAAGGGCAGAGGTGCAAGCAGGGGCCACCTCCTGGATGAGTTCAGAGACCATGGTGAAGCATTCGAATTTCATTCTACAAGTTAAAAGACAGACGTTATAGAAATATGATTGGACAAAGCAGGATTTAAAACGCTATTTAAACAATGCTATTTTCTGTCGTGTCTGCTGTATTCTATATTACATTGCATTTAACTGTACAGGTATTTTAAATATATAGTTTGTATCATTGATCCCACTTTGTTACAGGTAATTTATTCTATTATTTTAATAGACAAAAATGGTATACTTTCATTACAGTTGTAGAAGTACATTATCTTGTTTTCTTAAAGGTATTTTATGAATATTTTCTATTTAGTTCATATTAAACTCATACACACATTACTTTTGCTGACAAGCCCAGTGTTTTGGCACCAGCTTATCTTCCCAGTGTGTGCCAAGATGGTAATTTTCTTGATCTGATTCTCATGTTCAGACTAGGACTTGATAACCTTTGTAGTACAATCCCCTCTTCTTTCTTGGAACTAAAAAATGCTGAGAATAAACCAATGGTTCTTCAGTAGATTGCGCCTCCTGTTAATTTATTCATTTATTGATTCATTTTTCCCAGTCATTAACTCAGTATCTATTTCTTTAGTATCTTATGAGCCAGCTAATGTATTATCACTGGGGACATGAAGATGGATAAGATAGTTTTTGCCCTCCAGGAGCTCACATCCTGGTAGAGAAGACAGACACTAAACCAATAATAACGATGCAGTGTGATATGCTGTATAATTACATATGCAAATGCAAGGATAAAACAAAGTGGGGGCATAATTAATTTTCCTTGGGGTAATTGGTACAAACTTCAGAGTCTGGCATTTGTCTTGAGTCTTAAAGATCTGAGCAAGATTTACTGGACAAAGATGAGGAGAAGGTTATCACAGAAGGAGGAAAAAAGCGTGAGCAAAGAGGGGAGCTTTTTTTTATATTTTAATATTTTCATCAAAATAATGCATGCACGTGGTTTTAAAATGTAATTTTCAAGAAGAGAAAATTATAAGAAGACGCGTCTATCCCACACTTTCATTCCTACTCTACTCCAAGGGGCAACCATTATTTCTCCTTTTTTAAAAAATAATTTTTTTATTTTAGAATAGTTTTAGATTTGCAAAAACATGTAAACACAGTACAGAGATTTTCTGTATATGCCACACCCAGTTTTCCTTATAAATTAAATTAATAATATTAATATCTTAATAGCACATTTACCATAATGAATGAACCAATATTGATATAACTTTAATCCAAGCCCATCCTTTACCCACATTTCCTAACTTTTTATCTAATGTCTTTTTTCTGTTCCATCCAGGATCCTACAGGACATTTAATCATCACGTCTCCTTAGGCCCCTCTCAACTGTGGCAGTTTCTCAGACTTTGTTGTTTTTGCTCTTTCTCTTTCATGTGGGGAGAGTATGGTGAGCAGAATAATGGCCCTCAGAGATATCCTTGCCCTTAATATACAGAATCTACCAATACGTTGTTTTATGGCAAAGGGGAATTAAGATTCCAGAAGGAATTCAGGTTGTTAATCAGTTGACTTTAAGATGGGGAGAGTAACCTGGACTATCCAGGTGGACTCAAGGTGATCATAAGGGTCCTTAGAAGGCAAAATGTGAGGTAGAAAGGACCAGGGAGGGGTCCGCAGGAGTAGGACTTTGCTGACATGCTGGCTTTGAAGATGGAGGAAGGGAACCACGAGCCAAGGAGAGCTGGAGAAAGGCAAAGAAATGAATTCCCCCTTACAGTCTCCAGAAAGGTTCACAGCCTTGCTAAGGCCTTGATGTTCACCCAGTGATACCTGTGTTGGACTTCTGATCTACGGAACTGAGAGGTGATAGATTTATCTTGTTTTAAGCCACTTAGTTTGTGGTAATTTGTCATAGTGGCAATAGAACACGAATGCAGGCTTCCTTCACATAGTCCATTCCACATTGACTTCACTTTGACTGGTTAGGAAATCATCATCCTGTTGGAGGACTGCAAAATGCTAACACACTTCATATAGATTTTCCTAGGAACCGCTCAGTTTCTCCAGCAAAGAATCCTCCTGTCCTGTCTAAAAGGCAACCTGCATCCTAGGAGCAAAGAGAGGGAAAAGCACTGAGGAGTACAGCCATGCCATAGGCAGATTTGCAATTAATTCTCTCACTTGCAGCCCTATGACTAATTCTGGGCCAGGCTGTGCATATTGTCTCTAAACCCTGAGCCTCTTGCTTCCCATTCTCCA
This sequence comes from Nomascus leucogenys, assembly GCF_006542625.1. Classification (NCBI taxonomy): domain Eukaryota; kingdom Metazoa; phylum Chordata; class Mammalia; order Primates; family Hylobatidae; genus Nomascus; species Nomascus leucogenys. The sequence continues at coordinate 98,305,931 of NC_044383.1, read as the reverse complement.
AAGAATAATCAGCCTCCTGCCTGGGGAGTGATTACACAGCTGCTAGGGTTCTATGCCTGAGCCATAAGTGAGGTACATAGACTGTTTCCCATGTTAACATATTCTTCCATTTATTCCCACACTCTCTGCTGTACTGGATTCCCCACTTTCTGAGCTTCTCCAGGAGTCTACAGGACTAACTTATTCTCTCCTTGTTGGTACCAACCTCTTGCTTGTCCTTTAAGATATGATCCTCAATCTGGTTATATCAGACACCTTTCCTACATCCCTTTCCTGTCTTTTGAAATATGATTGAAATATTTCATCAATTAATGTCTTCTCTCCTATTCTCTTTGTACTTGCAAGCTTAAGCCTCTTTTATCTTTTCAAATATTTTAGCAGGATCTCTGAAAGGAGAGGCTATAAACTTCTGTGTCTATTCTTCTATCTTTAAATTCAACAAGAGGCAGAACATTTTCATGGTTAAGTTAGGCCTGCATTTAAATCCTGCCTCTGTCACATACTTTTTCTAAGACTTAGCAATTTGCTAACCTCTGGAAACCTTAACCTCCTTTCTGTAAAATGAGAACCTACTTCACTGGGTTGTTGTGAGGATCAAATAAAATATGTATGGTTGGCACGTACTTGGCATTCAGCAATTCCTTAATAAATGTCAGTAATCACCATCATGCAGATACGAAAGGATTTGCACAAGACTGAAAAGGGAACTTGGGGACATGAGGCCCCCAAAAAAGTCAAACTGGTGTTTGAATGGCTGACATGGCAATAACTTAAGAAGAATCTGTGGGCCAGGAGCAATGGCTCATGTCTGTAATCCCAGCACTTTGGAAGGCATAGGTAGGAGCATCACTTGAGCCCAGGAGTTCAAGAAGAGCCTGGGAAACATGGCAAAACCCCATCTCTACAAAAAATAAAAATAAAAATAACAAAAATTAGCCAGGTATGGTGGCACACACCTGTAGTCCCAGCTACTTAGGAGGCTGAGATAGGAGGATTGATTGAGTCCAGGAGGTCATGTCATAGCACTCCAACCTGGGTGACAGAACAAGACACCTTCTCAAAAAAAAAAAAAAAAAAAAAAGAAGAAGAATGTGCGTCAGAGTTCCAAGCTAGAGAATCCAGAAATAGCCAACCCGGAGATTCATTTCTTATCTATGAGGAATAGCTGAACCCTTGGCCCATCCCATGGAATGCAGGCCAGACAGAAGATTGAGGCCTTTTGTCTTGGGTTAAATGAAGGTTGCCAGATGGAGGTTGCTAGGGGAATGGTGCTAAGTGAAAACACACTATAAACTGTATGTTTTTTACAAGCAGTTGTGGTTCTCCTGTCCTCCCCGCTGCCACCAGACTGCCCTGTATGTAAGTTCCCTCAATGAACCCCGTGTCTCCTTTGCTGGCTCTGGGTTTCTTCTTCAGCCTCTTGAACATGATGTCATCCCTACTGAAGTCAAAAGGGGTCCAGCACAACAGTGTTATAATGAGGTAAACCATAGCAGTGACAGGTGGCTCAGAGAAGACAGGAGGCAGGGAATTCAGTTATGAGGCTATTTCAGTGGTCCAAGAAAGGCATGAAGCTATGCACCCCCCAAAATGGCAGTGTTTGTAGAAAGGATAGGATGAACTAAAGCTAGGCTTAGACAAACTTCTCAACCCTAGATGCAAGCTATAGCCCCCTGGGGAGTTTTTAAAAAATACTAATGCCCAGGTCCCGCATTGAGACCACTGAATCGGAATACCTGGAGATGAGACCCAGGCATCAGTGTTTTTAAAGGCTTGCAGATTTTAATGTGCATCTGGGCTTAAAAACCACTGGTTTAGATGGTAGAAGTCATAGGACTGGTCAAGTGATTGTCTGAGGGCACGAAAAGGGAGGAAAAGTGCAGACTAACAAAGTTTCTGCTTTAAATGGGTAGGTAGGTGGACCTTCGGTTTCAGGGATATGGTTAGGAGATAATCTATACTACTTCAAGCAAACTTTTCATCCAACTTCTTATGCATAGGAGGACAGAAGTTGGGATGGCTAATTAAACTGATAATAAAGTTTATTTCTAATTAACACACTACCTGTCCCCCACCTGTTTTGCCTTTAAGGAAAGCCAAATGTTGGAACATTGTTTCTCCCTAGTGCAGTCACAGCTGTAACCAGGATGCAGCCAGAGCCTTAAAAGGGTTCCAGGGAGGCAGGCACTGTGGGCCCACGTGGGAGGTGGAGGGAAGGGGAGGTTGCAGGTCATTCTCCTTGACAGGAGCCCAAACCTGGGCTTGCAATGGCCACAGTAGTTTTATTTATTTAGGATTTACAACCTGCTTACTTTCAAAAGGATTTGAGGTAGCTTATCAGATTAAGCTAAAGCACCCGATTAGGAAATCAAAACAGAGACCACCAAAGGGCCTGGAAGAATTAGCTGCTTCCAGGCATCTGAGAAGATCTGTTCTCTGTAACTGGGCCCTGATGCAGGCTTTGGGCTTTCCAGAAGACACTGTGGGTGGGTTGTTGGGTTTTTAGGTTTGACTCTAAAAAAAGCACACCCTTTTCCAGGAGGGACCAACTCTTTTCGTGAAACCAAACTTGAAGAGGTTTTAAGAAGGAGCTAAGTAAATGGCCCAAGGACTTAAAGTCTTAGCAGGTATAAAGCTCACAGCATGTCACTGGGAATCAGAAGCCTGGGCTCTGTACAAGCAAGTCATTTATGTTTCTTCATCCATAAAAAGACGGGACTGAACAGATACATTTTCATCTCTGATACTTGGATTCATTCATTTCTGATTAAATTAGAAAAGAAGAATAGAATTATACCTTCATTAGAATTTAGAGTGAATACATCTGTAAAGTTCTCTCAAATATTAATCTGCTGAGCTCTTAGTATGTGCTGGAGGAGTTTATTCATCATTGAATCTTTAACAAAAACCTATAAGGCAAAATTTATTCTTGTTGGTAAAGTGAGAACCAAACAATTTAGATATCAGACATGGGAAAGAAAAACTGTGTTATATTCTTAGTCAGGCCCCAGGCTAGCCTGCCTCAACTAGATAGGGGGCAATAAGGATTCCTGCAGGCAGAGCCAGTATTTTATTTAAAAGAGAGTATTGGCTGGGCACAGTGGCTTACGCCTGTAATCCCAGCACTTTGGGAGGCCGAGGTGGGTGGATCACCTGAGGTCAGGAGTTTGAGACCAGCCTGACCAACAATGGAGAAGCCCCATCTCTATTAAAAATACACAATTAGCCAGGCGAGGTGGTGCACGCCTGTAATCCCAGCCACTCGGGAGGCTGAGGCAGGAGAGTCGCTTGAACCCAGGAGGCAGAGGTTGCAGTGAGCAGAGGTCGTACCATTGCACTCCAGCCTGGGCAACAAGAGCGAAACTCTGCCTCAAAAAAGTAAAATAAAAGAAAGCATTGACTCTTCGTAACCATCTGTAACGTGGAAAAGGAATGAATATTTACTTGGTTCCAAGTCCTACTCTGGAGTCCAAGGGCCCTGGGTAACTCCAGCTAACTTCACAGGTGCTATATATACTTTATCTAATACTTACAAGAGTGATTTTAAACCAGGATACATTTCCCCATTTCACATTTGAGGAGACTGAAGTTAAATAATCTGCCCAATGTTATACAGATTGGACTCAAACACAGATTTGTGTCTTTCCCAAGTCATAACTTTTCCCTTTTAATTGTCAATGTACTTAATTGAGTCTTTGAAGTGCTATTCCTTTCTGCAGGAAAACTATTATTTTCTGTACATATCTTTGTTAAAACTAAGAGTATGGCCAAAAGATTTTGACATGGCAACCAATAATATCTGCTACAGTGTGTAATTCTTTTCAATGTTTTTAAAGGTCTTCAAGTCTATTCGTTTTTGTTATTCTCCTAAGTCACAAGTCTATGAGTTAGTTTGGGGCTGGTGGAGTTAATCTCCCTTGACCTTATGGAAAAGTTGAGGCCCCCAGAAGTTAAATGACTTGCACAAGGGAGTCAGCTGATAGGCCAAAAGCAAAACTGCTCTGCTCCAAACCCAGTGGTCTTCCACTGCGAAATATTTCCTCAAGCCTCATTTTCACATGAAAGATTTGTCCCGAAAAGGGGGCAATATCATGTGTTTAAGCAACTTTTTCACCTAAATCTATATCATAGAGTATCAAAATAATAAAGAGGGTTATCTAGCAACAAAAAACAAAAAAAAAAAAAAAAGGTAGGGGGTAGGAAGTGGTCCCTCACTGCTTAGAAAACGCTCAGGAAAAGTAGTGCAGGAGGTCAGATGAAGGAGTTTAAGCAGCCCAATTTCCAAGGCCAAGTCCAGCTAAGTCTACTGGTGAAGACCAAGTCCTTTTCCCTTGCTGATGGGTGGGCCAGGGTTGGGGGTCATGGGTAGGAGATAGGGAGAGTAGTGGTTCTCTATACCAGGAAAGGCATTGACCTCTGGTTTATAATCTACAGAGCCTCCATCTCCCTCCAAATGGTAGAAAGATCACTTTTCACACTTGATTCCTGTTTCCAGAAAAGGAACTTCTATTTTAGGTATTCAGTTATATTCAGCAAGTAGTATTTATATTGAACACCGAGGTCACCACTGTGCTAGTGTTAGAGAGAATTGCTATTATTATTATCCAAATGCAATATTATGAAAGTACAGTGTGCTACTATCAAATTCAATATTAGGGAAAGTACACTGGGCTAGCATGGCATTCAGAGTTTATATTCTAACTCAAGAAAGCAGGCCAAGAGGACAAATTTGGGGTCCCAGGAAAGGACCCAGATGAACTCTTTGGCAGCTTTAACACCTCTAGTGAAAATAAACAAAATGATTCAATGAATGCTTTACAAAATCAAGTGACTTGAAATTCTTCATATCTAGGAATATCTGAATTAAATCTAAAATGGTAAAGGAGGCCAACCACAGTGGCTCAAGCCTGTATAATCCCAGCACTTTGGCAGGCTGAAGTGGGCAGATTGCTTGAACCCAGGACTTCGAGACTAGCCTGGCGAAACCCTGTGTCTACAAAAAAAAAAAAAAAAAAAAACAAATTAGCTGGGTATGGTGGTGCACGCCTCTAGTCCCACCTACTCAGGAGGCTGAGGTGGGAGGATCACCTGAGCCTGGAAAGTTGGGGCTGCAGTGAGCCAAGATCACATCATTGCACTCCAGCCTGGGTGACAGAGTGAGACCCTGTCTCGAAACATAAATAAAATAAAATGGCAAAGGAGATTAAGATGAATCTTTCTGAGAGACAAAAGGGATTCTTCAGTTTACATTTCATTCCCAATGTGACAGCATCTTCCTATAAACCAAGAAGTTACTACTCTAAGTAACTCTTTAGAGTAGTCTTATGCATATCAGTAAGTAATTTAAGAGACATTTTACTCTTTGGGTAGTATCTAATTCACCTTGAATATAGGTTCTCATAATGCGTAAAAGAATATTTTTCTCCACTCTTGCACACTAGATTCATGTACCATAGTGAAGGTTGAGTGACCCGGTAAAATCACAAAGGATAAGCAAGCTGCTCATCTTTTCAAAGCTTTTTAGCATGGACTGTGTTTAGATACATTTTTTTAATGATAGTTTTTCCATTCGAAAAACTGGGTACGTAAATAAGCAGTGCTGAAAATGCATGGCAGCACAACAAAACTCCACAGGATGTTTGCAGTTTAGCTCTCATCACTTTGTCTTAGTATTTCTCTTAACTCTTCATGGCTTTGCCCTGGTAGTTTCAGACTCCAACTGGGACCGCTGCTTACTTTCTTTTCCAGATTTCACCATTCCAAGGAAAGAAAACCTCAGCCCTTGATTTCTTGGCATAATTCCCTTTAGCACAGCTCAAGCCCAGTTCACTTTATAAAAAGTGTAAACTTTATTTTATTTCACTTGAAATTTAGATGAAAAAAAATAAAATTCTAACCTTAAGTTGTATACACCGGAAATGATACAGAATTATAAGTCAGAGGATCTGAGTCTGGTCCTGGTGATTCAGCTAGAAGCAGTTGTTACCTTAGGCAATTCAGTTAGTCCTTCCAATGCTCATGCTTTTCTCTGTAAAATGATGGTCCTGAATGCATTATATAATGGACGCCCACCTGACCATTAACTATTTGGGTGACTACTATGTGCCAGATCCTCTGCTAGGTGCTGGGAAATCACAGAGATGATGAAGGCATGAACCACACCAACAAGGAACCTTAATTCCTAGTATCCACTGGTTGCTGATTGATATTAAGCTCTGCTGAGACAGGTGACAATGCTGCCAGATCAACCTGGTGACTATTTTTCTTTAACCACAAAAGCCATATTTTAAGAGAAAATGTTAACCTATTTTTCCTAACCCCAAATAAAAATAGGGCCATAATGTTAGCCTAGTATTATAATGTACATGTCACATGCAAAGATCCTGGGTCAGATTAAAGGAAAGGAGATCTCAGAATGAATTCCAATCATCTGCTTCACTTCCTGAAAGGCTCTCTTTGCTAAATATTTGGGGCAGCATTTCCCCAAACGTGCTTCATAGTACACTCGCTCCTCAGAACATTAGTGTTCTGTGAAAGAAGGTTCCAGCATGATAGAAGTTGGAGGAATCCTGGGCAGGAAAGTTAAACAAGTTTCCTTAGAGCAGGTGTTCTTGGTGCCTGTAATGTCTAAAGTGGCTCTAACAGAGCAAGGAAGCATGTTTTGAAGTGTTAACAAAACTTATTTGACCACAGAACTTGTTTATTGTTTTACAGAACATTCCATGGGACCAGTCCTCTATGAAATGCCATTAGGACACTTCTGAAAATGATTATTTATTTTAAAATGTATGTCTTTCACACAAAAACCTGTACATGAATATTCATAGCACCTTCTTCATAAAAGTCCAAAAGTAGAAAAAATCCAAATGTTTATCCACTGATGAATGAATACTAAAGATGTGGTATAACAATTACAGTGAAATATTTTTCAGCCGTAAAAAGGAGTGAAATACTGGTATAACATGAATGAACCTTGAAAACATGGTAAGTGGAAAGATGCCAGACACGAAAGGCCACATATTGTATGATTCTCTTGACATGAATTGTCCAGAGTAAGCAACATAAAGTAATGGAATGCTGGCTAGGGACTGGAGTGGGGACGAATATGAAATGACAGCTAATGGATATGGGTTTTCTTTGGGTGAGGGGTGATGAAATTGTTCCAAAATTATATTGTGATGATGATCATACAGTTCCAAATATACTAAAAATCACTGATGTATACACTTAAAATAGGAAATTGTTATGTGAATTATATCTCAATAAAGCTGTTAACAAATACATGTCTTTGTGAAAAAAAGGACTAACTGAAAAAGTTCAGGCCTATGTTTCTGTGGGTTATCCACTTACAGTTAAGATTTATCTTCCTAGTGGTGTGCATGCTATAGTGGAAGGAGCTGACCTGGTTTACAACCCAGTTGTACCATTTAACAATTAAGTGACTGTGGAAAAGTCCTAACCTCATCCAAAACTAGGAATAACAACAGGACCATTGTGAGGATTAATGAATTCATGTATAGAAGTCCTTTTGAAAAGCGTAAACATTTAGGGCTGGGCACGGTGGCCCACGCCTGTAATCCCAGCACTTTGGGAGGCCAAGGCATGTGGATCACGAGGTCAGGAGTTTGGGACTAGCCTGGCCAACATGGTGAAACCCCATCTCTACTAAAAATACAAAAATTAGCCAGATGTGGTGGAGGGTGCCTGTAATCCCAGCTACTCGGAAGGCTGAGCAGGAGAATCACTTGAACCCAGGAGGCGGAGGTTGCAGTGAGCCGAGATTGCACCATTGCACTCCAACCTGGGCGACCAGGCAAGATTCCATCTCAAAAAAAAAAAAAAAAAAAAGAAAAGAAAAGAAAAATGTAAATATTTAACAAATGCTAATTACTATTTTACCGCAAATAGTTCATAGAGTGCCTTGGTGCGCTGTGAGATCATTCAGCAAGGCTGTTTTATCCTTCAAGATAATAGAATTCTTTCATCACTGGGCTGTTAAGAGAATTAAATAGGTTAGTAACTCATGTAACTCTGTTAAAATATGCCTGACACCTAACATTCAATATTTATCACTTAATTTCTTATTTTTCTTGTCAAGATTGCTTAATAGTCTCTACACACTGTGGTTTTTTTCTTATTTCATTCTTCTCACATCTCCATCTTTTTGACCATATCCAATATAATTCCTCCCTTTCTTTTTAGTATCTCTTAGTTATTTATAAATCAAAATATCCTTGTTTTTCTGCCTTTCTTCTAGGCTGTGTATGTCAAATTATTTTCGTTGCTTCTTGAACACCTGACCTTTAACCCATTTCTGGCTGGTCTCCAATGTGTCAGCATCCTCTTTACTCATTGGTTCAGTTCTCCAGACGACGATGGTGATAATTAGAAGAAAGAGACTAAAAAGAAAAAAGAAAGAACAAAAATTCTTTTTTTAAAAACAGTTATTACCAATAGCAATAGTTTTTAAATGGCAACATCACCAAATATAGGTGCATGCTAAATACTGGCAGAGTATGTTGTACATTTATAGGTAAGTGCTAATGAACTGAGCCTAGACAAGCAGGAAGGATACTGTGCATCTCTCCAAGAGTCAGCAGGTTAATATTTTGTATAACTTTGGTCACTTTCTAGTTAAAACTTTATAACAAAGATACCTTACTAATCAAATGAGAAATACAAAAATACAGACTTCAGAAAGCATGAAAAGGAGAAAAGAAATAGGACCCATGAGATCTACTTACTAGTTTTATTTTCTTCCTTTGAAGACTAGCATTCAATAAAATCCCTTTTTGGGTCTATGATTCTAAATCTATGATTCAGGTAGGAGGAGGGTGAGGATTGAAAACCTACTTAGTGGGTACTACGCTTATTATCTGGGTGAAAAAATAATCTGTACACCAAACCTTACGACACGCAATTTACCTATATAACAAACCTGCACGTATACCCTTGAACCTAAAATAAAAGTTAAGGCCGGGCGCAGGGGTTCACGCCTGTAATCTTAGCACTTTGGGAGGCCTAGGTGGGTGGATCACCTGAGGTTAGGAGTTCAAGACCAGCCTGGCCAACATAGTGAAACCCCATCTCTACTAAAAAAAAAGAAAATACAAAAATTAGCCAGGTGTAGTGGCATGTGCCTGTAATCCCAGCTACCTGGGAGGCTGAGGCAGGAGAATCGCTGGAACCCAGGAGGCAGAGGCTGCAGTGAGCCGAGATGGCACCACTGTGCTCCAGCCTGGGTGACAGAGTGAGACTCTGTCCTAAAAATATATACATAAATAAATAAGACAACACATAAATAAATAAATGTTAAAATTTAAAAAAGATCCTAAAATAAATGAAGAGATTATAGTCACCATTCATGAGTTAATTCATTCAATAAACACTTATGGAGTGCCTGTAGTATACAGGAGCATAACTCATGCAGTGAGTGGTACATGAGAGGATACGTCACAAGAGAATACCTCACCCACACTGGTAGTTCAGCAAAAGCTTTCTGGTCAACATGACAGTGAGGAGCTAGGTCTTAAAGAAAATGCAGGTATTAGGCAGTTGAAAAGAGGAAGATCATTCCAGGAAAAGAGAAGAGCTTATGCAAAGGTACAAAGGCTTGAGAACAGCCAACACGCTCTGGGAACCCATTATATTTATAAACACACAGTACAAACAACATGGCTGGTATGGATGTTTGTGAAGGACACAGCACAATCTGCTATGAGTACCTAGTATATTTCTTAGTGTGTCATGCTGAGGAATTTGGATGTTGCCCCACAAGCAACAGGGAATAGAGATTTGTAAATGAACAAGTGACATAATCACATTTGCATTTTAGAAATATTTGGGAATATGGAAAAGAAGTAAGAGGACAGGTGTAGAGGCAGGAAAATCATTTGGGCGAAAAATGATAAGGGCCTTCCTGCCTCTACATTTGTCTTCTTATTTCTTTTCCATATTCCCGAATACTTCTAACATAGGTTGGTGACCTAAGGGAGACCATCCTCTTGAAGGGACTTAGCTGTGAAGGGAAGGAGAGAGGGCAGTAGCTAGAGGAGACATGATAGGGTTTTCTTTCTTTCTTTGTTTTAGGATGAAAATGTCATAAATAAGTCTGATGAGAAGGAAGAACTAATGGAATGCAAAGGGCTGAAGGGATATAAAAGAAAGGAGATAATTAATGAAATGAGTTTTACAAAAATATTCCTAATTAGAGTCCTTTAAATGGGATACTCCTCATGGGCCCATAAATTATTATATAATTTTACAAAAGAAATAGATTCCTTCTAAGCAGCACTTCAACTGTAGAAATCAAGAAATACTTGTGGTGTTGCTCTATCATCTATGAGAAATATCTATATACCTATTAAAGTGTCTTTATTTAATTGTAAAATGAGACTATGCCCATTAATTCTGTTTATCTTCTCTCCTACTCTCCCTCTTCTCTGCCATTCCTTCTTCTAAGCCATGACTTTTATTCAGGGCTCCAAATGGAAGGGGATGCATCTATTCCAAGCCTTTGTTCATTCTAACCCATGTGCTTTATAGCTTTCAATTTACATGCAGAAATTGAGACAGAAAGAAGAAATCTCAGCAAAACCATTCAGGTAGTCCTTGAGATGACTGCCTCAGGAACTGGGTGAAACAATGGGATTCCGGAAAGCAAGGCCTGAAGCTCCTCTTTGTTGTAGGAAAGCCATATTGCTAATCAAAAGAAAATTAGGAAAAACCAGGAGCAGAAAAAGAAAGAAGAAGAAGAAATCCAATAAAAGGCATTCAGGTTTGTAGCACTGTGCTCAAATTCAAATTCTCCTGCTTCTAAGCAGTCACCATCATATTGTCCATCTTTCTATCTGAATGAACATAGCTGGCATTTGAGTCTTGGAATAGGGCAGAGGAAACTCTAGAAAAAAAATTTCCTTTACTCCTTTCTGTTTACCTCGCTTTATGTTAAGTGGCAAAGTAGTTCATTTTAAAAATTAGAACACTCAATAGCTTAAAAGCTGAATGCTAGTTTTTAAAAATAAAAATTATATACAGATTTTATTAAAAGCTCTAACAGAACAGAGGGTATTAAGCAAAAGATAAAATTCCCTCCAGCCTGTCATTGCCCTAGGACCCCTCCCCAGAGGTAATCATTGACAGTAGTTAATTGGGTATCTTGCCAGAAATTCCCTAAGCATGCATGAGCAAAAATATGATTACATTTCATTTGAAAGGAAGACGATGGCAGTTATGATCACTTGGTCCCTATGCTGCCACAGTCCTGGGCTTTTGTTTCTAAATCTTTCAAGTAAGTAGGTCTTTAGTAGGTCTTTTTTTTTTTTTCTTTTCCAATTGAATTAACTAAAATGGGCATACCAACTGCACATTATAGTCTTGATTTGGTAGTGATAAAGTCCAAAGTAGGTGTTAGAAGTGCTAAGAGGGAACTTCAACCCTCTGATCCTCCTCTTTCTCCTCCAAAAAGGAAAAGCAGCTTTGAAAAGTGCAGCCCCTGCCGAGGTCCATCTCTGACCGCCTCCAGGCTTCTCTCTAGAAGCTCTGTCCTTTTCCCAGCTGGAGCCCCTCCTCCTTGGATGGGGCAGGCATCCTGCTGCTGCTGGCTGAGCGTTCGTTAATGAGTATCCAGTTAAATAGAAAGCCGAAATCCTCTTTTCTGAAGACAAGAGAGGATAGACTTGAGGTAGAAAACATCATGAACTAGAAAGTAAATGAGGAGGAATCAGTTTGACTTTAAATAAGAAGAAGAATCTTCTTAAAAATTCTGGCAATGATCTGCCGTTTCCCCACGTATCAATTTTCACGGATCCGCTGTCTGAGAGAGCTCTCTTTCATCACATTACAGAGCTACAATACTGCTTTAAATGTGCAAATCTGTGCATTTGCTTGCTTCTGTTGACAAAAGATAACCCTCCTACTGTTTCAGCTTCAGCCTTTCCAGTCCTCAGTGACCTGAGCAAGTAAATGAGCAAAAGGGGTACATAGACTCCTACTTTTTGGCATCGACCCAATTTTCCAATCTTCAAAATTCTCAGCCAGTTTCCCTCTCCTCATCACTGCATTGTGCTACTTGAAAGACACAGTGAAAATAGCTATGTAACACAAAGAAAGAAAGAACACACACCATGGGGTTAGCGAAGAGGAAACCCTCTTAATAGATTTCAAAAGAATAAATCCTGGAGCAATGCTGAGTCTTAAAAGATTTACCAGAAATGTAGGCAGAACTCCAAGAGTATGAGGCTGGAAAAAAGTAAGATATTGGGCACTGTAAGATAGAAGATAAGGAGAGGAGAAATCCCCAATGAACTAATAATCAAATTCATGTATGGCCTCTTGTTAACGAGAATCCTACCAAGAATCCCAAGATTGAACCTGGTTACTCTGCTAGTTGTAGTAAATATGATGTAGTGCTTGTTAAAGTAATCTGTAAAACCTTATTTCTGAAGTAGTTTCATGTACTCTTGGCCTTTCGGGTAGCCAAATCCTGCACAAAGTCAGAACTTTCTAGTAGTTTTTTTCAATCAAATATTTTCTATAGTAGTATTGCCTGGTTTGTCTTACATTCTGGCAATACTTTCCCAGAAACATTGAAATCTATAGATTGATTGGACCACAGCAGTGTCCTCAGTAATTTTTCTCTGAGTTTGTTTTATAACTTAGCCAGTCTGTTATTGTTGGCTATCACAGTTTTTTTCCAATATTTCACTATCATACATGATACGGAGACAAAAAAATACAGCCATTTTTGCACAGATCCATGACTGTTTCCTCAGATGTGTTCTTAGGAATGAAATTGCTGGTCAAAATGGTTAATACAAAGCTAAGTCCAAAAATGTCATGTAAATTTACCATCTCTTTATAGTAGTTTGGAGGAGAGCACATCCCTCCCTGACTTTGAAAATATCCAGTATTTTGCCAATTTGATAGAAATTGTTTTAAAAAAGATTTCCCTTTTCTACTTGAATTTGCTTTTCCATGTGGTGAAATGCTTTTTCGTTTGTTTGCGGACTTTTGTGTTTTGGTCTTGAGCCATGCGTATTGCAGCACCCCCTTCAGAACTAAACCTCCTAAAAAGCTCACATACTCTCTGTGTCCACTTCCTCACTGTTCCTTGATGTCTTAGCCCACTCCCCCACCAATCACCAATGACTTCTACTTCACGAAATCCCGGGTGCATTTTTCTGATCTCATTTCCCTAGATCTTTGGCTAATATTTGACAACATTTACAATTTCCACTTGAAAACACTCTCCTCACGCCTTCTCAGATATCATATCTGACTGGTTTTCTTTCTGCCTCTCTATCTGTTCCTTCTTAGTCTTCTCCTCTACCTGACCTCTCATGGCCCAGTCCTAGGTCCTCTTTCTAAGTGAGCTCATTCGTTTCCCATGACTTTAATTACCACAGATATTAATTACCTCATTTATAACTCCAACCCAAACTTCCCCCCCCACCAGGCTCCAGACTCATACATTCAACTGATAATAACATCTCTGCTTGGATGTGTCTCAGGAATCTCAACTTTAACATGTTCTAACACAAACATCAGCTCTCCTTGCTTTTCTCCCAGACTTCCCTGTCACAGAAAATGTCATCAGCATTTTCAGAGCTACTTAGGTCAGAAACCTGAGGGTTATTCTTGGTTGCTCCCTCACCTTCCTTTCCCACTCATAAACCAGTCCTATTGTTTCTCTTTCTAAAATATATCTTTTTTTAAACTTTTAAGTTCAGGGGTACATGTGCAGGTTTGTTACATAGGTAAACTTGTGTCATGGGGGTTTGTTGTACAGATTATTTCATCATCCAGGTATTAAGCCTCGTACCCATTAGTTATTTTTCCTGATCCTCTCCTTCTACTGACCCTTAACCCTCTGGTAGGCCCCATTGTGTGTTGCTTCCCTCTATGTGTCCATGTGTTCTCATCATTTACCTCTCCCTTGTAAGTGGGAACATGCAGTATTTGGTTTTCTGTTCCCACATTAGTTTGCTAAGGATAATGGCCTCCAGTTCCATCCATGTTCATGCAAAGAACATGATCTCGTTCTTTTTTTATGGCCGTATAGTATTCCATGGTATATATGTACCACATTTTCTTTATCCAGTCTACCACTGATGGGCATTTAGATTGATTCCATGTCTTTGCTATTGTGAATACTGCTAAAGTGAACATACACATGCATGTCTTTATGATAAAATGATTTATATTCCTTTGGATACATCCCCAGTAATGGGATTGCTGGGTCAAATGGTAGTTCTGTTTTAGATCTTTGAAGAATCATCATCCACACTGGTTGAACTAATTTACACTCCCACCAACAGTATATGAACATTCCTTTTTCTCCACAACCTCACCAGCACCTGTTATTTTTTGACTTTAGCCATTCTGACTGGTGTGAGATGGTATCTCATTGCAATTTAAATTTGTGTTTCTCTAATGATCAGTGATGTTGAGTTCTTTTCCATATGCTTATTGGCTGCATGTATGTCTTCTTTTGAAAAGTATCTGTTCATGTCCTTTGCCCACTTTCTAATGGGTTGTTTGATTTTTTTCTAGTAAATTTGTTTAAGTTCCTTATAGATGCTAGATATTAGAGTCTCGTCAGACACATAGATTGCAAAATTTTCTCCCATTCTGTAGGTTGTCTGTTTACTCTGTTGATAGTTTCTCTTGCTGTCAGCAGCTCTTTCCTTTAAACAGATCCCATTTGTCAAATTGTGCTTTTGTTGCAATTGTTTTTAGCATCTTCATCTTGAATGCCCATTCCTGTGTCCAGAATGGTATGCCTAGGTTGTCTTCCAGGGTTTTTATGGTTTGGGGTTTTACATTCAAAATATATCTTGACCCATCTACTCCTCTCCCTCTACTCTATAAACCTCAGTCACAGTCAACATTACCTAGGCTAGTCTAAACCCCACCACAGTTTCCCATCTGGCCACCCTGTTCATACTCACATCCCTCCAATCTGTTGTCCGTGAGCATTCACAAAACATTTTTTTTTTAATGTAAAGTTTGATCAGGTTATTTTCCTGCTTAAAGCCCTTTATTGGATTCCCATAATTTATAAAGTTTCAAACTAGTTATCATGATTTAGAAAGCTCTGCATAATTTGACCCTTACCCATCTTTTCAAGCTCATTCCTTACCACTCTGCTTGCCCTCTCCCTTTCCACCCAGGCCTCCTTTCTGTTTCTTGTATCACTAAGCGTTTGCCACCCCAGGGCCTTTGCACATGCTGATTCCTCTTACTGGAATGCTCTTTTCACTTCCTCCCACTGTCTTACCTAGCAAGCTCCTTCTCATCCTAAAGGGCTTAGGCCTTTCCTGACCACTCTATCAAAGTACTTCCCTTCTGTATTCTCTGTTACTCTGCCTTATTTGATCCCCTCATAGTACTTATGACAGTTTGTAATTACAGATATATTTGTTTCTTATGAGCTATGTCTCACCTATTAGACTCTAAGATCTGGGAGACCAGACATGATGTCATTTTTTTCACCAGCATATACTCATTGCCTAGCACAATGCCTCCCATATAACAGGCTCTCAAGAAATATTAGTTAAATAATGGGTGAATGGCTACTTTGCCCAGTTAAATTTTTATTGGTGTTTTAATATTTTCTTGTTGATATTCAATAATTTCAAGCACTGCATATATTAAGTATATTAATCCTTTCCCTTTTGTCTTTTATTCTGTTTTATTCGGGCCTAGATGCTTTCACTTTTATGTACTCAATTCTACCATTTCTTTCCTCTCAGATTCTATCTTGGGTGTCAAGCTTAGGCAGGACTTTCCCATTCTGAGAGCCCATAAATATTAACCTTCATTTTATTCTGTTTGGTACTTAATATTTTTATTTTATTTACATTTCAATCTTAAATTCATATGGAATCTGTTCTACTATATGACATGATGTAAGATTTAACTTATCCCAACAATATTTATTCAATATTCCTTTCATTTATGGCTTATGTGAAATGTCAGATGTAATATATATTACACACTTATAAACATTTGGGTGTGTTCTTGCAATTTTTAGGATTTCTGTGCTTGTCTTTACTTGTCTTGCACCAGTACTACTCTATTTTATTATCTGGTAAGAGCAATACCCTCTCATTATTTAAAGAATTCTCAAGGGTAACACTGACTACATCCAAGTTTTCAAAAATTTTTTATCTGTTCTTATTCATTTTTTTGCTTCCAGATAAACTTAAAAGAAAAAAAAAAGACCCAGTAGAATTCTAATTGGAATTGAATTTGATTTATAGTTTAATTTGGGAAAATTGAAATCTTAACATTATTAAGTCTTTCCTCCCAGGAACTTGGTCCATCTCTCCATTTAAATCTTTTTTATGATTCTCAGTAAAAATGTATGGTTTTTCCATGTAGATCCTATTCTTTTTGGGTTAACATGGTAGACTCTGCCAGTGACTGACTTACCAAATACCCTCCCACTTGCCAGGGCCGCTCCCAGTCCATCCCTGCGCTCTATGAGGGATCTTTTCTGGCCACTGGGATGTTAGCAGGGTAAGCTGGAAATCTGGAGTTTATGTCCCTAGAAATAGCCTCTAACCCATAACAGTGGGGAATTATGTGGGTACGATTGTTAATTTCATGTGTCAGCTTGACGTGGACATGGGGTGCCCAGATTAAACATTATTTCTAGGTGTGTCTGTGAGGGTGTCTGCAAGTGAAATTAGCATTTGAATTAGTTGACTGAGTAAAGCAGATTGCCCTCTCTAATGTAGAAGGGCATTATCCTATCCCTTGAGGGCCTGAATAGAACAAAATGGTAGAGGAAAAGGGTATTCACTGTCTCTTCCTGACTGCTGAGCTGGGACATCAGTCTTCTCCTGCCCTTGACTGGGACTTGTATCATTAGCGCTCTTGCTTTCAGAACTATATCACCAGCTTTCCTGGGTCTCCAGCTTGCACATAGTAGATCATGGGATTTCTCAGCCTCCATAATCTCATGACCCAATTTCTTATAGTAAATCATATACATATGTGCGTCCTGTTTCTGTGTAGAACACTCACTAATACAGTGAGTGAACATCCGGCTTCCTCTGCCTTCTGCTGGAATGACTGTGATGTATACTCACAGTGTCTCCCGGAGGGGACTCGGTGAGGTGACACTCTATTTGCCCCCAGGAGTGCTGGCTTCATAATGCGCCGTCTGTGGACTTCCTTCTCTTCCTACCCTCATTCCCAGACTGGGTTTCCTGGGTTCACTTTTCAACAAACAACTCTAACACTCCTCTTTGTCTCAGGGTCTACCACTAGGAGAGCCCAAACCAAGATGTGACCGCTAGTTATTTTTGGTTGCCATTGTAACCAAAGGACTTTTAAAAATTATAATTTCTCACTAGATATATAGGAAAATTATTGATTTTTTTGTCTGTGGCATTTCCCATATATACAAATAATAATATATTCAAACTCAAGTTTTTGGTGTGCAAAAATTAGTATTGTTAAGTTGTTTTACATATATACTCTTACACGCTGCAAATTACTATATATTCTATATATCTATACAGAAATAGCATCTAGAGTTGTATACAAAACCCCTCATGTATGCAGCACTTCAGGGGCAATTTGGATAATTTTCAAAGGTGATTTTGACTATGCACAACTTTCACCTAACTCACTGTTTTTGGAACCCATCCTCAAGATCTTTGGCAACTGGCTCCATATTGAATTCACTTATTAGTTTTAATAGTGTTTCAATTGATTCTCTTGGTCTCTCCAGGTAGACAATTACATTAACAGGAAATAATAGAATTTTGTCACCATTTTGTCATTTATATTTATGGTTTCTTCTTTTTGTCTTACTACATTTACTAGAATTTTCAGAACAATGTTAAGTATTAGCGGTGAAAAGGGTGTCTTTGTCTAATTTCAATTTTGAATAGAAATTGAATGTTCCCCTTTTTATTGAAAGACAGACAGAAAGAGTTTGGGGAATGCCTATGGCTTATCCAAAGCCAATTCATTGAAATAAACGATAAATGAAATGCAGGATGAAATAAATTTCAGTTTTGCTTCTGTATGAAATATTTTCTGATTTTTCGACAGACCATTCTTAGTAAATTTGATTCTCTTGGGGTAAAATGAATTTAATTTCTGTAAGCTCATGAATAATTTATGTCTATTTGAGATCTCTTCTGGCTGCCATTGGGTGGTTGACCTTGATTTGCAAGCTAGAAAAATTAAACCTCTAATATGTAACAGAGATTTGAGTTTCTATACCTGTACTTGCCAAATTCACATATCCCAAGTAACTATTTCTGCTCTTTTTGGTTCAGACAGCCAGTCCCAGGTATTTTCACATATATATACAAGATGTATCTATGTAAAAATATACATATATTTATATAGAGATAAATACATACATAAACATAGATTATATATTATAAACTATATCTGTGTGAGTTCATTTTGAACTCACTACAATATCCTAATATCTAGCCAATACATGTGTTCTTATGTTCAAGGTAGACGGATATGTTTATAAATGTACAAAATGATGTATGTGTAAGGACAAGAATTTCAGCATGTTTGTAATCACAAAAGATTGGAAACATCTTATATGTCCATCAATAGGCAACTAGTTAAATAAATTGAGAAACTTGCAATAGATAGGGCCTTAAAATAGACTCAATTCTTTTTTAGACTTAATAGAAAGTGTTTATTTCCTCTCATCTTCCACTTTAGTATAGCTGACCCAGAATCTGTTTCCACAAATCTGGAGACAACAGGGAGTGGGTGAAGAGTATGGTGGACTAAGGGATTTTCAAAGTATATCCATGAGGATGAAACTTTAACATTTATAAGCAACAAAAATTGCATCTAAGGTTCCTCAAGGAAGAAGTTTTGCCCTTCACATACTATCAACAGATAGATGCTAACTTAAAATTAGTGCTTTTTGACATGTACCCTGGCAAAAATATCTCTTGCCGTCCTAGTGTCTGGCTTGATGAGGACTGCTACATTATAATACAAACAAAAACGTAATGCTAGCCAAATCAGTAAAGCAACAGCCAAAAGGAAATTTAGAGAAGGATAGCTGATATTACTTCCAAGTTTTAATGTTATCTCAAATTTTTGTACTTTATATCTATGTAAAACATATTTTGTATCTATGTAAAATGCATATCTATGTATTGTTTCCCCAGAGCACTGCTCAATTTTACCATCTCTCAATGTGGCACACAGGCTAGATACTCACCAAAGCCATTTCCTTTTCTTCCTGGGAACACCACTAGATTACATTTCCCAGCTCCCATGCCTAAAGGTGTGGCTGTGTGATTAGTTCTGGCCAACAGAATGTGAGCAAAAATGATGTATGTCATGTTTAGACCTGACCCCTAAAATCTGCCATGCCATTCCCTCTCCTTCCTTGTTTCCCAGTCATATAAATAGAATCCAGTGAAATCCTGGTTAAAGGGAGCCTAGGTCCCTGAATCACTTTAAGAATAACTGTCCATCAAAACCCAAATGGACGGTGACTTTAGAGAGAAGTAAATCTTTATTATGCAAAGCCACGGAGATTTGGGGATTGTTTGTTACAGAAGCTGGTTTTAGTTTACTAATTTGTTTAGCTGGCTAATATACCCAGCTCTGTATCTCTCTTATCCAGTTTTCAAATTCTTGGTAAATAATACTTGGCTCATTCAGGGATAAGTGTCTATCCCTGGTCATTTGGCTACAGCTAGTGTATTAGTCCATTCTCACACTGCTAATAAAGACATACCCAAGTCTTGGTAATTTATAAAAGAAAGAGGTTTAATTGACTCAGTTCCACAGTGCTGGGGGAGGCCTCAGGAAACCTACAATCATGGTGGAAGGAGAAGCAAACATGTCCTTCTTCACAAAAAGGCAGGAGAGAGAATGAGAATCAGTCAAGTAGCAAAAAAAGGAACAAGTTTAAAATAAGTTTTTATTTTTTTTCTAATAACATAATAAATGCCCAATGTAAAAAGTTGAGGAAATTAAGAAAAAGATAAAAAATAAAATAACAATGACCTAAAATATGATTACTTGGAGGAAATGATCATTAAAATTTTTGTGTATGTATTGCTTTCTATGAAAATTTACACATATAGATAAGTTTAAAAATAATGGAAATATATGTGTATTAATACACACACATACATAAACATACATATGTACACATACAAACACAATACTAATTTATTAGCTCTTCTTAATTTTAATTTGTTGTGAAAATCTTTCCACATAAATAAATAAATAAATGGCAATGTTATAATTTTATGGCTAGATAGTATTCTATTATAGATATAACATAATTTACACACCAAATCCCTTATTAATGAACTTTTCTCAGTGTTTCACTATTATAAACAATGTTCCAATTATTCCCATCATACGTGCGCATGTGTTTGTGTATTTGCAAGCTTGTTCCATTCTTTCCCAGAAGTAGAATTGCTAAGTCAAATGTATACTTTTTTAAAAAGGCTTTTCACAAATGCTATTAAACTGCCTTCCAGCAATGTTGTACCAATTAAAAATTCCACTAGTAGGGTATGGATATCCATTTTCCTGTTGAACCTCCTATCACATTTACTGGCCATTTTGGGTTTTGTTTCTGTTGCACATGTTTTTCAGTTCGAACGTTCATCTTTATTTTCTTGTTGATTTGTAAAAACTCTACATTGAGGGTTTTTACCCTTGCCATATGTGTTGTTGTTGAGTTGACATTTAAGAGAAGATTAAAACTAAAATGAAATAATAAGACAAGAAAATGTTTTAGCTAATAAAATTAAAAATAAGAAAAAAAAAGTTACTTTAAAAGCAAGAGATAAGATTCAGACGAGACAAGTTCAAGAAAGCCAGAATAGAAAGAGGAAACATTAAGGTAAAACAAGTAGAAAAATACAAAATACATAAACAATATCAATAAAATCAAAGACAAGTTCTAGAACAATGACTACCTTCTAAATTTGTATAATAGAAGCTACTTATAAGAAAACAAAACTGGTGGTTGTGGAAGACAATATTACTTACCTTGGGTAGGCCAGGGACAGCATCTCAGATCTTTAATCAAGTTCTTGGTAGAGATTGGCAGAATAGATCAAAACGGGAATAGTATCCAAATCTTTTGCGGTGTTCTATACACTTGTTCAGACCATTAGCAAATCCTCCTGAGGAGTCCAAATCCATTTAAAGCTACATTTAAGACGGGCAACAGATAAAAAAGTAGGTAAAGAAAGAATTACAAAAAACAGGATGAAGTCTTGATGGGAGCAGGTTAATCTGTCATTTTAATCACATTGTCTCTTTGTCCACTAATTAGATCAAGAAGCTATTAGAGTTGCAGACACTAAGACGTGACTTTTCTTGAAGAAGCAGAGAGAGAGGGGGAGAGAGGGAGAAAGAGAGAGAGAGAGAGGACTTATCCCACCTACTCTAGATTTCCAGATTTAGCGTAAGATAGATTGAAGTAAACATGAAATTTCAAGGAGGTCTATAGCCTAAGAGTGTTTTTTTCTGAGAGCATATGACACTTAGTCTGTCAGGAATAGTTTGAGAACAGTTGTACTATTTTTCCCATTTTATGTATGAGGACACTAAGGTTCAAAAAGGATAAGTGACTTGCCTCATCAAGGCGCTCCCAACAGTGAACCGTGGAGCTGGAATCAGAAACAACTCCAGACCAGTGCTGCCTGATAGAGATATAACTTGAGCCACATAGGTTATTTAAAATTTTCTAGTAGATGCATTTAAAAAATAAAAGAAACAATTTAATTAACTCTAATAATATGTTTTATTTAGCACAGTATATTTAGACTATCATTTTAACATGTAATCAATATTAAAATGGGATATTTTACATTCCATTTTTCATGCTTGATCTGAAATATCTAATACATCTTTTACATTTACAGCACATCCTAATTTGCAGTAGCCAAATTTCCAATACTGAAATACATTTCAAGTACTTAACAGTCGTGTGGCTAGTGGCTACCTCTTTGGACAGCCCAGTTCTAGAAAGATGGTCCTCAAGGTGCTGTCTCCACATCGGCTGTATCAACATCACCTGGGAACTTGCTAAACGTGCAAATTCTTGGGCACCATCCCAAACCCCCTAAATCGGAACCTCAGGGGGTTAAACACAGCAATTCATGTTTAAGCAAGCCCCTTCAGTTATTTCTGATACATGTCAAAGTTTGAGAACCATTGCTCTACACAACTGCCTCTGCATCCCAATCCAAATAAACCCAGAACAGCCATTGTGGACTAGCCCTGAGGACGAAGAGCCTCTGCCCTTGAGATAAGCAATTCTTGGCTAAATGAAGCTGACTTTCTCTTGTATGGAAATATCCTAGTCCTAGCTATGGTTCCATTTCTTGGGATTATGGAATTTCCAGACACAATTTAAACATGGTTTAATTTGTCATTTTGTTTAACAAAAAGGAAAAAAATCCAGTAACCACCGTATACTGTCACCTTGAGTTAGTTACTTAACTTCTCTTTTCCTCAGTTTCCTCCTCCATAGGATGCAGATCATTTAATAAATGTTAGCAACTTTTCTTAAAAAGTAGTGTGTACAAAAAGAAAAAAGTCAGCAAAAGGGACTGATTTTGTAAACTACAGTAAAAACAAGTAGTGGGCCGGAAAGGCAATATTATAGATTTTGAGCACAGAAGCAGAAGCTGATTCACTTATAATTTCTTAGAACATTAGATTTGCTGAGGGGGAAAAGTAGGGTTCTTGCCAAAATCATTAAGGAATCCCTCTGATTCTGAGTATGCCTTAAAGCAGAACTTTCAGTAAACAGGAATTACCTATAAAGAAAATCAGGAAGCCAAAGTGTTTCTTTTTATGAAGTTACATCCTGCCATAGAAAAGCTGGATAGGAAATAAAGACCGATGCACTCCCAACTGTATACTAAACCGGCAATTATTTCATCAAGGGAAATATGAGCAAAAGCTCAGATTCAGTGAAGGGGAAAAAAACATGAGAAGTTTGAATGTCATGAGAAACCAAAGACAACCAATGGCTACAATTAAACAAGGTTTTTTTTGGGAATGGGGGAGAATGTACGAACAAATCTCTGTGATTTCAGGTTCCTTAGTCGCCGCTTGGCCCCTCCCCCCATTTCAGTAATACTTCCTCCAGACTTTTGCTAGAAAAAAATATAAATAAGTGTCCCCAGAAATAGGGGACTGATAAAATGATCCTAATCTCCTTCTCCTCCTCATTGTTATTTGTTGTGCGTTTCCACGTTTCAGGACAAGATTCTACTTTGCTCCGTACTCTTTTCAGTTTGATCAAAGAAAACGCTGCTATCACCGCCCAATTTTCCATTTCATCCTCTCAAATGAAAAGACACCAGAAAGGCAAGATAGCCCGGTCTCGAGGCAGTTTCCCACGGTTTTGGGGGAATGGCAGGTGCCAATCTGCAGCAGCAGCTGCAACCTTCCGCAAAGCAGAAACTGCAGTTCACACTCTCCGCTCTTTCTCCCGCCCTACTCCGCCACCTCACAACTCCACACAATCCTGAAAAACACACAGACCTCCTCCTCCAACCTCGCATCCTCTTGCACACCCTGCACCGCACGCACCCTGGGATGCCCGCTGCCACAGTAACGCTCAACCCACTCGGCGGCCCCACCCACTGCCGTCCCGCCCACGCCCCAGGTGCCAATGGTTGCGGCCCGCAGCTCCAAGGGGCTCTTTGATAGGGCAGCGCGGCCTGTCACTCTCGGGACGCGCCCCGCCCCCTCCTCGCTCCCCTCCGGAGCTGGAGGGGCCGAGCATCAGCAAGAGTAGCAGCGAGCAGCCGCGCTGGTGGCGGCGGCGCGTCGTTGCAGTTGCGCCATCTGTCAGGAGCGGAGCCGGCGAGGAGGGGGCTGCCGCGGGCGAGGAGGAGGGGTCGCCGCGAGCCGAAGGCCTTCGAGACCCGCCCGCCGGCCGGCGGCGAGAGTAGAGGCGAGGTTGCCCTGCGAGCGGCGCGTCCTCTCCCGCCCGGGCGCGCCGCGCTTCTCCCAGCGCACCGAGGACCGCGCGGGCGCACACAAAGCCGCCGCCCGCGCCGCACCGCCCGGCGGCCGCCGCCCGCGCCAGAGAGGGATCCGGCCGCCGGGCCGGGGACACCCCGGCGCCGCCCCCTCGGTGCTCTCGGAAGGCCCACCGGCTCCCGGGCCCGCCGGGAAGCCCCCGGAGCCGCCTCGGCAGCGCCGGAGGAGGGCGGGGAGAGGACCATGTGAGTGGGCTTCGGAGCCTGAGCGCCGCGCAGGTAAGCAGGCGGCGGGGATGCGTCGCGGGAGGCCTCGGGGATGCTGCGGAGAAGCCCGGCCGCCGGCGCCCCCGCGCACGCCGCCCCCGCCGCGGGGCCGGGTGCTGCGGTCCCTTGGCCGCCGGGGCGCTCCGCGGGGCTGCCGGGGAGTCGGTGCTCGGGGTCTTCCCGTGGCTGCACCGGAGGACACCCCTGCGGGGTGCGGCCCCGAGGCAGCGCGGGGATGGGGACCCCATTTCCTCGCCCGCAAGCGGGCGCCGGGTGAAAATTGGAATTGGCTTGGGGGCGAGGCTGGCCTAGACTCCGCCCCCGCCCTCCTTTAGGCGCCCCCCGCGGGGACTGGGGCTGTGTGTGTTGTTTTAATGTCAGGGATGATGTAATCACTTAATAATTGATGCCCCGTGCTGCTTCCCTCCCCACCCAACCCCTGCCCCACTCCTCCACCTCTCGGCCTCCTCCCTCGGCGGCGGTCGTCTTCTCCAACCCATCCTCCTGCCTATTTCTGGCACCTCCCTTGCACTTCCCCCATCCTCCCCTTCACTCTTCCTGTGCCACCACCCACCCACCCTTCCCCTTTCCCCTGTGCCGGAGCCTTCCCTCCTCTTCCTCTGTCCCCCACCCCTCTGCTCCCTCCAGCTCCTTTCTCCTTCCTTTCCGGCTCCCTCGCTGGATTTCCTCTCTACTTCCCTAGATCCATGGCTGTTTTTGTTTGGGCTCCTCCCCTCTGTTATCTCTGCGGCCACAGGCGGAGGGGACTGGGCCAGAAGGAGGCCACCGAGCTTGGGCCCAGGCAGAGATGTGCTGGGACTCACTGGGAAGAGGGATAATAAAATCACCCTTCTTGCCCCTCCTTCCCCCAATAAATCACACAGACTCGCCGGGTGTGTGTGTGTGAGTGTGAGTGTGACACAAAGAGCCCTTTCAGTGCATAGAGAGGAGACACACAAAGTACCCTAGGATAGGCACGATGCTTCTTGTCTCTCTTCCCTGGGGCTTCCCTTTCTTTCCCATGAAGCAGTTGATCTCTGAGTCTTTCCTGCCACATTTACCAAAAAATAAAAGAACCCCCAGATGCCGGGTGGCAGGTGTCGGCATTTTGCTGTGTTCAGAGACCGGTAGTGTTGACTGGCAGCTGCAGTGTTTCTTAGATTTAAGGGGACAGTTATTCCAGCAGTCTTAAGAGTTGCTTTACTTTCAAGGTACCCTCCCCATCCCCTCGTTCTTTCCCCTCTCCTTTTGGGAACAAGTACTAAGAGCTGGGGTAGAGTAGATTGGTGTGGGGGTCACAAGAATTTTGTTTCTGAATCAGAAGTAAATTGGTATTTGATAAGAGGGAGGCAGCCTGAATGGCTTCTTCTCTCAAGTCTAAGAGGGCACTGTGCTGAAGTCTTGAAATGAAATCCTGTCTGCCCAGTGATGTTGTTTTACCCTTTTATTGAAGTAAATACCTGGGGAAGTGGATAAAACAGTCTAGAGTTAGCATTTGGAAGACCACTGCAGACTGCCTCTTGCCTGCTTCAAGGTAGTCTTGGGACGCCCACTTCCTTTCTCACCACCCAAGCAACTGCAATACTTTCCACCCTTTGTACTGCCTTCTTCCCCAGTCCCTGCTCCATGGGTACCCTGTGTTCAGATAAAGGGACTCACAGACTTTTGGAGGAAGTGGTTTAACTATCTGAGGCTTTGGGGCCACTTGGCTATAAACTGGGGCTGTAGAGAATCTTGACTGAAGTCTAAACCATTTGATGTTCCTTTTAAGGAGGAAATGTTAATGTACATCTGGGGGCTTAATGTTCCGTTTTGTAAGCCAGTGACTATTACATGCTTAATCGATATTGTCAAAACTTAAGTTGAACCCGTTCTTTCCTAAAAGTATGGTCCTCAACTATTATAAGTAACAGAACTGTAGGTTTAGTCTTAGTAATTTTATTAGAAAAGAGTTATGATTCATTAAATATTTACTTACGCGCCTTTTAAGAACATACATCGTGGAACTTTTTACTTAATAAAAGCAATAGGGTTAATGAGTGTACTGTAAAAACAAAGGGTCGTTTGTTTGATGCCAGACCCAGGAAGGAAAGCCAGAGCACATAAACTCGCACTCTGTTGACCAAGTTTAAGAGACTTAATGATAAAGTTGAATGTGAGCAAATGCACACTCTGCTTTCTTCTGGGTCTGGAATCTCCAACCCCATCTGACTTGCTTGAAGTCCTTTTTAACCTTTGGGGCCCAGCTCAAATGTCATCTCCTCTGTGAAGCCGTTTCCATCTTCTCCTTTCCAAACAAATCATCATGTTTTGGTTTCAAACTTTGGCAGCAGGCATTACGTTTGGCATGAGTCTATTTCCACCATTAATTGGTCAGCACATTGATAAAAGGAACCTTGTCTTACTTATCTTGTTTCCTACCAAGTTTTATCTTAGTGGGTCCTCTGTTTCATTTAACAATCAACAAATGTGAGTTAGGTCTTTGGTATGTGCTCAACACCTGTATCAATTAGGCTAATGTTAGCAGTTGTAACAAATAGGCCTGCAAATATATAATGGCTCAAAAGCAATAGACGTTTATTCTTGCTCATTTAATAGTCAAAAATTCATGTTTCTGGTCGGTAGGTGGCTTTCTTCCATGCAGTGATTCTGGGTCCCACACCCCTATCTTGTAGCTCCACTATCCCATAGCTTACCATTGTAACCTGTTTCAGCTTACAGAAGGGGCAACAGAGAGTAGACGGGGCACATCTACTTTTAAAATATCTTAGCCTGGAAGTGACACCATCACTTCCTCTCACATTCTTTACTTGAGGGCTAGTTATATGGCCACATTTAATTGCAAGGGAGCCTGGGAAATGTAGTTTAGCCATGTGCTTAGAAAAAAAGATACAGAATAAATGTATTTTTATTGAACTGCTTTGCCAAACACTGCCACTTATCAAGGCACATTGACTGCCCTCAAGAAACTTATAGGCTAATGGGAATTAAATAGAAACCTAGAGCGGACACCCGTCATTGCTTTTCTTTTGATTTTATAAGTTTAGATCTTTTCATCCTAAGCATGTTTCAGAAATCTTACTTTCACCTGTCATTGCTTTTCTTTTGATTTTATAAGTTTAGATCTTTTCATCCTAAGCATGTTTCAAAAATCTTACTTTTTGTCATGTTTCAAATTTTATGTTTCAAATGTTACCAATTCCTACTCAATAATGCCATGTAATACAATCATCTGATGCTTCCTGTGTTGACTTTGATGTGGTTCTTTTACTCCAAAAGCACCTTTCTTGGCTTCATTTTTCATTTGGTCATTCTGTAGACTCCCAAAGTTGCTAGGAGAGTCCTTAGAAATCACACTCCTTCTGGATGTTGTGGCTCCCACCTGTAATCCCAGTACTTTGGGAGGCTGAGGTGGGTGGATCACTTTAGCCCAAGAGTTTGTGACCAGCCTGGGCAACATAGTGAGACCTCGTCTCCATGAAAAATCTTTTAAAAATTAGCCAGGCATGGTGGCATGCATCTGTGGTCCCAGCTATTCAAGAGGCTGAGGTGGGAGGATCACTTGAGCCTGGGAGGTAGAGACTGCAGTGAACTGAGGTCATACCACTGTACTCTAGCCTGGGCTCCAGAGTGAGACCCTATCTCAAGAAGAAAAAAAGAAATCACAGTCCCACTCCCTCTTAATTGGAAGAGGAAATTAATCGGCCTGAGAGGTGAAACTCCTTGCCCCAAGGCCTTACAGCTTCTTAACTGAAGGGCAGGAGGCTCAGCCAGCCAGCTCTCCAGGCCCACATAGGTCTTCTCTGTCACTCAGCTGCCCTCTTTGTCTGTTAGTCTTGCATATTCTATGGAGGTTAAGTGAGCTTCCAAATCTCCAGGAGCAGGGTTCTAGTGTTCTGGGTAGTCCCTGTTCTCCACAGGCTTCCAAATTGTTGGAGCAATTCCATTCATACCAGCCATGATAATTGTTAATGCACTTTTTTTTTGCTATGAATACTTCATTATATTCATCTGTTCTGCAGACATTAGCCTAGTATGTTACTTTGTGCAAGGCACTGGGGAGATGAGGTCCTGGAAATGAATACTTATGCTGTCCTTGCTCTTCAGAAGTTCATGGTCTCCTAGAAGAGATAAAAATAATTAATAATTGCTAACATTTATTGAGCATTTACTATGTGCCAAGCGCTGTTTAAGCTCCAATCTTAACAATAACAAAACGAAGTGGTTTCACTTAGAATCTCCATTTTACAGATGGGAAATTGAAGCAAGCTTTAGTAGCTTGTTAAGTAACTAATTCAAGATCATACAGCTACTAAGTGGTAGGGTCAGGATTCAAGTCCAATTAGTTTGGTTCCAAAGCCTTTGCCCTTAGCCACTAGGTAGTATTCGAAATACTACATGTAATGATGGTATTAAAATACGTTATGTGCCATAAGGGAGGGTGACTGAAATGCTTTAGAAATTAAGACTTTTGGTTGATGGGAAATATAATTTTGTAGCCAAATAGCAACAAAGTATTCATCCCTACCCTCCTTCCATTCAGACCCTCATCTACTACTTACCTGGGAAATACAAAATTAAATTAAACAATGGTAAAGCAAGGCATGTCGATACTGGAAATAATTTTACTCTGTGTGATTCTTTATTTAAAGCTGAGTCTTTCTGTGGTACACAATTAGGTCTGTATAAGTTTATGAATTGTCTGCATACTTACTCATTTGACAGCATTCATTCATTGCATATTCTATTTGCCAGACAATGGATTCATGAATTCGATGGTTCAAGGTGAAAGAGATGTGATCCTGTCCCCGAGGAACTTACCTGCTAGTTTTGCAGAGCTATAAAGGAGTCTCCGACCAATGTTATAAATGCTGTGATTTTAGGGGTCCATGTAGGATGCCAGAGAGCATACAGAATGGAGCATGAACCTGGAAAAGAGGTGGGTAAGTGGGATAGCCAAGCAGAGAAGGCTGGAGGAGGAGGGGTCTGAATGCAAGATGAGTAGAGATGGCCAGGTGAGTGTTGTGGGAAGCTCCCTGTCCCAGAAAGAACA
Source organism: Nomascus leucogenys (assembly GCF_006542625.1). Lineage (NCBI taxonomy): Eukaryota > Metazoa > Chordata > Mammalia > Primates > Hylobatidae > Nomascus > Nomascus leucogenys. The sequence goes on along the minus strand of NC_044383.1, from coordinate 98,276,630 downwards.
GCTCAAAGGGCAAATGCACAGACCTTTTGGGGAACTGCAGTTAGTTCAGGGCTGTTTGGAGTGGTACAGAGATGGACAAAGGGAAATGACAGAGCTGAAGGAGAAACTGAGAAAGATTCTTGTACGTACTTTATCCTGAGTGCTATTTAAGAGTTGTAAGTGGAGATGTGGCTTTGATGTGATTGTATTTTTATAAAGATCTGGCCATAGTATGGGCCTTTCACCAAGGGCAGGCAGAACTAATGCAGGGAGGGTAGTTATGGAAACTTAAATGAGTAGTAGATGAAGGTCTAAATGGAAGGAAAGGAGGTGCAGATGGAGCAAAAAAGACAGAATTAGAGAGCAGTAGACAGGGTATGGGGGTAGGTAGAAAAGAATTTCTCTGGGAAATTAGGTGGAGACAAGCAGTCCAATAAGGAAAGCAGGGGGCAGGTATCTAAGCGATGACTTTATCTTAAACACTTTAGACTTCCACTTTAGACTACTACTTTGTAGTAGCTCATAGGCAGGTAAATAGAGAGGTCTGGAGTGAGGGAAGAGGACTAGGTCTTTTTTTTTTTTTTTTTTTTTTTTCTGAGACGGAGTTTCACTCTTGTTGCCCAGGCTAGAGTGCAATGGCGTGATCTCAGCTCACTGCAACCTCCACCTCCCAGGTTCAAGCGATTCTCCTGCCTCAGCCTCCCGAGTAGCTGGGATTACTGGCCCCCAACACCACACCTGGCTAATTATTGGGGTTTCGCCACGTTGGCCAGGCTGGTCTCGAACTTCTGACCGCAGGGGATCTACCTGCCTCATCTTCCCAAAGTGCTGAGATAATAGGCATGAGCCACTGCGCCCAGCCGGGACTAGGTCTTGAATATAAATTCGTTAGCAAATTATAAAATACTTGAAGCCGTGGATGTGGGTGAGGTCACCCAGGGAGAGTGTGTGGAGTAGAAAGAGCAGAAGGGGCAGAGAGCAAGCCCAGGAACAGAGGAAGAGTCAGGCCCAGAATGGGAGAGGAGCCTGTGGAGTACGAGACCAGCCTCAGAGTTGAGCAACATAAAGAACAAAAAATGCAGTTGGATTTAGCACTGAAGATATCTGAACCTGCCCAAAGCAGCATCAGGAGAACTAGAGGGAGAGAAGTCTAGAAATCTGTTGCTCCCCAACCAGGGTAAAAACACATATCAAAGCCTGCAGAACATACAACCATGAAGGACTCTTGCGGTTTTTCATGGGCACAGGCCATGGAATCTTAAAGATCATGTAGTCAACATGTTCATTTTACTTGTGAGGAAAAATGAAGTTAAATGAAGAGGTTAAGCAACTTGTCCAAGATGGCAAAGTCACCAGGTTTCACACCTTTCAGCCCAGGTGTGTGGTGTGGTTAAGAGCATGGGGTTGGGGCGGGGCACGGGGGCTCACGCCTGTAATCCCAGCACTTTGGGAAGCCGAGGCAGGTGGATCACCGGCTGTCAGGAGTTCAAGACCAGCCTGGCCAACACGGCGAAACCTTGTCTCTACTAAAAATACAAAGATTAGCCGGGTGTGGTGGCACAGGCCTGTAATCCCAGCTACTTGGGAGCCCGAGGCAGGAGAATAGCTTGAGCCCGGGAGGCAGAGGTTGCAGTGAGCCGAGATTGTGCCACTGCACTCCAGCCTGGGCGAGAGAGCGAGGCTCTGTCTCAAAACAAAACAAAAGCATGAGGTTGGGGTAGCGTCCGGGTTTGACCCCTTCCAGCTGTGTAGGCTGGGCCAAGTTACCTGGTCTCTCTGTGACTCCTTTTCTTCACCTTTAAGTGGAGATAGTAGTTCCTGCCTCAAAGGGTTGCTGTGAGGATTCAGTGAGTTAATACATGTCAAATATTCAGAACAGTGTCCTACACACAGGAAAAGCTATGTGTTTGCTGCTGTTGTTAATCCATATGTATGTGTGTATGTGTGTATACACACATATGACATACATGCTTTAGGGAAGGGATGATGAAAATATATTGTGTGCATGTAAGGAAACTTTGAATATTTTAGAAAGAGATTTGGGTGATTGTCAGTTCTGAATCAAAAATTGTTAGAAAAGGTGGGAAATTTACTTATGTGGTATGATTGAAAACAGCATTTTTAGTAAGAAATGCAGCGCCTTCATTCTTGAGAATGGAAAACATGAAAGCATTCTGAAGTTAGCCCTGTAAAAGGGTTTCTTTTAGTCAGATAACCAGAATTTTAACCTATTTACAATGGAAATCCCTTGAGTTTGACTTCAGAATCTCATCGTGACTTTCTAAAGGTAGAATGAACTATAAAGTAAGAAAAAACTATGGGTTATGACTTTCACACATTTGGCTCCTATGAAAAAAGAGTGATTTGTGTTATTTAGAGGACTATAATAATTTTTTTAGTGTTTCTAGTTGAGCAAATCTAATTCTTAGCTACTAAAACACATGAGAAGCCTGAATGGTATTATCCAAATGGACTTGGGTGACATGCAATATAGACAACTTAGGAATAAGTGACACTGTGGACTTGATTAGAACGCAGTAATCCTGGAAGAATATAAATTGAATTGGATTTATGGTCTAATAAAAACGTGGGAGGAAAAGATAATGCTTACTGACTCATGAAACTTTAACAATGTTTGTAAGACTCCGAGTTGTTGTAATATTTGGATGAGAGCGCTTTCCCATTTGTCTCAGCCTGCTTCCAGAACAGCCTGCTGTGCACCTCCCTCTGGAAGTGAAGCCTGACTTGGGTCTCCTTCTTGGGTATACTTAGGAAGCAGAGATCATCACATACTCTGCCCTTGTAAACCCATGACCTCGAGCAGCACTTGGTTGGTTTGGGCAAGTATGTATCGAGTACCTAATGTAAGAGTTTGGGGGAGAAAAAAGTACCATGGGAAAGTCCTAGCTCATTGCTTATTTGCACTCAGAAAGCTTTTTTAGAGGACTACTTGTTTCTGGCCTTGTATTCTCCTTTCTGTGATACTGTAAAAAAGTAGAGAGCATACCACAGCTACCTACTCCTCCCTGAATACACCATAGAAATAATAGCACCTGCCATTTTATTGAACTCGGAGGCATGTGTTAGGTGCTTACATACAGTCATGTACTTAATCATAGCAACTCTAGGAGGCATGTATTATTATACCCATTAGTCAAATGGGGAGACTGAGGCACAGAGAGGTAAATGGCTCATGGTCACACAGCTAATAACCAGTGAAGCCAGGTCTGTGTGACTGCTAAACTCCTTCCTACTTTTGCTCCAGAGCTGTGGTTCCTCATTCCCTGCCTCCTTGCCTTTGCTTTGCAGTTTACTTCTGTGTCCTGTGTTGCAGGATACAGAGGCACCTTTACCCACCGTGGAAGTCTCACCCTTTCTGATGACTCCCCTCAAAACCTACCGCCTCTTGAGAAGCCCTCCCATCTCCCTTACCTCTTACCTCTCTTACCTCCCAGAGCACCTGATTGCCACCTCATCATCATCATCCTCATCATAGCCTGTTTTGTAAGGCTGAGGGAGCCAGCTGGATAGGACAGTGGGGCAGGCACTGGCTTTTCCCACTGACTTGTGAGCTCTTTGGAAGTCAGGTACTCTATTGTATGACTGATTTGTCAACATAACACCCAGCACAATTCTAGGAGGTACTACCATTATTATCCCATTTAAAAGATGGAAAAACTGAGTCACAGAGGCTAAGTGATTTAGTCAGTGTCACAGAGTGACAGAGCTGGGATCTGAACCCAGCAGTCTGGCTCCAACATCTATGCTCTTCACACTAAATTTGCGCCATCTCTTTAATGAGATTGTAAACCGTGAGGGTGGAGGTGGTGCCCAGCAGCTCCCAGCCCAGTATCTCACAGACTCTGCACAGTAAACATCAGCCCTTTTGTTCTCCTGTCCACCCCAGCAGAGTGACAGAGTATATTGAACCAGGTCTTATAGCATAGTAAGAAAAGAGCACAAATATGCTGAAGATCTCATAGAATGCATATCCCCAGGCCTCATTTGGATTCAGTGGGTATGGGCCAGGCAGGGCTGAATGCTTGTCATCTTTTCTGTATCTGGGAACAACAGTGAGAAGGGAAGAGTCAGCAGGCAGCTCTGGAAGACAAGGAAGGAAGCAAACGTAGGGAGTCCCAACTAGAGTGGTGGGAGCAGGCGGAGAAGTGGTAGAAACCATCAGTCAGCCAGAGTCAGAGAGTGCCAAAGCTTGAGAGGGGCCCGGGATCATAAATCCGCACAGAAAGACCTCTTAACTTGTAATTTAAAGGTTTGTGCTGGTGGGATTTTATCTGATGAATTCAAACACTTTCATTTTCTTCAGAGCTTCCATCTTTGAGGTATCCAAAAATAGTAGGCTTTTCATGGAGTTGTATAAGGATTCCATCTGCTTTATATTGAAAAGTAGGGCTTTAATGGAAAATTAAAAATGAGCCAGATCTCCTTTCCCACAACAAAGCCCAGGGCACTTTTCCCAATCCTTTCTTCTTTTAATCCCCAGAAAGTTACTGAATCTGTATTTCTGTGAAATCCTGCCCAATTTAAATTCTACCGAAAAGGCAAATAAACACCAACAAGTTCCTTCATTTCCACACAAATGTCGTGTCTATTTAGAAGCAATAACAATTTCAAATGTTGTCACTTGTGAAATTTGATTTTTGTTTTAATTTTATTTTTATGTTATTCTAGAGATTGTGTGATGTGTTGCATGTACCTAGGCACATACATGCGCATAAGGATATTTTAAGAAGCGCTGATTTCTGTTAATGGTTTCTCTAGTTGCTGTCCGAGTTGGAAGGATATCACCTTTTATTGTCTAGTTTGGCTTCACTCTCATATTTCCTAGATTGAGTGAGGAGGTGTTGATCCATGTCACTATGGATGTGCCGGCTAATGTTGATACTGGTTCTTGGGCCCTGTCCCTTTACTAAACAGCCCAGTGAATGGAGGCAGAATGACCAGGTTCCTTAGCCTGGCCTTCAGTGCCTTCTGTAGTATCTACATTCTTCCTTAGTCATCCTAGCTCACCTCATTTAGCAGATGCTAATGCTTGGTTAGCCAGAAGCCCATTACCATCTCATTAATTGGCAATATGGCTCCGGCCTTTGTTTTCCTTTCCCGGAATCCCCCGTCCTTCCCTTTCCTTAGAATTCTACTCACCTGTCTAGGCCCAGCTGGAATCCCAACTCTGGAAAGCTTCCCCCAATCTCTTTATTCTCTTGCATTGAACACTTGTATCTGTCGATCGCCTCCTAATAAGTGATGCCTGACATTGTTAATTAAATTCAATATGAGAAATTCAGGGTTTGGAAGGTTTTTACAACTTGCCCAAGTTGGTACATCCAGTTACTAATTTAGTTTAAACTAGAATCCAGTTCTCCTAGACACACTTGGCCCCGCATGTGCAAAAATGTTTTCCTGCTCCCCTTTTCGACTGTCCACCTGAGGCATGTAGCACACTGTCATTCACAGTGTGGATACTCAGCAATGTTCATTTAGACAGGCCTGGGATAAGGCACTGGAACGTGCAGCTGGCTTTCTGGGCATCTGAGCTATGAGGCTGGCATCTTTTTGGACATTGAGCTTCTGTATTTTCTGGTAGCACAAGATTTACTCCCTAATGACCCACAACACAGTTTGGGTTCATTAACTGTTCTAGACTGTTTTAGAAACCACCATTTCATTTGGAGAATGATGTGTTTGAAGATCTTTTGTTTGTAATCTTGAGCTTTTTGTTAGAAATTTAGGGTGATTGGGGAAATAGTTACTCCTTTGCCCTCTGCCATCAGGTTTTCATCCACAAGATTTTCACTAAAAAAGAAAGGAAATGACATCCAAGAGCAGGGAGAAAATGCAGAATTCTTCAAAATCTAGAGGAAATTGGAGGAATACAGTAATAAATGGTGGGCGAGAGAACAATAGCCAAATGGACCGCCAGTATTGTTGGGCCTGAAAGTATTATGTACCTACCCACTCCTGGACCTCACAAAGCAACATTTAACTGAGCGCCTCTGCCATGTATAGCCCAATTTTGGCTGTGGAAGTGCCTTCCTCTCCATGCACTGATTTTGTTCACTTTGTAGTAGAATCTCCTTAGCATAGGAAGACAGTTCTGTCCCAGACTTAAGGCCCTACAAAGTAATGATTTAACTCTACAGCTCAGCTATAGCCTTTGTTTATATATCCTTGAAAAGAATGATTGAAAACAAGCTTTATAAAATGTTTTCCATGGTCATGGGGAGGAACCCCTGGAGTCATTTCTATAACAAAACTCAAAACAGCACAACAGGCAGTGTTGGTCTGCATTCATGAAGAGCCTTCTCAGCTGCCTGTGAGAGCTCGCTGTGATTCCTCGTTAATGGTTTCCCCTGCCTAGTCCTCTCCTGGATGCCAGGTTTAATGTATCTGGGATAGAGAGCAATAAGAACACTTTCTGTGGATGTAGGCCAACTGCTGCAGCTGAAAGGGGGAGGGGAGGTACCTGGTGCATTACCATTGTTTGAAATGCTATTGTGATCTTCGAGAAGCAGTGGTGGATTTTTTTTCCTTGCTTAACCATGCGCTATTATTTAAGTGCTTTTTCTGCCACCTCCCCACTACCACAACCACCACCTTAAATGTGGGAGATCACATGGCACTTTGACAAAATGTACTATCCCCTTTGCTGGCATATAATGTTACCACTTCATGTATTTATTCATTCTGTGCATGTCTACCCTCTTTTGTACATGTCAGCGTCAATATTGTCCATTTTCAGTAGCAAGTTTCTAGAAGGCTGAGAGTGAACCTTGTTTAATTTGCCTTGTGCTGTGTGATACTACACTTTGCATTTATTAAATGCTCATTGGTTATGATTCTAAGCTTCCAAGTTGGGAGGTTTTACATGTGTTTTCAGTACTTCTAGAATGAGATGCGTCTTAAGTAACTTTTCTTCATGCAGGTGATACATTGGGTCCTCTGCACTGATGGATCCTTGGAGTCATGGTTTAGAATCCAGATTTTGGTAGCATGTTTTAGATTCCCCCTTATGTTCTGCCTCCTTGGGTGAAAATGCAATGGCCCTACTTCTAATCTTGCCTGCCCATTAGGGCCAAAGCATAGATAATGTGCCACACCTCACCCTTCTTTTCATGTAAGTGTGGTTGACCATGTAATTCCCATAGTCATTATTCAACAGATTCTTGATTTCAGACTGCCAAGTGTTAGAGGTTGTTCTCTTAGAGGTTGAGAATTACTCAATGAAGACCAGTGAGGATGAGGAGTGGCTGGGAAGAATCTGGAAGGACTGTGGTAGAATGAACAGAACCAGATGCCTCTGTGGGTGCCAGCAGCTCCTGCCTGGGAAAGGGACAGGTTCTGGTTAATTTATTTATAAGTATGATCCAAGAAGGATTGGCACTTAAAAAACTGCAACCCTAAACATTATTTGATTGTACCCCAGCCCAACATGCCATGTGGGGAAGAGTCTCTGATCTGGGGTGCCCAAGGCAAGCCCTACCGCTTTCCCTGATCCTTACATCTCTAGCTGTGACAGAGGTTCTGTTTCCAGGGAATGAATCACCCTGGCCCCCATCCCCAGAACAGGGCTTCCTTACACATACTTGAGATCCAGAACTGCTGCTGCGGGAAGATTCCTGCTGTGTGCTCGCCACCAAAACACCCGTGGGGTTTTCAGTCTAGCCCATGGTTGAGCTAGGACATGCAGGAATGATCCACTGAAGAGGGAGGTGTTGGTGAGGCAGGAGCGAGAAGGAACGATGGATGGAAGGAGATCAGTGAAAAGTTGGTGGAGGTGAGATCCTAATTAAGTTAGACCTTCTATTGGTTTCCCGGGACTGCCATAACAAATTCCCACAAACTCGCCTTAACACAAGAGAACATTTTCTCTCATAGTCCTGGAGGCCCAAAATCAGAAACCAGGCTCTCGGCAGGGTTGGTTTCTTATGGAGTCCCTGAAGGAGATTCTGTCCCAGGCTTCTCTGTGGCTGCTGGCAAACCTTGGCTTTCCTTGGCTTTGTAGGCATGTCATTACAATCTCTGCCTCCGTCTTCACAGGGCATTCTCCTCTGCATGTCATTGCATGGCCTTCTCCTCTCTTACAAGGACACTTGTCGCTGAATTTAGGGCCAGCCCTAATATGGAGTATTCTTATCTTGTATTATTAATTACATCTACAAAGACCCCTTTTTCCAAATAGGCCACATTCACAGGTTCCAGATGGGCATGGTGTTTTGTTTTTTTTTTTTTTTGTGGGGGGGTTGGCACCATTGAACCCACTATAACCCTCAAAGTAATAGAAAGCAGTCACACAGAGGGAAAGAGAACAGACAAGAACAATATTTACAAGATTGCATGCATACTAAATGGCAGGTATGGTGCTATGTACTTTACCTGTGTGATTTTAACTATTACTGCAAGATAAATAAAGATACAGTGAAATTTGCATGTGAGAAGAAAGAAGTTCAAAGGAGTGGAGTGTCCTGGAACTTTTCTGTGAAACTGGAGACTGAACTGTCATCTCGTGTTGAGAGATTTGGAGAAGGGAGAGTGGGCTTGGAGAATCTAGAAAAAATTCAGGCAGCCACTAAACTGTAGGATAGTGTGTAAATAGATGGATAAAAAATATTACGGAGTAAGGCCCCATTGGAATTTGCACGTACGTTTATGGTTCCCTTTAGCCCAATTTTGTGACTTTGCCTGGTAATACTTGTCACTTTGGAATGAAAAACCTGGCCTTGTGGTGACCTAGAGTTAGGCATTGGTTTGAGTAATAGATTGCTCTAAGAGACTAAAGAAAACATCATATGAATCAGCTGAAACTAGTATTCAGGCTGGAAGGGGCATGAGCTTGGATTGGAGGTGATAGATAAGGAAGGGTCTGAGGCCTCAGGGATGTGATGAGTGGGCACAGCAGGTATGGAAGAGGAGTGACAAAGGTGAGGGGGCCCTCAGTTGAGGAAACCCAGGGAAGTGGAGAGTTCCAAAATGATGCTGATGCAGGGGTGGTTTTGGACCTCCACTCAACAGTAGAACAGAGATTGAGGATATTGGGTAGGAAGAACTCAAGAAACGGAAAGCCATAGGCTCCCTTTGCCCTTGGTTCAAATATAAATGTATAATGGTATAAATGGTATCTTCTAGGAGAATGACCTGTGAATGTGTTGCACTTTTTTTTTTTTTTTTTTAAATCCTAGGTAAGTGTTCTGGGACCTCTGAGACCTTGCGTTATGAGCAGCTAGTTTAGTGTGAATATTTTGAACTGGTATTCAATTTACTTTCCCTTCCTCCTAATTCTTGTTGCCCTGGGAGTCTCCCCCATTGAAGCTAAGGATTCCGTCACTTCAAGGGGAGGACAGAACATGGTCAACGACAAAGAAGACATTGTTCAGCTTTTGACTTCCAAAACAGGCCCTTAAAGCCTGTTTCAGAGAACAGAGTTAGCCCAAGCCTTCATTTAAAAGAGACAGGCTTTGTTAGAAGAAAAATGGTTTGTGGTTTCCAAGCAGCCAAATCTCAGAAGGCCTGGCATGTATTGTACATTAAGCCACGGAGGAGGGAGGCTACAGGATCACTTCTGTTAGCCCAAGAAGGAGAAAATTGCTTCCTGGGTTGGTAGGAGGAGCTTGCAGAGATTCAGAGGATTCCAGGGTTAAGAAATGGGTGGGCCACTGAGATCTAGCACCCAGTTTTCCTGGGCTTCTGCTTACAGGGTTATTGAGATGATAGAAGGCCCAGGTAGGTGAGCGACCCCCTGTAAACAGAGAGCACTGGTGCCCTGCCTTCTCTCTGGAACTCTGGAAGGATCCACCTTGTAGTTTGCCCTGCAGTGGGGCATGTTTAGGTAGAAACGGGCTCTGAGATGGTGTTCCTTCCCAGCTCCCCAAAACCTGTACATGGCATGGGGAAATCCCAACAGTCCTGCTTATGCCCTTGGGTGGATGTAAAGGTACTGAGATATCTAGGGTCAGAATAGAGAGGCCACAGAAGGGAAGTGTGCCAATCTCCCTGCTGGAGGCTGGCTGGGATCGTAGCCACAGATACTACTGAGCCCCAGTGAGGTACTGACCAGCTACATCAGCCAAACCAGGCCAGCACCCAATGACAAAGGAACAAAACATCCCACAGAAGGCCAGAGGCCAGCACTTAGACTGGATCCTCTCCCCATCACTGTGATGGTCTGTAATCTCCCTGGGGAGAAGAAGGAGAACGAAAAGGAACACAGCCTGGCAGCTTGAAGTGAGTTTAATTTGACTAATTGCCCCGAAGCAACTAAAGTTTTAACTCTGAAGCCACTAGGTCACCTGTAACGAGTAAGATTGTTTTTTGTTTTTTTTCTGCCGTAAATAGAAATGCAGTGATCATAATCAAGTTGAATTCAATCATGCAGAAATAAAGTAACATCTGTCTATATTGTTAGGTAGTAAGTGTATATTTCAAACCTGCCACTCTGCATTTGGGCTATATTTTAACTGCTTAAACTTTTTTATTTGTGACAAATTTACCTATACTCTTATAGTGTACCATTTTTCCTTTGATAAATCATGGCTTAGTATACCTGTCTTAGGTTCATTTGGGGCAAGAAGTGTGAGATTCTGTCCTCAAGGGGCAGGTTTTCCACCTGATGTTTCAAGGTGGTGTGGGGTTTCTGGCTTCCCATTGTTTAGCTAGTGGCAGTTTTTCCCTGAGAAGGACCTCAGTTGCCTTGGGGCCTCAGATCAGTGGAAAGTATTAGAATTTCAAGCCTTTCTCTAAAGAATTTACTGTGATGCTGGAGATTAGAGGAGAGTTTTTACTGTGTGTGATCCTTCAGTTCCATATTGTAAAGGTAACAGGGTGAATAGTAGAAATGTCTCTAAATACAAGGGGAAATGCTCTTCATTTTTATTCAGTTCTCATGTGCTAAATAAAGTATCAGTTTATGAAAGGATTCATTTCCAAGTATAATTTATAAGTAGTTACCAGAACACTCAAATGAGAGAGGGGGAGAAAAAAAACAGTTAGCTCTTTTTAATCACATTTCATCTCTCTTTGACATTCATATGAGGATGATGCTGCATTTAAGATGATGTATTTTAAAACCTGCTGTTTCTGAAATACCTAGTAATTTTGGAAGGGAAATCATCAGGCTTGCTTTAAAAGTGTGCCTTTATTGGGGGTGTTCTGGGGTGAGGTGGGGAGTTGCCTGTTTGGATACTGCTTATGTATTTTCTTACCAGGAAATTATTGTGACACTCTTAGCAAATTTTCTCAAAACATAAATACATCTCATATTTTTACCTTGTCTGTCGGGGGGGAGCCAAGAGAGTTAGAGATGGAGAACCACATAATTTAAATTGAAAAGAGTCAGTAAATAATTAAATTGATAGAATTTAAAAAGTATTGATTTATTAACTGACATTTTAAAAATATGTTAGACCTATAAAATAGTTCCCTTCAGAATCTTTTCAGAAATAAAATTTTTAAAACTTAAAAACATATGTCCATATAGATTAAATTTAAAAAATATTATCTGAGTTTTATAAAATAATAACATAAGTAATTATTTTTCACTCCCATTAGTCAACTTTTTAGCAATGTCTCTAACCTATGTCAGTGATACTTCATACGAAGAATGAATTGTTTTTAATTTTCTTAATAAAGTTGCCTCCAATCTCTTCAAAGTTGTGTTTATAGTTAATATTTGAAATTAATATCTTTGATTGGCGTCTATGTGTACATCACAATATTTCTCATTCAGAAAATAGCTCTTAGCTGCAAAGTCGCTGGTGAGCTCTGAACAAATTCTGCTCAATGGAAGCTCTTCTTAGACAAGTTTTTAAAATGTTGAAATGTGTAACTGTTTTCACCCAAATATTTTCACAGATCTTTTTCTCTCATTCAGAATTCTTCAACAAATATTTTTGTAAGACAAAACTTATGAAATTAAGTTGCTCTGTGGTCCTTTCAAATGTTTTGTCAAATTTAGATGGCACAAAATTGCAGACCTTCTCAGTTTCACTCCATTCTGGTACGGAATATAAATGTATCCAGTTAAAACTAGGCATTCCATCAAAAGATTGCCACAAGTCAAGATATTACAAAACATCAGAACAGAATTTCAGAATTAAATTTTGAACACTGAGTTCTGATCGTACAGTGCGTTCAGTTCCTCCTTTGCTTTTGTTGGGGTAAATTTGAGCATCTTCTCTTTACAAGCCTTATTTTCAATAACTGCAGTTGGCTACAGGCTTCAAAAGCTGAAGTGTTTTGGTGCTTCATTCACTGCTTTGATCAAAGACTTCCACCTAGTTTGGAACAGAATACACCCAAACTTTTTAAAGGACTTGTCTATGATACCATTATGGCATGCCCAGGTTGACATAGTCATTTCCCAAGCATTAACAAAACCCAGTTGATGATGATGGGGACAAAAGAGAAGGAATATACTGCTATGTTGAAGTGTTTTTTGTATTTAGTATTGGCTTTGTCACAAAAAGTTTGGGATATTTCTAATTGGGTATATATAACTATTAGTTAATTTCTGCCTCTACAGTTTTTACATTCGATAGGATATAGCCACTTGTTTGAATGCAGTTATGAATTATGCATGTGACATAACACATTCTAAGTAACATTCTGCACCATAGGTTTATTGATTTAGTTAAGAACCTTATTTTTAGTATCACAAAATTTGTATTATTCCTGCAAAATCAAATCATTTCATCTCCTATGTTGAGCTTTTTACAATTTACAGTAGCATTTACAATAATATGAGACATTTTATCTGTGACAAAATAAACTTCTACAAGCTTTATTTTGATCCCATGAGATAAATGAAAAAAAATTATTTGAATTAATTGATTTTCTATTTAAAACACCTGGTAATACTAACATAAAACTGGAATAATGTAACTGTTGGTGAAGTTTTTTTCTTCTCCTAATGAAGCTAATACATTAAAGTCATCATTTCACTTTTCATATATGCGCAAAAAAACCTGAGCTCAAATATAAGCAAAATCAATTTGGAACAACAGACATTTGATCCAAAAGAAATGTCTCCTAGAGTGCTATGTTAGTAAACCTTCTGCAGCTGCGTATGTTAAATCATCTTCCTTAACATAGTCTTGCATCATTATTAACATTTGAAGTAGTTGCTGTTACCTCTTTAGCAGATTTGTGACTTGTGGTTTATGTAGTCAGTGATATCACTAAGGCTCCCATGATGGATAGTAAGTATCAACAAGCATTTTGTATGAATATATGTTCATCATCTGCTTTCGTGAAAAGCAGAAATTTGGTACTTAATTTTTTGTTAAACTTGCATTTTCTTTTTCTTTTTAGCTCATCGCTGCCAAAAGGTATATTGCAAAATAAAATAGTATAACCATTCAGTAAATGACAAAAACACTGAAATGAGAGCATTCAGACAATTCTTTAAAAGATCTGTAGCAGATCTGTTTCCTGTTAATATTTCATGTATGCCTAACCTATAACTTTCTGTGTTTTCCATTAACCCTTCTGACTGCTGTTCCATGCATCTCAGGCTGCAACACATGTCACAGTGCAATGGTCAGCACATCTAGTGTCTGGTGGAGGCAGTGGCCTGGAATACTTTTCCCACTACCAATCAAGACTGAAAGGAGTTAGCTGCCCTTAGCTGCTCATGTCCAAGTACTCTTTGTTTTATGGTGAGCATACTGCGTGTTGTCCTTAAAAGGGAGGTGTTGCTTATACCACGATTGGAAAGGGACAGGAAAAGAAATGGATTGTCATTGGTCATCTTTCAGCTTTAATCACATGTTAACGTGAACATTCCCTTCACTATATAGTCGTCTCACACACCGGTAGACAAGGTATGGGAGAAGCTGCAAGTGCAAACTGGAGGTTACAAAACCCATCCTGGTTTATTTTAATATAACCAATAATAACACTTGGTTTACGAAGTGAAACATCTGAACAAGTGCTTAAGCTGACTGTCTGCTGGGACAACAGGCATAAACCAGCACTTTTGCAGACAAAGGGAAGGACACTGTCAACCTGAGTAGAAAATCACATTTCTCCATCTGCTTTCCACCCTCCTTTGTCTGGACTCTGCCCTTCTCTAGTCTTGATCTTTCCAACCCCACTTCCCACAATGGCTGAATGAGCTTTTAAAAATCTATATGATAAAGCAGGAGGATCACTTCAAGGCAGGAATTTGTGACTAGCCTGGGCAACACAGTGAAACTCCATCTGTACAAAAAATTTAAAAATTAGCCTGTCATGATGAAGCACTTCTATAGTCCTAGCTACCCAGGAGGCTGAGGTAGGAGGATCGCTTCAGCCTAAGAGGTCAAGGCTGCAGTGAACTATGATCTTACCACTGCTCTCCAGCCTGGGTGACACAGTGAGACCCTGTCTCTAAAGTTAAAAATTCATATATTTAAAAGAATCTCTATGAGATCATGTTGCTCCCCTGATGTCATCCTGTCGCAGTTAGGATAAAATCCAGCTCTTTGCCACAGCCCAAGCAAGAGGCCGTTTGTACTCTTGCCTGATTGTCCCCAACTAGATTTTAAGCTTCCAGGGAACATACACCTGGCTATGTGCCTTCTTTGTCAGAAGGGGACGTGAGTTGCACAATGTATTTTCTTGATGTGATGATTTGGTTTACTTTGAATTGATGAAAGAAAAAAAGGAGTGTCTTGGTAATCCATGCCAGTAAGCAAATTCAAGTCCAAATCTCTATGTTCCAAATATGATTTGTATCTCTGATAACAAAATTGGTCAGCAGAATGTATGACAGGACTGGATCCTCTCCATTAGTGGAAGTCTTACGATGCATAAAACCATTCTGATTCTGTGGTCTTCCAGCCCCTCCCCACCTCTTGGAAGTATGAATTCTAGGGAAGCTATTGTCTTCATCAACATTAGATCAGAGACTTTTTAAGTACATTTGGAAAGGTGCTGCTGTGGGTGATTTGGGGAAAACTGACACGCAAAAGCTCATGCAATTCTCAGAGACCTATGATGTTGGTGGTAGAGGAATACTCTGAAGTCACAGTTGTGAAATCTTGTTGTGTTCTTGCACAACTGGTTCTGTTGCTTCTCTTTGTGGAACGTGCTACTGTTCAATTTTATCACGAATGCCTTTCCAAGGACAGTAAATGGTTTTACACACTATGACATCGTTTCCATGGCAACTAATGTATTTTAGCAGAGAGAGACTGTGATAGAAGTAGGCTAAAAAGGACAAATACAGAAATGGCACAGTGTAAAATGTAGGGCAGTGTGTGTTGTAGTAAGGACTTTTTTTTTTTCCTGGCTTCTTGTTTAGGAAAGCCTATATAACTAGATTTTGGATTTTTTTTTTTTAACTCTTACTAATAAAATTTTTACTGCACCCAACACAGTCTCGTATTTTTCTGACACAGTTCCTTCAGTTGGTACTTGGGCTTTTTGTGTGCTTGCCTTAAAATGAGATAATTTCCATAACATATAAACATTTGTAAGTTTATCCATCTTAAAGGATGCACTCTTCTTAATCCCCATTCTCTTTTGGCCAACACCCCACTTCTCTACCACCCTTTATTTCAGTTCTTCTTGAGAGGGTTATCAATACTACCTGTCTCCACACGGTGTTTGTTAAAAATCAGAGCCATTCCAGTCTGGCTTTCATTCCACCATTTGATCCAGTATCACCAGCTGGTCACACCCTCATCCTGTAAGTCTACTGCCTCTCTCACCTTTTGTTTATTTAGAAGCTAACTGCATGAGTGTGCATTTCGAATAATTCCACACCACATCAAGCCCCATTTATGTCAACCATGGTTAAGAAATATAAGGGAACGTGTTACCCTGCTTTGTATATCTGAATGCATTTGGATTATTTTGTTATATGATAATGGAACTCCCTCTGTGCTCTTAAATAAATCCCCAGTGGTGAGCAGGTAGTCAATTTCCTATTTAACAGAAGGAGAAACGGAGGCATGTACCTTTTTATTACTTCTAAAGATAGCAAACCACTCCATGGGCTAGATCATACATACCCTCATTTATGTTTTGTTGTTTTAAAATGTAAACCAACACTTTTAAATAGGACAGTATTACATAAAAGCTGAGATTTCCAGCTTCTCTTGAAAAAAAAAAAAGGGAAGGTTTGGCAAAACTGAACCTGCCTTCTGTAATGATAACAGCCTGCCCAAGCAGTGTTGTGGCTGTCTTCTTTGGAGGGAGCAGGACTCTTCAGCTCACCCAGCTTCATCTTACCTGCTTTATTCATTTATGTTGCTTACCTGGCCCCTGGGGTTTTTAAATATGTGACCCTTGCCACACCGTCTCCCACCCAGTCGCAGAGCAGATAAATAGCAGAGCCAGGGATGGAACCTGGTTTCCAAGCCAGCCTCTTCCTCCCTGCCTGTGGGCCACAATTCTGTATTGTGGACAGTAATTCACAGGTCAGGGATGAAGGGCATCATCAGGTGGTCATCATGATACTAATTGAAACAGACCGTGCAGTTAGTGGTTCTAGGTACACTGTTTTTATGGGGTCCCTTCCCTTTTTGGTTGCCTTTGTCAGAAGTTGTGTGCTCTCAATCATGATGTGCAAGGCGGAGGTGCTGGGGTAGAATGTGGAAATTTATATGTGCATACAAAAACTGGCCCAAAAGGAAAAGCTTCAGTATCGTAAAAGGGGTTTCATATTTTCCAAATCTTCAATGAGCGTGTATTACCTTTTTAATGAGTTAAAATAAATATTTACATAAGATAAACAAGAACAAAATAGTAATATAAAGTACACATAGCACTGGCTGAGACCTGTGCCATCCTCCCAATGTGGGGGACACCAGGGCCTTCCCCAGCCACCTCTGCTGTCCTCTACTAGACTAGAGTCTTTCCCCTAGATGCCCCTGGGGTAGTACCATTGTCTAGTACCATGTTCGTCACTGCCCTGTGCCCCTCATTTTGAACGTGCAATATCACTGTACCTTGATTAGGACTGGGTAAGACAGGAGAAGAAGCTGCAGTTGCTGCCATCTCTAACCTTGGGAGAAGGTTTGTGCGTGGAGCAAGACACAGGAGAATGAGCTAGTTTGGGGCCAGAATGAATGGTTGGAGGAAAATACATTTTTCCTGGGGAAACGAGGCAATGAGGAATGCTCTACAACAGAGGGCCTTGTCTGAGCTGGGTCCTGTCTCAGGCGCCGAACCCAGCTGTTGGGCACACAGGAGACTGTGGAGACCCTGAGCATGGATGGTCCCACACACTGCATGTCTGTCTGCAGCTGCACGGGCCTCAGGGAGCCCTGTGAGAGTGGACCTGTTCCTGGGCTGCAGGCAGAGAGCCAGGGGCTGCCCCGTTGCCAGAGAGGATTGAGGAGCTTCTGTGTGTGCTCTGTATATGTCTCAGCCTTCTTTGGAATTATGGCAGAGTCTGGCCCTGCCTGGTCATTTTTGTGCCTTGGATCCTAAGTTAAGAATAAGTGAAGGAGCACTTGTCCCTGTGGACACGCTTGATATGGAAGTTGCATCAAATGGCTGTTTTATCCTCAGTCACCACTGACATCACTCCACGTACGGTTCTGAGGTTCTCACTTTAGTTGCGGTTGAATAGAGCTGTGATCACTGGTGCAGAAAGAAGCCATTCAGATGTGAATCTGTGAAGATGTGTCTAGCAATTTACAGATGTTTTTTGGCAGGTCAATGAATATTTTAAATCTTTTGCAAGTAGTAAAAAGAGTTGAATTTGAAATAGAGAAGATACTATGACAAGGGAAAATTACACCTCATTTTTCTCTCACTCTTCCATTTTTAAAATAATGAGACAAAATCCTGAACCATTATTTAAATCTTGGATTCATCATGGCCCTTAAATGTCCTTCATCCTGTATGATACGTGGTTATGACCCTGATGTATTGAATCTCTTTCAATAGCAAGAATTGCTGGATAGTAGTAAACATAATAGCAGAATCTCCAGGTTGGATCTCCATTGATTTAATTCTCTCTGTCACCTCCCCTCTTCACCCTTCCTTCAGCCATCACCAGAGATGGCACACGCCCCTGTATCTTGCAGGTACCATGCTCGGTGTAGTCCCATTCACCAAGAAGCTGACAGTCTAGCAGGGAAACAACGAAACAGACCCTGTGCAAAGTGCTGTAGGAACACAGATAGGAAGTCTAGTCCTGCGTTGGGGGTATGGGCAAAGGAAAACAAGAGTGAAAAAGTGATTTTGATCTGGACCCTGCAGACTGATTAGGAGAAGTTGCTACCCAGGAGGGTTGGTGAGATTGGAATGACAAGGCATAGCCCAGTGCCAGGAATTATTGGGGGCTGCCTTTCTTTTTCAGCCCTTTCCTGGGATAGAGGCAGGTTGAAAACACAGTGGTACAGTGCTGCTTCTGGCTGCCTTCTTAGCTACTGTACACCGTCTCTCACAGTCTGATCTCTGCCTTTCTTCCCACCTTTCTCCCTCCAGCCCGCCACCATCCTCCTAGCCACTCCTCTGTTCTGCAGCACTGTCAGGCCTCTAAGCGTGCAGCCCATGCTCCTTTGACTGTGTACTGGTTGCTCTGCCTGCACTGCCCTGTCGTGGGGTTCATAGGGAGATGTCTGTGGGCATTTGGAAACAGTGCACGGGGGTGACGGGGAGCTGGAGGGATGGCTCTATCAAGAGAGAGCTCAGAGTTGAGGATTGCTCAGTTTTATTTATTATCTGTGTGTTCGCCCAACATTGGAGGGTTGGTCTGATCTAGACAGTTGGAAGTAGTTCATTTTTGGTCAAGGTCTTGTCCTTTGGCTTCCATTCCTGCAGTTGACCACACATTTGCAACATTAATGGATCAGCCTTTTCCACTGGGCTATCTGGGTCACTTCAGCTATGTTTTTCAAACAAAACATCAGCACCGCTTCAGCAAGAAGAATAAAAGCATGGAAAATGCCCTAATGCCCAAAGCCCACAATTGAATGCATAGACAACTGTTTAAAATGTCTGTGTAACTACATATGCATATCGATATAATATCTATACACACATGCACACTCATACAGGGGGTGGGGGTGGGAGAAGCCTATCTTCCCTTAGTCTTGGAAACCTAAAACTTGCATCTTCAAAATATCAGATTTAGAATAAATATAAATTAGGAAGATAATTGGTCAATTTTTAAAAAATGATTTTTAAGAAAATATGAGTCTTTGAAATAAAAAATGTCTCTATTTCACTTAAACATTTGTGAATAAACACTTACTTTTTCTCAACTTTTCAGAAAGACAGCCTTAAGAAAGATATACGTGGTTTTAAAAGCAAATGCCACTCTTTATTCTAGATAGCAATTCTATTTTGCGTCCATCCTTACATCTTTGAAACAGTGGAGCCGCTCTCTAAAAATATTTCAGTATCTTGCGTAGAGTCCTCAGAGTTAGAGCTGTGGTGTCCTCCTTTTGGTTTATGGCTGCAGAATGATGGGTGTATATATTGTTTTTGTTAGTTAACTCCATCTGTTTCGTAAGCCTGAAAAAGAAATTGGATGATGCCGTATATACGTATGGATGGATAACACTCCTTATGCAGTAGTGAGTCAGCAGCTTCAAATGGGTTTTCCGTTTTCCTGTTGGTACTGGTTGCTAAAGTGCTGTAGTGTGAAGGCTCATTCTTTCAGAATCTTGTGAATTGGGCATCCTATGTTGTTGGAATTACACAGTATGCTTGAAAGAAGGGTATTAAAGTTTCTTCCCTACTTTGGAAATGGTAATGATTCTCCAAGTGGTCTTTCTAAGGCTGATGAAAGAATCTTTCACCTTGTAAATAGAAATCTCCTTATTGTGACCTGTAAATCAGAGCAACAACTTTTCTGAGCCTCTGCAGAAGTGTTCAAGAATAGAAGGCAAAAAGTTCCACTCTGTACATGTTCCCTTTTGTGAAGAGTTCTCATAGTATTGATTTATTCTCTTCTGATTATAGGGAAGCAAGTTAAAATTTCTGGAAAAATAATTCTCATTTTATACAGCTTAGCAGTGTCTAGATCCCTAGTGGGTTAGCCAAAAGAAAAGGCATCTATTGCCTGGCGGTTTCTCCGTAGGACAGGACAGCATGTCTCAGAACCCAGGAAGAGGCGAGATGATATGGGTTGCTAAGGCATGAGCTGCAGTGGCATGCTGATTAGCACATTCTCTCTCACCTCCATGGTGGTTCTTTTGCACATCTCCAGTGAGTTCATGATTTGAATGCCCATCTGCAGAGAACAATATATGAGTTTCAAATTCTCTTCCTCATGGTCATTTTTTCTTTCCTTCATTCTGAGTCATCTTTGATTAAACAAAACAAAGATGTTACTGTTAATTATACATCTTTCCAAACAGTGCAAAAATTCTTGTGTGTGTGTTGTGGGGGATGGTTTTGATGGGAATAGTAATTTATGGTGGGAGTGTTTTAAATCGTGGATCAGGAAGAAAGATACTAAGAGTCATAGTGAAAAGCTTAAGAGTCTCTACAAGATAGGAAAAATTGTTTCTGCCTTTTTTTCATATTTCTTAACTCAAAGCTCTCTGCCCTAACATATTGTTGTAAACATAATTCCATTCAACTATTTTTATTGTTTTCTTTAGACACTTTATTAAAACTGCAGCTTTATTCAAACAGCTAAAATTGCAGATAATAAATGAAGTACCATAATATTGGCCAGTTGTAGGCACAGCATGTGAGCAAACTGGAAAGCTGCCATCCTGCTCCTGGCACTTTAAAGATTAATGTGAAGCATGCATGGGTGTCATCAGAACCAGCACTCAGCCTTGCCAGGGGCTTGGCACAAGGTTCTAAGGTAGTCCTGGGGCTGGAGTTCCATGGACAAGTTGATGCAGGCTGCTGGATTGGCAAACCTCCTGCAGAGGGGATCCCCAGCTGCTGGGAAGCAGGGGCCATCCCCAAAAGGCTTTTTTGACAGTGGGGCCCACCCACAGTCAGATAGGAAGTGGAGAAGGTATGGGCTGGGTGCCGGGGCTGTTTTAATCCAAGAGGTAAATTGAGTAAGACCTTGGAAGACTCAGTTTTAATTGTGCCCCAACCATTGATGACTTGTAGAGACTCTGAAAAAGGGAAGTGTGTTTGTGTGTGTGTGTGTGTGTGTGTGTGTGTGTACACACAAGGCCTCCATCCTTGTCTTTCCTGATTCCAGAAAGTTAAAATCTCATGCTGGCTTCCTTTGGTGGTACAAGGCCAGGTCTTTGCAGTTTCAGACAGGTGTTTGTGACAACTGTGACTTAGCAACAATTGTGTGAATGATAAAAAAAATTGTGGGCAAATTGATTGTCTGCAACAAATGGAAATTCTATGGTGGTGCTTTGTGGGTGGTTTGTAGGCAGAGAGTACTTGGTTCTCTTTTGATGTCTCACTTTTTTTTTTTCTTCTTCTACAGTTTTTTTGAAGAAGCAGGATGCTGATCTAAACGTGGAAAAAGTAAGTTGGCAAGTTTTGCACTGAGAGCAAGTGCCTTGTGAATTATAAAGGGCTTCCTGTCGGAACCCAGGACGAAGTCCACTTTTAATTTGGGATTGTAATTCTGAGTCCATAGATTTCTAAGAGAGAGGTCGAGTTGGAGATGGAACTGGTTTGTGAAATAGAAAGAAAATCTTACCTCCCTTAGTGGACCCACTATTTTCTCCCTTCCCTTAGTTGTAACACTCAATTCTGGTAATTTATGGGAACATATGTTTTGACTATAAGTTATGGCTCCCACCCCAGAAATAGAATGGAACAGCTGTCCCATGGCTGAGGAGCCTTAGGGCTAGGGAGGAATGGGGAGTGCCTATCCTCAGGCTGGTCAAGGAGGTCGTTTTCAGTCCATTCATTGTTGTTTTTCTTCCACTCTCAGATGGCTGCTGCTCACCTCTGCCTGAGCCGTATCTTTGAATTGCAGCCACTGTGTAGCAGGTCATTCTTTCATTAACGTAACATTTTTTTGGTTCCTACTGGGTGTTAGACATCATGCTGGACTCTGTTGAGACAAAAGTGAATGTGACTGACAAGTACTCAGGTAATTATGGTACAATCTGAGAACTGTGCAGAAGGGCCTTGGAAGCTCTGACTGAGGGCTGAGCTATCCAGAAAAACTCCATGATGGAGGGGTGTGAGGAGCTGTGAATGCATTCTTTTTCTGAACATTTGCTGAGCCTTCTCTGCCTGTGGGTCTCTGTGCCTCCCCAGGTGCCTTGAGTTCCCCCACTGAAAGACTGGACGTCGCAGCTCTCGCTAGCCACCCAGGCGTCCTTTTCAGCCCCCACTACTCTGCCCAATCACATTGCCTTGGGTGTAACTTTTCAGCTGTTCTGAGTTATGTTCCTCAATTCCCTGGCCACTTGGGGGCCGCCCCTTCATCATCTGAGAATGACTTGGGGTTATTTCTCATCTGGATTTGAGTGCAAGAGAGGCTTTTCTTCTTGAACTAGAGCCATTCTGAATGCAGCGCGTTTGTCTCTAAGTTAGGGAAGTATACTATCTGAAACATTGTTCCAGAACAACTGTGAGTAACTCTTGACCTTTGACCCCATGCAGGCACCTAGCTTCTGCAGGATGGCCTGTGATCTACTGCTAGTCATGGGCTTTTCAACTCATACAAACCAGGGCAACTTGGGGAAATAACACAGCTCTAGTTAGGACAAGGCAGAAGGAGCCTTTTTAGAATCCGCATGCACTCAGGTTTTGGCTGTGGAAGCCAGGGATTGGCAAAGGCTGTCCCCTATGGGAGGCCAGTATACTGTGACCCTTCTGGACTAGGCCAGGTCCACAGCAGGCAAGAGCCTATGGGTGCCAGTGGCCCCCTCAGGGCAGTATTGTGCCGGGGAGCCCAAAGAAATGCCTGGCATTTGCCCCAGACTGCAGGACTTGCCCTCCCCTGTCCAACTCAGGCAGTGAATCCTGCAGCCACAGGAGGGGGAAGTCCATTAATCTGGGTTCCCAGTCCTGGCCCCATGCTGGGCAAACAGCAGGGCTCAGTTAGTGGGGTGTGGGGGCGCTGAATGGAATGTGTTCAATTTTGCTTCACTTCTGCTGTTAACTTCCTATTAGACCTTAGGCCAATCATTTCTCCTCCCCAAGTTTCATTTATCTTATCAGTAAAGTGGTCCCTTTCCCAGGACCAAGTAAAATTACTCGCTTTTAAATTGAAAAACACAAACCAAATATGTTTCGTTTTTGTTTTTGTTTTCTGACTTGGGTCTTGAATTAAAATGGAAAAAGGGCTGTTGGCCACCAGTCTAAAGAATGGCAGATAAGACCAGTTATGGATTGGGACTGAAGGAGCAATGAGTATCTAACAAAAGAGTGACTGACTCTTTTGTCAGTCACCACGGGTGACTGACCCGTGGTGTGGGTGTCTGTAAATGCACAGGGAATCCAGAGTAAGAGAAGCTAAACGGGTAGAAATGCTGCTTGGATGGACTGAGTCTGAGGCACCTCTGAAAGGCTCTGCCTGCACTCTCTCCTCAGTCAAGTAGTTGATGACCTGAAAAACAATCATTGCCTTAGGGGAGTTTGCTGTTTTAAAAGCTCTATTCCAGAAGTTCCACTTTCAGAACCTTTTTCTGTTGCTGATAGAACACTGTTGAACACGGATCTATCAACTTTTCTTTTTGTCGGTGTTTACCTATCCAGAAGAGTCTAATATAGGATGTGCGTCTGTTGTATAAGTAAATGATACCTGTTGGCCAACTCCAGTGGAGAAAAATTGCCGAAGTTACAGTGTTTGTTCTTCATGTGGATTTTTAAGTTTCCTCTTTTAGTTGAATGTTTTTGTAAAGACAGAAGTGGAAAATTAGCTTTATTTTGACATGCTAAAGCTCAAAGACAAGTTAGCATAAATTCTGTATTAATTAATATCTATGGTTTATTGAACTTCTGCTATGCAGAGTGCTTTATATCATCTATGTTACACTTCACTGTGACAGCAGTCCTGTGAGGGAGCTATGAGTGGCTCAAGGTGCTGTAGTTATAGTAAGGATTCTACTCAGATCTGTCTGGGCTCAGAGCTTTCCCCTTCCCATACCCCACCTTACTTTGGAGTTTATATAATATTTGAGACAATATATTTGTGTGCCTTATTTTTTTTAAAGTTTCGTAAGTTCTAAGAAAGCAGCATTTGTTACTTTTTAGAGAGCTCTTCCTTGACACTCCCCTAAAGGCCCAGGCTGGATGGGGTTGCCCTATTGCCACGGCGGCTTCAAAGCTGTCATTGTGGTTGTGTAGTTATCTGTGCAGTGACTGTCTGACAGCAGTGTTCACTGTGGAACTGCAGGCTTTATCAGCTCAGAATCCTTATCTGTGCCAAGCCTAGTGCCTAACTCATAGTAGGCCCTCTTAAAAAATTGAGCAGGCATGAATGAGTGGAAACCATGCTTGTTAATAGCATTATGTGGCGATAAGACCATCATTCCTTGACTTGTTCCCCAAAAGTACAAAGTTTCAAGCAGACAAATGAACAGATACTTCTTAAAATTGAACTAATCTGGGCAAGCAAAGAGAGTTCAAAGATAAAAGAGGGGGAAGCAGTAGTGCACAAGGGCAACATTAAAGCAAATATTTGCTTTTCCACAGAATCTTTTAGAATTCTTGAGGGTTACAGTTCCAGATATCATTGCTTTAAGTGTATAAAGTGTATTTTTAAAAAGTGAAACCCATACCCATTTAAAAATTGAAAAATACGTAATCAAGTTGTATCAGAACAAAAATGTGCTGTTTGTGTAAAAAGCTGATTAAATGGAGTCATCCTATTTAGTGATTTAAAAGGATTTGATTAAAATAATATCCACTTCAACTACTCTCAAAGGGCCGAGGAGAGAGGTTTGGTTTCCGTGCATCCTGGATGGCCTTTGTCTGGTGTGATTAAAGGTATTTCAGTGCCTGCCATGAGAGAGGCCCCTGCCATTTCTGCAGTTTCAGTGAGACCAAGAATTCCTGTAGTGTCATTCCAACTGTTTGCAGGGTTTAGACAGCTGCATTCAGGCCACAAATATGGCCACAAACACTACTGCCTATTTGATAGACACAGAGGCCTTCCAAAACAAAAATTGTCATTCAAAAAGAAAAGTAAAAAGAAAAATTACCTCCTGCCTTAGAATTGTTCACTTTTCCTCTGAGTGAGTGAGTTCTTTGAAATGTGTTGGTCTGTTAATGTAGAATATACATGGAAGTTGCTTCATTTTTCCGTGTTTCTTTGGTTTTAATAAGTCCCAAGAGAAATGATAAAAAAAAACCTCCTAGATTCTTAGTGTGGGGATAATTGTCTTGTGGGGGGAAAATCTAGTTCTAAGTAATCGAGGGTTAGAAATTTGAGACCGCATCAGGAATCCAGCTTTAAAGCCATGTCCACATGATTTCTATGCAGCTGGTTAAGAGGTGGGAAAATTAATTCATACAAGTTTTTTCTTTTGTGGGAAGAATAAGATTTCCGGGGTCAGAGGCCAGCAGGGTTTGCATGGGGTATCCAAAGGCTTTACAGTGCTGGTTGCTGGGGTGACATGAGGCTGTGTCTGCAGTGTGAATAGGGGGACATTGGCTTTGGGGTGTACCACGCAAATGCGTGTGCTGGTTGCTTTAGGGAGGTGAGGGAGAGAGTGAAGAAGAGGAAGGGAAGAATAGCATAAGCACAACTCCCTGCCATCTGTGGGAGCCATTGCTTCCTGAGTGGGCATGGGCGGGTTGCAGGGGCAGGACTCAGGTGCTTCTGGTGCCTCTGAACCCATGGACACTGGACAGGGCAGCTCCCATGTGCAGACAGGAATTGTTCCTCAGGCCCTCCCTGATACATGTACTGCAGGCTGCCAGCCTCAGAAACTGTAGGAGGCCAAAGTGGCCTACATTCTTCATTTACCTTTCTCAACCTCACACACAGATTGACCCATTCTGCTGGTGATCAGGCAATGGAATGACCCAGCCTCAGTGTATAACTGAGTAAGGGTCACGTTTCACACAACCCACTTTTCTGGCGACTGGGGACCAGGAAAAGGAAATGGCTTTGACTTGTGGGCAGGGAGAGAAAGAGCAAGAATGCATGCATGGGTGTGTGTGTGTGTGTGTGTGTGTGTGTGTGTGTGTGTGTGTAGGAGGAAGGGACATGCTTAGAATTCTGTTTTAGACTCAAAGGCAATCATTGTTAGTCTTGGCCCAAAAATAGTTGTTATGTATCATGCGTAATAACTGACCAGCTTTCTTTTACGTAAATCCCTGGATTGTAAAACTAAGTGGTGCTGTCTAAGAAGAAAAAATATGCCCTCTGCCAATTTGAATTTCCAAAAAAAAAAAAAACCCTCTTCCTAGACATTCAAAATTTAGAAGGATATTGATAACTGATCTAGAACAACTGCAGATAACAATATTTTCATTGTAATTCAAGGAAAGAGTTGAAAAATTGAGGGTTCCTTGTTTAGTCTTGGATATAGAATAGTTCATTCATTCTTTACACATTAACGAACACTGGTAGGCCAACCACTGTTTTAGGCCACATGTTATCTTATTCAGTTGCCCCATGATGTATGTGAGGAAAATAAAGCTCAACAGAAGGGGAATGAATTGCCCAAGGACTAATATCTAGGAAGCAGCAAGATCCAAAAGTATGTCTCAGACTTGAAGCACCCTTCTCTTTCTCCTCCGCTGTGGACGCTGTCTTGTCCTGAAGCCATCATTATCAGCCTCATGTAATTTAACTGGTAATTCTTTACACATCTTTCATTTTCTCTTCACCGAATTTAAAAGGTCTTTCTCCCTTATTTGTGGTTTTAAAAGTAGTAATGAGGTTTTTATCAAGGAACAATTGGAAACCTTGAAAAGAAAATCACCTCTTTAACCTGACCTGGCCCTGCAAGGTGGTCGCCCTGTGAAAGCGTGAAAGTGACTTCCAGGGGGGGCATCTGCAGGCAGTGGGAGTGGGGGAAGCCCATGAGACGCTCATTTTCTTTCCACTGCTGGTTCCCGGACTTGGGGATCATTTTCTTATATTCTTCATCTGAGTAGCATTCATCATTCCCTATGACAAAAGCTGGATGTTGCCAGGAGAGAGTGGGGAGAAATGCCGCCCACGTTACAATGGAGAGACAAGACAAGCTCTCACCTACATACTTTGTACCATTTGTTTTTACACGGAGGCTTTCTCCTGTAGCCATGAGATACTGCATAATTTGTTTCACTGCAGCCAGGCCTGCTGTGTAGAAGTTGGAATCATTTGGTTGTCTGCCTTGCATAGACTTATTATCTGCTGAAATTGCATGTGAAGGAAAGATTATTAATAAAATATGTGTGAAGAATGGCTGAAAAGATGCTTTTGTCAGTGCCCCTAAATACTTTTAAGAGCAGAGCTGCAGTTTTCTAAGAGTAGTGTTGTATAGGCCATAAAAATACATAAAAATTTAAGCTTTTCCTTTAAAAGGTTATTACTGCCCACTTTTAGCCCACAACAAAATTTTATTTAAGCAGAAAACCTTCTTTGTTAGCTTGCTGTGCCTGCTGTCACAAATTACCACAAACTTGATGGCTAAAAACAACAGAGATTTATTCCCCCACAGTTTAAGAGGTCAGAAGTCCAATAGCAAGGTGTCGGCAGGGCCAGATACCTTCAGAGATGGAGAGAATCTGTTTCCTGTCTTTCCAGCTTCTAGTGGCTGCAAGTGTTCTTGACTTGTGGCCACATCACTCCAGTCTCTGCCTCTGCCCTCACTTTGCCTTCTCCTTTGTGTGTCTTTCTCTGCAGCCCTCTTGTAATGATACCTGGGATGGCTTTTAGAGCCTGCTGCGTAATCCAGAGTAAGCTCTTCCTCTCAAATCCTTAACTTTATCACATCTTTACTATATAAGGTAATATTTGCAGGTTACAGGGATTAGGAAATGAATACCTTTGGGGGGGCATTTTCTGCCTAACATACCTCAATTTGGGAATTTCTGTAATTTTCATTTATTAAAACATAAAGCTTGCAACCCCTTGTTTCGCTCATTACTTCAGTCAGTTTAATTTTCTTAGAAGGGGCCACTTGGAAGATCTAAGAACTAGTCTCTTCTCCTAGTCCCCAGAGCATGCAAGGCCATGCCTGTCTTGTTTCTCAGATTGAGGTTTATGTAAAGAAGCGGAATTATGGGCTCCAAAAGCTGGGAAGAGGCCTTGGAAATCATACCCTCTCAGTCTTTGGGGGAAACTGGGACTAGAGATGTGGGGTCACCCAAGTCTGGAGCGGAGATGGGACAAGCACTTATTACACTAGCTCACCTCTTCCGCTTTGTTCCTGCAGACCCCCCAAGCTGTCTCTTGTGATACAAGCCTCTAGGTCATCTTTCATTTGAGAGCCCTTCAGTACCTGAAAACCCAACCCCTGAAAAATCCTTTTTTCCTAGTCCAAGAGCCCTAGTTCATATAACTTTCTTGCATTAGCTGGTGTCAGGAATTCCATCATTCTGGTCACTTCCTCCTGGATACATTCCCTTTATATCACTGTCTTTTTGAAAACATGGCACTTGGACATGAACACGGTACTTACAAGATGGTTTGAGCAGTGTAGAGTAAGGGGTTACTATCAGGTCTCCTTAGATGCACATTTTCTGCATCAGTACAGGCTATACTGATGCAGACCAATATTACATCTCTCATCGAGTCACTTTATCATATCTTTAGCTTGCATTGAGCTTATGTGTGATAAAAATCCTTGGGACTTCTTAAGTATGAATTGCTTGAAGATATGGATTTCTGTCAGTAGCTGGATGGGATAGCTTGGGATCCAGAGTATAGACCAGATAGGGATCCAGAGAACAAACAGATCCATGAGCTGGGGCATGCTCATGGGAATGGTACCAGCAGCAGAGTAAACAGACGACAGTTTGGATAATCTGGTAAGACATAGTACAGAGGAAACTCTTCTATAGGTGGCTGTCTAGATGGACAGATGTTTGGCAGCAGAAGTGTATGGCTGGGCATGTCATAGAGCCAGATGAGAGACATGCAGATGTGCAGGGACTTCAGTTCAGAAGCTAATGCAAAGAGCTGAGTCCAAAAGAATGAGTTATAGAGTCAACTACTGAAATGAGGTAGGCCCCAAGACAGACGCTTGAGCCCAGAGTAAAAGGAAGCCCTGGTCTGAAGTCAGAATCATAAAATTGATATGATTCTGAATGTCTGTGGCTTGAAAGCCATATCCACCCAGAGTCTGGGGACAGGATCACTGGCAGAACTTGTAAACAAGATGAGTTGTTTCCATTCAGTAAACAGCTGAACGTGAGGCAAGTGATAACACCATCCTATCCACACATACAATGGATTATTTACAATTGAAAGCAAGATTTTATCTGTTAATTTGGAGAGGAAGATGGTGTTCTTTTGGTCAGTTGTGGCTGTCATTCTAGCCTATTTAAGTCTTTTAAAATCTCTGTCTTCCAATTAATTAACTATCTCCTTCAGCTGTGAATTATTTGTGACTGCTATAAGCACATCTTGATGAAAACATTGACCAGGGACAAATGTGCAAAGCCCTGTTCCAAGGACCTCTCTCCAGGTCAATGTTGTTCTTCCGTGATGTTAGTGCCTTTGGGTATGGCCATTCGGTCACTGAGGCCACTAAAGTGAATTATCACTTGGACCAGGGTTTCCCATCTTGCTTAGATATGTTTTTGAGTGACTATCAGGTGCTTTGCTGACATCAAGGTGTTCTGCATTTGTGACCTATCATAATAGTCTTGTGAAACTGCCCTGAGATGGAGTACCATGGGAAGGGAAAGTTGGTAGGGTGCTTAGTCACTACTTTGAGTGGAGAGGTCCCTGGATGTCAGTAGGTTTAAATCTTAAGTCCCACTTCCTGTAACATACCCAAATATTAGCCCATGGGTGATTTTTTTAAAGGAGGGACTGGAATCTTGCATTCAGATGAGGAGTATTAATCTTACTAGGGTTATGAGGGTTAAGCGTTCACCTCTACTAAAGACTGATCCTCCTTTGTGGGTATGTGTGGTCTGTGGAGAGCAGCTCCCACTGTTGGGTGAGCATGGTGGCTTCTCAGAAGATCTAGGGGTGTTCATTAAGTTGTGAAATGTGTCCCTACTGAATACAGTCAGAATGTAAAGTGAAAGAAAGTGAGATGCTGCGAGGATCAGTGATGATAACAGAAGGGATAAAACAGCAATTTATGCATTTGCATAGCCCCTTCAAATAAGGCTGCCATGAGAAAGTGAGATGATTTCAGGGTGGAACATGAGGCAGTGTCTTGTGGTGGAGAGTATGTGAGCCTCGGGGGCTTGAGGAAGTCCTGACTGTCTCACCAAAGAGCTAGGCCGTGGGAGAAGCTGACAGTCATCAAGAGTAAGGTGCAACTGTGAAGAGTGTCTGAAGTGGAGGCACAAAGTGCCATAAAATCCCCAACAGGAGTTAGATGAAGAGATGCCAGTGAGGGGAGAAAATCATCATCATTTACCAACTTCTACTTGTTGTACCCCCTTTCTTTGGTCAGTACTGGCCATGGATGGACTAACTCCCAACTTTGACGTTGAGTGAATTCATACACAGGGTAGAAGAATGGCAAGAAGGAAGGCACCTGTCCGTATTATTTTTTCTGTTGCTATAGATAATGCTACGGTAATTGAAGACAAAACCTTTGTGTCGGAGGAGGATTTTGTCCATCTTTAGAATATTCTAAAGAGTAGGAGTGGGGGAAACGTAATTAAAAAACAAAACAAAACTGGAGTACCTGCCACTTTCCCCATTCTACTGTTACCAGATGAGGGAAAAAACATTTTTATCTTTTACAAGAGAGTTTGATGTACATCAAAGTGACGCTTATGGCAAAAAAGTAAATTTGATAATGGGAAAAAGTTTGAACAGCCCTTAGGTATTGAAAATAAAGTAACTTATAAAACCCACTTGTGAAGTTTAGAAGTCGTTATGGTGACCGCAGTGAGGTGCTAGGTGTGGGAAGGCCTCAATGGTAAAATGTCAGAGTGTTTTTTTTATATATGGCCCGTGAACTGGTAGGACAAAAAACTTTTGACAGTTACCATAATATTTATTCTGTTTTCTTATATTTGGTATTAATAAATATTGGCTAACTAGCCAATCACATATCTTTACAGTATTCCATTTTTACAGTGGCCAAGAAGAAAATATAATTAGGCTTCTATGTTTTCTAGATGATACTGTTTAATAACAACAACAAATACCATATAATGTTCTTGGCTCGTTTCAGAACCAACAGAGCAAAATGTGCTCATTCAGAAAAAAGCATTTGTTGTTTTTGTTTGTTTCTTTCTTTGTTTTTTGAGACATGATCTCACTTTGTCAACCAGGCTGGAGTGCAGTGACACAGTCACGGCTCACTGCAGCCTCAACCTCCTGGGCAATCCTCCCACCTCAGCCTCCCTAGCAGCTGGGACTACAGGTGCATGCCACAGCGCCTGGCTAATATTTTTTATTATTTTTGTAGAAATAGTGTCTCCCTATGTTGCCCAGTCTGGTCTTGAACTCCTGGGCTCAGTTCATCCTCCCACCTCGGCCTTCGAAAGATCTGAGATTACAGACATGAACTACCGTGCACAGCCTAGCATTTTTTTTGTTGTTGTTGTTGTTGGAAATGTAATTTAAAAATTTTTCTTTTGGGGGCTAAAGCCCAAATCAGTTAATATCTGAGGCCTATTTGCATGTAAATATTAGGCAACCATCATTCACTGGATGTTTAACCCATGAGTATCACTCCATATCTCAGCTGAGATTCGAGATAGTGAATGACAGGTTTTCATATTTTCCGTCATATAACTAAACCACTATACTTTGGTTTTGTATCCCATATCATTGAGGCGTTCTTCACCCACATTGGAGGAATTGGCAACCTCAGATGTCTTTCTCTAAAGGCCTACTGTGTTTTCTCTTTCCTCACAACCAGGTTTTTGAGACCAGTTCTTGTCACCTTTCACTTTGGAATCACCTTCACTTGCCTGGCATTTCAGACTTGTCTTTCAGTTTCTCTGTTTCTTGCTGAACTCAGAATCCTGCATTGAGGGTATCCACTCAGCCTGGCCCTGTAACTATACCATAGTGTCTTACTTCTCGTGGAGCCGAAGTTTGCTTTACAGTATGCCACCACCTGCAGAAACCTGTCCTTACTTTTCTTGTTTTTGTTTTTCCCATTCATCCTGTGGGATATGATGAGGTTTCTCTTCCAATAATCTGATCAATCTTTTATTCTTTAATTCATAGAACCACCCCTCCCCCCCCACTTTTCTCCTTTTTCTCCTTTTTCCTTTGTTAGATGCCCAGGCACGCCACAGTACCAAGCGTTATCAGTACCAGCTCACATTCCTTTCCTTATTTGGAAAGAGGACTAACTTTCTAGCTCATTACAGACACCCCTTCCCCTTCCTCTCCACTTTCTTTTACGTGCCCATCTTATCTAAAAAAAATCAAATGTTTAGCCACCTGGGATTAGTTTAGATTGTACGACCCGACCCCGGCCAATGGGGAAAAGGTACAGGGGCAGGACTTGCTTCAGGAATAAAGGCTCTCATGACCCTTTGTTCAGGTGTGTTCTCATGGCGACTGGCCAAGGAGGCACCCCTCTGCGCAGAAGTAAAATTGCTTTGCTAAGAATCCTTTGTTTGAGTGTTCAATTTCCTTAGGATTTTGAACATTATTCCTAACAATCCTTCACTTTAGTATAACTTTAGTATTTCAGTGATCAAATGAAAATAGGATCATTAAAGTGAAAATGGAGATTTGCTATTTTGTTTTCATGTTACAATGCAGATGGTGTGAAACATTTTTTAAGAAAAATCAAATTACCTAGACTCAGATCTTTAGGACAGTAGTTACAGTTTCTCTGGTTTTTGCAAGTAATCCACTAAATAGGGGAGAAAAATTGAAATGAAAAAACAGCTGAATTCACTTGCTTTTGAATTAACTTACCAATTTTAATTTTTGAGTAGGAAATAAGAAAAGCTTTTAGAATAAACATTCCTGAAATAGAATAAATCCAATAAAAATTCCTATTTTGTCTAAATTCAGGCCATGGTACCAAGACCAGGAACTCCTGTGGGTAAAGAAGAAAAATAAACTCTGAGTTTACTCTTAAAATGGGGATAGGGGAAGGTGGAGAATTATGCCAAGGTTGAGAGTCTGGGTGTCTGAGAGATGGGTAGGTCTGGGATTATTCTATAGGAATGAGGAAGGAAGAAGCGGTGGTTTGGGGAAGTCAGTAGTAGTGAGGTACCACTCAGTAGTAATTGGGGCTGCAGTAATACAACTGATAAACTTTTGTGAACAGGAGACAACCCTAGGATTGGCTTGTGGGTGGGAGACCTAGGCCTGCATTGCCGCCTGCAGCTCCTGGGTACAGCTCAGCAAAAGGTGTCTGCACTCTGGGCAGACAGATTAGAAATGGGCACTCCTTGCAGGTTCCTTGCAGCAAGGTTGGCACCACATTCTGTACATCCCTGCTGGGTTTTACCTTCCCATCAGCAGTAGCCTGGATAAACGCAGGTGAGTCCTTGTAGAGAACAAAGGTCGTCATGTTGAGTCTTCTGTTTGATTGGAGCTGGGAGGCAGAAGGAGCAAGTGCTCCACCTAAGACGAGTCCAAGCCCAAGGCCCTACAGAGGGTCAGAGTACTGGGAAGGAGGCACTGAGGAAGGTGGGCCCAGGGCTCAGGGTAACATGAGAATTTTTTTTAACATGAGGCATACAAAGGAATAGATATCTGTATGTGTATCCACACCCACTCACACATCTACACTGTGTGTGTGTGAGAGAGAAATAAACAACCCTCTTACTCATCCTGCAGCTTGGAAGCCCCTGTGAGTTCATTCTCTCCACACTCTTCTCCTTCAATGGAACCACTATTCTAAATTTCATGTTTATCATTTCCTTGCTTTTCTCTGTAAGTTTGTTTCCCTAAACAATTTATTGCTAACTTTTATTTACCTTGGGACTATATATAAATGGTCTTCTTCTACCATTTGCCTATTTCCATCAACATTTGAAGATTCATTCAACATTTTTAAGATTCGTTCCTACTGATGCATGAAGCATCATGCATCAAATTTGTTTATCTTCACTGCTGTCTGGTCCACTCATTGTATGAATGGAAGACCACTTTATCCCTACTCTCAAGGACAGTTGGGACATTTCCAGTTTTGCTATTTTAAATAGTGCTGCTATGAACATTCTTGAATGTGCATCCTGCTGCAGTTTTTCTATGATGGGTGCCTAAGGGAAGAATTTCTGGGTCTTAGAGTGTGTGCACCATCCACTTTGCTGAATAATAGCAAATTGTTTTCCAAAGTGGTTATACCACTTGACATTCCCACGAAGAGACATTAACTTTTAAGGCAAGGGGAAGTACAAAGGAAAGAAAGGAAATGTAGGATTAGCTAAACATTGGAGAGGAAAAGGAAGGATGTCATTAGATTCTGATGAAGTACAACTCTTTATTAATATGTAGGGCTAGAGAGAGCTGGGGAAATGAAGAGAAAGGTGTAGATTTTAAACGGCCATTATGGAAAGGGTGAAAGGTTAGCTTACGTGGACTGTGGGTCACATTGTCATCAGGGAGTAGATTCATCTTGGTATCTACGGGTATGGAAATACCCATTTCTCTCTGTTTTCACTCAGTTTTCCCTGATCAGCAATAATCTCCAGGGCTCTGAGTAGTAAATGCTGCCAAGCATGTAAATGTGCTGTTCCTACATCAAACTGATGGTGGCATGGATCCTAATAAAGCTTTTAAAACAGATATCTACGCAGAGGCACACAGATATTTTGGAGATTACTTTCCCCAAAACACAAGTGGTTTTTCTGACAGCCATGCTTTGTGTCTTATAAATTCAGTAAACTTACACTAGATTTGACGTTACCGTCTCTTTTACTTTGTAGGTTTCTTTGATGAGAACTCAGAGTTCCTGTGGTTGCTCATTCACCTGACCTGAGAAAAATGGGTCCATGATATTTTAAATAGTAGATTAACTGTGAAATAGGAATAGTCCCCGGTGAGCATATTGGCTTCGTTTGTAAGTTCTAACCACTCTGATATGTAAAACTGGTGGGATTTGTTTTGTTTTTAAACATTTCCATTCTTTCAAATCTAGATTTTAGTAAGGCTAACTTATTTTGTTAGCATTCCTACGAAACCGAAAGTAGAGCATTAAACCATTAAAAGCACATGTTCTCCGGAGTCTCAGAAGTGCAGCTTTTTTTAACTTGTTATTTCCGGGTCAGCCTTCATTAATAGCATTCATCAGATTTATTTGATTCCAGGCCAGAAAGATTAGTGATGGTGGCATTTTCAAAATATTTCTATCAGTTTTTCATTATATATTGACTAGTATTGTCTATTTGAAACTTTGATGGTGACAGTACATATTTGAGAAGGCAGCATGATATTCTGGAAATAATTTGGAAATTTTATGTCTGGCCAAAAAAATGGAAAAAACCTCAGTGTTCCCCATTTGAGATTTAATTATGTAAACTGTGATACGTCTATTAAATTGAATATTATATATTAGTTAAAATGATGATGATCAAAATTGCTAAATAAGTTGGACAAATGTTTAAGGTTGTTAAATAGAAAAAAAAAGCAGTATACCAAATCACATGCGGAATGTGAAGATTGGATAGGAAGAAGTAAAGCTGTCTCTATTCACAGGCAATATGACAGTTTATGTAGAGGAATCCTAAGGAATATATAAAGCAAATACTAGAAGGTGCTATAAAGTAAATTTAATAAAGTCACAGGATAGAAGGTCAATAGACAAATCAATTGCATTTCTGTATACTAGCAGCTAATAGCTGGAAAATCAAGTGAAGGAAACAATTCTGTTTGTAGTAGTAACAGAAAAATATGAAAGATGTAGGAATGAATTTAACACAAACCAGTCCTTCGGCGCTATCCCTGGAAGCACTTGCGTAATGGATGCTAACAGTCCCGGAAAACTCCCTAGGGACTATACTTTGGTTTCGTATCCCTTATCATTTTTCCAAGGGAAAAAGTTACATCAACTTGCATAATTGTTGTTTACCATCATCAATGTATGGATTATAATGTCAATTGATATTCAACATGCAGCACTCCTAGGGCCATTTCGTAATTTACCTGATAATTTACCAAGCATGTTTTCCTCAAACTTTGGGTGTAGTGTGTAGTCCTGAGTGACGGGATGGGGGCCAGATTAAATCTCAGGCATAAGATATTCACTCAGACAGTTGTATTATTCTTTATTCTTTCTTCCTCCCTCTCTCTAGGGTGTGATGAGGCATTTAATCTATCAGACACCAGGAGGATCTATGTAATGAATTTTTACATGCCCCAATCATTTTAATGTAATCATCCTTCTTTTAAAAGGCTTCATTAAGTCTATTGTTAGGATTGTAAAACTACCTAAGAGAGACAGGAGGGCTTTCCTCATTTTCAGAATTCAGACAGTTTTGTTAATTGCATAGCTTTAGGTGAACAGTAATTAAACGGGTTGTGAGAATGTGCAACATTTATTTATAGTAACATAAGCATGGCACATATTTATAGTCATTACTGCACAGTCTACTTGATAACATCCTTTTGAGGGGAAGGTCATGGCTGTTAAAAGTAGCTTCAACCACTGTTTTTGGCAGGGTCCTTGAATATTAAGGATTTGTGAATATTGCAGATCCAGGTACCCTTGTGCTAAATAAATACTATACATATTAAACGTTTTGCAAGGAACCTATACTTGCAAGGTTTTAAAATATGCTTTTAACATTTTACATGTAAAATATTTGAGTTAAGTATGTTTGCCAATGTCAATCGGAGTCTTTGGATTATTATACCAAATTTTGTACCTTAATTTTAACAAGATGATAGAATAGTAATAGTTATTCTTTGGTTCTTAAATTTGTTAATGAATACAGATTTAGTGCATTATTCTTAAAGTGCTCTAACATGGCACATTTATCAAGCAGATAGGAGAGAAAGTTTCCATCAAGCGTTGAGGATTTTAATGCCCCCCAGAAACCTGTACGTGCATACGCACACAGATATAGAATGATATTTTAGGAGGTCTTGATTGAGACCCCTGCATGCCTATTCAAGGACCCAAAGATATGTGTGGACTATACAAATAGCCCCCCTTCTGTTTTGCACTTCCACTCCCTTGCCTAGTCTCTCCCATGCCCATGTCTATCTACAATGTCTACAAATCCATCTTTATATATACCTTTTCTCCATAGGACATTTTTACTCAATATCTTCATTTTACCAATTCAGTCTAAATGTGACAGAAACAGAGATCCCCTTTTCACTACCATTGATTTCCAGCTCATCCCCTTATTTCCTCAGTTACTAATATTATAGGTTGTCATAAACTTCTCCCTCTGCCCTATCTCCCAGGGAATTTATAGACAGCTCCCTTGGAACAAGCATGCTTTCTTAGCTCCATGCATCTGGTATATTGATAATTTTTTATTCTGTGTTCTTTCAACAGAGCTACCACTTTTGTCCCTTCTGTTATTTGTCCACACCACCAGAGTGCAAGCCTTAAACATCTGTCTTTTAAACTCTCCCAGTCATCTTGCCCCTGGACTCTCTCTCCCAGCACTATGCTACCGCACTTTCTAACTCAGTCTTCCCTTGTATGTGGTCTGCCACACCCAGGCACACACTTTACCTTGCTCCCACCTCCTTGGCCACCTTCAGTGGTTCTCTGTCACTGGACACAGCAAATTTTAAACTGCCAGTTTATTCACTGTGGGGACTGGCTCTCCTACTCCCATTTCTGCCAGAAACTATTTTTCCAGGTTCGTTGCATATCTGTCTCAAACCACTCTTATCCCATCTTCCTGTACTGCTGACACTCTGCCCCTCTAAGATCATTAGTCTGTCAACAAGCCATCGCTGTGCATCTCACATTTTCTGTGTATTAAGTCACTGGGCTCTGCAGAAAGATGGGTCCCCACGACTTGGCAGCCTTATTTCTGTGGAGGCCTGCACTTCTCTTCACCTAGCAACTTTTCCATACCATCTGTCTGGCTCCATTGAGTCAGTAGTTCAATAAAGATACTTTAGAAACACTTTTTTAAAAATTATGGAGGTGGAGGACCAGGAGAATACTACAAAGGAAATGAGTCCCTGACATCCCCATGTGAGCAGCCTCGTCTTCTGAGGCCAGCTGGTCTGGAGGCCGGAGGCTCCTGCTTTATTCAACAAGGAGCATGGAGACAGTGATCTGTTCTTCTCCGCATCCTAGCACCAAGCCAGGCACAGGGTAGGCCCTTACGCGTCTGATGAAGGAATGATGCATGTATCCATGGCATGTCTATTGCAGTATTTCATAGACTTAATGGAGCTGGAAGTGACCTTTGAGATTATCTCCTCCAACTACATCATCCGACAGCTGAACAAGCCTCAAGTCAGGGAAGCTAAATAACTTGTCTAAGGTCAGACAGCAGTAAAATCAGCTTCTCAACCTGTTTTCTGACTTCCATTCTCCCAGTCTCCCTGTTTTTGCTCTACTGGAAGTGCTCAGTCTATGGTTCTTTTCCTTTCTTTCATTTCTGTACTTATTGGTGTCTGTTCTGTGCTTAACAATCTGAGCTCCTAATGTGAGAGACCTTGGCTCTCTTCCTTGTCTGCTGCACCTTAATAAGCATTAGTACATACTTACTAATTATCCTACATTTTGAATAGCCCTTGGTACTTTTCAGGTTCTTTTACATATGTTTCTAATTAGATTTTACTACAGACCGGTGAGATAGGTTGAGCAGGTATTTTTCCCGCACATGAGGTGAGAAATCGGAGGCCCGGGGAGAGTAGTACTTGTTGAAGACCACCCTGCTGACGAGTGACACAGTTGAGGATAGAATCCGATTCTCCTGTATGAGAGGATGATGGTGAGTTAAGTCTGTTTTGAAAATCTGACTTCAGGCTCTGGAATCTTGCCTGCCTCTATGTATATTTTCTAACAGTTTTCCATTTAGTAGCTCATTTCGTAAAGCGTGTTCTGAAGCACATTGATCCCAGGAGATGTGTGGAAAATGGATTCTGTGGCCAGATAAGCTGGGAAGAGCTGCTTGTTATATCCCCTTCTTGGGGATTCCCTGTGCACATTAACATTTAAAGGCTCTGAGAAGTCCTACTGCAAAGACTGTTTAATGTGTTGTTTTTTTAATTGTGGTAAAACACATGCCACTAAAATTTACCATATTAACCATTTTAAAGTGTACAATTCAGTTGTGTTAAGTATATTCACATTGCTGTGCAACCAGTCATGACTACATCTTGGAAAACTTAAAATCCATACCCCTTAAATAACAACTCTGGATTCTGCCATTCCCCTGGCCCCTGGCAACCACCATTCTACTTTTTGTCTGTATAAATTCGACTCCTCTAGGTACCTCACGTAAGTGGATCATATAGAATTTGTCGTACAACTGGCTGATTTCATTTAGCATAATGTCCTCCAGGTTAATCTATGTTGTAGCATGTGTCAAAATTTCCTTCCTTTTTAAGGCTGAATAATATTCCATTGTATGTGTAGACCATATTTTGTTTGCATTCATCCGTCAGTGGACACATGGGTTGCTTCTGCCTTTTGGCTATTGTGAATAGTGTTGCTGTGAACATGGACGTACAAATATCTTTTGGAGACCCCGTTTTCAATTCTTCAACTAGATACCCAGAAGTAGAATTGCTGGATCCTATGGTAATTTTATTTTTAATTTTTTAAGGAACTACTGTTGTTTAACATATTTTTATACTCAGTTCATAAACTTGTTTGATCACAAAGTTCTTTTTCCACATTATACCTTTGGGTATCCCACAGAGCATGGGTTTTTCAGAAAACACTTTAGGGACTCCTGAGCTCAGTAAGCAATTTCTGCTTGCTCCAAGGGGCCAGAAACCTCAGGATACTGGCTGGGGAATTTGGCCATTAAGTTTCCAGCCCAAGGACAAGATCAGCAGTGCAGTTCCAGGAGCTGCAGAAGAAGAGGAAGCTCGCAGGGTACACAGTCAACTGTAACCAGGGTTCCTCCGCTACTCCAGAACAACACTGTCAGCTTGACACGGAGTGAAGCGGCCATCGTGGTGCTGAGGTTGTTTAGGACTGCACTGGTTGGACAGCATCTTTACTGGCCAAGAGAGGAAGGAGGGCAAGCCTGTCTGCCTCTGTGCATGCAGTTAGGGGCCTGGGGAAAGCTTTATGATGAGAAGTGTCAGATTTCAGAATCCACCATTTCCCTCATCTCCCCCAAGAAGAAAGAGTACCCTTAGTCAAAATCTAAATGGGCTCCTCAGCAGGGCTTGTTGTGTTGACTCAATCTAATTGGTCTTTAATGTGGT
The DNA here is from genome assembly GCF_006542625.1 of Nomascus leucogenys. NCBI lineage: Eukaryota > Metazoa > Chordata > Mammalia > Primates > Hylobatidae > Nomascus > Nomascus leucogenys. Next base: position 98,236,387 of record NC_044383.1, on the reverse strand, counting down.
TCTTAAATAGCTGAGGAATAATTGTGAACACTGTAGTTGTGTGGGTGGGTAAAACCTTCAACCAAGTTGATGGAAAGGGTATGTGGGGGCACGGGCAGTAAACTGAGGTAAGAAAAAGAATTCTTTTTATCCCCAAAAAGCTGTCATATACCCCCAGTGTCACTGTGTGCAGCTTTTCTCCAGGACCAGCTCAGGAAGCCTGAGCCGCTGGTGACCCGAAAGGGGGCATTACATGATTGAACACCTCAAATGCCCACTGTCGTTCCTCTACACACTGGCTTAAAGATGGGCATGAGCCGGAATGGTTTTAGGGACATCTAGAAGAAAATAAACTGGGAGGTTCCTGTAGCTGTTGCAGCTTGGTGTTAAGGATGAGAAAAACTATGGAGAGGACATAGAGCCCCGAAGAGGCTTTGAACCAGCCTGCAATAAGACCATAGAACACTCAGCTTCTTAACTTACTTGACCGAGAACAGATAATGATACCTCACATTGTGGGATGAGAATTTCATAAGCTCTCTGAGATCCTTAGATGAAAGCTGCTACTGATCCGTAGACTATTATTATTATGAGACTTTACTTTTCTGTAAATAAATGTTACAGCTTCTTCTCTCTGACTCTCTTGCTCTAAATGAGGTCAGATTCAGCCTGTCTCATTGGCCGACTCTTGCCCTGTCCCCAGGACCACAGTTGTGCGTGGAAGCACTGAGATGAGCTGGAAAGAGCTCTGATAAGGGCTCAGGAAATTCTGTGCAAAATTTCAGACAAGCAGCTTCCCCTCACAGCACCTCAATTTTCTCATTTCTAAAGGTCCCTTTCTAAGGTCCCTTCCAGCTCTGTAGGTTTGTGATTTTATCAAAGAAACAGAACAAAAAGTCAACTTCTAATTACAAATGTTTATTGGGTCCCTGGTATGAGCTAGGCACTGTTTTCGGTACATGGCCTAAATCGGTGAACAAGGTCACTTATTTTAGTTGGGAGAAAAGAGATGAGACAGTAACCAATAAATATTAATACATAAGTAAAGTCTGTCATTGTTAGAAGGGGATATGTCCTATGCAAAACCAAAATAATGTGGTAAGGAGAATTGGAAATGCAGGCAGGAGTGCAATTTTAAAAATGTAACAAAGAGGAACTTTTCCATTATAAGAGTTACTAGAAGATCAAGTACGTCATTTAAGGGAGTGGGGGCTAGAAATCTCTCCTTTGGAGATTTTTTAGGAAGCGAAATTATTCATGTTTTTGGATTCAGGCATATTCTTGTTTGAATGTAGAAGGGATAAACAGATTACCCTTTTGAAGGCTTTCTTTTTAAATGATTTAATGGTATGTGCAGGGGTAGCTCCAGAATTCGTGTGTGTGCATAAATACATGTATATACACACATACACATATGTAGAAGCACACACACATGCACACACACGTACTTCTTAAGGAACAGTAAAAGCCAGAGTTGGGAGGCCCAGATGCTAACATACCTCCACACCAGCTCTGAAAAGGCCAACTAGTGTGCCATAATGCTATAGCTCTCCCACCCTGCCATTTCACAAGGGAAAAAACTGAAACACTGAAATGCTAGCAGAAATCCCAGTGAATCAGGGATAGGTAATGGAACCTGGCAGTCCTCTGGCCTCTTCACTCCTCCCTGCATTCCTTTTTCGATGAGATTGGCAGCTCAGTTGTTTTCCCTTCGCCTTTTCTCTTGCTTGTCTACTGCTTATACTCCCACGGTTGTATACTCAAATAGTAATGAAATGATAGAATACTCGCTCTAACTCTTATGTATCCAGACCCACCCAATCCAGTGTCAGAATGATATGAGACAAAGAAATACAGTCTAGTGACAATAATTTCAGAATGGCACATCTTGACTTGTCTTTCTCAATACCACAGAGGGATATAGAATTACAGCAGTACTTCTTTAAGTCCCTCTTTCTCCCTCCAGCTTTCCTCACACTTTATAGCCCTTATAAATGAGCCCCCAAGCCTTTCCTAACTGTGGCCCACCTGCTCTCCCACCTTTCCTCCTGATTCTGCATCACAAAACTCCCCCAAACAGGTCAGGGCAAAGGGAAGAACCAGGAAGGCAAAGCCAGAGTGCACATGAGCAGCTGGGAAGAGTAAGCCTGGGAACATGTGTTACTAACGTCCGTTCCCTCACACGACCGTGTGTGTCTGCGCTGCGCTAGGCATTCTTCTATCTTACCTTATATAATTTAATCCTCACAGAAATCCTGTGTGGTAGGTATTGAGATCTTCATTTTACTGATGAAAAAGCCACAGTCAGAGAAGCTTAATAACTTGCCTGGTATCATGTGATAGAGAAAATGCTAGGATTTGAGCCCAGGTCTGTATAGTTATCAAAACTGCTCTGTCTCCTACGTTGCTACCCTCTATAGAGTATAAATCCCAGAGGCTCTATGTTATTTCAGTTGCCAAATTAATAAAACTCACTGTCTGGTGTTTATATTAAGGCAATTAAATTGGTTTTCAGCTAAGATCTTGAAAGTACAGTAGCTACATGGAAAAGAGGATGCCTCCCCCAAAAGGCTTGTGCACTGGAATGTTTGTCTTGTTCGGGACCATGGAGGGCTGTCCAGGCCTCGCTGCCCGCAGTCCAAAAAGATCCCAGCAAGGCCTGTGGACCACCATTCCTATGCATCAGAGGCAATGGCTTTCTGACTCTGTCAGTCTTTTAGCAGGTTTTACAACCAGCGGAGTGCTCACGTTAGGCCTGGCCATCTGAGGCAATGCCTGCAATGCTCAGAGATGGGAGCTCAGAGGAGTTTTCAGAAGTACTAAAAACTTTAAACAATTCCTTCATCACCAGAAGAAAATAAAGATTCTTTTTGACAAATGCATGGGTTCAGTTTATGAATTTGTGAACTTGATTCAGATAACCTTAGGAGTGAAAGTGTGCAAGACCTCATTTTGTGGCTACCTGGTAACACCTTGGCTGAAAGCTAGTGTTCATTTGAATAGTGAGTAGTGGAGGGGAAAGGGTCTGAAAATGAAAGAAGGCATAAGAGACCAGAGAAGAAAAATAGCTAAACCCAAACCTAAGCAAATAAAAAGTGAAATTCAGAGTAATGACTCGGGGAAGGTAAAGCAAAATAGATGAGACAGAGTGAGCACAGAAAGATAAGTTAGAGGAGAACTATGTGTGACCTGAAAACGAAGAATGCAAGAGAGAGAAATGTACTATAGATAGACAAAGATACAGGGTCATGGGCAACAACATCATCTGATGTTAACAAGATGCAGCATAGATTTCTCTCATCCATGATGGTGTCAAGGCTTTCTCCTAAATTTCAGGAGAAAGTTAAGTCTAGTGAGCTTTTGCATGAGTTCTTTTGCCACATGCCTGAGAATGTATTAGTTACCTCGGGAGGAAAATCATTTGAAAGTAGAGGCACTAATATTTACCATCATCCAAGTTGCCCCTTAATAGACTATGAAGAGACCAGAGCAGAGTGAAATGAGCTTAGAATAGATTCTATGGCAGTGGCCCCACCCCGTGATGTTATCACAAGTGAGTCATTACCAAATGCATTCTTCACATCTTGCAAAAGATGTTTTTCAACTTTCCAAAGTTTGCTGTGGGGATTTTTTAAAGACCATGCACTCACAGAAGAGCAGTTGAAACTTTTCCTTTGTAGCGTTGCTATGCTTTTTAAGCTATTTGCCCAATTTGAAATGTTATTTGACTTCTGAGTATTCTATATCCACAGCTGATGACTTTATGTACTCCTTGCTTTCTCAGTTCCTGAGGCATAATGTATGCCGAACTGATTAAAAATAGCATTCTAATGAAATGGTTGGGTGTGTTGTTACAATATACGTCAGCGACAAATGGGAACTTCTTTCCTCAGGAAATTTGATAAACTGAAAGTCAATTTGAGTGTTTATATATATTCTGTGAGAATGTTTTGTCCTTCCTCATGGCTTCCTTTTCAAAATGACCAGTTAATTTCGGCTTCCCACCCAGATACATATTTTAACACTTGTAATAGCTGAGATCTGTTATGTTAGCATGATACAAGAGCTTGGATTAAATGTATACCAGCAGAGCCTGCAAGTGAATCTTAAAAGAAAGCAGAGAGCATCCTTTTTAGTTCAAATATTGGATATTTTAAAAGTAAGAGGGGATAGTTTTTATCCCTTAGATCTTGGCCCTCAGCACCATGTGAAAAGCATCCATTCTTTATAAAAGGAGGAAAAACGTATAAAATTTTTTGCCTGACATTTTCTCCTCAATGCCAAACTTACAGAAAGCCTTAATGCTTGAGGTGGCCCCCATATTTTGTCTAGTCCAGTGTTTTCTAAAAATTTGAGCCTGTATTTAGAAGTCAGGATATTTCACATTTTTTAAAATGCGAATTTATGGCTTTTCTTTAAAAATAGAATGATCTAGCAGCACAAGGCCAACATGGCCTCTCAGCAGCCATGGCTGGGGCTGGAGCTGTGTAATGACCACCTCTGCAGGTGGTTTCTGGGTCCTCCGTTCGGTTGCCTGTGGGTCCCCACACCTGTAGCCTATGGCCGCAAGTGTTGGTTGCCATTCATAATCACTGTTAATCACTGCAAATGCACTGTAGATTTTTGTAAAATTGACAAGAATTTTTCTGTACCCATCTGGTAACGTGAAAGAGACAGAGGGACATAATCTCATTTGCTCCCAGCTCACCTCATTTGTGTGTTAGCCACCCTGTGGCATGTGATCTGCACCTACTGCTCATCCCCTTACACCCCGTTTTGACCCTGCTGCAGTTGTATTTCCACTGCTGCTGTTCCACTGTAGCAGCCATGTGGAAATTAGAGCTTTCTCTTGTGTGACAAGCCCTTTCTTGGGTCCTCGTGCTCCTCTACCTCTTTGACAGTCAATGATGGTGCGGTTGACATGCATTCCCTCTCAACATTGTCCTCCCCTCGCCTCTGTGACTCTCCTCTCTCTTGCATTTCCTTCTACTTCCCACTCCTCTCTCTCAGTCTGCTTTGCAGCCTCTACCTCTACTGCCTTTTTCTTTTTTTTATTTTTTAATTTATTTATTTTTTAGATTATTGTCTCTGTCTTTATTTTTTTATTTTTATTTTATATATATATATATTTTTTATTATACTTTAAGTTCTAAGGTACATGTGCACAACGTGCAGGTTTGTTACATATGTATACATGTGCCATGTTGGTGTGCTGCACCCATTAACTCGTCATTTACATTAGGTATATCTCCTAATGCTATCCCTCCCCACTCCCCTCACCCCACAACAGGCCCCAGTGTGTGATGTTCCCCTTCCTGTGTCCAAGTGTTCTCATTGTTCAATTCCCACCTATGAGTGAGAACATGCGGTGTTTGGTTTTTTGTCCTTGCCATAGTTTGCTGAGAATGATGGTTTCCAGCTTCATCCATGTCCCTACAAAGGACATGAACTCATCCTTTTTTATGGCTGCATAGTATTCCATGGTGTATATGTGCCACATTTTCTTAATCCAGTCTATCATTGATGGACATTTGGGTTGGTTCCAAGTCTTTCCTATTGTGAATAGTACTGCAATATGTGTGCATGTGTCTTTATAGCAGCATGATTGATAATCCTTTGGGTATATACCCAGTATATACCCAGTAATGGGATTGCTGGGTCAAATGGTATTTCTAGGTCTAGATCCTTGAGGAATCGCCACACTGTCTTCCACAGTGGTTGAACTAGTTTACAGTCCCATCAACAGTGTGAAAGTGTTCCTATTTCTCCACATCCTCTCCAGTACCTGTTGTTTCCTGACTTTTTAATGATTGCCATTCTAACTGGTGTGAGATGGTATCTCATTGTGGTTTTGATTTGCATTTCTCTAATGGCCAGTGATGATGAGCATTTTTTCATGTGTCTGTTGGCCGCAGAAATGTCTTCTTTTGATAAGTGTCTGTTGATATCCTTCGCCCACTTGTTGATGGGGTTGCTTGATTTTTTCTTGTAAATTTGTTTAAGTTCTTTGTAGATCTGGATATTAGCCCTAAGTCTTTGATCCATCTTGAATTAATTTTTGTATAAGGTGTAAGGAAGGGATCCAGTTTCAGCTTTCTACATATGGCTAGCCAGTTTTCCCAGCACCATTTATTAAATAGGGAATCGTTTCCCCATTGCTTGTTTTTGTCAGGTTTGTCAAAGATCAGATGGTTGTAGATGTGTGGTATTACTTCTGAGGACTCTGTTCTGTTCCATTGATCTGTATCTCTGTTTTGGTACCAGTACCATGCTGTTTTGGTTACTGTAGCCTTGTAGTATAGTTTGAAGTCAGGTAGCGTGATGTCTCCAGCTTTGTTCTTTTGGCTTAGGATTTATTTGGCAATGCGGGCTCTTTTTTGGTTCCATATGAACTTTAGAGTAGTTTTCTCCAATTCTGTGAAGATTACTGTGATCCCTTTATCAAGTATTACATGAACTTTCAGGTTATGTTTTTAAAATTCAGACAGTACAGAGGTATATAAAGTCTTTTTTAAAAAAAATTATCCTCCTTCCCACTCTCCTTCTCAGAGTTAATTAGTCATGGTTAACCCCTGGGTAGTTGTCTCTTCCTGACCCTTTTCCATGTAACCTAGCTTGTTTGTTGTTGTTTAACATAAACAGGATCGTTTTATAGCTACTGCTACTGACCCTGGTCCTCATAAGTAGATGTGTACCTTGATCTGCCAGCTACTTAAATGTTGGTATTTCCCAGCATGGCATTTTGAATAATTCCAGTGCTTATATCTTTTTTTTTTTATAATTGTGCATCTGTTTTTCCTAAGACTCTGAGCTGGTAACAATAGTGTCTTTTCATGTTCCCTTGTCTATACGTACCTGTAAATTCAGTGAGTGAATGAATGAATGTTGGCATTTTTGCACATTCAGTTAGATCATCCCAATTTATATTATGCAGAGAATACTAAATGATATCATAATTTAAATTCAAATGTAAATATCCTAAGCACTGCAGTAAACATATTAGTATAATTATTATAAGGTACAGTTAATCTATTTCTCAGGTCATTTCCTAATAGTAATATATTAATTTTGCTTTTCTCATTAAGATCACCATACTATTGAAAAGAGAATTCTGTACACCATTTATTTTAGTTAGGAGAAATATTGGTGGCTCGTTGTTTCTGTTTTGTATATTTTGAATGAGTGTGTATTTTGGCATCTCACCAAGACAGTATTTTGTATGCAATTCATTCTTCATAAAAGTATCGTTTATCTTTAAAAGGGAATATAAATGCATAATGGTTATATAAAGAGAATTGCCTTAACACAGTATCTCTACAGTAGGAAAATAGTTGAGGTTTATGAAGTGAGCCTTGTCAGATACAATTTGAGCTGTCTTGCTAAGGGTTCACATTCAGTATCATGCACTGTTCACAGCCCTGATTTAAGGAGAAACCAGTGAAAACATCTATCATCTGATAGCCGTGGGATGTCATCCAAACTTGTGTCATGGTCCTGTAATGTTCCCGGGTTTGTGGAGTGAAGAAAATAACACTTGGGTATTTGGAGTTTATTCTTAAGCTGTTTTTGTCAGGGGTGGATGAGTTTCTCATTCTTGAGTTGAAATGAGACTTTTAAATATTCTTAATAACTCTCTTATTGCCAGACCCTCTGCATGAGACACCAAGGGTGAGTGTTTGAGAATAATATTTTTTAAATTTATTTAGGTATTTTTTTTAAAGTCGGGGAGATGAGACTAATTTGTGAACAGTAACGAGCTGAAGTCAGTTGGTCACTAACAGTCCATATCAAGCCATGATCCCTGCTTGCACAAATTTGAGAAACATGTAAACAAACACAAAGTAAGTAGTAAAGAAACAGGAAAATGGAAACTACACAAAGACCTCTACAGTCCATGCGTCTGTAAAACTAATTAAAAATCTGCCTAAGGGGTTAATGGAGTGGCTGAAACTCAATTTAATATGGGTCATGGTCTCAGGGAAGGCAGTTCAAGTACTATGTTTTAAAGACAGGTTCAGAGAGGAAAGAATATTCTACTTCAGGGACTGTCATAAGACAACAATCCAAGATTTAGTTGGAGACTTAAAGTGAGTTCATATTATGGAAGGATTTAAATGTTGGAATAAGAATTTGAATGACTTCAACAAGGAACAGAAAAGGAATAAAATTATTCTGCCCATACCGATACCTTGTATTTGTAGATGTACTATAGTTTACAGACTCCTTTTGGGAATGTTGTTTTATTTTATCTGCACTAAATCTTAATGAAAATCACAAGCCTTTTTGAAGACTGAATCTCCAGGATTGCTGATGGCAAGCTGGGCCTGGATGTAGCGGATTAAGGGGAGAGAAGAGAGGGAGACAACTCACTCTGAGTTTCTGTGCATCCAACCAAAATAGGGAATGGAAAGAGGCAGTTTGGGTGAGAAAAGATGATCAAACCTAGCCAAGACTAGTGAGGAGAGCTGCTGACAGTGTTAAATGTCAGGTCCTGGGGGATGAGAACAGTGAAGTTTAGAGGTTGCTGGTGAACTTTGCAAGAACATATTTTGCAGCTTGGTGAGCTTGAGAGCCACCAAGTCTGAATGGGGTGAAGCAGAGCCGGATGGTCCAAGAGACACATAGTTAGGCAATGGAGGAAGCTGATGGACTCAAGGGGAGAAGTAACCAAAAGAGAAATGTGAGGGTCAAATGATTTACAAATGCTTGTAAATCAAGGAGCTGCTACGATGCTACAATTTAGAGAAGCAGCAGCATGACAGCATGAGATCATGTTCTGTGTTGTTTATTTGCAGTTTGTTGAATTTTACATCCCTCAGGAAATAGCTGTGGCTTAAAGGCAGACAGCTTTGGGTAGAGGCACATGACAGCAGCATCAGAGAAAGCTAGTCAGCAGTGGCAGCAGCAAGGCAACAGACCAGGTACTCGTTACCATGGAGGGAGCTGGGCCCCTGGGTTGGGCTGTGGGCATTGAACAGCACAGTCCACTAGGCTGGCCAAGCATCTTGCAAATTAGTGGTACCAACATCAAACGTGTGATCATTACCACTGAAAACATAACTCAGAGCTCATGCCCATAGGGTTGTCTTCATATATATGCGTTTTTTAAAAAGAGTATTTACATTAAGTCCATAATCAGCTTGATCAGATCAAGCCAGCCACCCTCATGCCTGAGGTACTTATAAATGCTTTGTGTGTTGGATGTGTGCTGCTGCTGTGCTCAACGCCCACCTGGATTGATATTGCACCCAGGAATTGCACGAAGGGAAGTGGTAGATGTGTGTGTTTTCTCCCAGTGGTCCATCTTTGTTTCTCTCAGCCTTTCACCTTGCCATTTCTGTGCAGGATTATTTGGGGGGAAATACTGCAAGACCGAAATATATAGCTTATTCTTGGCGTGGTGAACCCCTGCATTGGCATGGCATGAGATAACTGTCAGCAGATTTCTGGAATTCACATAAATGGCATCCAAAGGAAGAAGCTGTCAGTCATCAGGTCATCTGTGTGCTCTTTGCCATTCTCACAGTTGGCTGATTCTTCAGGGCACATGTGCATAGATAGAGCATTTGTTGGCCCTGACTCTTGCTTTCAGAGGCTGACCAGAATCACAGCCAGGCACTGTTGTAACCAGACAGTGCCCCAGTGGGGGAATCACGCTGCTCTTGTTGGAATCCAAAGAGAGACACTTTGTCATTTGTTTATTAGGGATACTTATATTTTATCCTGGATTGAAAACAATAACTACCAGAAACCATTAGTTATTAACACAAGCTGTCCAATTTTAAACTCAATCCAGCATTTAAGAAAAGCAATGTGTCTTTGCCAAATAACTTGAGGTCTTTGTGTGTGGAGCCGACAGATGGAGTCCATTGATGATGAATGCACTTGGATGCACACAGAGTCCAGGAGAGCATCCTTGGGCCATGAGGGTTTGCCAGAAAGTTAACAAGCCTGGGTTCAGAAGGGCTGTGGACAGAGAAAATCAAACCAGTGAAATAGCATGCATGGAGATTCTTTTTTCAGTGAGATAGCTACCAGGGCATTTATTGCACCTGCTTTAAAATGGATACACCATGTATTCATTTAGTTTTAGCCATATTATAGGAGTAACTTGCAGAAAAGAGGACTTTTAGTACAACACTACTTGAGAAATCAAGGGGAAACAAAGTGTCTTAAATTTTACCCTGTGAATGTTATCTGTTACTTAATAGTACTTCTATAGCTTGAGTGGTTGGGATAAAAATTTAAAGAATAGGACTTCCCTCAACCAAATAGAAAATATGTGGTTGCTATGTTTTTTTAAAAAAACAAAAATACAGAAAAATATATAGAAAAAGGTGAAAATTATCCAAATCCCACCTATATACACAGGTAGAAATATATGATTTCATGTAATTGGGATTGTACTCTATAAGCTAATCTATAATCTATTTTGATCACTCCTTTCTATGTTAATGAATATAATTTTATATCAAAATTTTAATGCCTGCATAAAATTCAGTTGTACATGTATATCCTGTTAATTTATTCATGGTGACATTCATTCATCAAATATTTATTTTCAGTCTTACCATGTAGTAGACACTATGCTAAATTCTGGTGATGCAGCAGCAAACTCCTCTCTCAGTGGATATTTAGGTCATTGCTGATTTTTCTGTTAGAAGCAACACTGCATTGAACATCCAGTACCGCAACATGTGTCTTTGAATACTTTATTTTCTCCTTAGAATAAGTTCCTAAGAGAATTGGCTGGTCAAGGAGTTGGCACATTTTGAAGTTTGATCCGTATTTATTGCCTAAACATTCTTTACTGGAAGTGTCAGATGATGCCAGTTATTCCATATTCTCATGATAATAGTTTTTATTGGTCATTATCTTTGCAAACTTGATAGGTGAAAAATGATACTCTGTAATTTTAACTTATATTTCTTTGATTTTTTAGTGTGCTTGGAATGGGAGTTTTAACTACTAAGAAATTGTGACCTCCATATGATCTATGGAGTACACTTTTCTTTGAGTCTTAATTTTATTTCTCTTAAAAAGGAAGATCTTTTTTATTTTCTTCTTCGGGGTCAGGTTAGAATCAGTGAGAGGTTGTCTATTTCAGGGAACTGAATCCTCACTGAAAGGATATTGTATAAATATTACTACTGACTTAAATCTAGTTGGTTTTAGCATCGTGTAACTATTATCAGAGCTTTTGCTCTAGTTGTTAGTATGTCATAAGGAAGACTTATTTAACTCAAAGATATATTTAACTCAAAGATAACCCTTTGAGTTAAATATGTTTAAATTTGTATGACTTGATTAATTGCCTTTTGTTTTCAATAGATGCCATATTTTTGAAAACATAAAAGAACAAAGAGGCATTTAAGGAGTACCTAAAAAAAAATCATAAAGGCAAATGCCTAAAAATATATGGTCTCCATTTAGCTTATCACCTAGCTATGCAGCATTTACATTTTTTAAAAATACTGTTTATTTTCTGGCCACAAGTGAAATTTAGCAGTATCTGAACAAGACAGATATGCCGGGCATGGTGGCTCACACTTGTTATCCCAGCACTTTGGGAGGCTGAGGCAGGTGGATTGCCTGAGCTTAGGAGTTCAAGACCAAGCTGGGCAACATGGCAAAACCCCATCTCTACAAAAACTACAAAAATTAGCACATGCCTGTAGTCTCAGCTGTGAGGCTGAGGTGGAAGGATTGTTTGAAACCCAGGTAGAGGCGGCAATGAGCCATGATCACACCACTGCAGTCCAGCCTGGGCAACAGAGAGAGACCCTGTCTCAAAAAAAAAGAAAAAAAAAAAGAAGTACTCAGAGAACACGATATAACTCCTTTACTGAAGTTCCACTACTCAAAGATGACCAATGTCTCTGGCCTTTGGAGTATTTTATTCTAGTATTTTTTTCCTCTAGTTATATATTTTACAAAAATGGAACCATACTAAAACTGTACAGCATTTTGAATCTCAGCAAATGTGTATACTTAGTTATTAACAATGAGAAGGAGTAGTTACCTAAATTTTTTTTATGCTGGTTTAATGGGGAATTTTGTTTGTGTTGCTGTTTATTTGTAATAAATTTTTATTGGAATGAAAATTAAGTATAATTGAAAGACATTTTAGACAATTAAAACTACAAACATTTCAGTTCCTCCTATTTCATTGTTCAAATCTCCTGCTTGTTATGCAATCAGAAATAATATGACCATTTTCTCTGTTATTTGGGAAGATGTTTAAACAGTTTACAGGCTGCAGGAGGCTGCAGCTGTAGCCATTTCCTGCTGCTTCTACTCCTGGAGAACATGGAGGTGTTGCTGGGCTGACCGAATATGAACTGCCTGAACAGGTGTCTGCTCTGAATCTTTCTCAGCTCTCCAGCTCTCATCCAGTGTGATTGAGCTGGATTTCATGAGATAGTTCTGTTATTGAATACTGTCAAAATTAAATTTTCCTATATTAAATTTGTTTTGAGGGAAGCCAGCTCTTCAAAGAAGCCTATTAGGAAATCTTTTTAAAGCACACCTGTGTACATACACACATGCAGAACTGTGAATTCACCAGCTTACCTGCCTTGCCTGTTTGAGATTATCCAGGAATTACATTTTATAATTTTTTTGAAAGTTGAGAACTTACCTGTTTGCTGCACTCATGCATATGTGTTCAACAGTCAAATCCTTGCTTGCATTTCTGCTCCATATAGAGTAGAACTTCCATGTGAATTCATTTTAATGGAAAATGAATTATTTTTATTTTATTGCCATCTCCCATTTTTTGTTATAGAACAAGTATGGAGTTGTTTTGAAGGCTCAGACCAAATAGATATTTTTAAAATATGTATTGTGTTTGGCATTGATCCTTGAAAATATCTTTGCCACTGGGTGAAATTCATAATTTAGGTTTATATAATATTTTCTTAATTTAATTCTACACAGTATATATTATTCTATACTATGTATATAAAATTTTTTGCATAATTTTTTTCTACTTCAGATTCTTCACTATTTCCAACTTTTCATTAGCATAGATCAAATTTTACCTGTATTTAATTTAGAACTTTAATTATTTCTTTATTCTTCTAGGAAATTCCAGAAGCTTGCAGTGAAAAATAATCTTTTTATGCTTCAGGTTTTACTTTGTTTTGTTTTGGGTGAGAATCTGGGACCTCATCAATGAAAATGGCTTTATCGTTTGGCTTTATTGTTTTCCTCCCCATTTTTGTCTTTAGAGTTACAACAACTCATAAAACCAGAGCCAATTCTGAAAGTTTCCCCAAATGTTAGGTTTTGTTTTCTCCCCATCATTTTGACCTATTTCTAAAATGTTGAATAGGAATACTGTTTGAAGTCGATTGTTGGCGTGGGATTTTTCCCTGTAGCTTTTCAACTCCTCCAGAGCAAATGTGCTTTCTCTTTACAGAGTGAACATAAGTCAAGACAGCAGTGAGGCACTCTGGCGTTGGGACACAGTGAGAAATTAAGGTTTGCTAGTGCTGGTTCCAGCGTGGCCTGAACTCTTGTACTTCAGCTCATGTCATGCTGGGACAGATCTGAAGGAAGATCCATCTCCCTCGGGTTTCTTGATACTTCTGTGCCTGCTGCCTGGCAAGGGCATCAGAGCCATGGGAACTTAGAGGTAGCAAGGGCTCCCCACCTGTTCTCAACCCACTTGCAAGTTTCAACTCACACCTCTTTGAGGACACTCTGGCATCCATGCACATCCTCTTACCACATAGTGAACATCTCCGTTAATAGCTAACATTCCTCTAGCACTTCTAAGACCTTTAGTATTTCACTGCTGCTTTTTGGAAATCCTGTGAAATAGGAGTAATTATTATCTCCATTTTGTAGATAGCAAAACTGAGGCCTAGAGAGGTAAAGAAGCTGATTTAAGTCTGCAACTTCTCATTATGGTCTGGAGTCTGTTAGAGTCCTGCATGCTAGCTCTTAAGTACAGCACTCACCTCTTTCTTCCAAGCAAATTCCAATAAAGTGAAAGTTGAAGGCCATAAAAAGTATTTGAGAAACACTGGAATTTCATTTATCGGGATTTGACCTACATTCTTTCTGGGAATATTGTCAAGATGAGATATAGTTTGTAAATGAGGCTAGTGCAGTATGATTATTCTCTCAAGTTTGCATTTCATGAGTCATTTGCTCATACTGTGTTTTGCAGAGTCTTCCTGAAGCTGTTGGGTTCTCTGGTGGTGAGTATATCTTTCTTAAATTGCGCTGTGGTAGGCCTTGGTGAAGTTCAACTGGGTTGGGTGGGGAAGCTCTTTGAACTCTTTCAAAAATCACCAAACTACAGATAATCACAAATCTAGAAGAGGGAAAATATCAGTTATTTAACTTTGAAAACAAATCCAACTTTGTATTTTAGAAATTACTTGCAAGACAGTAAGTCCATGATTTTACAACACAATTGCATTTGTAGGTTTAAAATTAGAAGTAAATAGCACAGTAAATGTTCATTCAATAGTTGTTTAATGAATTAATTATATTGTTTGTATAATTTTGAGGAACTAGAAAGATGAGTGAGGCGATCTCAGTGTGTACATGAGGGCAACAATCGTGTATAATATCTACTTGGCACTTCATAGAAGGCGTGACTCTTTCCATAAAAATATTTAGTATGTTCATGATGTCTTTTATCTAAAGAACTTCATGCTTTAGATATTAGTTAATTCTCAAAACACTACTCTGAGGAAGGTGAGTGACACATCCCTCGTTTATAGATGAAGAATTCGCAGTTGAGACTGGTTAAGTGTGACTAACTCAATATTAATTAACACTGGTGGTAGGAGACTTGTCTCTGGCCTCATTCTGTGCCCGTGACCTGCTCTTTGACCTTCTGGAAGCTTTATGGCCTCCTCCTGTCCAACCTCCCTCCCTTAAAAAAAAAAAAAAAAAAAAAAAAAAAAAGGAAAATTTCTGATTTAATTACCCCCATAAAGGAAGAGTGACAATTTAGCTGTGTAAGCATATTTGGTTTCTAAGTATACAACTAAAGTATTTCTAGCCATTTCTCCCCAAACTTTTTTTCTTCACACAGTTCCACAAAGTGCACACCAAGCAGATGGTACAGACAAGAACATGAGTTATTTACAGCCAGTACAGTAGACGAAGGCATATGCGCTAAGCCCTCTTATACCCACTCCCTGGGAGCCATTAACACATCCATTTAGATGAAAGAGTCTCAGGGTTTTGCCATGGGCATTTCTGCTACACTCCCCTGAAGCATCACCATCTGCCCTACCTCCTCCCAGAGGCCCTGTCACCCCCACTCCTGCCCAGCCCGTCACAGCCCTGTTCTTCCGAGTGCCCTCATTCACTTAGATGCAGAGCTGATAGCAGCTGCTGTTTTTCACTTAAGCCAGTTTAGCTGTATGTCTGTCTGACTTCCTTCTACCTCCAAGGATGTACAAGGCTCTTTAAAAGGCTACTCTTGGGCCAAATTCAGTTCCCTACAGTTCCGTGTAAGTGTTTTGAGCACTGTCCACACTTTAAACTGGGTCCTGGGGTGCAGAGGGTCCTAGGACGTGGTCCCTTGGAGCCAGTACATTTGTTTCTTCCTTTGTGCTGCAGTTTCAAGGCTACACCTGTGATGCCTGGAGAGTCCCATTCTTCCATATCTGTAGACCAGCTCCCTCTGCTTGTCCTTGGCCCACAATAGACCCTGCAGTGCCCACGTCTAATCTATATAATCTGACAATTTAGCAACCCACAGCTGACTAGCAATACCTTCTTCATTTTCGAACTCCAAATTCCTGGCAGAATGATCTAATTAGCTTAACTTATCTTTTTAAACCAAACTACAACTTGTAGGTTCCTAGCCAGTATAGGGATGAACCTCCCTTGCATCGTTTGTTCACCCCTGCCCCATCATATGTAAGGTCACTCCTACCCTCATCATATGTAAGGTCAGATAAGGTCAGAACAGATTCCCAGAAAAAGGGATAAGGGTGGGGCAGTCACCCAAAAATGTACAGATGTGCTTTGAGAGATCACGAAATATAAAACTACATTCTGCCCTTTGTCTTCAAAGAAGTCTATTTGTGAAACTGGATTCAGTTAGAATAAGGAGCACAGAAGCCATTTGACCCACATTGTCCAGTGTTTGCAGTACTTACATTTACAGCTTCAATCCTTATACTGTACACATACCCCAAGCCCTACAGCCTGCTACTACCCATTATGGCATCTTTAAAACCTTTCCTTTTGAAAGTTTCCTCTAAACTCGATGGCTTCTGTAAAATTAAAGTCTGTTTGTTTCCTGTAATTCTAGCAACTTAGTAAATCTAAAGAAATTCATAAATGAAATCATACAGCATTAAAAAATTTCTGTATCTTGTGTACCTAAAACTGAGCTCCTAGAGTTAACAGCTCCTGACTACTTATATATTCAGCAAAGGCAGAGGCAGAAGACAGCCATGTTTGCCACATATATCAGCTGGTGCCGGGCGAGGTTGGCTCCTGTGCCAAGCAGCTCCAATTATTCTTTAGTAAAATACACTTTTATTCGTTGAGGAGCAGTTGCTTGCCAATGTATTCTACAATTATACAGTGCATGGAGAACAATGGATGCATTGTAGAAATATTTTTAAAACAAGTAAACAACAGTGGATAGGAAAAGGACCCTAACTCCAAAGTGAAGACTGCTGACATGGGATTTAGCAAAGCGCGAGTGTAAGGAAGGGTTCAGAAGGACAGAATGCTTTGTTTCAAACACCTCTTCCTGGAAGGGCCCCCAGTAGCATTCATTTTTGCTCCACCCACAGGGTGGGTTTGCGGGGAGGCACAGGGAGCAGGGGTGTGTACGCATGTGTGGAAGTGGGTATGAGTGCACCCAGGCACTGGGCTTCACACTCGTATTTGTAAGAAGAAAAAAGACAGCATACATTGGTTGATTTAGTGCATCCTGAGGTCTTAACTTGAAAGGAACATGAACATAAATGTAAATTTTTCAAGGGGTTAGAGTTTGCAGGTTTGGGTGACTTGGGATGAAACAGGGCTGAACTAAAACGTCTAAGAGATTTACAGTTCACACAGGAGGTAACTATTGAAAGTGTTTTCGCTTTCAATACCGCAGAATATTCAGTATTTTTACCAGACCGACATCAAGTAGATTCACATCCCATGACTGATTGCGTTTGTAATTTAATTCTGCCTGGATGGCCCTGGGATACTCTCAGTGAAGGCCTTCCGTGAATCAGAGGTTTTTCTCTTCCCATTCCAGTGACAGCCAAAGGCCCCCTTGTTAGACCTGATGCCAGCAGACAAGGAGACCACCTTTTACCTTACCTTCATGATGTATATTCCCCATATTTTCATCCTAATAGTAATATAAATCTTTAAACCTTAATCCTTAATCATTTATCATAGGCATCTCTGTCATATTATGAACAAGACAGGATTCAGATTACAAAGCAGTTTTACTAAATTTATATTACTCTCTTTGAGCTATAGCCATCTGACCAGAGAGCTACTACCTTCACTGAAAGGACTGCTTTTTATAAAGTAAGGTAGTGAGTCGTTATTGCCCATTTGAGGGCAGTTAGAACTAAAACCTAAGTTTTTCTGACTTATGAGGTATACTTAGTATTACGTCAGTGTTTCCACACTTTAGTCGTTTGTATACTGCCTTAATGATTTTTGCCATATCTATGTGCCACGTTTTGAAGGGAAAATATATAAATATTTTCCCTTGAATTTATTTTTTTCTACTAAATTTTTAAAAGAAATTTATATGACCATCTCAAGTAGAAAACCAATATTCTTTGATAGAAATGATAACCATTAAAATCAATAAGTGAAAATAAGAGAGGCCCGTGCCTGAAGGCTCCGAGCCTAAGGCCACACCTCCCCAGTGAAGAGGGGGATTGGTAGGTGTTGGAGGGTGTCACTGACATGGCAACATCTGGCTGAGACTTTGGTGCCTGAAAAATATTGGAAAATAAATAAGGTTCATGTTCTGTGGTTTGATGTTAGTGCCACCTAACATCTGCCATGTATTTGTGAAATAACCTGGTGTATGCCTAGGAGCTCACACCATTCCCCATGCCACGAAGCACCATGACTAATCCAGAGGACTCAAGAGACTGGTGCTTATTCTTCACTTATGCTGATGAAAAGTGCACATGGATACGGGGAAATGTAAATGTCTCTCATTGGTTACCCACTGAAGGTAACCGTAGAGTAGAGAATGGCAATCAATCGTGATGCCTCCTGAGAACTTTTTCATGTTAGTGGAACTGACATTAGTTGTGTGGATTTTGAAAGATGGGATAAAGCTATTCTTCAACCCATTAATTTCAGACTACCTGAAAGCACATTATATATTTGTTTGCCCAGATGGAGGTAAAACCTAACTGGAAAATCATATATTTTATTTTTAAAAGGCCACTTTTGCTATAGGCCATGAGTATGGGCAGTTAAAGCTTAGTATCTTCCCACTTTATTTATTTATTTTTAAATTATACTTTAGGTTTTAGGGTACATGTGCACAATGTGCAGGTTTGTTACATATGTATCCATGTGCCGTGTTGGTTTGCTGCATCTTTCCACTTTAAAAATCTGAGATATTTTCCTTTTCTGTAGTGTATTTATTTTTGTTTCTTTTAGGAAAAAAGCAATGGGGGCTTCATAAAACCAGATGAACACTTACCGAGTTTAACATAAAACACATTGAAACCTTCACTACATGGCTAAAGTAAGATATCATCTCTTGCATGGAATAGGTGCTCCATAAATATTTGATAAGAACATTTGTGAATTTATTGTTGAACGACTTCTCTGGACGAAGTTGTGTCATTTCAAAAGTTACTGGTAGAAGTCTGCAGTTACCTATAGCATCAGGTGCTTCCATGAGTGGGTGTAGCACAGCCTTCAGCTGCTATCCTGTGTGATGATGGTGGTGAGGGTTTGACACTCCCTGGTATGCTTGCTTTTGAAGTTTTGCACCTGGCGTCTTCGTCATGCCCCTCTGTATCCAAACACTCTCCACTCTGCTCTGTGCCCCAGAAAATTGACTTCTATGCACAAGCTCAGTGAGTTCCTTTCCCTTTGGTTTCTAGTTGAGTTTAGCAAGAAGAATGCCCAGAGATTGGAGGGAGGGAGAAGAGGGAGGTCAGAATATCTACCCACAGTGGGGTCCCTCCTGATTCGCTGCAGCCCTGAAATGGTGGTCACTGCTCCTGTCAGGCAGCCTTTCCAGGTTTCTGTCCAGGTTCTGGCGTCTGCTTCCTCACCTTGCCCCTTCAGCCTTTAGGTGTAACAGAACCACCCTACCTGTTTCCCCCTCAATACTAGCCCAGGGGGCTGCACTAGGCCTTGTGCCCTGCTCACTTCTTGGCAAATACCCCTTTGTGATAATTTGAGGGTGCCACCTGTCTCCTGCCGGTACCCTGATTGATAGAGAGTGTGTTTGCAGATTTGCTGCTTCAGTGCCTTTGTAACACAGCAAAGCTGAGTGGTTCCAGAGGGACTGACCTCTGATCTCAGTTTTGTTTTTTTTTTTTCTTTTTGTGGCTGAGTGTTGCTCTGTCACCCAGGCTGGAGTACAATGGCGCGGCCTCAGCTCACTGCAACCTCTGCCTTCCAGGTTCAAGCAATTCTCCTGCCTCAGCCTCTCGAGTAGCTGGGACTACAGGCGCAATCCACCACACCTGGCTAATTTTTGTATTTTTAGTAGAGATGGGGTTTCACTATGTTGGCCAAGCTGGTCTTGAACTCCTGACCTCGTGATTTGCCCGCCTCGGCCTCCCAAAGTGCTGGGATTACAGGCATGAGCCACCACAGCCGGCCCTGACCTCAACTTTAATAGCAGGGTGTTCTATACCAGTGTGGTCCCCAAACTTGGGGGTGCTTCAGAACCCCGTGGGGAAGTTGTGAAAATGCAGGTTCCAGGCCCCCACCTCCCAACCTACTCATTTGGAGACACTTAGGATGCCTCTAAGGATCTTGCAATGATTAACCTTTTGTAGTTGACTGGACACAGAACCTGATAACATAGCACCCAAGCCTGGGCAGCCCTCTGAACAGGAGACCAGATAAAGGGCACTCAATCCCTGCTTTTTGTGCCATGTGTCAGTCTTACCTGGGGGTAAGTGAGTGAGTAATCAAGAGAAACTCCTGCTGGCTGTAAGAACTATCCTTTAAAAATACAGTATAATGCAAAGTCAAGAAATCAAACAAATTTGAGAGAGAGCGGGAGAATTGCTCTTTTAACTCCTTGTTAACAACAGTGAACTAATCCATTAGCAGGAGTGACCAGACTTCCCTGGCTCACTGCACAAGATTCTGAAGAGACCATTTTCCATTATCCAGGAGTAAAGCCCAGTGTCTATCTTGCCGTGGAGTTCCTCACCATCGTCTGCTAAGAAACAAATTCTTGTATGCTACAAAAGTACAACTCAAGATATGAAATGTAGCTATCTAAATACAAGACACTGTTTCCCTACAAAAAAATATTATAAATAAGTCCTCTGTTAAAATAAATCCCTCAGTAGATCCCTTGTTATAAGCCCATGAAATGAGTAGTCTGTCCCTGTCACACACAGCGCAGCCAGAAAAGGCATCAACATTCCATTCTTCCAAGGGAAACGTGAAATCAGAGCTCAGCACTCTGAATGAAACAAATAGGGTGTGGAGGACAATCAGCGCTGGGGTCCAGAAGACATGAATTCAAATCCTGCGTCGACCCAGGGTTCCATTTCTCCTTCCTAGGCTGTTGGGAGGTTTGAATAAGAATGTGAAGCTCTTGGGGCATGTCGGATTCTCAGCCTCCCACTCCCACTCCTACCATCTAAAACATTTCCCACCCTAGTCTCGGCATAGTTAGGAAGATATGAAGATAATGGGAAGGTGCATTCCACTGAGTCAGCGTGCCCAGGTGCCAGCAGCTCTCTGCAGTAGGTATTGCAAAATTATAAGACAGAATTTCTTGGTCCCCAGTTGGTAATAATTTACCTCACCTTCAGTAGTGCGTCGGGACATTCAGCAGCTCCATCTCCTGCAAAGGCCCCATGAGGGTTACTCTGCTGAGGCTAATTGCTTAAGAAGGATAGTACACTATCTGTTTTGTCACATTTTGTGATTTACTTTGTTTCAAGCCTTTTCCTTTTGGTGGTTTGGTGAAATGCTGTTAGCTGATGGGTTGTGGACATGAAGGTGAAGGGTCATCTTGGACAGAATAACCTAGGGACAGGGATCCTTCCAGGAGGGCAGAGCTGGGCCGAAGCGGTGTCCTCCTGACCCAGTCAGGGGTGCTTGAGTAATACTGATGCAAGTGTGTCCCACCCCCTCCTCCTCTGGTTAGCCTTCAGAGCCATCTAGACTGATTTGCTCTGGAAAGAGAGAGATGGTTCTTTATGGTCCCTGGAGTTATATTTGACCAACATTCACGTTCCAGGAGTTACAAGCTCATGCAATTGTAGTTCATCTCCGAACACAAGCTGGTTAAAAGGGAGAAAGTTCAGTCAGGCTTTGTGTTTTCTACAATCTAAATTAGATGCTAGTGCTGGGGCACCCTAGGAACTGTGTGGGACTCCCAGAGAGTGGCTGCTGGCTGAGGGAAGAATGTAGTGACCAGTCTACACGTAGACTCCAGTTTCCTACCACGCCCATCCCACTTCCCCCTTCCTTTTTTCCCTTATCCACAGGGTCTTCCACTGCCTCAAGAGCTGTTGTGGGCTCAGAAGAAAAGGAAAAGCAGAAACATGCTGGAGGAGCTGCTGTGAGAGCCAGCTCCTAAGTGGTCCCAGCTTCCCCCACCCCACTGCCTACTTTTTTTTCCACTTCAACTTGTACACGGCCTGTAATTCAGTCATTTTAATTTGAGGTTGTAAATGACCTTTAAAGAAAAAGCAGTGGTTTCAGAGGGGGCTGATGACTCATTAAATGATCAGTGATGCATGTGTATAAGTTAATTCAATCAGCTTGTTCAACCAGGGGAAAGGGGAGGGGGCTGTGCTTGGAAGGATGGTCAGTAGACAATTCAGGTGCCTCAGGAAGAAGGGAGCAAGGTGGGATGTGTAATGTTCTGAAGCCAGTAGGAGGACCAGAAAGGGGGCCGGTGTAGGAGGGCAGAAGGAACCTGAACCACATGGACCCTTGTTTTATTCTGCGTAAAGACTGGTTTGGTGAGGCAGCCTGGTACCTAAGACCAACAATGGCAGCATCTAACGTGTAGAGTTCCCAGATTTAGCAAACAGCAAAATATAGGACACCCAGTTAAATTTGTATCTCAGATAAACAATGTATAATTTTTAATGTAAGTGTGTCCCAAATTGTGTATCTGAAATTGACGCTTATCCAGACATCATGAATTGTATCTGGCAGGGTTCACAATGGCTTAGAACCTGATATTTGACAGCTCCGTGAGAAAGATGTCTGTCCCACTTTAGTGATGGGAATGCCAAGGCTAAGAGGGGTTGTGGTTGCCAGCCTCTTCGCTGGTAGAAAAGAAGCCTTCAAAGATAGTGTTCCTGCTCCTTGGCCATACATGTAAAACGCCTTGTAGGACTAAACAGTTGTCCGGCAAACATACTTCGAGTCATGTGGTGTTTATCTCGGGGTAGCAGAAAGAGCACTAGATTAAGGGGAGGCCCGTTAGAAAGGCTGAAGCAGGCTGAAAAGGACTCCTGGAGGTTAACCCCTGGGTTAGGGTTAAGGCAGAGAGGCCTGGAAGAAACATAAGAATCACCTGGTGTACTTTGATAAAGAAGCTGAGGACTAAGGAAGTGATGTGACGACTCAAATCACAGGAGAAATGACCAGTGAAGCCTAGAGCAGCATCAGGGTTTCTGAAGTCCTCACTGAGTTCTTTCTATTCTATTACATGGTGCTGACCTAGCAGATTCTTATTAAAGCTTCCAAGTTTCCACACAACGCCACAGTACCCACTGGTGGGAAGGACCACATACTGCTTATGAGTCACAGCCCTCGTTTTCTTTTCTGTTGGTATAAGTACTGCCTAAGTTTCCCCTTGTTACCAAGAGGCTGGATTATGTGTTATACCCCGGTGAACAAAGACTAGAGACCAAAAATTCAGGTTGTGCCATTTATTGCATTGGATGTAATTTAGGGCATGGTGTGTTTGTTTCCAAAATCTAGCTACTCAGTAGAATGAAAGAGAAACCTAAAGTTTTGCCTCCTTCTGGATTTTTTAAAAAATTCATTGGTTTTGCAATGTAGCATCCTATTCCTGTGTGGGACAGGGATGCTGGAAAGCCGCAGTCCTGGTAGTCTGCTTATGAGCTACTGGGGACCTCTACAGCATCCACATGGGAAGAAAAGAATGCCCAGAACAAATAAAGGAGCGTGCCGCTTCTAAAGCCGAGGTCTCTGTTCCCCAGTTCCCCCCATAAAATTGGAGGGTTTTATGATCACAGGGGATGTGGGTGTTCTTCAAGCCTGACTTTGGCCTGTTTTTCTGAATCCTTAAGCATGGCCCTCGTATATTTTCAGAACGATGATGTCTCTTCCTGCCTTTAAATACACAGGAATGAAATGTTCTGTTTTGGTTTATTTGGTTTACTTTAGCAGCTTTTGATGTAAACTGTGGGTTTGAGCATAAGAAGACTTAAGTGAAACTAGTAGCTGTATCCACACTGTCCATCCCCGCAGTCAATTAGCATGTGGGAAACTATTTTGAGGGGAGGAGGTCATTTCTGGGAGAGAAGAAGCTTTTCCTGTTCTCTTTTCATGTGGTTTGCTCCATTCCTAACACGATGGATATTTTTTTGGTGTTTCTTTGGAAAGCAAAATATCCCATATTAACATACCATGGCTGCTTTGGGAAGCTGTGCATTTCCACAGATTATTTCTTCAGGAAACTCTACATTTGCACTGTTGGCTGCAAGAGTGAAATTATTCTTGGCAAGTTGTTTCATTTTAATCTCAGGAGCAATGTTGTTAAATGTTAGCCAGTCAAAGCCATAAGCAAAGACTGTTATTCAGGTTTCTGTGTTACCCTTTATCTCTGTGGTCTTTCCCCACCTACCCTGCACCCTCATGCCCCAGGAGTCACTGGCTCAAAACACTGAAGTAGATTACGTCCTTCCATGATGCTAACAGTATTTATACGTGACTCTTCACAGATTGGAGAATATGAAACAGAATGTGAAACTAAACAGCTGAGGATATATGATGAATGAAACTGGCTGGGATCTGATCAGTTTTATAATTTGCAGTCCTCAATTCAGAGTAGCTTAGAAATAAGAAAACCTCTTGGACATTTATTAATGTTACCGGTTGACTTAAAAAAAAAAAAAGATTGTGGGGTAAAACCTTACTTCCAGAGTCAAGACATAAAAGTGGCATGATTTGGGAGAGAAAAAAAGGTTATAATGAAGCCCAAATATTTGAAGTGATTGAATTAATACTTTTAGAGGAGTGCCCCTGAAAGGCAACCTGATTTGGAATATCCAGAATATTAATACTACCACTTAGCCAAAAACAGTGCTCAAGGGATGAAGCAGGAGCTTGGCCTTGGAACTCCAAGTGGCCTTTGAGGGTTAGTGGGAAGCAGATGTTTTGAGGCAGTTGGAGGATCCTGTGAATAGTCTTCAAAGTAGGTGGAGGCTTTTTAATAAAGAAAAGTGGGTAAACAGCTAGGCTGCTGGATTTCCGTTTTTCTCCCTTAGAAGAACTGGATTCTGGTCATCTTCTGGTCCCAGATTATACGATTTCCTAGCCAAGAAAATCATGTAAGATTGAGAAATCTAGGACTTTTCCCCAGTTTATTTAAGAAACCCACTCTACATCCATGTTGGTAAATAGTGGTTAAGTGGACTGTGGCTCCACTATGTTCCTGTCCCACACAGGAATAAGATGCTGCATTGTAAATCCAATGAATTTTCTGTTTTTTTAAGCCAGAAAGAGTGTTCTCACACGCTATGAAAAATTACCTGGTTAGGACCAGGCACGGTGGCTCATGCCTGTAATCCCAGCACTTTGGGAGGCTGAGGCAGGCGGATCACTTGAGGTCAGGAGTTCGAGACCAGCCTGACCAACATGGTGAAACCTGTCTCTACCAAAAATACAAATCAGCTGGGTGTGATGGCAGGCACCTGTAGTCCCAGCTCTCGGGAGGCTGAGGCAGGAGGATCACTTGAACCGAGGAGGTGGAGGTTGCAGTGAGCCAAGGTCGCACCACTGCACTCCAGCCTGGGCAATAGAGCGAGACTGTGTCCCCAAAAAAAAAAAAAAAAAAAAAAGAGGATTACCTGATTGGGTTATTTATAAAGAAAAGAGGTTTAATTGGCTCAGAGTTCCACAGGCTGTACAAGAACCATGAGGTTGGCATCTGCTCAACATTTTTTTTTTTTTTTTTTTTTTTTTTTTTTTTTTGAGACGGAGTCTCGCTCTGTCGCCCAGGCTGGAGTGCAGTGGCGTGATCTCAGCTCACTGCAAGCTCTGCCTCCTGGGTTCACGCCATTCTCCTGCCTCAGCCTCTCCGAGTAGCTGGGACTACAGGCGCCCGCCACCACGCCCGGCTAATTTTTTGTATTTTTAGTAGAGACGGGGTTTCACCGTGGTCTCGATCTCCTGACCTTGTGATCCGCCTGCCTCGGCCTCCCAAAGTGCTGGGATTACAAGCGTGAGTCACCGCGCCCGGCAGCATCTGCTCAACTTCTGTGGAGGCCTCAGGACATTTACAATCATGGCAGAAGACATGGGGGAGCCAGGACTTCACATGGCCAGAACAAGAGGGAGAGGAGAGGGGGAGGTGGGAGAGGAGAGGGGGAGGTGCCACATGCTTTGAAATGACCAGATCTCATGAGAACTCACTATCATGAGGGCAGCACCAAGTGGGACATCTGCCCCCATGATCCAATCACCTCCCACCAGGCCCCACCTCCAACATCTGGGATTATAATTCAGCATGAGATTTGGGCTGGGACACAGATCCAAACCATATCAATATTGCATTGTTAGTTAATGTGGGATATGTATATTGCTTATGTGCCAAGTAGGCTGCAAACATTTTGAATGCTGAGATGGTGTCTAGTGCTTCTCTGTTCCCTTCATTGTCATCTATCCAGTGTCTTGCACCTTGTTTAGTCACTCATTACACAGAGATCTTCCCCTGGTGCCTAACAAATTTAAGCCAGGAGTTGTGGGGAACTGAGATGGAGGCAAAGCCATTTTCTCAAAGAATGCTCACATATGGTTTGTCCACAGAACACCCATATATATGTATGTCTAATACCAATGGAAATGAGAGGAAGGAGTAAGACAAAAACAGTGCACAACCCAGGCACTGTTTTCATTTGTCACAGTCTCAGATACACTTGCTACTTTTGTAAGTGGCTTATGTTTTTCTAGTAGGATCTGGACCACTGGACCCCAGTTTACTTAGAATTCAGAGTGAACGACATGTTCCCTGATGTGTCTAAGTGGCTGGTGTGGGAGTTCTGTTGAATTTTGGTATTCCAGCATTATCCAACCAATCATTTCCCTAGCCAACAAATGTCTATATATATTTGTTCAATTAAACTACATGTTGTAAGAATTGGCATTTATTCTGCTTCCTGGCAACTAGGCAGGTGATAAAAGAAAAATGGGGAGCTCCTTTGAAAAGCCACCTAATTCTAAATAGAATGTACACAGTGTATGGAGCTCTGCCTTGATGATAATGGCAGTGGTTTACCTTGGAATATGTAAATTCAGTACCCCCTTGAACCTGAAGTGCTCTAAAATCTGCTGTGTGGGAAGTGACCACTGAGCCAGAAGATCAAGATACTACCCTGTTGTTGCCAGTGGTTTGAGGGTTGCTTGGCCATCTGCAGCATCACCAATGGCGCACACAGTGTTTCCAAATCTCTCAGGTATGAAACTAGACTCTCAGTGGCTAAATGTACACATCCCCTTTCTTCTCCCACTGTGCATCTAATCCTTAATGTTGTGGACTTGTAATTTGTTGGCAGAGGTCCTTCTACTCTCTGTGAAGCATCAGGATAAAATGTAAGGAAGTGTAAGGTGACTAAGTATGAACGAGCAAATAGTGATGAGACTTTTAGATTCAAATTTTGCTCTATTCTTTTCTTAAATCATGGAAGTTAGACATTTGCCATTTATACTTGTCTCTGTGCCGCAGCCCCCATGGGTTGCTATCCTCCGGGGATATCAATAATCTGGCATTTGATTGATTTCCCATGAGAAGAGCTGAGAGAACTGGAGATGTGGGCAGGAGAGGGTTAAATCTAAAGCTGAGCTTCTAGACATTTGAGGCAGAGCTTTGTGTCACTGCAAAATAACCTGTTCATTAGGAATTCTGTCGCATCATCCTTGGAACTTAAATTCCCATTTTCATCTTAGTGGGTATTTTTGTAAGCCAGTGACTAGTATTAACTTAAGCTCTGAGAAAAACGGGATGAGCCTGTGACAGATTTAGGAAGCACGGTTGCAGTCGTTCCCATTTTAGATTATAGTAAATTCCTTCTGCATCAAGCTCACTTTTTGTACGTTTTCTTTTCCTCCCTTTCTCATATTCAATATCCCTTTGGCAAGTTGTGTCCATCCCTCCTGCTCCACTCCCGTGGGTGGCTGTGAGGACTCGTCCCACAGAGCCTCCCACAAGCTGTAGAGCCTTGTCTCTCCCATCCCCCGGGTCCTTCCTACCCTGTGCTGAGACCTGTGCCTCATTTTCAGCTCTTCTGGGGTAGGGTGTTATTACTTGAAAGAAAATTTGAAAGCATTTTACATTGCTTATTACAGATCATTAATTGAAGCTCCACTAAACCCTAGGAATTTATTCTCTCATTGATGTGTGTATAACTCCTATTAACATTAATAAAGTTGTTTAGAATCAAAGAGCCAGCAGAAACCCATAATAGAGAATCCATTTTGATCCTGCTTCACAAAGTGACTCATACCCACAGGGCATTAACAAGCATTTTAAAGATAATTTTTACAACTCCCTTTTTAAAAGTACAGCAATTACTGAATATATCATAGCACACTTGTGTCCTTCGGAATAAACCTTGCCAGTTACCATTTGTACAGGACTGCCCCACCTGGGTTGGAAGTTGCGAGGTTTGTCCATGTTTAACCAGTGCCGGAAATGTCACCCGTGGCTGCCATCCCTGCATGTTTCCACAGGGGAGCTGGCATGTGTGGGACTCACACATAACAAGGATGGACAAGGCATGGGTGCAGTAAGAAGGGAATTGTACAAGTGACAGCCTCACAGACAGGCAACAGTAGAGATGTTCGTTCACCTGAACCACTTGTGCCCTGCCCTACCTCAGTGGTTCTGGACAGGCAGCATCATGAAACGGAGAACTGAGGGGTAGGGGGATTTTAGTCCAGATATTGTGAAGCTCTCTGAACCTATTAATACCATTTGCCAATACTTACTCTGATGAAAGGACCACAGGGAGACGGAAGATGTCAGAAATTAGTAGTATGTATCTGGGAAAATATCCTTAATCTTTCACATAAAATGCGAACACCCAGGGGTTAGAGTTGCACTTTCTCTGTCAGTGTATTGGTACACTTGTTATTAACTCACCTCAATAGCCAGTATGGGGAAACATCTCAACTAGGCACATCCCATTTTAATGTCTCTGTGTTTTTTCCTCTCCCCACCTCTATTTCCACCTCATCTTCTAATTTTTACAAATGTTCCCAATGTTTGGGAAATGAGTTCAGTTTGGGAGAGAGACAGGATATATCTGTACATTTACGTCTGATTTGGACATATGGTTGGCATCCTTCCTGTGCCCTTGAGTCTTTTCTTAGAAACGTTAAATTTTTAAAAACTTGTTTATTTTTGAACATTGCTTTTTTAGAATCACCCTTCCTAAAAGGGAGAGAGGAAAAACTGTAAGTGAATCTTATTAGATTTTTGAAGTGCTCATCATAATTGAACTACTTCCCTAATGACTGGTAGCATCTCACCTAGATTTGTCCTTGGAATGGTTCCTGAACTTTTCAAGATCTTCCAGTTCCACTTTACTTTTGCCTGTGGTTGGAAACATGGGTGTTCTGTAATTGTTAATCTAGATATTCTGAGGAAGAAAAATATGGAATATCCCTTTAATCACTGAACTTTATTTCTGACCGTTTATGTTTCCTAAAGAGTAAATATACAATTTTCAAAGGAAGGAAACAACAGTGGCTATTAACATGTAGAATCCATCTGGCACTGTATAGATAAAAACAAGCCCAGAACGCTTTTCGCTCATTCTTCACCACAGTGCCACGAACTGGGTCAGGATTATCCTTGTTTTACAAATGAGGCAGCCGGAGCCAGAGAGGTGAAGCCAGCCTTTCTCAGAGCCACACATCCAGGAAGGGTCAGAGCCCAGATGAGGTGGGAGAATTGAGAGCAGGTCTGCCCAGTTACCACCCAGCCCAGACTTCCACTGCATCTTGCAAGGATCAGGGTATGTAGGACAAATGTCAGCCCGATGGGTCATTTGTTCCTGGGGACCCAGTTTGACCCCCTGGTACCCAACAGAGTGCCAGGAGCATGACAGGCACTCAGTAAATATTTGTTAAATGAATGTATTGCCAAAGCCAAAGAATTCACTAAAATGTATCATCTCATCCTGGAGACTGCCATTGGCCACTGCTGAATCTGTTTTGAAACCTCTTTGCAGGTGAGTTCAGAAATATATGAATATATTTATTTAAAATAACATTACCAGAATTTGCAACATGTGCCAGTGTGGTTGAGGCCTCTGGTGGCTAAGGTCTTCAGCAAGTTAGAGATGCACAGTAGAGGTACTTACTATGTGTATACTTTCTCTTTGATTTAAACCTAAATAACTTTTTTTTCCTGACTTTAAAATTTTCATTGTAGAAAATTTGGTAAGCTATAAAGAAGAAAGTGAAAATATCTCTTAATCACACCATATTGAGATAGCAATGTTAAGATGTATTTAAATTAGGATCAGGTATGGTGATGAGCCTGTAATCCCAGCACTTTGGGAGGCCGAGGCGGGCGGATCACCTGAGGTCAGGAGTTCGAGACCAGCCTGGCCAACATGATGAAACCCCGTCTCTACTAAAAATACAAAAATTAGCTGGGCATGGTGATACATGCCTGTAGTCCCAGCTACTTGGGAGACTGAGGCAGGAGAATCACTTGCACCCAGGTGGCGGAGGTTGCAGTGAGCCAAGATCATGCCACTGCACTCCAGCCTCGCCAACAGAGTGAGACTCCATCTCAAAAAAAAAAAAAAAAAAAAAGAAAAAAAAGATGTATTTATTTTGTCATTTTTGGGAGGGGTGTGTCATTCATATATATATTTTATATATATATATATGAAACTTTGATTTTGAGCTGTTGCTTCTGTCATTTAGTATTAAGTTGTGATCGTTTTCTGATGTAATTGAATAATAACTGAAGTTTTCCATTGTGTGAGCAGACTAATTTATCTAACCATTCACTATCTATTACTATGCAGTTAAATATTCTCATATTTGATATTATAAATAATGCTGTACTAAACATTCTGGAGTGAAAATATTTGCTCACTTCTCTGGTTATTTCTTCATGAAAGGATTACTAGGTTTAGTGAAAATATAAAAATTCTATACATAAAAATTCTAAATTAAAAGCAAAAAAAACTTAGGAAAAATTTATTTGCCACAAATACATTAAAAATCTTAATATTCCATATCCTGGTTTCCTTTCACTCAGCCTAATTTTTTTTTCTCACATTTTTGTTACCAGGCACTCATTCTGATTGCTTAGCCATTGTACTAGTTTCCCATTTGATTTAACTAAAACTGTTTCAGTTAAACATTTATTTCTTTGCTCATGACCCTGATAACATGCAGCATGATCTATCCTCCGATACTGAGACTTTCCAAGGATTGTCTGACTCTTGTCATTATATCTGAAAATCCCCGAGTAACTTCTGTACATCTTTCTTGGAAAAAAACATTATAAAAAAATAGTAAATTCAAACTACTATGCACTATGCCAAGCACTGAGGTGGGCGTTTTAAAGTATGATATAGCCCCTGCCATTGAAAAACCTCCAGATAAGACATGACCACATGACAGGTAAACCTGGATACAATAGATACTAAATAAAATTACTAAAAATTTCTGTTTAGTAATCCTGACTCATCATCTCATTTTCTACAATTTCTGCAATTTCATTGGCCTGTGCCTTCAACCCACCTGAATCTTACCTGCCACTCCCCTTACCCATGAGGGGATTTCAATCAGCATGGTGTGGTTACATCATTAAGGTTTCTTACCCATAGCATCACCACGATGGCAAGATCCCCAGCTCTCAGAACAGGGCCTGGCAAATAATATGTGCTCAGTTAGTGTTTATTGGATGTATGATAAAAAGTATGTATTTTTTTCTTCAATTGGAGACTACCAGCAGACAGTTATATACAGTCACACGTTGCTTCAGGACAGGGACACATTCTGAGAAATGCATCATTAGGTGATTTTGTCATTGTGTAAACATCATAGAGTACACTTACACAAACCTAGATGGTATAACCTACTACACACCTAGTCTCTATGGTATAGCCCACTGCTTCTGGTTACAAACCTGAACAACATGTTATTCTACTAAATACTGTAGGTAATTGTAACACAGTGGTAAATATTTGTGTATCTAAACATAGAAAAAGCACAGTAAAAAATATCAGCATTGTAATCGTAGGGGACCATTGTCATATATGTGGTCTGTCATTGACTGAAATGTCATTATGTGGCACATGGCTGTACTTAGATTGGCAATAAATACAATTAAAAGAGAACGTTTGTGGTGGGCAAGAGCTCTAGCTCAAACGTCAGACTAATGAAGGTTCAAATCCTGGGTCTTCAACTTACCAGCTTTGTCATCTTGGCCAAGTTAAATAATTTCTTCCACATTCAGATTCTTCAACTGAAAAAAATGGTGATAAGAGTCTAAGCCATTGGGTTATTAATAAGGATAAAGTGAGGTTTATGTAAAGCCTAGCCCAGAACCTGGCACACAGTATTTAGTAAACGTTTGCTATTATTATTTATAAATCATTTCCCTTATTTATTGTCAAACTACAATCTCAACCTACTCTCAGGAATATAGAAATAGAAATTGATTCATCATGAGAAATAATACATAAGCTTTGGAGTCAGATCTGGCTCTGCCACCTCAGTAGGTTACTTCTCGATGCTTTAGTTTCTTTATCAGGTGAAGACCTATTGCATAGGGTTACTGTAAGGACTAAAACGAGATAATGATGCAGAGTGCCTAATATGTTCAGTACTCTTTTCTCTTTCTGTGTCTTGGTTCAATTAGAACACCCTTCTGTTTGTGATTTTTCTACCAAACATGTATTTCTCTCCCTCTGGTAGAGTGTTCTTCCATTTATTTTGGTGTGACACAAATAATTTAATACATGTTTATATCACAAGTCCACATGTGTGAGTGAAACAAAAATTCCACAAAATAATGCTCTGTGTGATTCCTGTAGTCATTTGCTATGGCTGCCATAACAAAGTATCATAGACTGGGTGGCTTAAACAACAGAAATTCATTTCCTCACAGCTCTGGAAGTTAGAAGTCCAAGATCAAAGTGTCAGCAGGTTTGGTTTCTCCTGAGGCCTCTCTCTTTGGCTTGTAGATGGCTGTCTTTTCCCATTGTCCTTACATGGCCTTTCCTTTGCGTGTATCTGTGTCCTAATCTCCTCCTCTTATAGGGATACCAGTCATATTGAGTTATGGTCTGCCCATATGACCTCATTTTAACTCTGTTACCTCTTTAAAGGCCTGTCTGCAAATACAATTACATTCTGATGTGTGCTAGGGGTTAGGGTTTCAGTCATGAATTTTGGAGGGATACAATTCAGTCTATAACAGTTCCCTTGATATTTTTATCTTTATTTCATTAAAGAAAATGCTGGGCATAACCAACTAAGTTAAATTTTGTGACCCACTGAATTGACTCGGGACCACAGGTTGAAAGGGACTGCTTTAGCGGGTTGTGTTGGCTTACCCGGTTAGTGTGAAGTTGAAACCAGCATTAGGACTTGCCTGTGACTTAGTGTGGAGGCAGGCCCAGAGGCACAAAACAGTAAGTGTCAGAGTGGACATCCTTCTGCAAACACAGACATCACCTTAGCCCAGGGTTGGCAAACATTTTCTGTACAGGGCCAGATAGTAAATATTTTCATCTTTGCAGGCCATACAGTCTCTGTCAAGACAATTCTGCTGTTGTAGTGTGAAAGCAGCCATAGACAGTATGGAAACGAGTAGGCATGGCTGTGTACCAATAAAGCTTTACTTATGGACACAGATTTTAATTTCGTATAATCTCCATGTGTGATGAAATAATCTTTTGATTTTTTGTGACCATTTAAAAATGTAAAAACCATTCTGAGTTCACGGACTGTACAAAAGCAGGCAGCGGGCCAGATCTGATCCGCAGGCTGGGGGTTGCTAACCGCTGCCCACCGCTGCCCTTGCTGGTGGAGCCTCAGTCTCCTGGCTGCAGACTCTCAAGGAATTGACCTAGGTGATTTTCCTCTGTCCATGTAAATTTTGAACTGATTATCTTATTTGACCCTTGCGGTTCCTCTGTGTTTTCAGAAGGAAAATCTCTGTGGCACTCATGATCAAAAGTTATTTAAAAAGCATATGTTGTCTTCTTACCAGAGAACTCTTAATTAGGGGTGGGGGACCTTCTTCTTAAAGGACCCACACAATTTTTTGTCAGATGGTGAAGTTAGGAATAGAGTTGTCACCGAAAAGTCTATGCAAAAACAACAGAGTTTGAATTTAAGGAGGTCTCTCCTTTGGGAAGCTAATATCCAGGGAAACGGAGTGACCAAAGAAAGGCCCGGGTGTCCTCATGGTGGATGGAGGAGAGCAGCTCAGTGGCAGGGGCCCTGCCCTGGGTTCTTCTCCCAGGTAGGGGCAGGCTGGAGGGTGAGTGAGGTCTCCACAGTCCCTGCATGGTTTCTTTCGCAACCCAGAATGCAAGCCGAGGTGTGTGTGGCTGCCTGTCACTTCCTGTGGGGGCTGTCTGCAGTCTCAGGATGTCCATCTCGGTGCCTGCGTAGATCTCCTCCCCTCACAGAGGGTCCAAGAGAACAAAGGTGTCTGAGAAAGCCAGAGTGTGACCACACGGTTTCTATGCTCCAAGGGATTTATTTAAATGGCAGGTGGAGCAGCTCTGTGGAGCACATGGCTAATGATAATAGATTGACTGACCAGAAGCAGGAGAGGACCTAGCAGAAGGCGGAGGTCAAGCTGCCCCAAGACTGGGGGACAGCCTGGGTCAAGACTCTGGACTTCATGACCACGCATATTCCAGAGGGGGATCTAAAGAGCCCCAGAAATTCACAAAGGTGGGAATGGTTATTTTCACTATTTCAGACTGATGGAAATTATGCATTTATCCAGAGTGACAGTGCAAAGGCAGGCTGAGCTGTTGCCTCCATTGGCAGGAATGAGCCGATCTCATGGACTGACTCTGGAAGAGGAATGTTGAGTGCCTACTTTGTGCCACAGAAGGAAAACCCCTTTATCCCAAGGGCTTTCTCATCTTTTATGCGCAGACTGTAAACCAAGGCCCCAGGAAATGGTTTTTAACTAACATGAAAAAAAAAGGGCTTGAATATCCAAAACTTCACTTTAAAAAATCAGTAAGATAAAATTTAAATGATTTGTATTATTTTATTTTGAGACTGTTTGCTTCATGCCATCCTAACATATAGTAATAAAATAGCTTTGGCCTGACAGTCATGTTAAAGTGAATTAAAAAACAAAATTTAATGAAATGGCACTTCTAAGCTTTTAGTGCAGCAAATTTTCGAATTATCTTGCTTAAATTAAATTGCTGTGCTTTTTTGCTTTCAATACTTATAAGAGCTCTGTTTTGTTTCTGGTTTCATTGTGTTAGCCCTGAGATGATTTTTTTTTTAATTGAAATGTAGCATTCATGCAGAAAAGTGCACAAATTGTTAAGTGCACTGATAATGAATTTTCACAAAGTGAATTCTCCTTTGTAACCAGCAGCCAGGTGGAAAAAGAATGTCACTTAAACACTAGGAGTCCCCTCAGGTCCCCATCCAGTCCCTGTACACCCCAGTTTCCATCAAGGGTAACTAATAGCATGACTTCTAACAAGAAAGATTGGTTTTATCTATTATGAACTTTATATAAATAAAATTGACCAGAAGCAGGAGAGGACCTAGCAGACAGCAGAGGTCAAGCTGCCGCAAGACTGGGGGACAGCCTGGATGTCCCCCAATTTGCACTGTCTTGTGTCATAATAGAATAACATTATATTTAGGAGATTCATCCATGTTGTTATGAGTAGTAGTTTGTTCATTTTCATTGCTGTGTAATACTGTTTAACAATATCAAGATGTATTTAGCCCCTCTCTTGTAAGTGGGCTTTTGAGTTATTTCGAGTTTGGGGCTGTTACAAATAGTACTGGTAGGATCATTCTTGTGCGTGTCAGTGGGTAAGCATATGTAGCATTTCTGTAGGATAGGCTGTGGATGGCAGGATCTGGGATCACAGGATGTGTGTGCTCAACTGAAACTGCCAGTTATCAGTGGACACTCCCCACTAGCAATGTGTGAGTTTCAGTTGCACTATGTCCTTACCAGCACTTCATGGTTTTAGTCTTTATCATTTTAGCCAGTCCTGTAGGTGTATTGGTAATGCGTTGTGGTTTTAATTTGCCTTTATTTGATGGCTGAATTAGAGCATCTTTTTATATGTTTATTGGCCATTTGGATTTTCTGTTTTGTCCTCTCAAGTATTTGTCTATTTCTTTATTGGACTGTCTGCCTTTTCCTTATTGATTTTTAGAGTTATTTGTTGTATATATGTATTGCAATTATGTTCTCCACTCTGTGGCTTCCCTTTGATTCTGTTGATGTCATTTGATGAAGACATTTTTAATTTTAGTATAGTCCAAATCATATTTTCCTTCATGGTTAACACTTTTTTGTGTTCTCTTTTAAGAAACATCTTTACCTATTACAAGGTATGAAGGTGTTCTCTGTGTTTTCTTCTAAGAGCTTTGTTATGTTGCCTTTCACATTTAGTTCTATTCTTCATCCAGAATTAATTTTTGCATGGTGTATAGTGGAAAGTAAGATTCATTTCTTTTGTACGGATACCCATTGTATTCATTTCCTAGGCTGTTATAACAATGTGCCACAAAATGGGTGGCTTAAAACAGCGGAAATGTGTTCTCTCATGATTCTAGAGGCTAGGAGTCCAAAATCAAGGTGTGAGCAGGGTCGTGGTCTGTCTGATGAAGGCTCTAGGCGAGAGTCCTTCCTTGCCTATTCCCAGCTTCTGGTGGTGGCCAGGAATCCTTGGCATTCCTTTGTTGGCAGCTGCATTGCTCTGACCTCTGTCTCTGTGACCACATGGCCGTCTTCCCCACATGTCTCTGTCTAGATTTTTTCTTCCTTTAAGGACAGTCATTGGATTCAGAGTCCATACTAATTCACTGTAACTCATCTTAACTAATCATATCTGCAACAACCCTATTTCCAAATAAGTCAGATGCTGAGGTACTTGGGGGTTAGAACTTCATATCTTTTTGGGGGACACAGTTCAATCTATACTACCCAGTGAACCCAGCATTTATTGCTTTTATTTTTATACATTTATACATACTTTCATACATTTATTACTTCATTGTCACCTTTGCAGAAGTTAGGTGACTGTGTAGCTCTGTTTTTGGACATTCTATTTTGTTCTCTTGATCTGTTTGTCTGGCCTTGCACAAATGCCACACTTTTACTATTACTCTGTAATGAATCTTGGTATCTGGTAGAATAAGTCTTCCAGCCCCGTTCCTCTTGTTCAGGATTAACTTGGCTTTTGGCCCTTTGCATTTTCTTATAAACTTTAGAATCTGCTTGTCAATTTCCATCAGAAAAAAAAGACCTAGTTAAAAAAAAAAAATTGGCGGTGCAGTTAAGATGCAATTGCGAGGAGAATCGACATATAAAAATATTGGGCTTCCAGCCCATGTACATGACCCAACCCTCTATTTAGGTTTTCTGTAATTTCTCTCGATAACGTCTTGTCATTTTCAGCATAAAGTCTTACATATCTTTTGTTGGACTTATTCCTAGGTATTAGGTATTCTTTTGATGGAGATTTGTGTTGATGAAAAAAATAGCCAAGAGAGAGAAGGAAGGCTTCTACCAGGCTTGCTACTTCACATTATTCAGGAATTTTTCCAAGTTTACCAAGCTTTGCAGAACTGAGATTCAGATCAAGATCTCCCTGACTCCAAATCAGAGCTGGAAAAATAAATCAATTATTACTTCAAAATGCAGTGTTAGTGAGATAATTCAAAATGTGGGTGGCTCAGGTGGATAAAACAGGTCCTTGGTAGGGAACCCCTGGTAGATGCCCTTGGTCTCCAATGTTGCAACATTGAGAACGTGCACATAGACTGGAAGAGATGCTGAGAGAAGACTCAGATACTGGATCGGGGTGGGAGACTCGATCTGAGATTTTCAGTGTTCTTAGGACCTTAGAGTTACCCAGAAGTACCAGATAGGCCAGGAAGATGGCCATGGTGGTAGGAGTTTGAGTCCTTTCCCTCTTGAACCAGAGCTGTTCTGTTGCACTTTTATCTAATATTTTGTAGTTGAGCCCTTCAAAATGTGCACGTGTGTGTGTGTGTGTGTGTGTGTGTATCTAAGGTTCAGAACTACCAATAACAAGAAAAGAATTTTTTTTTTGAATAAAATGTTTCCCATTATAATGGATTCTCCAGGTATGTGGTGTGCTAGCTGTATATCTTTTGGCATAATTGTTACACATTTGGCGTGGACACACACACACACACACAGTTCTGATACTAAAGAATAGCTTAAAAACTATCAGACTAGATATTCTTTAATATTCCATTCAGCCCCAAGGTTCTGGCATTCTGATATTGTAGCCAACCTAAACTCAAGGGGCTCTGCACACATCATTATTAACTTTGATCTTGGCAGCATTGTGATACTGTGTGCATTTCATGGGCCCTCCCCAGAGCCACTCCAGAATGTCTACTTGGAGGGACTTGGGAGTAGTAATCTGGTTGGAAGAGAGCTAGACATGTCCAGCAGCTGCGCTTGCATCATAGCAAAGCAGTGTTTCTGTTCAGACTGTGGATTGCAGATCTTAGGAACGGCTTAATTTAAAAGGGCAAGTCGGAAGTAATTCAAGTACACTACAAAACAGAGTTTTTGTTTTATTTTTTTCCTGATACATGTGATGTGATCACCTGACAGGAACTCATTACCAGTAAGAAAAGAAAGACGTGATTATTATAACTGTATGCTTCATTCTCATGAGTCTCATAGAAGCAGAATTGTTGTTTTTTCCTCCCGATAGCGAACTGATTATTCCAATGGCATTTGCTTCTTTTATTTATTCCCCCAATAAACTGGGTACCCATGGCCTTAAGGTTGAAATATAGTAATAATAATATGAAATGATATCAGTACTACTGCTGTTACTACTGCTATTGCCTGGGGATTGGTGGGGATTGGAGATGGGGAGCTAAAGCCCTACCCCCCCCATCCAGTCATCCATTTGCATGACTGCCCACCCATGTGTGCCAGTGAGCCCCAAATCTTTATCTGTCTAGTCCAGCTTCAGAGCAATGGATGCTGGGACCCCTACACCTGGCCTCTAGGGCAGCTGAGCATGAGCTTATATTGGTGCCTTGCTCAACAGTGAGCCTCTGATTCCCTCTAGATCTGGCAATAGCCGATGAGAAGGGAGCAGCCAGCTTGTGACCTTCCTGCCCCCTCATTCTGTGGTCATTAACTCCTTTCTGCTGGCGAAGCACCTTCCATGCTCATCTCTTTTTCTATTCATCTCTCCTCCTCCTCCTCTTCTCTCTCTGCTGTTTACTCCCACTCAAGCAAATAATAAAACAACAACACAACCTTGCTTGAGTCTGCCCTCCTGTTGGAGTGTAGCCAGAAGGACTCTAGCCCCTGCAGGCAGGGGAAGCAGATGGGTCAGTGTTGCCTTCTCAGAGCACCCCTCCCACCTCCCTCCTACCCACTATATCCAGTGAAAGGGAAGGCCACAGTCAGTCAAAAGTAAGCTCAGTTTCCTAGGAAACCCTGTATTTTCTAGTTCCCATCCTCCTCCCTGGCAATTGGGCTTTGTTTGTGTGCTTCCTTGTTTAATGGTTTATTTCACCATTTGGAACTCTTTAATTTTTCAGACAATCAAGTTTGGGCTTGCAGAGAATATTGCAGCATGGCAGGTTGTAGGACTATACTGTATTTTAAATTGATGGTTATTTTTGTGCACAAGCTTCCCAGCTTGTGCCTCATGTTGCACAGGATAGCCATGGGCACAGAGAGATTTGGAGGGGAGGGGAATTTATGCTCCCTGTCTCCCCTCACCCCCATTCTTTGCTTTTGAAAATGAGATTCAACAAAGACTCACACAGTAGTTCCTTAGCAAGTGGGCCCTGCAAGTGTGTGTTAGCTGTATCATCAGTCTACACACGCTAGAGGAAGAATTGGAATCTCAGCTACAAAATGTATGTAATTTGGTCACAGAGGTGAACAAAAAGGGATGAAGCCCTTTGAATGCAACAGAATGACTAGAACTGTCTCCTCTGAGCAAGGCATTGGGTCAGACAAGGTGCCAATGATTCGACAATACATTTAGCCTGCGTTCTTGCCCTCAAGGACCTGGCCATTTTCCTTGCAGCAGATAGCGTGAAAAGTTGTACAGTAGAGGTATATAGAGAGTAAGACTAATTCTAGTGGAGGAAACTGGGCAAGAACTTCAGGGAGGGATTTATATGAGAGTTGGCTTGAGGGACAGATTGGTTCTGCATTCTTGCAGGTGGAGGTGAGGGCACAATAAGAGAGGAAATAGGACAGGTGAAGGCTCAGAGGAGGGACAAGTGAAAACAGCAAGTGCTCTGAGAAGGCAAGGCATGAGGGAGGAGGAAAAAATGAAAGATACTGCCGATGTGGTGAGTTTGGAATGATGGTGGATGGCTTTGAGTGCAAAGCTGAAAAGTTTGTGGAAGTCATTGGTCTTTCTAGCAGTGTCACCAAGCCCTGAGTTTCCTGGGAGCTGGCTCAGGTACTGCAGGGGAAGAGGTCTGGTGTGCCAGCTGCTCCCCCAGTTCTAGAGGAGAGAGCAGCTCCTCTCATCTTCATTTTGTATACAAGGATATTGTCTGTGTTTTGAGGAGGGTTCCACTTTAAGAAAAACTAAAACCCATTGGCATATGCATGAGACCCATTAATTTATTCAGTCACTCAACAAATATTAAATGCCTACTACATACCAGGCCCTGTACAAGGTTGTACTGAAAGACCATTGAAGATTTTTGAACTGGTCAGTTGCCTGGTAGCAGGGGTACTGGGTCTTGAGTTAAAATCCTGTCTTTGCCTGGAGGCATCACGCTACCTGACTTCAAATTATACTACAAGGCTAAGTAACCAAAACAGCATGGTACTGGTACCAAAACAGAGATATAGACCAATGGAACAGAACAGAGCCCTCAGAAATAATACCACACATCTACAACCATCTGATCTTTGACAAACCTGACAAAAACAAGAAATGGGGAAAGGATTCCCTATTTAATAAATGGTGCTGGGAAAACTGGTTAGCCCTATGTAGAAAGCTGAAACTGGATCCTTTCCTAACACCTTACAGAAAAATTAATTCAAGATGGATTAAAGACTTAAATGTTAGACCTAAAACCATAAAAACCCTAGAATAAAACCTAGGCAATACCATTCAGGACATAGGCGTGGGCAAGGACTTCATGACTGAAACACCAAAAGCAATGGCAACAAAAGCCAAAATTGACAAATGGGATGTAATTAAACTAAAGAGCTTCTGCACAGCAAAGGAAACTACCATCAGAGTGAACAGGCAACCTACAGAATGGGAGAAAATGTTTGCAATCTACTCATCTGACAAAGGGCTAATATCCAGATCTACAAAGAACTTAAACAAATTTACAAGAAAAAATCAAGCAACCCCATCAACAAGTGGGCGAAGGATATCAACAGACACTTCTCAAAAGAAGACATTTATGCAGCCAAAAAACACATGAAAAAATGCTCATCATCATTGGCCATCAGAGAAATGCAAATCAAAACCACAATGAGATACCATCTCACACCAGTTAGAATGGTGATCATTAAAAAGTCAGGAAAAAACAGGTACTGGAGAGGATGCGGAGAAATAGGAACACTTTTACACTGTTGATGGGACTGTAAACTAGTTCAACCATTGTAGAAGACAGTGTGGCGATTCCTCAAGGATCTAGAACTAGAAATACCATTTGACCCAGCAATCCCATTACTGGGTATATACCCAAAGGATTATAAATCATGGTACTATAAAGACACATGCACACATATTGTGGCACTATTCACAATAGCAAAGACTTAGAACCAACCCAAATGTCCATCAATGATAGACTGGATTAAGAAAATGTGGCACATACACACCATGGAATACTATGCAGCCATAAAAAAGGATGAGTTCATGTCCTTTGTAGGGACATGGATGAAGCTGGAAACCATCATTCTCAGCAAACTAATCACAAGGACAAAAAAACCAAACACCACATGTTCTCACTCATAGGTGGGAATTGAACAATGAGAAAACTTGGACACAGGAAGGGGAACATCACACACCGGGGCCTGTCATGGGGTCGGGGGGAGTGGGGAGGGATAGCATTAGGAGATATACCTAATGTAAATGACGAGTTAATGGGTGCGGCACACCAACATGGCACATGTATACATATGTAACAAACCTGCACATTGTGCACATGTACCCTAGAACTTAAAGTATAATAATAAAAAAAAGAAAAATCCTGGCTTTGCCACCCACTAATAAGAACTTTGGCAAGTCTGTTGGCCTCGATGGACCCGTTTTCTCCCTATAAAGCATAGGGCTGGGCTGCTAAATCCTTCCCAGCTGAGACAGTCTGGGAGTGACGTGAGAAGTGCTGTAACCAGACTTTGTGTGTGTTGGGAATGGGGGAAAAGAGAGGCCAGAGTCAGAGAGAGGTGGTGATGGCAAGAACTTCTGTGAGTCTGAGTGAAGCCTTTCATTTATTCATTCAACAAACATTTCATATTCAGTGCCAGCCACTGTGCTAAGCACTGGGAAAATAACAGTAACCAAAACAAACTCCGTGCCCTCAAGGCACTATCTGTGTAGGGGATGGCAGAGGAACTGGGAACATGGGAGATAGATCTAGAGATATAGTGTGAAACTTATCCCATGGGATGACAGTTGGGACAGTGGAAGTGTATGTACCAGGAAAGAGATAGCAAAACAGTATTGAGAGGGAACGAGTTCTGAGGAGACAGAACCTGGGAACATCCTGTGGAGAACCAATCAGTGTTCCACTCCTTGACAGCACGTTTCTTCATCAAGTCAATACAACAAACCTAACCCCAGAAATATGCTCTTGTGGCTTAGAAGTTAGGACACACCAAAGAGATAATGTCCATTTAGACATCCATTTCTCCTTGACTCTATCACTTCTATGTGTGAAGCAGAATTAGACTAAAGCCACATATGATTTTTTATAATAGCGGGTCTATTTGGTTTCCTCAGAAAGATCTTTAATAAGTACCAATGATATGTATAAAATACATATGGGTGGCTTCCCAAGTGAACTGCCAGTCCCTCAAATCTTTTCCCAGACCAGCTGGCTCTTTTATTTTTTTTCCTTTTCCCCAAGTAATTGGAGCAGATCCAGACACAGATTTGGAGAGCCTCAAGCTTTTCCTTTTTTACCCTTCAGTAATTACATGTCACAGGTTGTCTTCCCTGTTAGAGTCTGAAGCTGAGCAATTAGTCTCCCATTGTCTTTGCAGGAAATGACATATCAGTGTGGCTTCTGGGGAAGGCAACTGTTGACCATCCTGGTTAAAATAATTTGGAAAGTGTTCAGCATTTCCTCCAGTTGATCATTTAGACTGGCTGATTTAGAAAGCTTTTGGAAATGTGCAAATGTACCATGGTTATCAGGACTGGAAATACTGTGGGGTCAGTTCCCTGAGCAAAACGAGTTTCTCAACTATAGCTTTGATCTCTGGACCTACTGCCTTGTCCCACATGTGACTGAGCCCAGGGCCTTGGCATTCTGTTCTTTTTATAATGCTTTGTTGGGGACTGATTAGTCAGGGTGTTTTCCAGCTGCAGGTAATTGAAAACCCAAGTCAAGGAGTCCTAAACAGGAAGACATTTATTGGAAATCCAGAGATGCCACAGACTTCAATGCCAACCTAATGCAGTAACCTACACTCTGCTTCCCTGTGTTTGTTCTGTCTCTGGACCAGCTTTATCCTTACACTGAAACAAAATAGCTGTGGAAGTTCTAGGTGTCGCATTCCACACTACATTCAGAAGGAGGGAGCTTCTCCCAAAGGAGTGAGTAGAAGCTCCCAGAAAAACATTCTTCACATCTCATTGGCTTAAATTGGGCCACATGCTTATTCTTAAACCAATCACTGGCAGCAGGAATGGGTATCTCTTGGATCAATGCTTCTCAAACTTCAGTGTGCACACAGATCACCTGGGCAAACTTTCAAAATCAATTCTGATTCAGTTGGCTTGGGTGAGGCCTCAGCTGACAGCTCTCACAAGCTCCCGGGTGATGCGAATGTTGCAGGTCAGCACACTGCAAAACCTTGGACTGTCCCGCCCCCACTCCCAGCTGGGGTTGCTGCCATGTGCCCATGGGCACTGTGGGTGCAGAAATATGGGGGCTCTGTTGGGAAGAAGAAAGAGAGAATGACCACATGCAGATGAGAACTATATTAGAGATGCTTGTTTTCAGTGTGTAATTAGCATTTTAACTTTATACCGGGAGTCACACAATAGTCTGTGATATGTATTAAAAGCAGAGTTGTTACATGGCAGCACTTACAAAAATTTCATTCATTTATGGTGATGCAGGCGTTGCAGCTCTTGAAACAGAAGATAAAACAGTCATGCCACCCGTTTTGTTATCATTCAGCTATTTTTAT
This sequence comes from Nomascus leucogenys, assembly GCF_006542625.1. Taxonomy (NCBI): domain Eukaryota; kingdom Metazoa; phylum Chordata; class Mammalia; order Primates; family Hylobatidae; genus Nomascus; species Nomascus leucogenys. The sequence continues at coordinate 98,192,409 of NC_044383.1, read as the reverse complement.
TGGTAATGAATACCATATATCTGGTGTGTCTCAAAAAGAACAAATTCAAACGAAATGGATTGAAATAGCCTTAAGTATAAAAAGAGTGTGCCAAATCCAGCCTTTGTTCTGTGAGTGGAAATCTCATCAGTCATGGTTATTGGGGAGGGAGAGTACACCCCCACTTGTCCTAAGAGTCACTTGTCATGATATTGGGTATGAAAAATGCTGCCAATGGTGAATTTCTGCCAAAGCAAATGGTCACAATGCCCTTATAAGTGGTTTTCAGTGGAGAAAGTCATTATGCTCTATTCATTTGAAAAGGAAGAACTGTTCTGTTATTTTGTTGTGCTTGACAAAAGATACACAGGATTCCTGAGCTGCAGCTGTTTAGGAAAATGGCTGATAAGATGGACCAGTGTCCACGCTGAGGCTGGACAATCACAGGCTCAGCGGGCTTAGCATGAAATATGTGGACAGGCACTGAGTAGACCTTCCCGAGATGGTCATTGTGGTAGTTGCTGTCCTGGACCTCATGTGCAAAGACAACATCACCCAGGAGGGGACTTGGAATTTCACTGCTCAGTCTATTTGTCCCACCTGCCTCAAAACCACCGGTTCACATCTGTGAGACTGATGGGAAGCTGGAGCCTGGTGTGGTCTCTTGTAGAGGCCAGAGCAACTGTACCCGGCCTCACCAGCATGAATCACCAAAGTGCCCATACTTAGGAAATCACCAGTTCTGTCTTGTCTATTCAAAGGAGCTGAAAGGTTGAGAGAGTATCTGCTACTCTGGGCTAGCTGGGGAAAGCTGCTAGACTTGAAGCCCCAGGAAGGCAGGCATTATGCTTGTGTCACCCAGGCGCCCTGTATATTGACAGAATGATTGAACAGCTAGTCTGTTCCCAGGTGATCTGTCAGTCAACAGCATGGACTAATCGCTCACTCTCAGAAGTATTAAACAAGACAACATTGTGTTGCCTAACTTCAGTAATTTATAGTCTAAATATAGAATGCTTAGGTGTCCCATCTACATGTTTAGGACCTCATAGGCTGCGAAGGAGCAATGAGATAATATTAATGATTACCTGAGCTCATGTAGGACAAGCAGATTGCACCATTACCCATGGATGGACTCAACAGTCCTGATGAGCGCCTCTTTGCTGTGCGGTGATAAGGCAAGGCATTATTAACTGTGGAAGGAGTTTTAAAATAGGGAAAAAGGTAGGACCTTCCCTGACAACTTAAAAGGCTGACTTTAAAAGTAGTACATGTATTTAAAGTACCTATATCAAATAAAGTACTTTTAAAAAGAGAAAAATAAAGAGGCATAAGATAATACTGCTTTGGGAAAATCAAGGTAGAAAAGTCAATGAGAATGAAGCTAGGCCTGAAAGCTGGGTCCATGCATGTAATTCAGGGGGCCGATGAAGTTGGATGGGGAAAAACATGATCTCATCCATTGTCTCTAACCCTTATCTGAAATCGTACATTTCCTAATATTATGAAAGTAGCATTAGCTATTTGTCCTTAATAGAAATTATGAATATTTTCATACTATATTACAGTTACAGATATTCTGAAGTATCATTTATGCCTAATAGTACTTCAAAATTACAGTATATTAGACTTGTTGGAAATTATTTAAGTATTGAAAGATGTTCATAACAATTTTGTCAAATATTTGGATAACTGTATAAGAGTATACTCTGACTCCTGTGCATTTCATGTATTAGTTTCAAGCATTTGTAAACATCATTCTGAGAAAGATGTTTTTAGACTGCCATAGCACAAAAGGTAAAGAGCCCCTGCCTTTGACAATGGCCAGGCCTCCTACCAGAGAAGGGATGGCCTGCCCAGAGGCTCAGAGGCAGGACAGGCCTCTGGGCGCTACAGCATTTGATAGGATAATGTCGAAAAGCTGGGGTGGGCTTGAGTGCCAGGCTAACATGACTCCACAGGTAAATTCGCAGGTCATAGGAGGTGGTGGAAGGTGCATCCATTGAGGAAGGACATGCTGTGTAGGTTGTGTTTAGAAAGGATTCCTTGTGCAGCCATGAGAGTTGGATGGGAAGGAAAGAAACTGGGGGCCAAGAGACCAGTGTATGCCAGGCATGATGCTGACCAGATGGAGTGTAACGATGAGAATAAAGAGAAGCAATGTGTTCCCAGCACCACTGTGGAATTCTTGCGGGGCTGGACTGGGCCAGGGTTTGCAGTGGAGGTGAAGAAGCCCATGTTAGTTTACAGGCCTGAGGGACTGGGAGAATGGTGATAGCAGCTCAGGCTTACTGAGTGTTTACTGTGTGCCAAAGGCTGTTATAAGCCCTTCTATGTCATGTGTATATGTTCTTTAGTTGATATCATTTAATCCTCATAGCAACCCTATGAGGTCAGTACAGTAATCCCTATTTTACACATAATAAAGCCTAGAAAAGAAAGGTTAGGAAAAACTGTCCAGGGTCTCACAGCTAGCTGGCAAGAAGGGAGGATATTACTGGAAAAAAAGAAAAGAGGAATTGATTTGGGGGAATATGTTACGAGTTCAACTGTAGATATTTTTCCATTGTTCTCTTGTCTTCAAATATTTCAAAGGGCTAAACATTCAGATATTTATAAGCGTAGTTTCGGGTATATTTCATTGTCCAGTTTTAAAATTTTTTATTAGTGAATACTGAGATAATTTGTAAATTGGTTTCATCTTCCTGGGAAAAACAGAGGAAACTGGTAGGTGGGATTTAGTACATTGATGGGTGCTCAAAGCAGAGGAAGAGGTTGCAGTTTACAGAGAGAAACATAATATGTATTCAATTATTTCTGTTTAATGATGTGTTTTTTCTTTTGTTGTGGTATTGTTTTTCAGGACCAGTCCTGCCGCTGTTGTAGAAGACATGTGGTGTATATAAAGTTTGTGATCGTTGGCGGAAATTTTGGTAAGTGTTGCTGCATTTACTTCTAATGCCTTTTGCTGTAAAATGGTGCTCACGAAGGGAAGCTGTTGCCTTGTTCTGTGCATCTTTTACTTCTGCACTAAAGTCAGGCAGAATGGAGTTCTATAATTAAATGTGACATTGAATTGATGTTTTCTGACAGTGTGATACGTTTTCTTGTTATTGCTGATAGTATTAAGCAATATGGGGTTTTCTAAAACGTAATAAGTCTATATTTAGAAAAGTTTCTGGATGCCGGTTAAAGAATACCTTTGACAGTTTATGTGCTAAGCCAGCCATATAATATAAGAGTAATAAACTTGCAGACCCAAAGAATAAAATAAGGTCTCCAAAGCAGAGAGATCCGTGTGACCCATATATTAAAAGAAAGAGAAGCAGGCAACTTAGGAAATGGAAAATTAAAGGACGCTGCAAGTCCAGCTTGCCTGGGAACCAGCCCACAGACCAGCATAACAGTGGTCTTGGGAGACCAAGAACATTCAATTCAGCAACCACCCAGTCCTTGCTAGCAGGGAAAGAGGACAGTCTTTGGGATCAGGAGACCCGGGTTAAAAGGTAAGTTCTGTATCTACTGGTTTTTAGATAACCTCTCTGAGCCTGTTTCTTCTTCTGTAAAATGAGGCTTATCATGTTACCTACCTCATAGGGTTGTTGTGAGAATAAAATGAGGTAGGTAGTGCTGGAGCATAGTAAGTGTTCAGTAAAGCCAGTCATTCTTAGGAACAAAGCAGCCTTGTTTGGAGACTGGACATTTCCCATTGAAGTCAAGCTACCAAGAGGCGTATTTATCTTCCAGCAGGAAGGCTGCTGGGGATGGGCTAGTTATATCCATTTGATGTTGCTAGAGCATCCCAGCTACTCACCACAACCCCTCCCCCAACATTCACTTCATAAGAACCTGTGGGAATCCCTGCAACATTTACCACCTTCTCCAACCCTGGTGACCCATTCTTATACAAGCTTGGCTAATTCCCTTCTTGCCGTCTTCACAACCAGTGAGGTCACCTTGTTTGAGCTCTGTTCATTTTTGGAGTTAATGTCATTTTGAATCACATTTATGAGGAAAGAAGGGTGGGGGTAGATGATACCATTGGTTGGACCTCCGTTGCCATGTTTAAGCTTTCATTTCCAAACCTTTCTTTTGATTTTACGTTTTTGTCTATGCTTATTACATAGCCTTCACAGGGATCCAATTGCTGGGCTGAAATTTTTGAGCTTTGACCGAAAGAATTTGGCTTTTGGGTGGGGCCTTTAACTGTGGTTGGGAGACTCAGCCATGGCATTGCAGATGGGCCAGTGTTTAAGGTCAGATGTCTGTAGGTGACTGTGCTGCCATTTCATAGAATCAAAGAGAGGGACATGGCTTCAAGGGTTGTCTGGCCCAATCCCCTGCTAGCAAAAAAAAAAAAAAAAAAAAAAATGTTTTCTACTGATCCCTGACAAGGGAATTCAAATTCTTCCAGAGATGAGGAGCTTGCTGTTGCACAGGGTACCCAGGTTCAATTAAAAGGACAGTTAGGGCGTCCTACAGGGAGTCCCTTGCGGGGAGGGGGGATATTGTTCTGTATCTTAGTTCTGGTGGTATTTATGCAGTTGTATGCTTTGATGAAAACTCACAGAACTGTATACTAGAAAGGGTGAGTTCTCTTGAATGTTAATTAGACCTGAATTTTTAAAATGGAAAAAAAACCCAGCATTTAAAAATTGAACAATTAGCCCAACTTTCTAAAAAGAAAGTGAGGAGGCCGGGTGCGGTGGCTCACGCCTGTAATCCCAGCACTTTGGGAGGCTGAGGCGGGCAGATCACAAGGTCAGGAGATCGAGACCATCCTGGCCAACATGATAAAACCCCATCTCTACTAAAAATAGGAATCCAGGAGGCGGAGGTTGCAGTAAGCCGAGACTACGCCACTTCACTCCAGCCTGGGTGACACAGCGAGACTCCATCTAAAAAAAAAAGAAAAAAGAAAAGAAGAAAGTGAGGAATGCAAAGGAGAGAGGGAGGAGGGAGGAAAGAAAAGCATCCAGTCCTTATATTGAACTATTAATACAGTATATGTGCTCCATGGGACAGGGACTTGGTCTTGTTCCTCCCTGGAGTCTTGGTGCGCCTGGCACATAGAAGGCATAAATGTGTTAAGTATTTATTGAATCACCTATTGCTCTTAGTCACCTTCGAAGTAAGTCCACTCACTTTCTAACACTGCAGCTCACCAAATATTTGAAGATACTGTCCTTCCTCATTCATCTTCTCTTCTGTGGGTGAACTTACCATCTCCCGGGCCTGGCTTCTTTGTCCACTGATGCTATTTTCATACCCCTCCCCATCTGGCAGAGCTCTTTGAGGAGGCCTCTGCTTCCCCACACCTCTCCTGTGCACCTAGGCCAGCATTAGACACGCTGCCCCACAGGTCTGGCCCAGGAGGAGCACAGAGGGTGCATTGCTTCTGTGGATGCTGTTGATAGACACCCAATCCTCTTCCTTCACAATCAGTATGAAGTGTCTAGTCATGGATCATAAAGGATTTATTTAGTGCCGTCTTCTTAAGAAAGGAGCTCCTAAAAGTAGGGAGGGTGGCAGTGCAAGAAAGAACCCAGGTGCAGCTCATCCTCTTATAGGCCTTGTCTGAAATGAAGCCAGGTCCTGGCACCCTCAGTCTGAGGTAGCATGGTGCTGTTGATGGATCTTTAGAGGCAGTACTGTGTCACAGATTCCGATTCCTCATTACAAGTCATAGGAAGTTTGAAATTCTTCAAACTAAACTTGTGGGTGCCTTGAAAAGCCTAGGTTTCTTTTTTCTGGCCGTGCCAAGGAGTGATATATAAACACATAAATACATAGAGCAGTGGTTTTCAACTGGGGTTAGTTTTGCCCTCCCAGAGGACGTTTGGTAATATCTGAAGCCATTTTGCGTTGTCACAGTTAGGGGAGGGAGGAGGGTGTGTGCTAGTGGCATCTAGTGGGTGGAAGCCAGGGATGCTGCCAAATGTCTTAAAATATATCTTATAGATCAGTAATGCACACTTGTGCACACATGCAGAACAATCAGGCCCGAAATCTCAGTAATGCCAAGCTGAGAAACTCTGAGATTATAAGTAATTTTAAAAGTGTAAATGTTTAAAGTACTTATTATTTTGAAGGTTTAAAAATTGAAATATCTTAGCATTTGATTATATGTAAATATACAGCTAAAAAACTTAAATTCGTTCAGAAAGTCATTGGAGTAGAAAGGCTGCTAAGAGGCTATCCCTTCTGTTACCCCTGACTCCAAGCAAAAAATGACCCAAATGAATTCAGACAGACAGATGGGCCTCTGACGGCTTATACAGAATGACGGTCAACTAAAGATAAAAACAAGACTCACACAACACGATCCCAGCATTTACACAAAAGGGATTGTCTCGTATTTTAAATTTCAACCCCAGCTTCTTCAGATGTGTTAGTCATTCGATGACCTCTAAGATTAAACGGTATTTCAGTCTGGGCTAGTCCTTCTTTTTGAATTAAGGCGGTTCTGGTGTGATGAAAATGTGCTTAGGGAGGAGAGCGATCTCATTACAGATGATTGAGATTGAGTATTTTGGTACACAGAGCTGTTTATTTGCATCAGTTTGCTAGTGACACCACAATCTGGTTTAAATGCGAGTCGCTGAGAGCTTTTGTAGCCCAATATGGCTACATTTGCTGAAGCAGGGAGATTAAAGCAACATATGTCAATTTATGATATAGGACAACCCACTGCAAAAGACTTTACCTAATTATAGGGCCTATTTTGGGAGGGCAATGGTGCTTTTTGTGAAGTATATTTTGGGATGCGCTCACCCGGCTTCTAGGCCAGTAATATCTTCCCAGAAAGGGTGTGGTGTGTGCTTGTGGACATAAATATTTTCTTACCAAAAGCTGTGGTGTAATATTCTTTCAACTTTACTACCCTTCAGTTTTCTTTTTCTGATAGTCTTTCCTTTTGCAAGAATGCTATGAAAATGTATTCTGGAAAGCCAGAGAAGAGGAAGATAAAAGATCTCATTTCAGATGGCCAAGTCCAGAGATACAGAGATTTTATCAGTCTACTGTTTTTAAGATGAATGGGATTTGGAGGCATTCGGGAACTCTGACTAATAAACAGAGTTGAGGGAGGTGATAAAAACACCGTGTTGGCACAAGATATTTTTATGTAAGTATCTGTGGGAAAACTATCCATTTGCAACCCTGTGTGTCCCAGCCAGCACTGCCCCTGCTCCACTCCAACCTCTGGGTGATCCTCAGGGGCCATTTCCATGCCTTTGCTGTTGGCTTGTGACCCAGGGTAGGTATCTGCTTTTACTTTTGTTCTTTAAGACTGTGCCTTTCACCTGCTCTACCTCCTCCATCCCAGTCTTTAACTTCTCTGTTAATACCTGAGGCTTTTGGCCTTCAAGGAGAAGTCAGAACTTTCTGTCCGGTCTGCAAAATAAAATTAGCGTCTTATTTACACAATGTGTGTACAAGGGGAGGAGAAGCTGAGATGAAGAGTGAAAATGGACAGTTTTGTAACCCAAAATCCAACCAGACCTAGGGGCTGGAGAAACGCTTTTACCTAAATTCGAGTCATGAAGGCCATAACATGAGAGCAAGCATGTCCCATGGGGAGAGTTAAAGGCGGAGGCCCCCACCAGAGAGCCCTCTGGAGAGGTGTCCCTGAGTCTCCCTGAGCAGCCTGTGGGCCCTGCCTCAGAACTGGCCTAAGAGCTCATTAAACACACAGATCCTGGCCCACCCCAGACTGGTAGAATCAGACAGAATCCCTGTGGTGGGTGTGTGACTTTATTCTTAACAGCCTCTCCAGGCGGTGCTTATGCACACGAAATTGTGAGAATCCCTATTCCAGTTTCCATTCTCAGCTTTTCTTCAGGGCTTACAGTTCCATTTGAGGTTGTATGCAGCAGTCTGGCCCCGCCTTTAAGACTGATTCCCTTCCATAAGCATCACTTACGTATTTAAACAACAGATCCCTAAAGCACATCATTTTGAAAATCAGCCCTGTGCATAGGAGGGTAGGGTGTCAACTTCTGTGTTACTGTGTAATCTTGGTTCCTAAAGTAATTTCCACAATCATTGTATCACTTGCTCACTAAGAGAAGTATCATTTTTGTTCCAGGTTAGTTCTGGCAACATTCTAAACCAGATTCCTTGAAGCTGCTTTGCGGGAGGCCATTCTGCTCCTCTGCTACAATCTCTCAAGTATTTGCCATCTGCTTTAACTCTAAAATTCACACTATGCTGTAGTTTTTATCTGTAGCAACACTTATAAACCAAAATTTCCCACTTATTAAGGGGAAACATTTTCAGAACAAGTAGCTGTCCCATATTCTAGTGCATGACTAGAGAGATAAGACTGTAATAGTTCTCACCTGGGATCCAGGTGGTTGGTGCCACCCCACAGCCTTTCCTCTGATGGCAGGCTGCCTATGCAGATGCGTATTAGGTTATCGTAGGCATGGTTCATTTAAGTTTGTAAACAGCTAGCTGGGTGCAGTGGCGCATACTTGTAATCCCAGCACTTTGGGAGGCTGAGGCAGGTGGATCACTTGAGGTCAGGAGTTCGAGACCAGCCTGGCCAACATGGTGAAACCCCATCTCTACTAAACATACAAAAGTTAGCCGGATGTGGTGACACACACCTATAATTCCAGCTACTCAGGAGGCTGAGGCAGGAGAGTCACTTGAACCTGGGAGGTGGAGGTTGCAGTGAGGTGAGATCACGCCACTGCAGTCCAGCCTGGGTGACAGAGTGAGACTACATCTCAAAAATTAAGGGGACTCCATCTCCTTAATAAGTGGGGGGGGTGGGGGAGGAAGCTGCAGCACATTTGATCTTCCCAAACCACTAACTAGGCAGTGCAATCAATGTTATCTCCAGTTGGAGGCTCAGAGAATTTAGCTGATGTGTAAGGCAGGAGGCATTTGGGAGTGTGTGTGGGGGGATGGGGAGAGGTTTGTTGTTGTCCTCACAAAGACTGGGAGGTGCCACTGGCACATGATGCAAGAGAAAGTGGGGCAGGGATGGTAAATGTCCTGCAGTGCCTCGAACAGTCCTGCCCAGTGAAGAGCTGTCCCTAACACAGTGTTCATAGCACCCCTATGGAGAAACACTGTTCTGAGGTTGTACTAGAATGCAGTAGAGCCAGGTGCACACCTGCACTATCTGAATCCAGATCCTTTATAGCCCTCTCTCTGTTAAAGGCATCACAGAATTAATTTCCACTTCATTGGGAGCTCTCACTCCCTGAAAGTTGAATCCAGAGTGGCTATTCTGCAGGTCATGCGATTGCTGCCCCAGGCATCAGAACTCAGGCATGGCACACTTCATATGGAAATAGACTCTATAAAACCCCAGTGGCCTGGCTGGCCAGCATGTTGTATTGTACCTGTCCTATGTCTATCAGTGTCCAGTGCAGGTGTGAGAGAGAGTACTGTCTTTGGAAAGGATGAGAGCCCAGTAGGATGCTCTGCCCACAGCCTCACATCCACCTGACATAAAAACCATCCTGATAGCAAATTAGGTGTTGATTTCAGAAGTTTTTGATTTGTTATCTTAAACGTCATACCTATCTGGTGAACCCTTACAGGAGCTGTTGGAGTTTTGTTTAAAGTTTAGTTTTGATGTCAGCCAGCAAGGGAGCTGAGGCAGTGGCTACATCAGTTTGATGAGCACACAGTGAAATTTATTAAATTGGTAAAAAGAAAACCATACTGAATGAAAAGGAACCCAGGGCAACTGACCTGAATATAGTTTCTGAAGGGATTCTAAAAGAGGGAGAGAAGGAGTAGTGATATTATCTCATCTTTTTTTCCTTTCCTGTTTTGTATTTCTCCCTCTCCCTCTCGTTTTCCCTCTTCCCCTCTCCCTCTCCCTCTCCCTCTCCCTCTCCCTCTCCCTCTCCCTCTCTCTCTCCCCCTCTCTCCCTCCCCGTCTCCCTTTCCCTTTCCCTCCCCCTCCTCTTCCCTCCCCCTCCTCTTCCCCTCCCCCTCCTCTTCCCCTCCCCCTCCTCTTCCCCTCCCCTCCTCTTCCCTCCCCCTCCTCTTCCCCCTCCTCTTCCCCTCCCCCTTCTCTTCCCCTTCCCCCTCTTCTTCCCCCTCCCCTTCCCCTCCCCCTCTGCCTCTTGCTCTCCCTCTCCTTTTCCCTCTCCCCCTCTCTCCCTTTCCCTCTCTCCCTTTTCCTCTCCCTCTCCCGCTCAGTCTCCCCCTCTCCCTCTGTCCCTCCACCTCCCCCTCTCCCTCCTCCTGTGCCTCTCCCTCTCCCTTTCCCTCTCCCTCCCCATCGCCCCCCTCTTTCCCTCTCTCCCTCTCCTTCTCTCCCAGTTTCTTTCCCAACATTTTATTTTGGAAAATTTCAAACTTGCTGGTTGGGAGAATTATAAAACAAATTTGAAACTTGCTGGTTGGGAGAATTGTAAAACAAACACTTTATGTCCTCTACCTAAATTCACCATTTGTTCTACATTTGCAACATTTGCTTTATTCCCTCTTCTAATTATATATATAAATTATACATATTACATAAAATTTTGCTGGACCATTTAAAGTACCAAACATCTTGACACTTCGCCTCTAAATATTTCACCACCCATCCGCTAAGAATAAGGACATTCTTTTATATAACCATACTCTAGTACTATTTCCCATCTTAAAAATTTAATAATAATTTTATATTATCTAATATTCAATTCATATTCAAATTTCAACAATATAGTCCCAAACAATATTTTATAACTTACCTCCCCACCCCCACCCCAAAATCTGTAACCAATCAAATACACTTGATGAATTTGGTTGATAACTTTTCCTTCATTCATCATATAACTTTAAACAATGACTTTTTGAAAAGTTCAAGTTCATTGTGTTATAGAGTGCCTTACACTCTGGGCTTGTCTGCTTCTTCACAGCATTGTTTAGCGTGCTCTTCTCTTCCTAAAATTGGTTAGATCTAGAGGCTTGTTATTAAGTGGAGGTTAAACATCTTTTGCCAAGAATACTTTATAAGTGATGTCATGCACCTGATGTTACATCACATCAGGGAGCAGAAGTCACCTTGTTCCACCATCCTCAGTGCTAGGTTTCATCTCTTGGGTAAGATGGTAACCAGACCTAACCAATGTCAAGGTGCACCTTGAGTTAATAAATCATCTGTTGTCTGATACATGGGTCATTTGTGAACGTCCTGCTCCAGCCTTCATTTCATCCAGTGGCTTGAGTAACCATGGATAATCCTCACCTGATTCAGTTATTACTTTGGAATATTGTCTGATATTTTTTACTCTTTCCTCTTTCTCTTCCTGAATTATTTGTAGTGTATGACGTAGGCCTTCATATTTTTGCAGTGATGGTTTTCTAGCCATTTCCTTGGTGGTCACCTGGATTTTGCTATGATTAGGCTAAACATTTTTTTTTCTTGCCTTTGGGATAAGAAGGAATAACTTTAGCAAAGCATTTACTATATGCTGGGTACCACACAGGCTCCTCATGTGTAGAACATTTTTCACTTTCTTCCCACATTACAGCTTAGACTAGTGAAGTGACTTGCCCAAGGTCACCCAGACTCTATGGGAGAGTAAGATCAAGCCATATCTATCAGGTTTAGAGCTAGGATTTTTCAACAATTCCATGTTCCTTCTCATCCCTTCTGGCCGTGCCCCCCACCCCTGTCCCCCCTACTACAGTTCTTGCCTCAGGCCGCAAGTGCCTGCCTGACTGAGTAGGTCCCTGAACAAGGAAAGTCAGCCAGGAGACTGCAGCTGGAGAAGCACAAGCTATGCACATCTAAAGGGCAGATGCTGCTGGACCTCAGACAAGCCGTGCCCGACCGGAAACTGGGATCTTTATGTTAACCATTCCGACTTTTCAATGGCGGTGACTAATTCAGATACATGGAACTCATCAGCCCAGTTGCCAGTTTTCAGCACCAGCACTACTGCTGACTGAGGCAGCCTTGGGTAGGCCAAGGCTTTGTTTATAAATGGAATTTCATTGTCATTTGTTTGTATGTTTGTTTTTAACATCCTCTTTTACACAGAAATTAATATGCTTGGGAAGTGATAGTGTTTTGATTTGGGGTATGTTTGATTTTTTGAAGAGGGGGAACGTTGGGTTTCATAGAAGTGTTATTTAACTGGATTACTTAATAGGCCAAGGTGTTATTATAAAATCTTGGATTTTTTAATTGGTAGGTTAACATTACAGTAGTAGGTATTTCGTATGTAAGTTTAAAAGAAAGCAAGTACATATCCTACTGCATATCATCTGTAGGATTTTGCTTTTTTGAATTTTTCTGACTCCTTAAAAGGGTGTGATATCTATTGTTCCCATCTTGCACTCTTTGTTCTTTGTGTCTTTAACTGTGTTAACATGTCACAGGAACTCTGTAAGCTCAGTCCCTGAGAGGGACTGAAGCAGAACTAACAGATAAATAGCAGTGCCTCTCCAGATGGGTCCTGGCGGAGGATAAAGATCTCTGTTGGTCATTCTACTTGTTTTTACCAGAATTATTCTTGAGTTTGGAATGACCGGGAATAGTGCAGGTAGAGAGCTTCTCTAGACTTACTTCATCATGCAAGAATTTGGTCCTGCCTCTCATTTTACACTTTAACCACCTGAAGCACAGAGAGGTTGAGAAGGACCCAGGTAAACCTTGCTATGGTTTGTTCCCACCAAATCTCATGCCGAAATTTGATCACCAGTGTGGCGGTGTTGGGAGGTATTTGGGTCATGGGCAGCTGGATGCCATTCTTATAATAGAGAGTTCTCGTGCTCCCAAGACTGGATTAGATCTAGAGGGAATGGTTAGGGTTCTTCCAAAGTGAGGACACCCCTCCTATGTTTGGCCTCTTCACACATATCTGCCATGTTTTGACCCAGCACATGGCCCTCCTGAGAAGCTGAGCAGATGCCAGCACTATGCTACTTGAACTTGCCAGCCTGCAGAATGATGAGCTAAATAAACCTCTCGTCCTTATGAACTACCCAGTCACAGGTATATAAGAACACAAAATAAACTAGGACAGACCTGATTAGCTTGTGTCTCTTGTGATTGTTCCTCATACTCCCTAAGCTAATGTTTTCATTCTACAAGCAGTCACCATAATGCTTTACCCTGACATGTCAACTTGTCACCCACAATGTTTCTTCCCATCCGAACCACCCCAGCTTCCCACCATCAGCCACATTTAACAAGTGAAGAAGTAAAGGTCTGAATCAGCACCGTCCAATAGAAACCGAAGTCAAGCAGCATGTACAATTTACAGCTATCTAGAAGCCAGGTTAGAAGATAGTAGAATGAAGTGAGTAAAATTAAACTTTATATTTTATTTAACCCAATATATGTCCAAAATATTATCATTTACTATGCAGTCAATATGTTAAATTATTGAGATATTTTTGTACTAAGTCTTCGAACCTTCATATGTAGTTTACATTTACAGCATATCTCAATTTGTACAAGCCACTTGAAATGTGCCCAGTGTGGCTACTGGCTACGGTGTTGGGCAGCACAGCAGTACAGAAGACATAGTCCAAGGTCACACCCAGCTAGGTTCTTTAATTTAAATCTCAAGAGAAACTTGATCTGCTTTTTTGCCCTCCCCCCGTCTGAAACCACATATTCCTGTCCTCTTTGTGCCATTTTCCCCCTCTCCAGCTAACTCTAATTACAGAGAGATGCTTGGTTTGGTCATAACTGCTAGCTCAGCAGTTTTCTACCAGCCCTGGCAGCTGGTGAGACCAACATACACTGCCTGTAAATGATAGTGTAAAGCATACTTTTAAATTTCTCCACAGCAGAGTTTCCATAATTTTCTTTCTCTTAGAAGTAATTTATTGGCATTTTTCAAAGCCAGGGTGTGTTTTTTTTTTTTAATTCATTCTTTCTTAAAGCCCCATCTTCATCAATGGATTCGTAAAATATTTACTAGCTAGTGATCTCCCCAGGACCTCAGCAGAACAAGCAGGCCTTATATATTTTTTATATAAGTTATTTGTTTTTTATACCAGTTATACCTCTGTTTTGATTAACAGTGGTTAGGTTTCTTTTTTCCAACTAGTCAAATAGTCTCCCAATATGTCAGTCGCATTTTGAGTATTACTCACAATGAAATATCAGTAAAGGTTAGATTCCATTTCCACTAAATGTCAAGTCTCTGACCACTGACCCCACTACTTGAATTATTAGATTATAATCACAATCTCAGGGGAGAAAATAACAAAAGAATGGCGACAGACTCCTGGAGTTTGTTGTGATAGACTTTACTGAAATACAAACCCTTAGCTGTAAGAATTGAAATTCAGAGAGGGAAAAGATTGTCCCATATTCCTAATTAGAGGCCAGAACCCCACATCTTCCAACATTCTCAGTTAAGTGACGGCTAGAGAAGATCATGTTTTTTGATATCTTTCAGTAACTGAAGGATGGCACTGCAAAGCCAGCCCTCCTGTAATATAAATGAATTTTCTTACATTCCCTTCAGTGCCGTATCCTTCGGATTTTGACTTGATGTCAACCTCACTATTCACAGATCCCCTAAAATCCACCATTTAAAAAGCTTCAGATGTGAGGTTGCATTTGGAATTAGAAAAGTGTTGTTGTGAGTGGCTTGGTTTCTTCTCTTTCCCCACCATTTCCCTATAGTAATACACACTTAGAGCCCCCAAATCACAATCCTTTTATCCCATGCTGATTCAAAGCCTTTTTATTTCTTTAAGTGGATAGCTCATGTTCATTTCAAAATGTCATTTAGCAGCTGTATTTCTGCTAAATAGCCAGAAATTATAGTTGACTCCAGCCAAGTGGCTGAGTACCTAGATTTTGTTTCCAAGTATGGTGCTGAGCAGAAATGTTTTGGTTTCATCTTCAATATTAATAGTTGACTGAGAGTGACAGATGGGCCTGGGGATGAGAAAAGGAAAGGAAATATAAAATATAGTGGCAGAGCATCATCTACTTCAGGGACTCTTGACCTAAGGTTTTTACCAGAATCACCTGAGAAGATATTAAAAATCCGGGTTCCCAGGCCCCACTGTCCCTCCATTTATTCGGAGTCCCGGAGAACAGGGCCCTGGCAAGTGTGTAGGAACCACCTGCTCTTACTCAATTGTATCCACTTATCAATACTTAGGGAGAATTTTACTGTATATAAATTATACCTCAATAAGCTTGTCCTGAAATCTGTTTGTACATGTGTATATAAATTTTTGAAAGTTTTGACTTTCCCTACCATGAGGAATATATTAACTTCAAACATTCTGGAGTCTGAAGACAAAGCTCACAGTTGAAACAATCATTCATTCACTCAGTAAACATGTAAGGAGCAGTGCTGGGCGTTGTTCCTAGTCTGGGAAAACAGAGATACATCGAGACACAGCATATACCTCGAAGGAGTTTGTTTAATGGATAAGAACCGTATCCAACAATTACACTGCAGTGTGAAAAGTATGAGTATATCTATAGAGCAAAAAGGGAGGAATCCCCAACAACCACATACACACATGTGCACACACACACATACATGCACATATTCCCACTTCTACCCCACTGCCTTTTGAAGGTAGAAGAGATAGGCTGTGTTATGAAAATTTTGCAGAAAAGCCACAGCACCTGATTCCTGAGGTGTGAGTAGACAAGGAAGTGAAAAGTATGCTGCCTGATTTTCAAAGGAATAGCTCTCAGAATTTGATTCTAACATCGAGAAAAAAAAAAAGTTTTTACACCCTCATTAGTTTTAAGGGGATTTTAACAACCCCTGATGTGATTCAGTTTGCTTATCCTGATCTATCTAGTCCCAGCAGAGGTCTCAGCGCTGGCACACAGTAGGTGCACAGCACTGCAAGTGTGTTGAATAGAAGTGACGCTTTCAGCAGTTTTGTCTCTCTTCTAACAAACCATTAGCCACAATTGTATCTTAGAGTACACACATAATTTTCAAGATAGCACCTAAGGGCCAGACGGGGTGACCCATGCCTGTAATCCCAGCACTTTGGGAGGCCTAGGTGGGCGGATCACAAGGTCAGGAGATTGAGACCATCCTGGCTAACACGGTGAAACCCCATCTGTACTAAAAATACAAAAAATTAGCTGGGTGTGGTGGTGCATGCCTGTAGTCCCAGCTACTCAGGAGGCTGAGGCAGGAGAATCGCTTGAACCCGGGAGGCAGAGGTTGCAGTGAGCTGAGATTGCGCCACTGCACTCCAGCCTGGGCAACAGAGCAAGACTTCATCAAAAAAAAAAAAAAAAAAAAAAAAAAAGATAGTGCCCAAGTTATCTTTGTAAGTATTGCTTCCAAAATACCAAAAATCTTTGCCCTTGAAGGAGAGCACTTAAGAAAATGTGAATTGTTCTACTGGCATGGTATGTTTTGATTTTTATGTATTAGGGAATTAACTCTAACCTGATTTTTACTCTCATTTTTCAATATACCTGAAGTTTTAGAAGAGCAGCTACGTCAAAAGATCGAATGATCATAGCATGACTACTTTGTCATTTAAAGGTAGACAAAGAAAACAGCATTGTATTTTCCTGGATACTGGGTGATCTTGTTGGATTTGGGGAGCAGAGGTTATTTGAGAGCAGCTGTTTATATTGCATTAAAAATATAGTCGATGTTGGGGTGGCTACTTACCTAGGACAACTATATCCCCTATATATTTTTGCAGCTTTATGTGTAAATTATGATCATTGGTTACTTTGATATTGTAGGACACAATAGGAGAATTCCCAACTTGACCCTTTGATTGTGTTGTAATAGGAAAAGACATTATATGATTTGGCTATGTCCTCACCCAAATCTCATCTTGAATTGTAGTTTCCATAATCCCCACATGTCATGGAAGGGACCTGGTGGGAAGTAATTGAATCATAGGGGCAGTTACCCCCATGCTGCTGTTTTCATGATAGTAAGTGAGTTCTCACGAGATTTGATGGTTTTATAAGGGCCTTTTCCCTCTTTGCTCGGCAATTCTCCTTTCTGCCATCATGTGAAGAAGGATGTGATTGCTTCCCCTTCTGCCATGATTGTAAGTTTCCTGAGGACTCCCCAGCCATGCTTAACTGTGAGTCAATTTAACCTCTGTCTTTCATAAATTATCCGGTCTCATGTATGTCTTTATTAGCAGTGTGAGAATGGACTAATACAGACAGCAGGAGCCGGTTTACATATGGCTTTGTTTAGGAGGCTGAATGATATTTCTAGAGGTGCCCTGTGCATTGGAAATTTTTGTGGTTAATCTGCCTGCTTTCCAACCCTAAAAGCAATGTACATTCCAGGCTCTGTTAAAATAGCCATTCTGACTGGGAGGAAAATAGATGATGGTGTGGGAGGTGAGCTTGAGGTTAAATGACAGGAAGGGCAGGTCGTTAACTTTGCTACTGGGCATGTGCTTGCATCTGAGCTCCATTGCTGACCAGCTGTGGGGTCTTAGGCAAGTCACCACCCTGCTGTGACTCAACTTTCTCATGTCCAAAATGGTATTGTTTTGAGGATTAAAAGAGAAGAAGTGTGGTGCTGACATGATGCCTGACACTCATAAGTGCTTACTCCGTGTCATGTCTCTTCACTTTTCCCTTTTTACACATGTATCAATCTTGTCATTCTCTTGTTTCAAAACTTCTCAAGGCTCCTGTTATTCCCCCAGAAAAAGCCCTAATCTGGCATCTGAGACCTTTTATGATCTGTCTGTCCATCCCACCTCTTTACCACGTCTAACTCTTTCACTTCGAATGTGATCCTGTAGCAAAACCAAACCATCTCTGTGCCCTTGGAGGGCTTTGAACACTCATTTTCTGACCTTTTGGGATGCCTTCCTGCTGTCGCTTAGAGTCTAAGTCTAATCTGCTGCAAGGATCTTTTTTTTTTTTTTAATTTCTAGTCAGTCTCTGCTTATCCAGCAAGGCTCATCTTAAATGTCACTTCTTCCTAGTCCCTTAGGCTAGAAAATTCACCTCTATGTCCAACACTGTGTCTTTTTCATCGTGGGTGCTTAAAAATAACTGAAGTGTTTAATAAGTCTTAGAACATATTCATAGATAACACATGCCAGAGAAATAGGTAAAGGTTCCTTTCAGGTGGGCGTTTCTGTCAGGGGAAAGGCCTTGGTGACTTAAACAACAGAATCGTATTTTCTAATAGTCTGGAGACTGAAAGTACAAGTTCATGGTGCAGGCAGGGTCGGGGTCTGGTGAGCCTCCCTCCTCGTCTTGCAGATGGCTGTCTCTGGTGTCCCCTGTCTCTGGTGTCCCCACATGGCCTTTTTCTCTCTGCAAGTTCCCCTGCTGTCTCTTCCCCTTCCTATAAGAAGACCAGCCCTGTTGGATCAGGGCCCTACCTCTTTGAACTTATTTAACTTTCATCAACCTCCTTTAAGGCCCCCTTCTCCAAATATAGTTACATTGGGGGTTAGGGCTTCAACACATGCATTTGAGGGGACACGATTCAGTCCATCACACATAGGTATAAAAATTCTTCCAATCCTCTGAGAGTGTGTATGCTCATGTGTGCACACACCCTGTGTGCAGTTCTCCTCTGTTACAAGCATTCCTTCCTGGCCTCATTCAGGAAACCCACATGATAGCAAACAGCCTTGCTCCCCTGCGGTGGCCCAGCTTGGCCTGCCTACTCTAGCTGCCTCCGCATGATCCCAGCCCACAAAGACGCTGCTTCGGCTCCACCAAGAGGACTCCAGACACATACTCTCTCACCCAGGGGTTCCATCACAGCCCCCTCCTTGCCTCCAGCTGCCAGCAAAGGGGAACAAGAGAGAATCAGCCACAGCAGGGAAGGGAAGGAATTCAGGAACTAGAACAGGAGGGTGACATTTTGTTTTTTAAAAGAGCAGTCTTTCCTTTTACTTCTGTTTAACATTGTCCATGGGGTTTTTTTCTTCCACCTTTCTCCAGATTCCCAATTCTGAAAGCACTAAAGGAACCCCTTAGCTCTACGAGTTAAGACAGTTGATAAGTGACGTGGGAGAATGCACTCTAATTAGGTCCTTGGTCAACCTACCCCTGACTTAACAGAGGGAGGCTGTTTGGTTACAAATAGTTCTTATTCTACTAAATCAGAGGCTTCTCACGCTGTGTCATCTGCCTGCAAATGAGCTAGAGGCACAAGCTTTGTATTATGCAAAGTACTTATTCTCACAATTAATATGCTGGAAAAGTGTGGTTTCACACTTTTCTGCCAGCACAGGAGTTCTCACTCAGGAGTGAACCAGATCACCTGGGGAGCTTTTACAAAATACCCAAGGCTTGTCCTTCCTCCTCCCCATGCTGCCCCACAGCCGTGAGAGTGAGATGTGGGGCCCCCAACCCTTCACCACTATCCTGCACCACCCCCAACCCAGTATCACCACTTCTTATTACTTCCTCAGAGGTTTCTTATTAAATATTTCAAATCCCTTTTTTTTCTCTTTTTTTTTTTTTTGCTTGACAAAATCCAGTGACCAATTTGCTTTTTTAACATTTTATTCATTTTTTATGGAAAATTTCAAATGCATAGAAAGTAAACAGTGTAGCATACTGGACTCCATGCAACCTCACCCAGCTCCAACAGTGATCATCAACATTCTGCCATTCTTGCTTCACCTATAGCTGGATAATTGTTGTCATTATTTTTGATGAATTCAATTTTGTTTCATAGATAGCATAGCCTCAGTGCTGAAAATTGGTTATGTGTTCCTACTGCATATTGAATTGATTGTGTGCAAGGCACTTCCCACACCGTATCACATTTAATCTGCACAGCACCCGTAGGCATTGTTACCCACATTTTATAACAATGCAAACTGAGGCTCTAAGAAATTACACACCTGCCCAAAGTCTCCCAGCTAGTAAGTGTTCAAGCAAGAATTCACACTCATGTTTGAAAAGCATGCTTTTCCCCTAAACTACACTTCAGAAAAATAAAATCCATGAAAAAAATGTATAGTTAAAAGTTTTGTAGCATGAATAGATGCATAGCTATTTGATAAAGCACACATATTATAATATTAATGTTAAAAGCTGGATGGTAAGTATATGGATATTCAGTGTAAAATTATGAAAACTGTGTTTGAAATTGTTCACAATAAAATGTTGGGAGGTTTCCAACAAAAGCAAACTTTGTCTTAACTATCAAGCAGTGGACAAGACAAACAAGCTATTTTCAGATACCTATCCTGTTGATATCCGCTCCAAAGAGAGAGCTTTGAGACTTGGTTGAATTTTGACCTTAAAAATAGTAAACCAAGTGTAAGCCAAAAAGTATCTGAGACAGGTTTCAATCAATTTAGAAGTTTATTTTGCCAAGGTTAAGGAACATGACCCATGACATAGCTTCAGGAGGTCCTGAGAACATGTACCCAGGGTGGCTGGGTTACCGCTTGATTTTATACATTTTATGGAGACAGAAGTTACGAAGACAGAAACCCACATATGTAAGGTATACATTGGTTTGGCCAGCGAGGCTGGACATCTTGAAGGCAGTGTGTGTCCAGGGGGTGAAGGAGGGGGTGACTTCCAGGTCATAGGTAGATTTAAATATTTCCAGATTGACAATTGGTTCAAAGAATTAAGCTTTGCCTGAAGAGTTGAAATCAGTTGAGGTAAGTGGGGTCAGGGGGCCTGGAAGATAAAGATTCCTGTCATGTGGATGAAACCTCCAAGAAGAAGGCTTTGGAGAGCATAAATGTAAATGTCTCTTATCAAAGGAGTCAGAGTCACAGAAGAGACCTAGTAAGGGAAGGAGATTCTCACCCGTGTCCAGCCATTTGAATGCGAGGAATTTTTTAGTTATCTGTGGTGGC
Organism: Nomascus leucogenys; assembly: GCF_006542625.1. NCBI lineage: Eukaryota > Metazoa > Chordata > Mammalia > Primates > Hylobatidae > Nomascus > Nomascus leucogenys. The sequence goes on along the minus strand of NC_044383.1, from coordinate 98,171,673 downwards.
AGGTGGCAGATATCACAAAAATTATGCACGGACTTTTTTTTTTTAAGCTCATCACCTATCATTAGTATATTTTGTGTGTGGCTCAAGACAGTTCTTCCAGTGTGACCCAGGGAAGACAAAAGGTTGGACACCCCTGCATGCAAACTTCCCCTACAAGAGACAGCTTTGCAGGGCCATTTCAAAATATATCAAGGAAATATATTTTAGGGTAAAATACTTTGATTTCCTTTTAGGGCCTGTTATCTGTCATGTGATGTTATGCTAGTGTCAGGTTGGAGTTAGTATCATATTGCTATAAGAGTCTGTTCTGTCAGCCTTAGGGTCTCTGTTTTAATGTTCATGCCAGCCAGTTGTGCCTGAACTCCAAAGGGACGAGGGTATAATGAGGTATATCTGACCCCTACCTTCCCTTCCTGGCCTGAACTAGTTTTCCAGGTTTCTTTGGATCCCCATGGTCGAGAGGAGGGTCCACTTAGTCACTTGGGGGGCTTAGAATTTTATTGTCATTTACAGTAAAATAGAGATTACTTAGAGGTGTAAGTAATGAACATTAACTGGTGAGGTCTTAGAGAACTGAGAAAACCAGATGCAGAAGCAAAGCCTCTCCCAGGGTGGCCCCAAGCTGTGGCCAACAGTTTGGGAAGCTTCCTCACCACTGCTGCTCGTGGAAAGCCAGAGCCAGATAAAATGAAAAATTATTTTTTCCAGTTCAGGCCACTTAGGTAGGATTCCATGATGATTTCTTTTTACCATTTACCCAAAGGAACATTTTGCATACATACAGCCTACGTGTTGAAGCTGTTCTTTCTCACGGAAGGGCATAACCAATTTCTTCACATAAAAAACATCGAGCCACCCACACTCCTCCATGATGTAATGCAGGTCCTGCTTTGATAGTGAGCTGACCAGGGATTGCTGAGCAGTCTCAGCATTGGGAGTGATGATTGGAGGCAGATAGCCTGTCCAGAGGATTCTCGAGAGCATTTTTTTTGCTAAAGGTACAAGGAGACCCTGGGCAAGCAGCTAGCAGCCCCCTTTCGCAACCCTGCAGAGAGTCCTGGAGGTCCCAGCAGCCACCGTTCTTCCTCCTAAGCTCGCCTGCCATGGCAGCATCCGCTCCACCCTTCAGTGCTTGAAGCCAAGTGGTTGTCGCCCCAGAAGGCTCTGCCCTTCTGGTTTTAGACTGCTGTGGAGGAGGGAGCCACTTGGAGATACAAAGCCCACCTCTCCAGAATCTTCCAAGGTCCCCACAAATTATAAAACTATGGTCACACCAGGAAACCAAGGCATTTTCAATAACAACCTTTCCTACTGATTTTCAGCTTCATCTTCCAGAATTCCAGTGCACTGCCATTCATACCATTCATTAACTGTTCTCCTTTCACTAGACCATGAGCAGGTATACAGCCACAAAGAGGAACCCATCTCATGAGTTAACTACTCCGTCAGCTTCCTTCACGCTGAAATCTTTTGGCAGTACAGGCTAGAAGGAAGAACAGGCTTTGCAATCAGACCTGGGAATGAATCCCATCGTCATCATTACTGGCTGCAAGATTTTGGGAAAGTGGCTTAACTGCTTTCAGTCCAGCTCACAGGATTAATGTCAGGTTTGGACTCAGATAAAGTGTGTGAAGGCTCCCTGCCTAGTCTCTGGCTCGTAACAAGTGCCACCAAGTGCTGGTGTCCTTTTTCTGTATTATGTATGTTGAGTTGTAGATATCTGCTGTCAGGCTCTGTCCCTGCCACCGGCTGGTGATGTGAACACATCTTGTGTCTTTATATCTCTGCACCACAGTTTCATCATCTCATAATTAACTGTCTGTTCTCCAAGATGTGGAGTTTTTTAAATTATACAGTTTGGTTGCACCTTAGGGGATCCCTCTGATTATGGAAGCACAGTAAGGTCCTGAGCATAGGTGGTCAGCAGTCCAGAAAGGGAGAAGGCCGAGGGCAGACTGGAGAATGGGACTGGTGAGATTCAGATAGGAACAGCAGGGGAGAAATGGTCAAAGTGAGACTGGAATCAAAAGGTTGGCATTTCTAAAAACTATAATTGCACTTAAGAAATTTTGCCAAAGGCGATTTAGTTACCCCACAGTGAGGAACATGGGTGCCTATGTCTCCAGTCACTTCCCCACAAGAAACCTAATTGCAGCCTGGGCTCCATGCAACTCCCAGCTGGGGGAGGCCCATGGGCTTCTTTGTGTGAGGAGCACACTGCAGCATTCCTGCCCACACACGCCACTGCCGCCTTTCTCCTGAGAATGAGTTCCGTTATTATTTCATGTGACCTCACAGCCAGGAGAGCTGGTTTGCCATTTTGCATAACACACATTAAATTTGTTTTTAGATGTGCTGTTGAGCCTTGCCTGTGGATCTTCTGTCCTCTTGTCAGTCCCTGCCTGCTGCAGCCATCCAGGCACTTAGGATGCATATCTTTTTCTCTACAGCTGCGAGGAGCCCAGTAGTTGGGTTTCCTTAAATGCAAGCAGATGGAAGCGAGCAGGAGTGTGGAGGCAATTAGAGGATTTCCTCCTCCAAGCAGTGCGGGTTTGCTCTCTCTTTGGGTGTGTGGCTGTTCTTGCTCATTTTAATTTTCCATTTGGGTTTTGTCAGGCTGTCAGCTTTTTTTTCTGGCTGTATTATGCTGCCGGTTGCAGGAGCTTGCAAAATGGGGTGATTTGGTTGCTTATTGTTTGGAATCAAACTTTTCACAGTAAGGTATGGGTGATGCATATCGTGATGATGCTGACACTTCATATTTGTAAAATATTCTGCAACTTAAAGAATGTTTTCACATACGTCACTGTCTCATTTGGTCTGGACAGAGGCCCAGAAAAAAAAAAAAATGAAGGCTCTACTCAGTCTGCTAGAGTCAAAGTTTTCCCTTATCTTTTTACGCCATCTCTAGTCAAACCACAGCAGAGAGAATAATCGAATGAAAACTGAAGCCTTCTGCTTTATTCCTTTTCTCATTCTCCTTTCAGTCAGGTAAATATTTTTCAAACACTTTCTGAACACACTGTTAGATTCTCTGGTGACAATTAAATAATCGTAGCAGATAATCGTTGCCGTCGGGGAGCTTTCAGTGTAGGTGGGGAGATAAGACATACAACAGTGAGTTTACGTAACAGTGCCTGGCACACAGAAGGCACTAAGGAACTAGGTGCTGAATGAGTGGGTGAGTAAATGAATGTGGAACATAGCCCACCAAAGTCTGAAGGGCAAGAACCCCTGGAGGGGAACCAAAAGATCCACAGTCCTTGATGAGAATGGGCACCGAGATTGCAGCACCCTCCAAGTGCCTGGGTGCCTGGGAGTGAGCAGGCGAGAGGACCCGGCACTCTCCGCGACAGCCTCCGTTCGGTTAGCACCACTCCACGAGGGCTGAAGTAGAGAGGAAGCCATTTGTTTATGAGCTGAGAAGAGTGAGCAGGAAAAATGCCATTCTTTGCTCTTAAGGATGAGACAAGCATAAAAAGAGAGGCAGACAGGCAGACCAGAAGGAAGAGATTGCTGACAAAATTATTGTCAGGAAAAGTGCCAGTGAAATCACTCCACCTTAAATGATTTTCCTGGTTTTGAGAACCTACTATATTGTAGACCTGTGCCAGAAGCCAGAAGAAGGCAATGGGAAGAATCAAAGAGATTCTTGGCCCCAACCCTTACCAGACCCTGCCATGCACAGGGAACAGTTAAACAATGTGACTGTCTCATCTGCAAATGATCAAGTGTTGGGTATAAGCCAAGGAGCTGAGAGAGGGGGAGACCAGCGCAGGTCTGAGGAGCTGAGAAGGGAGGCTTACGTGAAGGGTGAGACTCGCATGGGCCTAGCCGGTTGGCAAGATGTGAGAACTGCATGGACAGTTATGTGGAGGTGCATTCCATCCTGGCTGGACAGTGTGTGAAGGGCAGTGGGAGATTGGTGGAAAAGATATAGGCCACTGGTGTGGAAGGCTGGGAAGCCACGCTTCAGAGCGGAGAAAGTTGCTAATCAGAGAAGCGGCGTTCTGGAGGTGGTAAGTGGAGCTTTGTTCATGCCCAGAATTTTCATTCCTGTCCTGCTGTCCTAAATGCTGGGCTGCGGTCTGCACTGTCCCCCGCTGATGGTATGAGAGTAAGCCAAAGGAAGGAAACGTCTTCTTGGGATGGCACTGAGCCTTTTCAGTGTCTCCTGGGGGCACTGAGCCATGCCTCAGGGCAAATGCGCAGTGGAGAACAGGAGTTCAGGAGAAAAGGTCGTCCTCCAGTCTAACGATCAGCAGGACACTTGGCTTTTATTGGGTGTTTTCACTGCCATAAAACTATACTTAGTTTGTGAATGTTTTGGTGACCACCAAAAATGTGTATGATGTGAATTCTAGGCATTTTCATTATGGTGGATTTTTTAAAATAATGTCCACATTAATATATACCCCTAAAGTACTTAAAGATACAGAACACACAGAACAAAATAAAAGTCACCTATTAACCCATCACACAGAGATAGTCACGCACATCATTAGTATTTTGTTGAATGTCATTTCCCGGTGCAAATTTAGGAATGTTTAAAAAATGGTTTCAAATTGGACTTAATGTTTTATATCCTACTTTGTTTTAACTTAGCAGTGCACCGTGAATATTTTTTAGTCACTAAATTTATGTTGCAATATGATTTTAGTGCTATATACTATTCCATTATAGGTATGTACTATATTTAATCAATCAAACAGAAAATCAGTCTACTATCTTTGCTTATTTTGGTGTTTCCAGTGAGTTAGGCTTTTAACATATTTTTAAAAACAACATCAGAATCTAGTATTTTCAGATAACCATGTTTTTATTGAGTGAATTGTCCAGCAAGATCCAAGTGAATATAGAACATTCTCTACCCTTTTATCTCGTTTTTATTGTCACTTCATTAAAAATGGTAATAAGTCAACCCCTCTGTGGAAAAAAGAAATCATATGTGCCATAGTTTCCTTCTCTAAGACTGTTAAAAACATGAGCTGACCAGGCCCCCATGCCGATGGACATACCTGAATATACAGTAAGAGTATAGGGAACTCAATTGGATCAAGAAGTTCTTAGAATTCAAATGACATCCTGTGTTTGGTTGTAGTGAAATTTCAACAGAAGTAACTCTCCCTATTATCTTCATGTAAATGAAGAACCAAGCATTCAAGAGCTTTCTTAAGAGCTTTGCCTACCTCTTGACCAATGTCTCCCTTCACAGCATCCATCTCCTTCCTATGTGGGATGCCATTTTGGAGGGCCACTTCCTGCTGACTTTATTATAAGCTGTGTAGAAGAGAAGGTGTCAGCCATATTTTTCCTTTTAGGCAGAGTTTGATTTGCAGAGGCCTGGACTTCCTGCTTATGTGTCTTTCCAGTGAATAAGTGTGATTCACCACAGTTCAAAGTAACCCCATCTATAACGCCTCATTTTTTTTAAGTGAAATTTTTCCATGAGAATAGAGAGGAGTCCTGTAGGTCTTCCATGAAATTATACTCCCTGCCTCTCAGAGTTTTACAATATAATTAGGTTACTTGTTTTTCTTAAATTTTTTTATTATCCTGTGCTTATCTGTATGAGGTGCCTGTTGAAGAGCAGGAGATGAAGGTCAAGAAATATAAGCACAGTGCTCAATTTTTTTAAATTACTTTGTCTTACTGTTGCTCGTGGATAGAAATAAAATTTTTCATATTAAATTAATACTTAGCCGTTTGCTGAAACCTCTTATCAATTCTAATAATGTATCTGTATTTCTTTTAGTTTTTCTGTGTAACAAACATACCATCTATAAATAATTACAAGTTTTAGTTCTTTTTCAATATTTTATCTTTTATGTATTTATTTTTTCTTTTCCTACCACTCTGGCTAGGACCTGCAGGAAATAGCACAGGGGATAGGAAGTAGGGATAGCACAGATTCTTAGCTTGTTACTGATTTTAAAGGGAAGGCTGTTAGCATTTCACCATTGAGTATGATGCTTACTGCTGGGTTTTGGTAAATACTTTCTATTAGATTGTGAAAGTTCCCTTCTGATCCTAGTTTGCTAAAAGTTTCTATTTTAAAAAATTATAAATGTGTTAATTATTACTGAATGCTTTTTCTGTATCTATTGATAAGATCATTGGGATTTTCTCTTTCAGTCGGATAGTATAGGAATGATTGTCATCCATTTTTTAAAGTTAAATCATCCTTGCGTTATTAGCAAAAATCCACATTAGTTGTGATATATTTTACGCATTGTTGGGTTCTGTTTGCTGATATTTTATTTAGGATTTTTACATTTGTATTTATATCTGAGAGTGGTCCATAATTTTCCTTTTTCCTACCATCTTGGATTTGGTTCTGAGATTGTCCTAGTGCTTTTCCATTTTCTATCTCCTGCATTTTTTTGTTTTGATCTAAAACGCAGATTTTTTTTTTCATTTTTTTTCTCTAAAACCATTTGAACCTAGTGTTTATTAGTTTTTGGATTTTTTTGGGTGGAGGGATGAGAAGCTTTTTAACTAATGAATCAGTTTTTTAAATGGTTATTAGACTATTCAGGTTTCTGTCTTGTTAGAATAATAATTTGAATTTTTCTGTGATATTCTTCATTTCATTGACATTTTCAAACTTAATGGCACATATTTCTTCATAGTAGTGTGCTGTTATTTAATCCTTGCTGAATCTGTAGTTATGTTCTCTCATTCATTCCTAATGTTATTATTTGTACCATCTCTATGTTTTTCTTGATCAGATTTGATTTGTCTCTTATTAGTCTTTCCAAATAAATAGCTTTTCCTTTGTTCATCTTCTCTAGTGTATCTTTGTTTTCTGATTTTAATTTCTACCCTTTATTATTTTCTTCTTCTGCTTTTTTTGGATGTACTCTTATTTACTTTCTGACTTCCTGAGTTGGATACTTGTTCATTAAGTCTCAGTCCTTTTTTCTTTCTAGGACAAGATTTAAGTATTTTATTCTAAATAAAACTGTAGAGGAATCTGATACATTCTAATATGGAGTATTTTTATCATCACTCAGTTATAAGAATGTTGTAATTACCATAATTATTTCTTCTTTGATTCATGAGTTTTATTAGCAGCATCATTTTAAATTCCCAAATGAATGAGAGTCTTTAGTAATCATTTTGTTATGGATTTCTAACTTAAAAAATCTACTGTGGTCTGGGAATGTTGTTTGTATGATACTATTTCCACAAAATGCATTGAGACTTGGTTTGTGGCCTAGTACATGGTCAATTCTTTTTAAATATTCTGTGAATTTCTTTAGTGCGTATTCTCTAATGGGGGCTGTGGGGACAGAGTTCTAAATATGCCCATTAGATTAAATCTCTTCATTTTGTTGCTCACATCTTCTATATCCTTATTAATCTGTCAATCTCTTTAAGAGAGGTGTTATTAAAATCTCTCACTGTATGTGTCACTTTGCCCTTAAAATTCTGATGATTTGCTTTATAAATGGTTATAACCATTTTCCAGGAAGAATATTAAAGAACTTTCCATTGGCATTATGCACTTTCCCTCAAAATACTGTTTTTTTTATTTTATTTTATTTTGGCTTCTAAGCAACTATGAATCCAGTTTCTCAGAAGCCCTTGTCTCAAGGCATTTGTTTCCAGATTACCTTGTTAGCTTCCACACTATGGGCTATTTTAGAAAAACAAAAAAAGTATCAAAATCATATAGCTATGATTTTCCTGTACTTGAAGGAGCCTTAAAGCTCATCTAGTCCAGCCAGTATTTGTTCATCCAAATTCTGCCAAGAAATCTCTATTGTCAAGATACTCTTTACCATCTTTGGGACATTCTCATTATTAGACACAAATCCTAAGAAGAAATTCTGCCATATACAACCCACCCATTGTTTTTTTTTTAAAAAAAAAAAAACAAAAACAAAAAAACAGCTTAAATCTTTTTGTCTAAGCACAACAATTTCCAGTGTTTGTATTAGTTTTTCGCAACAGAATTTCGGGTCCCTTTTCATATCGTATTACTGTTAACAAGTTCTAAATTCTGTGTAGTCATGCTTTGAGAGACTGTCAGATTATACACACACATACACACATACTCAGGTTGTGTGTGTGTTTGTGTGTTTGTGTTAAGGAATGTTTTAGTGGGCACCTATTAAGGAAGCCTCTCAGGAAACTACTGTATACTGAGGCCAAAACCAACTGAACCCATCATACGATTTCTCTCCCTCAAGGAAAGCAAATGAGAATGAGCGACTGTGACCCTTGCCTGTTGTTCATAAGCATGTACACCAGGATTTGTGTGATCCTTTTCCTGAAGATAAACAGCATACTGCTCAAGGAAGGAAAACAACGCATAGCAACAAATTTCCTGTTTTTTAAAGAAAGATCCAACTTGGTTTAGAAATTATGCTGGCTTGCTTTCTATGTTTCTAATAGAGAATAAGGAGAAACTTGCTTCTCATTTGCCGACATGAGGTAAGTGTTATGTCTGAAAGTTCTAGAGATCCCAGTTTATACACTGAAGAAAGGTAGTAAAAGGTTTGCGAAGACCTCCTTCCCTGTGGGAGAGGTGCCCTAGTGTGCATGCCAGGAGTTGGCTGTGGGTCATGGGCACAGTACACCTCACCCAAATGATTCTTTCCAACCATCAAGAAAGCAAACCCCAACTTGGGGCCCAGAACTATTCAGACGGTGGAAGAGTTCCACATTCAGACAGACGATAAAAGAAATATCTTCATATTGCCTAGCATTGTATTTGATAAGGAATAGAGGAACAGTATTGTCCTTCTGACCGGGCTCTGTCTCTTGGTGCCTAAAATTTTATTATCATCGCATTTAAAAAAATCAAAGTTCAATCTTACTAGAATGGATAGAATGGGTAAGTGTAGCTTCTAGTTTGGTGAGTCCTTCATTGTTTCTTCCTACTAACCTCCCTAGCTCAGTCTATCTAAGGGGAGGGCCTCCATGATGACCAGCAAAACTTCTCTCTGGTTAAGCTGAGCTTGGTTTGTTAAGCAACTGTACCCAACATGTTTATATCAAAAGCACCTATGTTTCTCAGTGTTTCTGGAATCCCAACTTAAGTGAGGCCGGAGCTAATGCTGTATTTCAGTAAATACCACATTAGATCACACTTTTAAGCAGCCATGTCAAACAATTGACTTAAATTGAAATTACTTTCAGCCAACACTTCTCCACAAATTGTTTTTACACATGCTGCTGCTAAACCACATGTCCCTCATCCCGTACTTAGGCAATTTTTTTTTTTTTTTTTGGTTTAGGCCCTCACATTTGTCCTTACTAATTTTATCATGTCAGTTGTGGCCTATTACTCCAGCCTACCAAGATATTTTTATATCTTGAGATTGTCACTCCTGTCCCTTCAAAAGTTTGTTCCATCTGAATATTTCACCATACAAATTTTCAATATCTTCATCTAAGATGCTGACAAGTTGTTGAAGAGCTCAGAGCCCCATTTTAGGCCTCCTGAGACCACCTTCTAGGTGGACCTGAGCTCACCAATCAGCCCCACTTAAATATTATAATTCACTTCATTGTTCTAGTATCTAGCCCACATTTTCGTATCTTATTCCCAAAGGTATTATGAGAGGCCTTTTTGGATAATGCATTGCTGAGTCCGTAAAGAACCACACTTCTCTGACCCCTGTCAAAATAGAAAGTGGCATGACTATTCCTCCTATGAAAGCGTCCTGTATGGTGGATCAGACCAAATGCTGAGACACTTTAGTAGGTTTACCTAAATACAGCTTGTCTTTCATATATCGTGCCTAGACACTTCTTCTGCAAGACCACTTTTTTCTGTATGACTAATTGATATTGAGATTTCAATATATATAGAAATGGGACTAAATTTTATCCAAAGCTATTTTTGCCTCTATTTTGGGGGCATTCAAGTTAATTTCCCCCACTTATACTAAACTGTCAAATATCAGAATGTGGAAGCTTGAATATTAGAGATAAGTAAGTGCCCAGTTCCATTCCACCAGTTCACAGCCCTGTCTATCCCTCCATCCCCCCTCACCACCACCCTCCTAAAGCAAGATTATTAACACTGAATTGGACTGCTAAAACTTCTTCCTAACATCTTTCAGGTGGTTTTGTGGCAGAGCCATTCTGCGTGGAGCCGCCAGACCAAGTCATTCTTGCTTAGAACTCTTCAGAGCCTCCTCTCTGAGCTCCAAATTCAGTCCAGTCCTCTCTTGGCTGCCTGCATGATCAGAGGAGCCACTGCCTCCCCACTCAGACCCTGTTCCACCTGGTGGACTTGTCACTCTTCCCTAAATGTCTTCCATGCCTCCCTGATGCCCATCTTTGCCCTGGCTTTTCCTGTGGCCAGGAATGTCTCAACCCAGCCCTAGATTTAGAAATCTTGCTTCTTTCTCAAACAACAAAATGTCTCTCCTCAATGGAGCCTTGACTGATCTCTCCATTGGAAGTGACCTCTTTTTCCACTAAGCTCCTGTTAGCACCCTACAACTTCCAACTGACAATTGTCTTGCATAGAATTATTTGTACACTTGTTTTATCAAAAGCTGCTCCAGTGGGCTGATAGCTTATTCATCTTTTTAATTCACCAAGGGCTGGGCATCTAGTAGAGAGGATGTATTTGTTGGATGGGTCATGGGTAGATGGATAGATGGAGGAATGGATGGAGTTGAGGTTTAAGAGGGATAAATAACTTGCCAAGATCACAAAGTTGGACTAGTAGAATCAGTAACAGACTCAGTTCCCAAATTCAGTATTAACATATTTGTCTAGCACCACTCCACATTCTCTTCCATGGTTTTGCTTTGATCTTTTGGTAGAAGTCTTAGTAATAAACATCCAGTTTTATAAAATAAAGTCTTACATTTGTTTATATAATAAATTTATTGCTCCTTGATTTACATGCTTAGGAATATAAATCTGAGAAAAATACATGGTAGGATTTTCCTACCACATTCTTCAAGCTTAAGAAATATCTGAAGCTAAGCATGGTGGCTCATGCCTGTAATCCCAGCACTTTGAGAGGCTGAGGCAAGAGGATTGCTTGAGCCCAGGAGTTCAACACCAGCCTGGGCAACATAGTGAGACCTTGTTTCTACAAAAAAAAAAAAAAATTATTTGCATGTGGTGGTGCACAACTGTAGTCCCAGGTACTGGGAGGCATAGGTAGAAGGATAGCTTGAGCCCAGGAGGTTGAGGCTGCAGGGAGCTGTGATTGTGCCACTGCACTCCAGCCTAGATGACAGAGCAAGATGCTGTCTCAAGAAAAAAGAAAGAAAGAATTTGAATGGAGACACTGCCACTTCTGCACATCTGTCCTATATGATTTAAAATATCTGTGAATACCTTGAAAATGCTGACCTTTTCAACTCTAAAACTCAGAATTCTCTTATAAAATAGTATGCTGTAGTTATACTGTGTCAGCAGTTTTGGGGGGTTTTTGTTGTTGTTTTTGTTGTTAGTTGTTTGTTGTTTTCGTGAGACATGGGCTAGGGATCTGATGTTAAAAATAGAGATTAAGCCCCAGGACAAAATGGCCACTCTACCTAGAGACAGCAGTTCTGGCATTCTCAGGCCACAGTGTAACATAAACATGATGTTGTCAACCTTAGCCAGGGCTGATTTGCCTCATTTGAATCTGAAAGGGAGCCCACATCCTTCCTGTTGCTACACAAAGATGCTGAAAAGAATTCACAGAGAAAACAAATGGACTAATGCATGTTATGTTTCCCAGAAGTCCTGTCCCCAGTGCCCCCAAAATAGTAAAATAGTTGGGAATGAGGTTGAGCAAGAAAAGAATAAAGGAATAAAAGTATACAATGCCAAGGAAAGGCCAATAGAAACTATTCTTTTTACTTTGCTTCTCTTAGTGTTTTTTTCCAGTGTGACTGTGGATAATGGCAAAGAGAAATGCAGGGTCATTTTTTCCATTTTCAAGTAAAACTTGTTTTGCACAATAGACCCACCAAGGCTTGCACTCATTCATGGCTACGACTCCCATCTCTCCAATCTCAACAAAAGTGAAGGTGGCCAGTGTGTCCTTTCGTTGTTCTGTAATTTTGCTGCCCCTTTCTTGCTTTTTAAAATAAGTTCCTTAGAAGTATGAAATGGCGGGAACACATGCCCTTTGTTTCAGCAATTCAATCAAAATTTCCCAACTTGCCTTCAATGTTAGTAAAAAAAAAAAAAAAATGACATGAATTGTACTGGCATGAATCTAGGTGGTCTGACCAACAAAGAAAGGAAAGGAGGGAAGAAAATGAGGAAAGGAAGAGAGAGGAAGAGCCTGCATCCCTGAAATTTCTTTTCTCAACAAATATTTACTTGGTTACTTCTAGTACAGGCATTTATGGTCATTGTATTAATTCATTCTCACATTGCTACAAAGAAATACCTGAGACTGAGTAATTTATAAAGAAAAGAGGTATAATTGGCTCATGGTTCTGCAGGTTGTACAGGAAGCATAGCAGCTTCTGCTTCCAGGGAGGCCTCCGGAAGCTTCCAATCATGGCAGAAGGCAGAGGGGAAGCGAGACATCTCACATGGTGGGAGCAGGAGAGAGGGCTAGGAGAAAGGTGCTACCCACTTTTAAACAACCAGATCTCACAAGAACTCGCTGTCATGACGACAGTACTAAGGAGGATGGTGCTAAACCATTCATGAGAAACTACCCCCATGACCCAATCACCTCCCACCAGGCCTCACCTCCAAAGTTGGGGATTACAATTCGACATGAGATTTGGACGGAGACACACATGCAAACTGTGTCGGTTATGTTGCAGAAAGTCAGAATGGAAGGAATCGGGAGCCAAGTACATAAAGGCAGGAGCTACTTCAAAATGGACATATACGTTAGTAGCAGTTGTACATGCTGTCACTCTTGGATCAGAAGTTAAAGATGGCAGATTTAAACTGGATGTAATAGGGAAATTCTACAGATGTGGGGATGCAAATTATGGGATTTTTTTTTTTTTCCAGGAGAAATCATGCAGTCTTCCTAGAGATCTTCATTATAAGCGAGTTTTCCATCATATAGGTCATTTATCCCTGTCATTTCTTAATTCCGTATTTGTTTCCACACACAGATTTTGAACATATATTTTGAACATATATTTATTTAAAATATTTGTTTTTATCTAGCATTGTGCTGAAAGTTTTACCCTATTATAATTGTGTTATCTACATTTAAGTTTTTTACCTTTTAAGGAAAGAAAAAGGAGAAACTCTACAATCATGTAAAAAGTATATAATTTGCCTGGGAGATGCAGAATAACTTCTAGCAGATAATTACATGCTTTGAACATGAAAAGAAATAGGGTAGAACCTGAACTAAAAGAGGACCAGGTTCTGTTCTCCCTCCCTCAGGGGAGGATATTTTAGAATATTTTGTGTTCATGTTTTAATAAGCTTTTGTTGGATTATTAAGGTGCACTTAAGTTTTTCCATCTTAGAAGTATTCGGCTGGTGCAAAAGTAATTACCAATTACTAATATAATCTTGTCAAGTAAAACCCACTCATTGGGGTACACAGAGCAAGCATTCTCTTTTCCGTAGGGCAGCTCAGTCTGTGTATCATAAACATAATTATCATTGCCATTCAATTTTAGCTGTTGCTCCAGAGAGACTTAAAGGCACGTCACATGTGAGAGATCAGCAGGCAATATTTGGGGCTATGAATATTGAACAAATATTAAGGTTTTTTTTAAAGTTCACCTTCACTCATGATTTACCTGCCCTAAGGAATTTGCCACAGATTCAAAATGTCAGCACTAGAAGAAGTGTCCGAGATGATCTGGATGAACCATTATAGTGGCTGAGGCCCAGGAAGAGTGAGTGGTTTACCTAAGGTAACCAGCAGGTCAGGGTAGAATGCATGTTTCTGTTCAGTCATTTTATTCACCTCCTGGGAAACATATTGCAGTGCAGTTGGTTTGCCACTTTTGATCAAATGCACCAAATCTTCAACTTGGATTAATCTTTTCAATTACTGAGTATCTATACCAGTCCTTTCCCATAGACTTAGAACAAACTACAAATGCAGGCAACATAGGTAATTAATTTTAAATTACCGAGTAGCCACATTTAAAAAGCAAAAAGAAACATATGAAAGTAATGTTAATTTTTTTAATTTAAGACAACCTATGTAAAACATTATCATTTCAACATGTAATCATATTTTAAAATTTGTTAAACATTTTACATTCTTTTTTCATACTAAGTCTTTGAAACCTGGTTATAGGTTTTTTACACTTACCATTACATCTCATCTTGAACCAGCCACATGCGGTTAGTGCTTGCTTACCCTATTAGCACAGGTCTATGTGGATGAACAGGTCCAAGCTGTACACCAAACCACAGGCCCCTAACGCTTCAGATCGAAAATGTCTCTGAGTACTAGTTCCCATTTCTTTGAATTTTTGCCCTTGATACGCCATGCTTGTCTCCTGAAAACCCAGAGAGGTGAGCAAGCATGAACTGCTATAAAATGAGTGTGTCTGTTGAAAACATGGTCATGGTCTAGCTCCTGCTAAGATAGCATCATTCTGTGATATAATACTCCTGTCTTCATCTAATTCCATGAAGTTCTGCATTTCCTTAATGTCAAAAGTTCGCTTACCAGCTGCAGCCATTTCCTGTGGATAATGTTCTAAATGGCTTTTATTTATGAGATGTCTTGTGCTATAACTGCTATCAGAATGAATATGTATTCCAAAGCCTATACCACAAGTCAGTCTAATTAACAATCTTCTAAGAAATAATTGTTAAACTTTAGCTGTAGCTCATAACACTGGTATCTCTTGCTTTGACCTAATTACAGAATGTAATGTTAAAATATGTAAGGAAGGAGATCAAAGAGGAAAATCATTTTGCTTTCTATGTCTTCATCTTGCTTTCTATGTGCATCATATTTCACAGCTCCCAACCTCCACTTCCAACTGGCTGAGGGAAGGAAACACATGGAATAGTAATGAATGGGTATAGAAGCTGAGGCTGTTTTATTTTCCTCATCTTTGAAGTAGGAACAATAATAGTGCCTATCTTGGAGATAGGCATTCTATCTTCATTCGTAAGAATGAAGCATGAAGCATGGGATCTGACATATCGTTGATGCTCAACAAATATTAAATTGCTTCAGAAAAATAGACAGCAAGTAGGTATATCTAGTGCGAAAAATGGAAAGGAAGCCTGCTAGCTTTTTTGAAGGACATTATCTGCATTATTCTTGGAATCAAATCCGGCTCCACCTAGGGCTGAGAGCTTTTCGTTTCCATTGTGTCTTTAGCATAGCCATGCAAACCAATATCACTTCCAATGATAGGGGAATGCTGGAGTCAAAGCAACTAGTTCATTTCAGAGGACAGGCAGTGTATAATGTCAGAGGGAGGAGCTGACCCAAATAATGTGTTTCAAGTCATCAGAACACGTTCATATCTGGTTTTCATAGTAAATTGTGACAGCTGCACAGGAGAAGACAGAATACACTTTTTAGATGTTATTTTGTTTCTTTTGTGATGCTGCTTTACACAGTTCCACAGAGTAAGGAAATGGAGTTCTTACACTATGAGACTTTAACTCCCTTCTTTCCTTGAGTTTTGCCTCTTGGCTCTGCTTAATAAGCCCTTTCAGCAAGAGCTCATCTGCTTTCCTTGAAGCTTCCAGGTATTATCTCTTGGTTGAATACAACAAAAATCACACCAAGTAGCTACCTGACACTCATGGGTGCAAGTATCTCATAGGAAACTGGTGAATTCTGAAAATGCTTTTGAGTCACTTCCTTTCACTGCTGGACTCTCTTAATCTACTTACTAAAGTGCTGCTTGACAAGAGAGTATTGACAGTTACAGGGAAAAACAATGTGGAATCCTAGGCCATGTGTAGGCTTCTGTGGACACATTTTAATTTTTTAAAGAATATTTTAGTTATCTAAATTATGTACCTAACCATTTATGTTGAGTACATAAATTCTCAGTAAATTAGCATCTCTCTTTTGAGGGCCGTGTGTTATCTGCTCCAGTGATCCAAATATATAGCACTAAGACAATATAAGGGGTTCTCTCTCCCTCTCTCTCACTCTCTCTCTCTCTCTCTCTCATTCTCTCTCTTCCCCCCTTCCTCTCTGATTCTCTCCCTGCCTCCCTCCCTCCCTCTACCCTCTCTCTGTTTGTCCTAATTTACCTGACATTTTAGCCCTTGTTGCTGTTGGAGGATTCTAAAGATGAAGCCACTCATAACCTTAATGCCTGATAGCGTAGAGAATAGTTGGTGACTTCACCAGAACTTACACATCCATGCCTTTTCTTTTTTGCTTTGCCATGAGTAGGCAGTTGCATTATTTAGCAAAAGAGAGAACCGTTAAAAACCTACTAAGTAGTGGTATATTCATACCATGGAATACTACTAGGCAATAAAAGCTACTATAATGGATAAAGCAATAAAAACTACTATACCACTCAGCAGCAATAAACTACTGAATATACAATATCATGGACAAATGTCAAAAACTTGCCGCATAAAATAAGTAGACACAAAGAATACATACTGTATAATTACCTTTATATGAAACCCTAGACCAGAGAAAACTAATCTGTTGTGGTAGAAATCACAACCGTGTTTGCCTCGGATGGGATTGACTACAAAGGGACCCCAGTGCATCTTTCTAGGGTGATGAAAATGTTCTAGATCTTGATGGGGGTTTAGATTATACAGGTATATACGTTTGTCAGAACTCATGGAACTGTAAACTTAAATCTGTTTATACACTGCACTGTGGATAAATTATGCCTAAACTTTTTAAAAAAAGAAGAGGGAATTAAAAAATCCACATGCCTTGCCAAACCTCCTCAAATTATTAGAAATTCTCTTTTCATTTATGAACTATTTTCTTGAAAGACAGCTACCAGGTATCACTATCACCATCTTTTTGTACCAGGCACGTGAGTTCCTTTCAGACTCTTCCTGGTGCTGCAATACACAGTGGTCACCCACATTTGAGAAACATACAGTGCCTTCCTTTTCCCAGGAGATTATCCCAGAGTTACATGGGAAATCAATGTTGTATAAGTTGCACAGGGGAAACATTACCAAAGGCATTTTTTTGGAAGGTATAAATGTATTCACTCCCCAGTGTATTGTTGGCTGTGTTAATTCAGAATTTGGAAGAGAATGCTCTTAAGCCAGGATGTTTTGTAAAGTGTTCTGTGTTGCAATGTGCAGATGTTTACATTAAATTTTAAATCTTTCACTTACCTGCTCACCTTCTCCCTTCAGAACATGCTCCTGTTGTTAAGCAGTGTTTCTGAAATACAAATCCATTGTGCAACTCTTGCTCAGAAACTACAGTAGCCTGCTCCCTCCTTCACATTTAGGCCCTGCTTAACTCTCTAGTTACCTGCATTCGCTCATTCTTGGCTTGTGTCACACCAAACAAGGCTGCTCCCTGGCATGTTCCTCTCTCCTGAATCCATTCCTTTGTAAGAGCTGTTCTGCAGCCTGCAAAGCACCTTGTCCATCCCCTTGCGCACCCCCTTTTTCACCAGTCCTTCCCACAGGCCCCACTCAGATGTCCATCCTCTGAGAACCCATCCCAGCTTTTGCAGGAGGGGTGAGTCATGTGCCCAGGCTTCAAGAACACTGTGTGTTTCTCCAGGCAAGCAGGCTTTCTACATTGGAGAGAACAGGTCCTTTCCTTGTCTGCCTTCTCCCATGGGCTGGACACCCTTCAGTGAAAGAGACGGTGTTTGCGTCTGTATTTTGTGCACACTGCTTGGATGCATAGTATTGGCCCATGAATGATGGGTGAATGAGTGGGTAGGTGGGTGGATGGATGGATGGATGGATGGATGGATGGATTCATTCATTCACTCACTCATTCATTCAACACTGCAGCAGTAGCCTTCTTTGTGGGACCGCCAAAAAGGAGACAAAGAAGGACCAGAATGTTGTATGGCCCTAGCAAAAGCAGATTTTTCTGGGTGGATGTTAAAGTATTCCAGTCCCGCTTTCCTTGCTTTATTTTTCCAAGCAATAAGGAGAACATGACCATATTCTTTGCCGGGGTTGTACTTTCTACCTCTCCTCTGCATAAGGGTATTCCTACCTAATTCTAAGAGAGAAAATGAAAACCACTAATGATATAAAAAGCATATTTATTGTTAGGTGATATTTGTATTTGGGGGTTTTTTTTCCTCACTAGGAAAATTTTCTAAATACCTTCGCATATACCACTTTGTTTTATCTTTACAAAAATCTCATTAATTAAGCAGGGGATGGATCATCATTCCCACCAGGCAAGTGAGATAACTGACGTGTAGTAAAAGCCTGATGATTTTTCCAAAGTCACACGTCTGGTTAGTGATAATGCTGGGACCAGAATAGGAGTCCATGTGTTCCCACCAGACTGGGAGATTGTTCCAAAGAACAAGTTCCCAGGAAAGATCAAATAATTGCTGGAAAAGCACTTCCGATCTCCGGCGAAAACAGATCTTTCCAGCTGAGTGCCCTCCCTAAGGCCTGAAGAGTATTATCTGCCAAGTAGCTATTCTTTTGTCTTCTGCATAAACCACTGCAGGCTGAAGGCCACTGTGAAATCTGTGAGAATCAAGAGCAGCCATCCACTGCAGAAATATATGTTGTGAAACTTAAGGAATAAGTCACTGTCAATCCAGAGAGAAATTAGAGAATGCCTTTTCTGAAATCTCTGCTAGGACACAGGTGTGGGCCCTAACGCAGATATGAAGCTTTGTCCCCAGTGCTAAGATGAGACAGCTATTTTTGCTGGGCCAATGTAATATTTAAAAGCAAACATTTAACAGTAGGATAACGGCTGCTGAAGCTGCATTTGCAGCTGCAGCTGCATCATTCCTCTGGGGAAGGCAAGATGGCTCTTCTCCAACTATTCATGAAGGGCGAGAGTTGGGAGCAGAAAGAGAATTTGCTCATACTTAATAGTATGCAGTCCAATCTCATGTCCCATGTGAGATGCCTAAGTCAGTAGCTGACTGCAAAGACAGCTCATCGGCTTGGAGATCCAGGGTTCGTTCTGCAAGATCTTTCAGGCCACCTTTTTTCTATAATAAATGAAATCCTTTGCATTTTATTGGGAGTAAGAGAGCCAGATCTTTTCAGACATTAACAAATGAGGGGCTGTGAATGTGGTCCACCTTACTGATTTGCTGCACCAAGGAAACCGCAGTCACTCCAGATCTTAAACATATTCATAATTGTGTTTGGAGCAAAGTTACCATTGGAATCAGATTTTCACAGCACTCGTACCGATCTCTGGGATCCTCTTGTCCTTTTTTGCATTTGCTCTGTTCCTTCTTTCCCACTTATCTTCCTTTCAGGGTCTCCACTGGCTGTCTTTGCTAACCAAATGTACAGGAGTTTCCTTGGTCACAATTAGAAAATGAGCTTCCAAAAAATGAGGCACCAAGGGCCCTTGGCACAGGATACAGGAAGGGACTGATCACGTGAGCTGTCTCAGTTGAATCCCTCATTTCTCTGATGCTGTCGCCAGAATTACTCGAAGTATTTCCTTTTATTTTCATGTAAAACCTATTTATGCAGCTGCTTCAGGGATCTGTTATAAAACGTGGAGAAAAATCATGATGTAAAGTAAGAAATACAGGGATACAGATACAGGAAGCCACATTTTTGTTAACCTTGTTCTTTGGAATTCTGATCAAAACTACGATGTAAAAGATTCTTGGCCAGACGCAGTGGCTCACGCCTGTAATCCCAGCACTTTGAGAGACCGAGGTGGGTGGATCACGAGGTCAGGAGTTCGAGACCACCTTGGCCAACATAACCAAACCCCATCTCTATTAAAAATGCAAAAATTAGCCAGGCATGGTGGTGCGCACCTGTATATCCAGCTACTCGGGAGGCTGAGGTGGGAGAATTGCTTGAAACTGGGAGGCAGAGGTTGCAGTGAGCCAAGATTGCGCCACTGCACTCCAGCCTGGGCAACAGAATGAGACTCCCTCTCAAAAAAAAAAAAAAAAAAAAAAAAAAGATTCTTATCAAGCCCCTTTGTGATCTCAATATTTATAGCACTTTCTCAAACTTGTGGTTGTGTGTGACCAAAACATAGGACAAATTGTAACTCACTGGTTGCACGGATATTTGTAGGTATGGGGACCTTATCACCCGGACTTCTCTGTCCCTTGTTTATGTCCTCTTCAGTAAATGGGAATGGAGCAATAACTAGTTTCTAGTTTATTTTTGACATAAGATGGTAAATGATATATTCCCATCTTTGTGTTTAGCTTTTAGCTTTTGAATTTAAACTTAGTTCTTCAAAGAGTGGAACAGTTCTGTTCAGTTGCAAAGCCTATTAGGGCCTTTTCACACAGAACATGTGTGAATTCTTCCCTCTGTTGGAAGCTGAGATCCATGATAAATTCTCCCTCTCCCACTTACTTCACAGAAGACTTGCAATAATAAGCCAGACATCAATTTGAATCATCTTTACTCTGGGATTTTGGGGTTAGAAGTTGCTGAATATCATGTTAATGAATAAACCTGGCCCTCAGACCCAGAGAAATGGTTGGATGTTTATATCAGTGTATATGCTTTTAGTACCATTAACGACATGATGTATTACAATTTCTTAAGGATGTTTGTTTCTACACTGGAAGACGTTGATTTGCCACTCTGAATGCCACCAGCTTTTCATTCTGAAAGTTGGAGAATGAGCATAGACTTTATAGTCAGATAGACTTGGATCTGAAATCTGATTCTGTCACTTCCTAGTGGTTTGCTCTTAGGGAAGTTCCTTAACCTCTCTGAGGTTAGATTTTCTATAGTAAAAAGGATTAAACAAACAAGTAAAATGTAGACCATCCTGCACAATGCCTGGAGGAGAGGAGGCTCTCAAAAATTACTTATCCCTGTTTACTTCCCTTCTTTTTCAGTTGGAACTTCTGGAAGGGGGCATGAAAGCTAGGGTTTTCCTTAGCGTGAGGGATTATTTTAATCACTCTCATTCCTACAGAAAGAGCAAGACATTTCTAAGGGAGCCATAAGAGGCAATATGGCATAGCCTAGTGGATCTCAGGGTGTGGCCCAGGACCAGCACAGCCAGCATAACCCTGGGACTTGTCAGAATGCAGGACTCAGGCCTCGCTTCAGACCAACCGCATCAGAAATTCTCAGGGTGAGGCCCAGTGGTCCGTGTTTTCACAAGTCCTTCAGGAAATTCTCATGCTCATAAAGTTCGAAAACCACTAGTGTAGTGAAAAATACACTGGACTAGTTTCTTGCACATTCTGCTGAAACAAGAGGTGGGATTGGACCAAATGTCCTCTAAGATCTTTTCTAATTCTGGCATCTTGTGGTTCTAGTTTTAAGCCAGCTGTGTCACCATTTTCTTAGAATGACCATGTTCTTTAAAAAGGAAAAAAAAACTCGTTTATTATTTTCATTTTATTTCAAAAGTAACACACTGTTGTTATAAAAAATGAATATAAACAAAATAAAAAAACTTAAAACCATCCAAAACTCAGCATCCTGAGATATTCTTTTATGCTGTGCTCTTATTGTCCTTCTTTTATGCAGACGCACATGTATACATTACTCGATGTGTACATACATAAACATCTCACCATAGCCATTAGCATCCACTGAGGGTCTGCTCTGTGCCAGGCACAGTTTTGGGCATTATGGGTATACCATCCAGCAAAGCCTCTACTCCTATTGCGCTTTCTTTCTCATGAGTGGAGGTAGATAATAAACAAGAAAACAGCTAAATAAAGAAGACCATTTCTGAGGGCGTTAAATGCCATGAAGCAAATAAAACAGTGATGTGAAAGAGTGACCAGGCAATGGGCAATTAAGATCTGATGCCAGGAAAAACCTTTCTTTCTCTCTTTTTTTTTTTTTTTTTTTTTTTTTGAGACAGGGTCTCACTCTCTGTCACCCAGGCTGACACAATCGTGGCTCACTACAATCTCTGCCTTCCTGGCTCAAGGGTTCTTCCTTGAGCATCTCAGCCTCCCAAGTAGCTGGGACCACAGGTGAGCACCACCACACCCAGCGAATTTTTGTATTTTGTAAAGTAGGGTTTCGTCATGTAACTCAGGCTGGTCTCAAACTCCTGGGCTCAAATGATCTACCTGCCTCCACCTCCCAAAGAGGAAAAACCTTTCTGGGAGGTGGCATCTGGGCTGAGACCTGAGAAGGAGCCAGCTATGTGAGTATTTTGGGGAAGAGCATTTCAGGCAAAGGAGAAAGTTTGTACAGAGTCGCTGAAGTAAAACAGAGCAGGGTGTGTTCAAAGAAGAACAGAAAGGTGTGCAGTGTTGCTGGGGAGGAGGCGTGAAGAGGGAGCCACAGAAGATGGGGCCAGACGCATAGGCCAGGGCCAGAGCAGGATGACCATATCATTTAAATTCATTCCAAAGACAATAGGAAACCATTTTAAGCCTGGGAGTAACTTTAAAAAAAGATGACTCTGACTGTCATAGAGGGTATAGAGTGCAAGATTGGAAGCAAGGAAAGTAGTTATGTTTCTACCTCATGTTTTGTGACTTGAATATTTCCCTTCACTATTTCATTAATATCTTTCAGGATTGTTAATGTCCTGCTGTGTTCTCATTTTTAACGGCTGCATAGGAATCTGGTATGATACCGTACTTTGCTAATCCTCTGAGTGCCTAGATTGTATTCAATTTTTTTATTATCATGAATAGCACTGAAATGAGTGTTGTTAAATCTTTCTGCATATTTTTGTTCTCAGGATAATTCCCAACAGGAGAAGTCCTTGACCAAGAGTAGGATTCATTTGAAGACTTTTTCTTGAGTCTATTAGTTGGTTTCATCTGTATTTATTTAACTGAGCATTTTCAATTATTTAAAACCTTTAGTTGATAAACTTTTACTAGGTAGGGGCCAAAGTGAGATACTCCCAGCACTTTGGGAGGCCAAGGTGGGTGGATCACAAGGTCAGGAGTTCAAGACTAGCCTGGCCAACATGGTGAAACCCCATCTCTACTAAAAATACCAAAATTAGCTGGGCGTGGTGGCGGGCGCCTGTAATCCCAGCTACTGGGGAGGCTGAGGCAGAAGAATCATTTGAACCCAGGAGACGGAGGTTGCCATGAGCTGAGATTGTACCTTTGCGTTCCAGCCTAGGCGACAGGGCGAGACTCCATCTCAACAACAACAACAAAAAAAGATGGTCAAGTATCAGTAACTTTCTCTCAGTAATTTATAGCAGTTGGCATAATCCACATTTTACAGGGAAGAAACCAGAATCTTTTTAATCACCTACTCAAAATAGAAACTCTTCATCTTAATCATGGCTTTCTACACTTCTGACACCCTGAGGGAATAAGGAAGAGAACAGGAGGAGGAGAGAAGTGGAAGGAAACCTCCCTCAAAACTGATGGAGTGGAATTGAAACCATTAAAAGAAAAATCACTTCTGTTTCTCTCCCACATGCCACTCAAATAATGAACTGCCCAGCGGTGGGGCCTCTCACAAGACAGGCGGCTGGGCAGGCGGCAGGCAGCAGGCAGCTCCAGTGGGACCACAGCGTCCCCAGGCAGGAGCCAGAACCCTGCCAGGGCTGTGGGCATGTGGCCAAGTTGTGGGGAGACAGACTCCCTGTATGTCCTCCTTGAACCCCATTCCAAACTCCATTTGTGTTTATCTCATATCATCTCCATTTCCTCTCAACGGAGCCTCCACGTCTCCCATGCATGTGCATCTTGCCAGAGCCCTGTACTGTCCTCAGTGAACAATTTAAACAGATTGCCTCCACCCTCCGTGCACTGCTGGTGCCGAAGGGCAGGGCAGGTTTCAGGTGCCTAGTGGAATCTGTAGAGCTCTTGACACCCTGTAGGCATCTTTAAACCTAGAAGAACAATAGCGACATGGTCATTGGTACTTTGCCCTGGGGTCACTTCAGTTCAAAATAGGAGAGTGATGGGAATGGACAGAATTAGGCCTTCGGCTTCATGTAGAGATGGGGAGAGAAGCCATTCTTGGCAGGAGGAATGCATGGAAGTGCGGGTGACAGAGCCACCATTACACAACTTCCCTTAGGCAGAACAGAGCAGGAGGAGGGAGGGCAGCTTCACACCAGAAGGCAGAAAGCCCCTTCCGTCCCCTCCCCTAGAAGAAGTTCGTTATTCTAGTTTCTCATCCTCATCTGAAAGTATTACTTAATAAAGGCCAGCTTTCACAGGGCTCACCCCTCATTGTTAGCTTCTAAAGCCCCACCTAGATGTTTCCTCTTTCAGGCAGGGAGCATCACATTCATAGCAGCACCAGGGCTGGGTGGGCACTTTAGTACTTTGTGTTGAAAATGAGGATGATACCAATGCTGACCCAAGCCCATCACAAGATGAGGTGAGTTTTGAGCCACACCTTGCTCAGACAGCGAGGGGTGACCAAGAAGGAAGAGCAGGCAGCTGGTGAGCAAAAGCATGCTGATACTGCACTGGATTTTCCCAGATCCTCAGAATAGTT
This sequence comes from Nomascus leucogenys, assembly GCF_006542625.1. Classification (NCBI taxonomy): domain Eukaryota; kingdom Metazoa; phylum Chordata; class Mammalia; order Primates; family Hylobatidae; genus Nomascus; species Nomascus leucogenys. Next base: position 98,147,226 of record NC_044383.1, on the reverse strand, counting down.
ACCTTTGACCAGAGAGGAGCATCTCCGATGGATGTGCGATTCCCCATTACTCCTCCCCAGTGAGCAGCTTTGCCTGGCTGCAGCCATGAGCCTTGGGGGCACCTGACTCCAAAAACAGATGGGAGTTGAGGTTGTAAGCCTTCAATCCCAGACCCCTGCAGGGGAGGAGGTAACATCACCAGTGGACCTATAAAAAGTGCAGATACCTCAGATTCCTGAGCTTCACCTTAAACCCTCGGGGTGCATGTATTTCCTGGTTCAGGTAGGCATGGTTCTTTGGGGTCTATGCCTAGGAGTGGAGTTCTGCTCATGGGATAGGTACATCTTCATCTTCACTAGTAATGTAAAACTGTTGACATCCTGCTAGCGGTGTGTGTAGAGCTCTTGTTCCACATTTTCACCAGTACTTACTCCTAACAGACTGAAAATTCTGCCAGTAGCATCACTTTATGTTGGAATTGCAATATAGAAATGAAGGATGACAGTTCATGATGGGTGTTGTGTTTGGGTTGAAAATGAGTGAGAGTTTTGTCACCTGGCCTAGCAGGAAAGCAAAAATGCTCTGGTACCAAAGAAAAAATTATTTTTTTATTTGTTTATTTGTTTTGTTACGGGAAAATAGTCAAAATTAAGGAAAATTTGAGGCCGTTAGTGATACTGTGAAGTGTATATTTGGTCACTGTTTTCTGGCAAACAGCTCCTAAAATCCTTGGAATCTCCATAGTAGTAAACGTCTTCAGGATGGGGACTGGTCATGGGAAAGAGAGGATTAGAGGGTTGGGACTTTCAGCCTTATCTATCGCCCAGTCTTCAGGGAGAGAAAAGGGGACTGAAGGTTAAGTTGATCACCAGTGGCCAGTGATTTAATCAATCATGCTTATGTAATGAGGCCTCCATAAAAAGCCAAGAGGACAGAGTTTGGAGTGCTTCTAGATAGCCGAACATGTGCAGGTTCCTGGAGGGTGGCAGGGCGCAGAAGGCGGGGATGCTCCACTCCCCTTCCTTCATACCTCACCCTGTGTATCTCTTCATCTGTATCCTTTAAAATATCCTTTATAATGAAGTAGTAAACATAACTGTTTCCCTGAGTTCTGTGAGCTGCTGCAGCAAATGAGTCAAACCCAAGGAGGGAGTTGTGGAGATCCCGATTTATAGCCGGTGGGTTAGAAGCACGTACCACAACCTGGGGCTTGTGACTCATGTCTGCAGTGGGCAGCTGTCTTGTGGAACTAAGCCCTCAACCTGTAGGATCTGACACTATCTCTAGGTAGATATTGGCACCAAATTGAATTGAACTGGAGAACAGCCAGCTGTGTCCACTGCAAAATTGCTTGCTTGCTTGCTTGATATGTGGGGAAACAAAACCCACACATCTGGTGTCAGAAGCATGTTGTAAGAGTAGAGGAGAAACTAAGTTTGTTTATTCCTCTATCCACACCATTATTATAAAGAATCAAGTGTTTGAGGCACAAAAGAAATAGTGAAAAGAATGGATGATTAACCAGCAACCATGTTAGAACAGAAACAAATTTCAAACAGTTGAGATAGTTAAGAAAAACAAAGTTAGGGAGCAGTTTAGTGGGTTTGGAAAAGTAGAAATGGTATAAATAATCAGTCTCTTCTATAAGCGTTATGCAGATCCACTAATTGTTAGCAGTATTTTTATTTTAGCAGTGAACCTATATAGAAAATACAAGTCTTAAGAGAGAAGCAAGACGGCTAGAAAATGATGAAGGGACTTAGAGGGGAGTGCATTTAGTGCGTCCAGATTAAAGAAGAAACCTGGTGGAACGATGAACACTCAGAGTGTGTAGGCTGGTTGTACACAGGACCATTTTGTTTCACTTGGGATGGAAATCAGCATGTCCGGTCAGCCTTTGTCACAAAGAATTATGGCAGAGCTGTTGCCTGGGCTTATTCCATGTGTGTACCATCACTACTTGCTGGGTCAGTTTGGGTTGTATTGAGCCAGAACTGGGGCAGAGCATGAAGCCACCCTTGGGCCATCATTACCTGGAGTCTTCTAAGGCAGCTCCATCGGAACTCACCATGAGCTCTCAGGGACAGGCCAGTTCTGCTTAGTGCTGGGACAAAGTGCTTCTGCCAGAGCTGCCGATTGATGACTCTTGCTTGTGGATGAGCAAGAATTTCCATCCTCTGACTGTTCTAAGCCTGTATATGTGAGTAGAGCTGTCATTGCTGAAAAAATAAGCTGCCTTCTAACCCAAAGAATGTGTTAATATTACATTTTTTATGCAAAACTGAAGTGTAACTGCCACTTCTGCATCATGATAAAGACGTTCCTATTTGACTTGACAGAGCTAACCCCTCCACAGCTGGAGGAGAACAGTGGTGATCCCCTGTGACCTCACATTCATCTATACCTCTAACCCTAGCCACTCCTTCAGGATCCTCTTGTGACATCAGTCTGTTGTTGGATTCTACTTGTTACATGCCCTTTTCAGTGGGCACTCCTGTCTTTCTTCTGATGACCTGCATTGCAGATGTCTATCTGTGGTGTTACCTGTCCTCATCATGTTTAGGCAGCCACTTACACAACTGTGCGAGCCTGTTTCTCACTCCTACCAGCCCCAAAAGATATGAAGAGTTTGTGTGCCAGGGCTCTCAGATAATGTCACTTATATAGTTCTACAGTAAATCACCTCTGTAGCCATGTTTCAGATCTTTATTCTCACATGTAACAAAAGCTACAGCTTTGCCACAGTTGGGGATGATTTGTGAGGTATGAATTATGCATAGACAGGTAGCTAGAATGGATATAGTCATTGGTCCACTTAGGAAGTCATATCTTACTTAGATACCTCCCTGTCCAGCCACCTGCATGCAGTCTCTTTTCTACCCTTGGCCTCTTGATCTGGCACCCCCCATGCTTCTCTTTTCTGCCCAGTTTCAGTGTGTTTCTATCAAGACCCAGTTTCACTCCTGCTTGATACTGGATAAGTATCAGTTGGATAATGTGCAAACGCTTTTGCTTATAGGTCTCAGATTTCGCCAGATCTGGGTTAAAATGCAGTTAAACCTAGCAGTGAGGCCTTAGGCAAATAACTTTACCTCCCTTCATTGATGATGATGGTAATATGCAGCACAGGATGTTGATGAATCAAAGATCATTTGCATATTGCATCTAGCAAAGCTTTAGGCACCATAGTGAGGGCTCAGTAGAATGGACTCATAGTTGTTTAAGATCTGGCTTCAGACTGCTTCTCAAGCTCAGCCACTTACCCAGCCACACATTTCAATCCCATTAAACTATAAGCTCCTTTTGAGCAGGGAGCCTGTCTTCTTCAGCGTTAGCACCCAGAGCCTTGAAATATGCTTGGCACATATTTGAGTGCTCCATAAATATGGCCATAAATCAAATAAGCCGTAAGAACACTTAGGGTTCTTTGAGGGCATCATGCTGTTCCACACCTCTGTGCCCTCAGATATGCTGTTCCCTTGCCTGCAGTGCCTATCTCCTCCCTGCCTGGGCTAATGTCCAGTCACTTTCACAATTGCTAACCTGGATGAATTAGAACTCCCTCGGTGTCCCCTCTCCAGCCTGAGTCCCTTGATTTACTTGTCTGTCTCCCTCTTAAGTATATATTAGCTCCCTGAGGACAGAGGCCATGTGTACTTGACGTTATACCCACAGCCCTTAGCACAGTGCCCTGTCACATAAAGGGGATCAAAATATGTTTGTTGAATAAAGGCTAGAGCTGGGGCTGAATATAAATAAAAGGGTATGTGCAGAGAAACAAAAATGCAAAGGAAATGAAACAGTTGAAAACTGGTGATTTGTTACTATGGTGATTTCGGGGTAACTTTTGTTTGGGGTTGGGGGGGTGTTTCTTTACTCTTGTTACTGTTTTCTTCTAACTTCATCTCCAGCAGCTCAGGAGAACAGCTGTACGTAGCAACCCTGTAGGGTAGAGCCAGAGAGAAGTGGAGTCTCCCTGTGATGAGGGAGGAGGGTCAAGACCACAGCATGTCATGAATGCCAGAGTTGGTTGAGCCAGATCGTAAGTTGTTCTTCATTTTAGCAACAAATGAAAGTGGAGGACATAGGTGTTCTGAAAACTGTAGTAAGAAAGAGAACTTTAAACCATAGGGCAAAAAATTAAATAAAAACTGTAGGACACAGCAACGCCTAGCTCTTCTCACATCATTAAAACTCTCATAATGTGCCCTGCTCAAGGCTGTGGCACAGCAGGGGTCATCTGAGCATTTAGAGCCAAACCTGAGCACTTAGTCAGGTCATTCCATGAGTCCTCATAATTCCTGAGGTTCAACTAAGGGCCAAGAGCTGCCTGTCTGTCTGTGGACTCAGTGGTTCTGCTCAATGTGTGCAAAAGGTCTTTGGGTTCCTTCAGCATTGATGTGAACCCTGGAGGCCTCCCTGTTGAAGCTCACTTTTTTTTTTTTTTTTTTTTTTTTTTTGGAGACAGGGTCTCGCTTTGTCACCCAGGCTGGAGTGTAGTAGCACGAACATGGCTCATTGCAACTTCAGTATCCTGGGCTCAAGTGATCCTCCCGCCCCAGCCCCCCAAGTAACTGAGACTACAGGTGCATTCCACCATGCCTGGCTAATGTTTGTGTTTTCGTAGAGATGGGGTTTCTCCATGTTGCCCAGGCTGGTCTCCAATTCCTGGCTTCAAGTGTTCCGCCCACCTCAGCCTCCCAAAGTGCTGGGATTATAGGCATGAGCCACCGCGCCTGACTTGGAAGCTCACCTTGCTCCACTGATGAGGAAACTGGACTTCAGAACTTCAGAGTGACACGTTCTGTACCACAGGGCTACTCAGCAGCCTGGTTCTGGGCTAATGCACTGATGAGGAAACTGGGCCCCAGAACTTCAGAGTGATACGCTCTGTGCCACAGGGCTACTCAGCCTGTGGCTGGTTCTGGGCTAATGCACTGCTTACAGACCTTCTCTAAAGCAGAAGCCCGATATTCCGGACTAAGATGTCCCAGAGACTTGGGAACCAATGCTGAGCCAGACTTAGAAAATGGCTAGGAGCAGAGCATGCTTCTCAAAAAACAGCATGGTGTAGTAGGTAGAAGATGCGAGTGTATTAGATCTAGATTCATGTCCAGGTCCCACGGCCTGAGTAACTCTGGGAAAGTTACTCTAATTCTGTGGGCCCGAGGTTCCTTGACTGTAAAATATGCTTGTAAGGTTGCTCTGAGGATTAAATGAGATAGCATATGTAAAAGGTCAAGCAGAAAATAAGTTCTCAAAAAGGGGTAGGCATTGTTATTATTTGTTGTTGTTGTTGTTATCCTACTAACTTGCCTTAATTCAAGTTTAACTGTTTGTGTCAAAGGTAATCAGAAGTTCTTATTGGTTCTCGGGAGTGGGGAGACACGTGGCCCACACAGCCACCCTTTGACCTCTGTATTAGATTCACTTCTCCGTGTGTTGCTGCAGACTCCCTGTTACAACAAAGATCCCACTGCATGCCCTCGCCCATCTCCTACCAAAGAAGCAGTGGCCCACACAAGATCAATATTCATGCCTCTCGTGTTGGGGTCAGTGATCAGTGCTTTAGGGTAGACGAGCAGCTGTGCTCCGTGAAGCTGTCCGGGGCCCAGGTTCCTTCCATCCTGTGGTCCTGCTGTTCCCTGTTGGGTTGCCATTGTTTGTCTGTTGAAGCCAGTTCACCAGTGCCACACCCACTTCCCAGCCCACAGGAAGTAGGAAGGAAAGTGGAGGGCAACCAGCTCCCTTCTGAAGGATTCAGGAGTTGAATATATTATACCCAGTCACAACGAGTTGACTAGAATTAAGTGACCTGGCCACACCTAGCTGCAAGAGAGTCTGAGAATGCAGTCTTCAGCTACAAAGCCAGAGGCCTCACTAAAGCTATTATGATGGAGGAGGGTGGGGTGGATTTGGTGGGACAGCGAGGGGATAGCAGGCAGCCTGCATGCCCTTCACCTGCCTTCACCTGCCTTCACCCTCCACCACTTGCTTACTTTCAGTGACATGGATTTGGGCTGCAAGATTGGCAAGGCTGTGTCCCTTTAGACGCAGGGTAACCCTGCCTGATACCAGAATCCTGCAAGCTCATAGGAAAAAGGGAAGATTAACTGCTGTGCCATCTTTAAGGAGTGAACCTCAGGTTTAATCACTCTGCAAGACAACACTTTAAAAAACATTATATTCTCTACCTCATTCATAGGCCAAGTGAAAAGTCACTATTAAATTGCTTTACCGTAACTTTTACAAGCAGTGGTGTTTGTAGAATATATGCTGGCATATAAACCCAGTGTTCCCTTTTTTGGATTTGTTAAGAAAAATCTGACTGGGTTTCCATCAGGTGTTAAGTAGGTCATCCACAAGTGGTCTAGCCCATGTAGCACATGTTCTTCCCACACAGAGTAGCCACAGCTTGTCATCCCAAATACTGTTTTTTATGTGCTGCTGGAGAAAGCATCACTGACTGCCTTCTGGTGGTTCCACGTTCTCTTCCTCTTACTGATCTCCCTCCTTTAATTTCCTCTGTGTCTCTCTTGGCACTCAATTTGCATTCATAAATGCAGACCTCTAGTGAAAACTTTACTGAGACATGCACGACATATTCAACCACCCTGGGCTCACCCAGGGTAAGGAAACCAACATCAGGGAAGGCAGAGACCATCCTCCTTTCCTTCAGAAGATAAAGTGTAGGAGGAGGCTGGCTGGAGTCTGCCTCTCTGCTTCTTTTGTTCCCGTCCTCCTACGCCATTCTGTCCCAATAGAGGCCGTGGAATTAGATAGACGTATGCTTTCTGACTGCCTACTTTATCTGCATTCACACCAAAACAGCTGCAAGAAGCTTTGAAATTCTACACCACAGCAGGGGATGCAAAAGTTATCCCTGCTGTTGTTGCTGATTTCTGTCAGCCTGAATAAAGTGCCAACACAAAGACCCGGGGTCCAGGGGACTGGGCTTCATATTATTCTTCAAACACCAGCCTCTGCCCCAAAAACACAGCGCAAGTGGCCTCACAGCCAAATTCTCAGGCTGATAGATTTAGATTGGGCTGTGACTTCATAACCAGATAAATGATCAGCGAAAACGGGAGACATGGAGACCACAAGCACCATGCTATCAGCTCAAAGGCAAAAGAAGTCAAGTCTCCTTCTTCAAAGTCCTTTCTGTGTCTTTAAAGGAATTGGATCTTGTTGACTGGAACTAGTGAATTAAAGAAAGAGAAAAAGAATGCACTGTTTTTTTGAAAGGATGAGGCCACATTTGCAGAATCATCTGGCGAGGAACCTCTATAGAGACTGGGAAGATTGGCAGGGCGGGTTTTTGTTTGGCCTTGGAGAGAGAACCTCCTCGGCTTTCATTCTCAGCGGTCCTCGTACTTGGGGAGGGGGCATTGATGATGCCTGTTCAAACAGCCGCTTTGTGCTAATGTGTTTTCTTGTGGCTCTGCCAGGTGACACCCTGACCCTTGGGCCCTCGGCCAGTTCTGTCACCACTGTTCCTTAAACAGGCGCAGCCCAGAAAGCCAGGCTTTGCCACTGTAGCCCAGATGTGACACGGACCTTCCTGTTTCTCTTTGCTGGTCATGAATAGAAGCCCAAGTTTTTGTTTTTCTTTTCTCTTTTTCTCTGGCTGATTGTTTTTATAGAATGAGGGTAAGGAGGTAGGAAGATACTTGATTGGATATCAACATCAGGAAGAAACATCTCTTCTGTGCCTAGTGTTTCTGAAAATTTTCAGGTCACATGAACCAGTGTTGCCTACTGTTCTGTGCCCTGCTTGGATTGCCCCAGGTTCTAGGGGCCGTGGCTCAAAAGTCAAAGCATTAAAATGCCCAGCTGAGTGTCCCAACAGGAAAGGGTGAAGGCAATAAGAGTGAGGGCAGGCCCCCTTCCCTCCCCCACCAATTGGCATCCAAAGAACAAAAGTGCTTTGTTTCATCTTCTCCACCTTCCTAGAGCCAAGCCCATGCGTGGTCTTCATGACCTCACTCACAGAGAGCTCCTGCAGACACCTCAGGAATCAGATTGCCTTGGTTAGGTGCCAAGGTAGACTTGAATGAGTACCGTCATTCTGAGTTTAGTGGGTGTCCCCAAGTACCTAGGACGTGTGGCCCAGAGGTTCTCAAAACCCCACTAATCCAGCCACCCTACTCTTGGTTTGGTTATCCCAGATTCCACACTTGTCCCCTACAGGGTCCTCTGCATGTGGCTTTGCCTTTTTCGTGCCCTTAATTAGATTTCTATGGCTGTTCATTGGTGTGCACTCACCACCCGCTCCCAGCACTGCCCCTCACTGCTTACTTTCCAGCACAGATTAGTTAAGAGCACACGCTCAGCAGGCTCACTGTCCGTTGGTACCTTTCATCCTTCACACCTTCTAGAAGGAGCTGCCAACAGGCTTCGGAATCAGTCACTCTGTCCCTCTTAATTTTTCAGTTGACAAAGTATACTTCATCAATATGTGGTTGTTTCAACTTACTTACAAATTCAATCAGTAACTGATAATATTAAAGGGAACTTTCTTATAGAAAAATAAAGGTGATTTATTCTCATTATAAAAAAAGTACATTCTTGGTATAGACAAATCTGAGAAACAAAGACACAGAGAGCAAAGAAAGAACAGTTGCCCGTAGTGTTATCATCTGCACACCACCATAATCTCAGCATGTTTCCTTCCAAAGAGTTTTCTAGGCATTTGTTATATAGTTGCAATCATGTGATCCTTCCTAATGTAACATGAACATTTTTCCATATTGCTGATAATTTCAGTAAATATAAGTTTTAATTTCTGCTTAACTTGTCTTTATGTCTTACAATTTAGCCATTGCCCTCATGCTAAACAACTAACAAGTTTTCTAATTTTTCAAATGATAAATAATACTTCATAGAACCTCTTCACGTCATTTTTTTAAAAGGCATGTCTTTAGCACACATTTACAGGTTAAAGAACATGCCCCCCCGCCACCCCCGACACCTTTTTTTTTTTTGAGACAGTCTCACTCTGTCACCCAGGCTGGAGTGCAGTGGTGCCATCTCAGCTCACTGCAAACCTCTGCCTTCCTGGTTCAAGCAATTCTCATGCCTCAGCCACTCGAGTAAAGGTGTAAACGTGTAAAGGTGTAAAGGCAGCTGTAAAGGTGCCTGCCACCACACCCATCTAATTTTTGTATTTTTAGTAGAGTTGGGGTTTCACCATGTTGGCTAGGCTGGTCTTGAACTCCTGGCCTCAAGTGATCCACCCACTTCAGCCTCCCAAAGTGCTGGAATTACAGGTGCTGGAATTCCAGGCCAAAGTGCTGGAATTACAGGCCACCACACCTGGCCGAGTGTGCCCATTTTTAAGAATTTTTTATATTGCCAAATTGGTTTAACAAATGATTTTACACTGATTTCTGGTCTTCTATCAGCAATGTAAGAGAGTCATATTCATTTCAAGGAAACTTCATCACTATTGAGTATACTTATTTTTTTAATGTGCGAATTTAGAAGTGATACATAGTATCTCACTAATCTAAATTGTATTTCTCTGATTACTACCAAAGGCAATATTCTCCCATATGTTTTACAACTTGTTTTTCCCTTTTTTGTTGCCAATTTATGTTTCTGTTACCTAAACTTAGGGTTTCTCTTATCTGTATAAATTTCTTATATATTAAAATATTAATCCAAGAGAGTTGAAAACATATCTCCACAGAAAAACTTGAGCATGAATGTTTGTTGCAGTATTATTCATAAGAGCCAAAACATAAAAACCCAAATGTCCATCAATTGATGAATAGATAAACAACATCTGGCATATCCATACAGTAGAATATCTTTTAGCCATAAAAAGGAATGAAGTACTAATACATGTTACATGAATGAACCTGGAGAACATTATACCAAGCAAAGGAAGCCAATCACAAAAGGCCACATATGGTGTGACTCTGTTGATATGAAATGTCCAGAATAGGCAAATCCATAGAGACAGAAAGTAGATTCGTGGTTGCCAGGGGCTGGGGAGAGAAGGGAGTGGGTAGCGATTGCTTAATGGGCATGGGTTTCTTTCTGGAGCAATGAAAATATTCTGGAATTACATAATGGAAATGGTCTCCTTTGTAAATGTACTGAAAACCATTGGACTGTGTGCTTCAAGAGGGTGAATTGTATGGTATATGAATTATGTCTCAATTTAAATGAAATTTTAAAAATATTAACTACAAGGGGCTTTTCTATGGTCCAAAAAAGGCTTGCGGGCAGGGGGTGGAGCCTGAAAAAACTTTACAACCTGTGCTCTAATTCTTTCTGAAACCTTTAGCATAGATAGGGTTAAAACATATCCTTGTTTTCATCACCATTTCACTCTTGTCTTAACCCTGAGATCCCAAGCAAAATGAATTTAAGAAGAAAATGTTCCTACTCTTTTCTTGGAGCCTTTCCATGGTTTGGTGTTAAAACCTCATTTGGCCATTTAGGTTTGGGACTGGTTCCAGCATTCAGTTGACTGCAGTCTTAAATCTCACCACTGGGGTCTGATGCTTCCATTTCTCTTTTATTGAGCGCTTTTGAATCTTCGGGCTCGAGAAATGGAGGGCTATGCAGAAAGGAAAGAACATGTTTGTTGCAGGGATGTGAGCAGCTGCCTCTCAGCCTGGGGGCCATTTGAACAAGAAAAGCCAGAGATGGGGACCCACAAAAATATTCTAGGTGCCAGCAGTATGGCTTATTCTTGAAGTAACATGACATTTTAAGAGTGATTTATGTTAGTTCAGTTCCCTTGCTGTGCGGTATGAGACAAGGTTGATCCTCTTCTCCCTCCGGAGAGCCTTTGCAAAGTCATGCATAAATGATCGAATGGGTCCAACTCCACTTATTTCTGAAGCAAAGCTTGGGTTTGATTTTTAAGTAGGCTCTGTTCTCCCATGATTGCATGTGGCTAGTGTCTGCATTGTGTATATTCCCACTTTTACATCTATCTTCTCACCTCAGATAGTGTAGTATTTTAATACTTGCATTTGGCGAGGGGCTCTCCCTCACAGGCTTCACCAAGAGTAGAAAGCTGTTATTTTGTGCTTGGTGGAGGCATTATATGTGTATCTCAGTTTATGCAGTAAATATGTTCCAGAAAGTTTTGCCTGTAAAGCAAATCATATTTTAAGTGCAATAGGAAAGCTGATTTTTATACCAAGGAAACCAGTGCCAACTCCTTCATGGTACTTATGAATACCCTTGCCATGACTAGGAAAGATGAGGAAATTAAGGGCTGCTTCAGTGTCATTGGCCCAAATAGTGATTGAGATGCCAAACCACACGAAGGAAGATGGTGACTCACTGCACCTAGTGTGGTCCAGCACCTGTACAGAATCCACTGTCTTGGGGGAATGGAATGTGAACTGGGGATGGAGGTGAGGCCTAGTCCCTGAAATCAGTGCCTCCATTAGTAATGTGTATTAGTCCATTCTCACACTGCTGTGAAGAAATATCCGAGACCGGATAATTTATAAAGCAAAGAGATTTAATTGACTCGCAGTTCTGCATTGCTGGGAAGGCCTCAGGAAACTTACAATTATGGCAGAAGGCAAAGGAGAAGCAGGCACCTTCTTCACAGGGTGTTAGGACGGAGTAAGTGCAAGCAGGGGAAATGCCAGATACTTATAAAACCATCAGATCCCGTGAGAACTCACGCACTATCACGAGAACAGCATTGGGGAACTGCCCCCATAATTCGATTACCTCCACCTGGTCCTGCCCTTGACACATGGGGATTATAGGGATTACAATTTGAGGTGAGATTTGGGTGGGGACACAGAGCCAAACCATATCATAATGTGTGAGATACTGAGCTCTGTGGAACCAGTTCTTCCCTATAGGATTTTTCCCTCAACACCTCCAGCCCTCACACCCACACCCTTGCATGGACTGGCCAGGATTCCATGGTCAGGAAACAGCTCTAGTATAGAGACTCTGTGTTTTGGCCGTGGAATCAGGCTGTCTGGTTTCAAATCCCATCTCTATGACTGACACAGCTGTGGACAAATTCCCCAACCCGTCTTTTCCTCCTTTGTAAAGTGTGGGGAAATAGTAATACCTACGTTTTAGAGTTGTTACTAGATTTTAATGGGACAGCATTTTCCAGTGTCCAGCCTGCACCTAGGCTACAGGGAACACTGATTGGATATTGGTCATGACTGCTGAAATTGGAGCCATCATCCCCATGGTGCCCATCCCACCAAAACATGGATTAGTTTTCTGCTGCTGCCTAACAAAGTACTACAAACTTAGTGGCTTAAAACAGCATCCATCTGTTAGCTCACATTTCTGTCAGTCACAAGTCCAGGCACAGAGGGGGTTCTCTGCTCAGCAAAGCCGAAATCAAATGTTAGCTGATTATGTTGTTTGAAGGCTTGACTAGGGAGGAATCCATTTCCAGGTTCATTCAGGTTCTTGACCGAGCTGTTCTCAGCTGTGACCACCCATGTGTCTGGCCACACAGCCCCTTCATCTTTAAAGGCAGCTGTAGAGAATCTCCCTCACAATGAAGGCCTCTCACACTTTTAATCTACTTCTCCAGGAACTGGCATACCTTTTCACAGGTTCACCTGATTAGGTCAGGTCCACCCAGGATGATCTCTCAAAGTCAGCTGTGCCAAATAACGTAACTCGATGATGGAGTGACTACCCCATCATTCATAAATCCTAGGGATTTACAGGGCATGTACACTGGGAGTAGGAGTCCTGGGGGACAGCTCAGAATTCTCCCTACCACAATGTCATTTAGCAAGGCACATATTTTCACTCCCTTCCTCCAGTTGGCAGCAAAGAGAGGACTTTCCCATATTGGCAGAGTCCTGCATGCTTTTTTTCATAGCTGGGCTGGGGCCATTGGCTGAACCCAGCACCAGTGCTGAAAGTGGTTCAGCCCTCAAGTATTAACATCTCCAGAGGGCCAACCCAGCAGTGACTTTTTCTCTGCTTCAGTACCTTGGGAAATGCTTGTGATCCCAAGAGTGGCCAGCATAGTCCTGCTTTCTGTCCAGCCTCCCCAGTCCTCCCTCTCCCTTCTGTCCCGGCTGTCCCCAGAAGGCAGCACTGCCTGCACTCTCTCATGGGGTGTCAGGATCATCTGATGCAGTGTGCTACAAAGGAGAAAAGCCCCATTGTAAAGGATTGAAAGGTGCTGGGAAATTAGGAAATTTGGGTGACAGGTTCTGTGGCCCAACCTCGTTGCTACTGATGTGGTACTCAACTGTCTCTGAATGTCCTTCTGCTCCCAGTAATGACATGAGGAAAACTAAAGAAGGCTTTCCTAGGCTTTCAATGGATTAACTGTCTCCACTGAGAATGTAGCAAAAGTCCTCAAGTAGATTCTTATGGGTGTTTCTAATTTTACGAGGATCAAGAGCCCTCTGCCATGAATCTTCTATCCTGAAGTCAAATAATTTCAGATGTGTCTCTGCCACATCTTATCCTTTTCCTAATGCTGTTCCTGCGCTATTCCTGCTGACTGAAAAAGTGTGTTTGCTTGATAAGCTTCCAGTTTTTGCTTTTTTCCTAGAAAAGTGTGAAACCATGCAGTTGATCTGCAATTCAGCTTTAAATTTTTTCAACTGCCCCCATCTCAGTTGCTTGCATTTGGTTTCTAGGTTCTTAGTTCAGTTCCCTTCCTTGTTCTTATACTTCCATTATGATACCAGGAAACATGCCACCTCTAAGTACGGGCCAAATGTGGCTTTACCTGTCACTCTCCAAAGTCTGCTGGGGGCTGTCAGAAGCAGGGATTATGCCTACGGGCTGTGACTTCTTCACACCCACCTAGGTTGGCTTCTGAGACAAAAGAGCGTACACCGCTGAAATTAAAGTTATTTGTTGTCGGTTTCACTTCCTCTTCCTGCCATTCCTCCTCTGCCTGCAAGTGTATGTGTCTCGAGAAAGTAATTTGCTTGTGCAGAAGACTGCCAGCGGCCTTTTTCCCATTTTGGTACCTAGCTCCTGCACACACCTGAAATCTTATCTCACGTCCTGCAAGCTTATAACTTGGGCATACTGGCATTGCTTTATTGATTGGCGCATGAGGAAATATGAATGTGTCTGTGTTTAATGTGCATCTTGTAGACTGGACTCTGGTCTGTCTACATCAGGAGGAGGGAGTGTATGTTCAACCAGACTCATCTTGGATCGAAGCACCCTGTGCCTATGGTAGTAAAGGATTGAATCTGTCCTTTAGGTCAGCTTCCGTCAGTCACTACAGGGCTATGTGAAGAAGCATAGCTCCCACAGCGTGGCAGCAGAAAGGGCTGTGATCTGTTGATAATGTCTGCCCTGCTTATGGGAGCAGGGTGCGGCGTTCCTTGAATCCTGTGTCTGGCAATTCTTCCCAGGTTGCTTAACACTATTGGCACATCTGAAAAGAGCCACAGGACTAGGGAAATTTTAAGTAGATCAAGTTTTATTTGTATAGTAGAAACAGGGCCCCTCCCTTTGCAAAAGGATTGGAGAATAGAGGCTTCACAGCTGTAATCCAGACACCTTGATCACAGGCACGGGATCCAATTGGTGAAAATGCCTTTCACCAGTTTTTCTAGGCATGATAACCTGCAGAGGACTATAGCCATGAGTTCATGGCATGTGATATTTTCCTGATCAGAGTAACTCCAGGGCTCCACATTCACGATGGCATCATTCAGTGTTTCCCGGTGCCCCAGAGATCTACAGCAAGTGAATCAGTACATTCTATGTCACGATGCACCTACAGCATTGGACATAAAAGCCACAGCGGATAACTCTGCATAATAAAGGATACTTTTATTTTTTTATGAATGATCAAAAGTTTGCCTTGTAGCAAGGAACCTGGGCACACTGAATACAGCTCATGTAGCATCTTCTGACTCTTCTATCACGAAGATAGTTAGTCTGACTGCCCCACGGGGGAGGAAGAAGACCACAGGTTCCTACATAAGTATTTTCATTGTGATTAACTTTTAATGACTTGAAACTGCATTTACTGATTTATTTTCACTTCTTCCTATGTGTCATTGAAGAGAAGAGAGTAAGCAAGATCTGTATAGAAACACTACTTAACTCAAAATGTCAAATGCATGAAGTGGTGACAGTGGTGTCTCTTCTATAAAAGAGGATTGTTTTCTCCAAAATGATTTTGATTATTTTTTAATTTGTTTAACTAATATTTATTGAGTGACTACTCTGTGCCAGGCACTGTTCTGGCCACTCAAGATGCAGCAGTTAAAAAAAAAACAAAAATTCCTGCCTTCAAGGAGCTGATGATTTTTCTTCTCTATTCATAAAATTATAGATAAGCTGCTAGTTGCTTATTATAGTATATTTCTTTTTTAAAGTGGATTTTGAAAGATTATTTTTTCTTAGTTTGGTTAAATGTAGGATCCTGTTTTCTTCAGGGTTCTGATATGGGGCTTATTTTGTTTTGCTGGAGTTGGAAGAGTGGTTTGCAATGAGCGTTCTCATTACTTCCAGATTCTGTTTCTCTATCACAGCGCAGAAGCTTCTAGAGAAAAATCAGAGCATGTCACTCTTTAAGACTGCCTGCTTCTACCTAACATGCCTGTTCACCTGAAGAAAGCATGCTGGGTTGCATGTTAATCACATCCGTGTAAGGGAAACAGCTGTTAAACTGCTTCAAAGATGTAGATATAAATTCTTTCCTTTGTGTAAATCAGGATTTCTTGACCTTGACATTATTAACATTTGGGGCCACGTAACTCTTGTTTGTAGGAGGCTGTCCTGCGCATTGCAGGAAGTTTCAGCAGCATTCTTGGCCTCTTCCCAGTAGGTGTCAGGAGTATCCTTCCCCTCTGAGTGTGACAACCCAAAATGTCTCTAGACATTGCCCAATATATCTCTTGTAGGGGAGTGGTAAAGTTACCCCCAGCTGAGAACCACTGGTGTAAGTGATGTGAGTCTGTGATTCGGGTCTCACATTCTCTAATTACAGTAGATCAGTGAAATTCCTGGGAAGAAAAAAAAAAAAAGTCTGTGACAAGAAGTATTTTCTGTCTGGTATTTGCAGAAATATGAAGCAACTTTCCACCATGAAAGAGTTAATATTATATGAGCAAGTTATCAGTCTGATGAAGCAACATCAACAACAAATGATGAAATTCCTTTAGTACATCATGCCTTGGAAATAGCTTGCATTTCCTATTGGAAACTTGTTAAAATCATATCCATTTACCATAAATTACAAAGCATGTTGGACACGGTATACTGTAAGTTAATCTCAAATGATTTAGGAGTAAATGTGTTCCAGATTTGGTGAGCTCAGCTCAAGCAGTAGGCGTCTCTTTTCCAAACATTTTCATTCTCAAGAACTGACATTCAATTCAATAAGTATTTATTGAAATGTGTAATATGAGAGAGCTATAGAACCGTCTGATACTGCTCCCATCACCCAGTCCAGCAGAAAAGCAGTGCTCAGAAGAGTGCCCAGGGAGCACTCTTCTGATGTGGCACCTCCTGCATTAGTTTGCAAGATAGTATAGAAAAGCATGCCTTCTCCTTCGCTGCCTCAAGCCCTTCCCATCCTGTGCCAGCTGTGCCCTCCCCAGTGAATAAATGTTATTACACATGATGTCATGTGTTTCTTATTTGATTCTTTGGTCCCAAATGGGCTGGTTTGTGGTTTTGGCAGGGACCTCCACTGGCCTGTTCTACCTGACCCCTGTTGGCTTGATGGGGTATTGCAAGTCCAAAGGGGGACCATTTAACCAACTTGTATTTCTGAATCTTCTTCACTTCTCACATACATATCAGTAGATTTTAAAATGCAAGGTACACTGCTGATAAAAGTCACAGGAGGGGCCTGTCACAGTGGTTCATGCCTGTAATCCCAGCACTTTGGGAGGCCGAGGTGGGCGGATCACCTGAGGTCAGGAGTTTGAGACCAACCTGGCCAACATGGTGAAACCCCATCTCTACTAAAAATACAAAAAATTAGCTGGATGTGATGGCAGGCACCTGTAATCCCAGCTACTTGTGAGGCTGAGGCAGAGGTTGTAGTGAGCCAAGATCGCACCACTGCACTCCAGCCTGGGCGACAGAGTGAGACTCCATCTCAAAGTCACAGGAGGGATCAGCTTTGATACAGAGAGAAAGAAAGGGTAAAGGAGAAACATAATAGACTACAGAATCTTCACTCATCTGGTTGCTATTTATTGTTCCAGGCACTGGCAATGTAGCTGTGATGAAAACAGACAGGGTCCCACTTTCCTGGAACTTGCAGTCCATTGGGCAATGAGACAAGTAGGCCCTGTTTTAATATGGCGCCAAGGGTGCCAGAAGGAGGGAGATGGGGATGCCATGGGAGCACTTGGGAAAGCACAACCCAGCCTGGAAGGGCAGGGCAGTCGGAGAACGCCTTACAGAGGAAGCGGTGCCTTATTAACTAGGACATGGATACATCACATATCAGAGAGGAAGAGGAAAAAGTGTTCAAGGCTATGTTCCAAGGCCCGAAGCGGGTGGGGGAATGGAGTCTTTGAGGATCTGAAAAGTTGGGCATGTTTGAATAGGAGAGCTGAGACAGGAAGAGTGGGAAGTAAACAAGGAGGAGGAAATGAGGATGCTTCTCAGGATGCTGACTGGAGCAACTGGGTCACTGGCGGTCCCGTTTACTAAGATGAGGAGCCTGGGAGAAGTGGGCTTGAGGAGGGTGGGGTGGCAACAACTCAAGTTTTTAATCCACCACTAACTCTTTAACATGGGAATGATTTTTTTTTTTAATGTTTTTGAAAGATGTCAAAAGCTAATGGAAATTTGAAAAGTTAATTAGCAGCTTTAAGTGATTTCATTACTGTAGACTATCATGACATCCTGCAAATATACTCTGACCTCTTAGGTTCTGCTGATTTTAGTTTTCATCCAGCAACTAGTTCTTAGTTTTGATACTTAGCATCATCTTAGTGCTTAAAATTGACCAGTTTTGTGCCTGAAGATGAAGTACCCATGAGTGAAGCAGTCTAGTGACTTGATTGAAGGTTGTATTCTGGCTTATCCAACACTCCTGTGCCCTCTTCCTTAAATTTCCTGTGCCCTGATGGGAGTTTTTATTCTAATGTTGCATAGACACATTCTACAGAGCATATATTATTTTTTTAGATGGCTAAAGAAAGGCAGAATTGGTAAGTGTGGTGGGACTGTCTGTAGGCAGGTGTATGCTGTTACAGAATTTTATGAGGTACAGGCCTCATTTGAGGAAAGTTGCTGCATGGTGAACATTGTGGTCTGTGATGATGCTGTCATCCAGAACATATGGGGAACAAATGTGATTGTGGGGTCAAGGAACTGAACTTCCTTCTAACCATCCCCCCAGCCACTGCCTTTCCTCATGCCCCTCATAGGCCTGAAATAGCCAACAGTGAGCCTTGTCAATTACTCCTCGTTAACTGTAGAGCAACCCAGCAACTACCGAGCATCCCAGTTTACGTGCCCCCATTTTTGTCTTTGGCAGGAATTTAGATAATGGGCTGTGTGCAATGTAAGGATAAAGAAGCAACAAAACTGACGGAGGAGAGGGACGGCAGCCTGAACCAGAGCTCCGGGTACCGCTATGGCACAGACCCCACCCCTCAGCACTACCCCAGCTTCGGCGTGACCTCCATCCCCAACTACAACAACTTCCACGCAGCCGGGGGCCAAGGACTCACCGTCTTTGGAGGTGTGAACTCTTCGTCTCACACGGGGACCTTGCGTACGAGAGGAGGAACAGGTAAGCCCCCAAAGTCACAGAGTGCGGAGAGGGGACAGCCGCCCTTAAATCTTTTGGCAATTGAACATCTGGGTTCCCATCACTTCCCTTTGACTAAGGGTTTCACATGTAAGTTTCTAATCTGTCTCCTCTACTAGATGAGGGGCTGTAAGAAAAGCCAGAGTTTGATGTACAAACAAAATGTTTGGCTACAGGGTTGCAAGGTGCCCCAAGTTGCTGCTTTCTGAGGATTCTGTATGGGTTAGTGAGCTACAACATTCTACTGAGGCACTGTGGGTCAATGACTCTCAGCCTCGCCTGGCTGGTTGGCACAGAAGAACTAGGGCAGGCTTTTCAAAACACGGATGCCTGAGCCATGTCCCAGTCTTCTCAATTAGAGGCTCCAGGACTGGATCTGGGTGTGTGTATTTTGAGTTCTCCAAATATTAATGTACTCCCTCTTCCCACTCACTTCTTCCTAATCCTCAGCCTGTGTTTCTCTTTTTTTTTTTTTTTTTTGAAGTTTCCTTGTCTTTCATACCACAAGGCTATATTTTGCTGCCATGTGTATTTGCTGACTTAGCTAATACTTTGTAAAATATCTGGCATACATTCTCAGACATATGTTTTCCGAAATATTTGTAAGTTATCTCATGCATCCTTAGTTGTCCAAATTTTCTCTGAGTATGTGAACCATGGTAACTAGATATTTCACATTATTTGTTCCAAAAATTATTTTGTTTATTGCAAAAGTTTGCAAGAATGCAGCATCTCTCAGTTCATCTGGCAGCAGATGTCTTATATAAAAGTTTGAAAGAATCCAGTATCTCTCAGCCCATCTGGCAGCAGGTACCTTTTCACCTAGGGAGGAGGCACTACTAAGGCATTAGCAAGTTTTTTTTCCCTCTACACCCAACACATCAGTGTAGCTGTATCAAGGAGCCTGACCCTGAGCCTTTGGACATTATCTACTTCTCTTCTGCTAGCATAGCATGCTCCGCCCAGTAGAAGAAGTATTTATGTTCACCCTCATGCTGTGGTGACTCTAGCTTTCCTTTTAACCCAGGCCTTGCGTGGGTTGAATACGTGCTAAGTACCTTTACCCATCCCTCCCACCTTCCCAAAGGTGCCTGAAAAGGAGAGACGCAGACAGGCAGTCTAAGGCCATCTGTCTTCTGATGGTGCAGGAGAAAAAAATAGGCAAAAACGCACCCAACACAACCCCCATCTTTGTGCCTACCGTGAGAAGCATGAGGGCTTTGCCAGCCCAGACTATTAATTCTACTGACACAGCCATTATCCTTGTTCATTCATTCACGAGTGCTGGATATGGACCCCTGTGTCTACAGGTATCATTCATTAAAGTCACTAGAGAGGGCCGTTTGTGTTGAGCATGTGGGTCTCCACTGTAGTCAGGAGCAGTCTTCGTCTAAGAGGCTACCTGATCCCTTATAAAATTTGAAAGTTAAAACACAGTACCCCCAAATGTTGGCAGATTTTTCTGCCTTGAGTTATTTGGTTTTAATACATATGCATGTCCTTTCTCCCAATACTGCCTTCAGTCCTGTAAGGCCAAGAACAATGTCTGTGTTTCTCTGTAACCTCCTTTGATTCTCCCCTCAGTTCCCGGAACATGGAACATAAAAGCCCTCAGTGAGAACTTGTCAGCTGATGCAAGGAGAGAGTGGGGTGCTGGTCTTCATGTGCCTTGCCTTCCACACAGTGGAGCTGGCTTGGCTTCATTTTTAAATTGTTTTTAAAGAAGGGAATCTGGTCATGGAGTGTTAAATAAGAATAGGCATGACTTCACAGGCACCCACATTTTTGTTTTAAGCCAATCTCTTTTCTTACCTTTCAAAGAAATCTAAGGAAAGAAGGAAAGTTGCCAAATGAGCCTTGCTTTGCATGGTCAGACCTCTGAATGCTAACTCTCCTGAGGAAAGTCCCACTTGAGATGGTGCAGAAAGACAAGCCCCACTCCTCTCTGTGGTCCTTGAATAGTGCCATGACACATTTCTTCCCTTGGAACTACCTACACAGCAAACTGGCAGCTTGGTAAAAAAGTGGACTCTGGCCAGGTGCAGTAGCTCACGCCTGGAATCCCAGCACTTTGGAAGGCTGAGGTGGGTGGATCACTTGAGGGCAGGAGTTTGAGACCATCCTGGCCAACATGGCGAAACCCCGTCTCTACTAAAAATACAAAAAATTAGCCAGGTGTGGTGGCGGGCGCCTGTAATCCCAGCTACCTGGGAGGCTGAGGCAAGAGAAGTGCTTGAACCCGGGAGGCGGAGGTTGCGGTGAGCTGAGATTATGCTACTGCACTCCAGCCTGGGCAACGAGTGAAACTCCATCTCAAAAAAACAAACAAACAAACAAACAAAAATTAACTCTCTTGATCATATAGACCTCTCTATATCTCTTTTTTTCAATCGGTACAAAAGATCTTTCTTCATAAATTTTTTTTTTATAATTTAATGGCTATCTACTATATGATGTTTAACTAATTTTTTTTTAATGTACAGAGGTTATGTTTCCGAAATCTTACCCAGACGAGTATGGCACTTAGTTAGACATTTCTGGCAGCAGATTTCCCCTCCCCTCTAACCAAACTATCAAAATTTCTGTCTTAACTAATGCAAAAATATCAAGTAGTGGGAGACCCAGGTTTATAACTGTACCAGGTACACAGAGGGTGCTGCGTTCAGCCTGGACTTTTACAAAGCAGTAATATTCCAGGGAGCATAGAACCAGTGATACCACAACTTTTAAAAAATACAACAAAAACAAATTTATCTTATGACTATGTAATTTTCACCAGAATCTACACTTCTCAGAGCAGCAAGGACTTTGGAAACTATGAAATGTCACTGACATTTATCATCAAATACAAGCATAAAATGTAAGAACTAAAAAATACTCAAAAGAAATAACTGCTTAGTCCTAGCTTCTGAGCTAGGAAGATTTGGTCTGTGGAAACAAGGAGGGCCAGCAACCTGTCCCAGCACAAAAGAAAATAGACTCTGAGATAGATAACTGATCATACACAGCTGACCAGACAAGTACACAGTTTTGAAAGGCAACTTAATTTACCATTGCTTTTAAGACATATGCAACTGCCTTAATAAAAGAGCTTTAATAACAGTGAATTATCTTATATGTACTAAAGTAGAAATAACTGTGTATTTATGAATCAGGAATTTCATAGTTTCAAAATTGGTTTTCTTTACACTTGAACACTTGTAGTGATGACATAAAGTGTGGCGCCGCTTGGATCCAAATCTTCCTTCATGCTTTTTTGTTTGTGTCTGTCCATACATCAATTAAAATTATAAAACCTAAATTTACAGTTTCAGTGGGTCAGGAATCTGTGAATGCTTAGTTGGGTCCTTCAGAATCTCTCACAGGCTGTAATCAAGGTGTGTTGGCTGGGCTGTAGTCATCTCACAGTTTAGCTGAGAATGATCTGCTTCCAAACTCATGTAGTGCTGGCAGGATTTGGTGCCTCGCTGGCTGTTGGCCAGAGGCCACCCTCAGTTCTTGGTCACATGGGCCTCACCAGCATGGCGCCTTGCTTCATCAAAGTACACAAGCTGAAGTGGCAATAGAGAGAGTCTGTTAGAAAGACGGAAGTCACCATCTTTTGAAGCCTAGTCACTTAAGGGACTGCACATTCTGTTGAGTAGAAGCAAGTCGTTAGATCCAGCCCACACTCAAGGGGAGGGGCTTGCACAAGACATGAATACTAGGAGGCAGGAATCACTGAGGACTATGTTAGAATTATGCCTATTGGGTTGGGCACGGTAGGTCACACCTATAATCCCAGCACTTTAGGAGGCCAAGCCAGGAGGATCACTTGCACCCAGGAATTCGAGACCAGCCTGGGCAACATAGTGAGACCCCCATCTCTATTAAAAAAAAAAAAGAAGAATTATGCCTAATTATATGGAGGAAATCCTAGGCCAAATGACACTGGATATTCTCTGCTGCTGCTAGCAAACTTTTGCAAAGCAGGAAGGGCCTCTCTAGAGAGTCAGCCAGATGAGAGGACATAGGGTGGGTGTGAGGAAGAGTGAGTGTTACAAGACAGTGTGAGGAGAGGTGAGTTCGTGGTAGAAGGAGGACAAGGGAGAGGGTTCCACTTTCAGCAGTGGGGCTGAGCAGCACAGAACTGCAAAATCAATTGCAGATGCCAAGGGCAGTACATTCTCTAATTGGGATGAATATTACAGAAATGGTCTTCTCTAAGTTTCCCTAAGCTGCAGGAGGCATTTCCTATTACGTTCTGTGTTACTGTATTACCAGGAGAAAGGGTGGTGCATTTTACCCAGAACCTAACATAGGCTCCAAGTGGAGGAGAAGATATGACCAGCAAAGGATGTCAGTAACTGCTGCAGAGCCCTGCAAACCTGAACCCTGACGCTGACGCTGCCCTTTTGTTTGGGATGCGATTTTAATATCTCCCTGCTCCTCAGCCCTCATTAAAAGTTGTTACAGAAAGAAGCCCTTCAGCTCTAGGTTTCTATAGGTTTCTATCAGATCCAGTAAGGCTTCTCCTACAAAGACCAAGGCGTAAACACAGCCCTGTGACTGTGGTTTTTACACATTAATTACAACACTTCATCACGTTATTAGTGCTGGGTAGATGTAGATTGTGAGAATGAGATTTTAGTGAAGATTTAATTTCTTGGAATTAATTTCCCCTTGTGTAATAATCTCCCTTCTTGTGAATTTCGTTTCGGCAGGAGTGACACTGTTTGTGGCCCTTTATGACTATGAAGCACGGACAGAAGATGACCTGAGTTTTCACAAAGGAGAAAAATTTCAAATATTGAACAGCTCGTAAGTTTGGAGAGGGAGGAGAAGCATGTATACCTTTCAGGTTGGGAAGGGGTCTTGCATTTCTGGTCTGCACCTCTTCAGATGTCTGAAATGCTAAAAGAACATTTGCTAAATTCACTAGTTTACAACAATATACTTTGAGAAAAAGAAGAGTCAGTGACACATTGCAGTATTTTATGGCACTGTGTGTCCAAGGAGATTTTCGGAGAGTACCAAAAATACTAGCACAGTCCGTGTTTATTGGTTTTGGTTTAGGTTTAAAGATTGTAAAATCACCAGCATCGCTCTCCACAGTCCTGAGTGTTTCTACAAACCGACAGTTTCAAGTGATTGGCACAAGCCTTGGCTACCCACGTTTCATGCTCTCTGCCTTGAGATTTTCTTCACATTTCAGATGTTACACTAACTAAAGCCCTCACTTGAGGCTTGCAACAAGCTCTTTGTTTTATAAACTGCTAAACATTTCATTGGTGAAGCCTATGGAGGCGTTTCCCTGTAATGAAAATTTGGGAGTGACTGGAATCTTTTGGAGCTAGAAGGAGAAGTGATTTCACCCACTCATGAATGACTATGCTGCATGATTGTTTAACGTTGGCCAGGAGGAACAACAGTTAAACAGGCAGTGGGGAGATTTCAAGAGTGAGGATCACTCACTTTTCAAATCCTACATTCAGTACCTCCGTAAGAAGAGTAAACACAGGTCAGATTTTCTTGTGGTTTATAAATCCTGCCTCTATTAGACTGAGGCAGTGTGCGTGGATGAGGCCCTTCAGAAAAAATCTAGGCTCTGAAGAAAGTGTGTGGGGTGTGGGGTTCCACATCAGCATGCCAGGCATCTCCAGCATCCCTGTGAGTGCTCCCAGTGGTTGGGAAAGAATGCTACCCAGGGGCTGAGGGGCACACCAGGAAGTTCTTCTATGCCACCAAGTCTGGTTGCTTCTCCTCTGCTCTCTGAGCAAACCAGATTCCATGTTGGCAGAAGGACTTGGAGCCAGGCTCCTCAGCTTTCCCAGAAGGATATGCCAGAGGGAGTAAGAGGCAGCCCTGGTCACACTGCACATCCCAGGAAAGAGGAGTGCTGATTGCCACAGGGACCTCCTTCAGGCCTGAAAACTGCCTCCTTGGAAAGCCCACCCTTCCCTGGAATGCCCCCGGCTCGCAAAACCATGCAATGAGAATATGCCGCCTTTCAACAGCAAGAACTGAATACCGCCATAAAGGGCCGATGACTCTCTTCGAGACATCAGAAGGCACAGTCTACACAGCCACAGGGTTTTCAAACATATATTAGGATTGTCATCATTAACAAAGGTGTGGGGTGGTGTTTTTTTAACCTTTTGTTGGAACACATGCAGAAAAGTGCACGTATCCAAAGTGTACACAGTGATGTTGCACAACAGTGTGAACGCACTTACTGCCACTCAACTGTACACTTAAAAATGATTAAAATGATAAATTTTGTGTTGCCTATATTTTACCACAATTTTCAAAAAGTATACAGTTTGCTGAATTTTCACAAGCTGAACATGCCTGTGCAGCCACCAGGCAGGTCAAGAAGAGTGTTACCGGCCCCCAGGAGTCCTCCTCCTGTAGCCACAGGAAGTTTTTAAAAAATAAAAAACAGCTACCATTCATTGAAGGCTCCTGATGTACCAGCCATGAGCTAAGTTACAAACATTCTCATGCATTCTTCCACAACTGTCTGAGGTATGCATCGACGTCATCGTTTGACATCTGAGGAGCCAGAGGCCCAGATTAGGAAACTGCCCCAGAGCACAGAACTGGCAGGTGGCAGAGCCCAGGGCGAGATGCAGGGAGGCATCCTGAGAACAGTGTCAGGTTTGATCTAGGAAAGGCCCAGATAGGACCCTTCAAGTGACAGGAAGGTTTGGAGAGTTGGCTGGGGCTAGGGAGGAGGGGATTGGGCTTTGATCTCTCTGGGTATACCTCCTTGCTGTTATTTTGCTGCTTGTTGGAGTCCATTAACTTTGAATTCTGAAATCCCCTGCCCCTTAGCCTCCCCTACATGCCAAGGTTGATTAGAAATTTCAGGACTATTTGTAAACTTTCAATTGCAAGAACCAAGGAATAGTAGGAGCGCAGACCCAGCTCTCGGGAGGCTTTGTCCACACTGCACGTGCATCTGTGCATTAGGCTGGAGGGCGTTGGAAAGTCAGTCCCTGCCAATGCCAATCCCATGGCATCTTCCTTTGTTAATCTGGAAAGGATCTGCAGTGTCACCAAATTGAAATTTTAGAGAAACACTCAAGGAGAATCCAATCCATCTCAACCTCTATTTTGTGACTTCCATGCACGGCCTTTGATGTTTACAGAGTCCTTTGAGCCTCCAACCCTGTTCTTATAGAGGAAAATATTACAAAGGTTCTCTTCCTCTTAATGTTCTTCCTTTCTGCCAATGGAATTCCATATCAGTGGAATTTTAAAATTCCCTTTCTCAAGGTTATAGAAAAGAATAATAAGGTTTGTGTAACAAGACAATATCCTGAAGTCAAGGGTAATAACAGGGAAGAGAAAATCATGAAGGAAAAACAAAGCAATATACGGAAGCAGATGGCACGCGGCTCCTCCCCTCCCCCATCCTCTCCCGCCTCTGGCTCTGGTCCTCAGAGGAGAGGGAGGAATGGGGCTCTGTTCTGCCAGGGCAGCTGCCACACCTCCTAGTGTGTGTCCTCCCACTCCCTTCCCTGGTGGGAGCCCTGGTGGCACTGGAGGCCACAGGGCTGGCTTTGTTAAAGTACAGCATACACCATGGGATGTGCATGTATATATGTACCCAGAGGCGGTGTTCCTGCTACACAGCAAGGGGCAAAGTTGCTTCATTGACCTGTTGTAAGTGCTCCGTGTCATGTATTAGGACATTGTTAAATTTGAACCCCTTTTGCAAAGTATTTAAGTTCACCCATTTTATTCCCTGTTTTCACATTTCAAGACTAGTCGTTTACCATCTAGGAACAGTGACTCTTTAAAATGTAATACATGTTTTACACAGAGTGGAGTATTGGTTACAGCTGAGGGCAGGTTTGTTGTTTTTGTTTTTTTTTTTCTATTGTGATAAAAAGAAATCCTGGTTTAGAGCCCCACCCAAGCATTTGATAAAATTGTTACCGACATAAAATGCTACACTACTGAGCAGATCAAGGCTGACTTCTGTTGGCAAATAACTACTCCCTGGCTCCAAGGCTCTAGGGCTCCCAGCTCCCGGGCCCACAAGCCTATGAGCAACTTTGGGGTTTGGGGGTAGACTCTTTTCTTGGTGTGGGGTGTGGTGGGGGCACAGAATCTTTTTAGCAAGTCTTTAAATCAGAGGAACAGAGAGAGCTGTTATAAAACCTTAAAAGCCATTCTAAACCAGCACCAGGCTTTAAATCATATATTTGAATTAGAGCAAGATAACAAAAAATATCTCACCAAGTGTAAATTAAAGAGAAATCTGAACTGTAAGAGCAGTTTAAAGAAATACAGCTTTAACAATGCTAATTACCCACAGTAACTCAAGAAATAAAAGATAACATAGTAGAGATCTTATTTTCCTAAATCAACATGAATATAGAGTATATCTATTTATAGGTGAATTGGTGCTTCTAGTGTATCAAAAAGATGACTTATTCAACTTGCTCAGTGGCTTTCGATGAATATTTTGAGTCTGTACCAGCCTCTCTGGGCTCAATGTGTGAGGTTTACTACATAATAAACATTGAATCTTTGTCACTTTATGTCTCCTTTGATGAATAAGATGACCCTGGAAAGCCTAGAAAAAGAGAAATCAAGGATTTTATCTTTCTCATGAGTAGCTGAAAACCCTTGTGAGATTAATAGGGTCAAGTAAGAAAATCATGAATTCCTGATTCATGACTTCAGAATGAGCTGATAATTGCATTCTGATCTGTGCTACACTATTTAGGTGCCTAGACCAAAATGAGATAGTTAATGGTAGATTTGAATTGGAAATGACTTCATTAATGCCAGATCACCTGAATAAGGCTGGGCTTGTCCCAACCTGCAGCAAAATGTATTGGCTTCCCGCCCCCATTGACAGTCTCAGATACCCTAAAATTGATGCTAGCCATTTTTTTTCTTAATTTAATTCAATTAGAACTAACTTGATGAAGGTTATCTTGCATTAAAAAACAATAAGGCTCTGCTACAAGCACTTAATTTTTTCCTCGCCATTTTGGAGCATTTCCCAGGCTGGGCGGGACAGGGTGGAGGGGGAAGAGCTGGGTATTGTTATTTTTAATGATGAAATGTCTCCATCTAGTGGAACTTCAGAGCAGTAAACGTTGTCACTATATTAAAGTGAAGATTATGTCTCCAAAGCCATTTCCTTAAACACATACAGTGTTTAAAGAAAAAAATAAACTTCCACATATGTTCTTAGATGATATCCTTACAACTGTATGTATTCCTTTTGGAAGGCATAGAAATGAGACTAGTACAAACTGTTAACATTTTTAATGTCATGATTTGAACCTCAAAGAGAGGGGTGCTTACAATAGGGGAGCAGCACAGTGCAGATCCCACCCAGTTGGTAACGATCTAGCTCTTAAGTTGGGCAGTGGGTTCACGGGGTTCGTATATACTGTACCTATATTCTTCAGTGTGTGTAAATATGTCCTAACAAAGATCTAGACATGAACTAAATTTAAGATTATGAATAAATCTAGACATGAACTAACTTTTATGAATAAAGGACTTTCTGAATATGAGTACTGTACTTTTGATGGATTTGTAATAGGGTAAAAAGGAGAGATTAGGAAACTAATTAAAGCATAAGGTTTTAAAAACCTTTGCTGGCACCTTGGTTTTTTTGTGGGCTATTCTATTACTTACGCCACCAAACACTTTCCCACAACAGCGCCCCCAGCACATGCTGGCTTGTCACCTTTGTCCTGTTGCTCTATTAAATCCTATCTGGAGGCGTTGCTCACTGCTCACCTTGCTCAGAGAGTCCAGCTTTAGAGAGCAGTCTCTGGAGTAATGCTTGAGTTTAATGTGGAGGCTGGTTATTCTCTACCTGATTAAATCTGTCTGGGGAGCATCTTTGCCATGGCCAAAAGCCAACACATTTTTTTTTTCCCTGGCTGAAAGCTTTGACACAGAACCCAGCCAAAAGAACGATTTTTTTAAAAATGCCTGGAGTTTCGCTTGCTGCCTCCAAGGACCAAAAAAGGAGGAAGAGAAGGTGCTGAGCCCCTGGAGATCAGATTTGCTGGGAGGTCTGATTTGCTTGAGGGCAATCATGTCTTTGACTGCAGGCTGGTGGAAGGTTCTGCAGATACTCAATGGATGTCAGAGCCACAGCGCCACATCCATGACCTCCCCGATGTTAATGGGAAGAGGTACACACTGCTGAATCTAAGCAGATGAACTTGAACTGCTTAATGTACTCACTGGCTTTAAGATGAGAGTAGCTACAAGCTACCTTTTCACCTCCTCTGAGAGGCTCCCCAGGTTGATACCACACTGCCATGCTGTGGCATGGAGCCTAAGGCAGTACAAAGTGGCATGACTAAAAATCTCACTCCCTTGCCGAGTTTCTGTGCTTCCCCTGTGCGAGCACACGCAGCCATACCCACCCTCACCCCTTGCCCATGAGCCTCAGGCCAGTACTCTGGACATTTGATGGAATCACTTGAGACTGAAAATGCCTGGGGAAGGCGATCCTACTGTAGCATCATTCTACCTGCAGAGAGGTGTCTCCCCATCTTTTTGAGAGCAAGCCAGGCATGTGTTTAGAGCGTGCCTTCATCCCTCGTCAGACCTCCTAACCTCCCAATGTTAAGATGTTAACATTTCTAGTGTCATGATTTGAACTTGAAAGAGAGGGGTGCTTACAATAGGGAAGCAGTACTTTGCAGCTCGGATTGACCTCAGACCTCCTAAAAAGCTTCCCTTCGCAGATGATCTGCAGCCAACATGTTTTACTTAATTAGGCTGAGGCTGGGTTCCTTTTCCCTCTGTCCAAGTTAAGGACACTAACCAAGCAAAATGCCCCCTACCAAGAGAGACCTCTCATGGCCAGGATCCCACATTCTTAACTCACAAATAAGGCAAGAGACAACCGTGAGTTCATCTCATGGCTGACTCGAACTGGAACCTTCTGACCTTCACAGGGGGACTATGCTGGAGTTCAGAGTAAAGGAATACGTTGGAGAAATCAGGTGGCAGGATGATTAGGTGACAGTTATACACTTCAGACCACAGTGAGTCTCTAACTGCAAGCTGTTGAAATGGTCAACGTATTTACTTTTCTTTTTTCTTTACAGGGAAGGAGATTGGTGGGAAGCCCGCTCCTTGACAACTGGAGAGACAGGTTACATTCCCAGCAATTATGTGGCTCCAGTTGACTCTATCCAGGCAGAAGAGTATGTTTCATTTTGTTTTCACTTAACTACTTGATTTTAAAAGTTGATTGCCACAATAAAATGCCATCAGCATTGGGCAGGAGGGAGAAGACATTCACAGCAGTGGATTAAGGCTGAGTTTTTCAGGCTTTCTGCCCTGGTTTTTACCCTGTGTAATACTTGCACTATTATTAACTTAATGTTTCTCTTGAAGCCTGCTCACTTATTTTGAAAGAAAACTTTCTATCAATACCCTAAATGAAAAGCCAGTAAAACTTGTCATAGATTAAAAGTAGCCATAAAAATATGAAATGCTAGCTAGAGCATATATTATTGCCAACCCAAGTTACTAAACCCACAGTCCACTCCCTCTGTTGGGGAGAGAGAGGAGACAATAGCAAGTAATTGCCAAAGACTGAGATTTTTCTCCTAAGTGTGATCAGAAATATTAAAAGAGTGCTGAAAAGACACCTTCTATGCCTGGGAAAAGTGAGTCACATACAGTGTGTCCCCCCAACTTGGGAAATACTACAGCGATTTGGAACCTCAATTGGCTTCTTTGATAGTAAACAGTGACAAGCAGTTATTTGGCCCAACTATTCAACTGGTAGCAGTTTAGGAAGGTGTTCAGTAGGCTGAAGGGATCTAAAAGGGATAACCTTTCTCCCTTCTTCTGACCCATGAGGATTAATGGGCACTCCCAAGGGGAAGAACTGCCAGTGGCTGTTTGCCAGCCCTGACTTCTGAACTGAGGGAAGGAGAGATGGAGCCATGATTTCCCAAATGCAGGAACTTGGCCTCCTCCTGACACCTTGGGTCTTGCCTCTCTAGAAAGGGAGTTGAGAAAAGTCAGTCACCAAGCCCAACCTTTGGCTCTGATATTTAATTTCACCATGGATTTGTTTAAGTAGTGCAAGAGGGATTAGACTCCACACCCTAACCAAATCCCTAGTTGGATTGTTCTATTCTTTAATGCCTTTGTATTTCCTCTAAGAGGATCTGTTTTGTTTCCCACTCTCAAATACTCAGTGGTTCTTAGTTGTTTTTTTCTCCTAGTGACTGTGTTTCATCATCAGTGAATCAAGATATTTGTATTTAATTTGTATTTTAGGGCAGATTTGCAAACATCTTTGTGTTCTTTCAGAATAAAAAGTACCAAAATATAGCATTACCCTGATTTAACTGGAAATTTGTCAGCTATATATTTAAGTTATGTTTATAATGGTCGACTTTTTAAATATTTTGTTTTTAAAGAATATTATTTTTTAAAATAATGCCTTCAGTTTTACATATGCAATTAACTATCATTATCTTAAAATACTATTGTTTTGCTGCAATCCATTGTTCTAACAATTCCTTTTTCACCACTGTTTTACACAGCATTCTAATTGGGTTATTGGTACACACCCAGAAAGCCATTTCTCACAAGTAATTGACGTAATAGTCTTTACACCACCTAGTGCTAGATTAAGGATTGTTGCACATTTTGGTGTTTCTAAAAGTCACTGAGGAGCTAACACGCCATGCCTCTTTTCTTCAGTGAAACTTAATTCACAAAAGAATTTGACAGTGAATTCATAATACCTATATTCAAGCATAATGAATTGAAATTTCATTTTAGAATCTGGATTCTTTCACAGTCAAATATTCTAAAAATGGTTCCCACACACAGATTCCAATTGAATGCTCCAGCATTCTCCCTTGGGTTTTGGGGGCACCTGCTGCTCATTCAGCACCTAGTGCTGAAGTAGTAACTAATTGCCAGGCTTGGTTAAGGCTTGAGAGTGCAGGGGGAGAATATAAGGCAAATAACAAAAGTCTTGAGGTGACTTAATGTGATGCCTCCTAAAGTGGCACAGAGTATCATTAGTTTGTTCAGGGATAATACATTGAAATATCTGCAACACCAAGTCATTATAAGGGCATGCTTATTGACTGGGCACGGATCTCAAAGGTATACAGTAACCAGTCCTTACAGTTGTGCCAAAGAAAAGATGTACAGGGTCAGCCGTGATGGCTGCCTCCTGTAATCCCAGCATTTGGGAGGCCAGGGCGAGAGGATCACTTGAGCCCAGGAGTTTGAGACCATGCTTGGCAACATAGGGAGACAGTCTCACTCTGTCCCCAGGCTAGAGTGCAGTGGCCCTGTCTCGGCTCACTACAACCTCCACATCCCTGGTTCAAGCGATTCTCGTGCCCCAGCCTCCCGAATAGCTGAAATTACAGGCACATGCCACCACGTCCAGCTAATTTTTGTATTTTCAGTAGAGTTGGGATTTCACCATGTTGGCCAGGGTGGTCTTGAACTCCAGACCTCAGGTGATCTGCCTGCCTCAGCCTCCCAAAGTGCTGGAATTACAATCATGAGCCACCACTCTTAGCCTCTACAAAAAAATTTTTTTTTGTTAGCAGGTGTGGTGATGTGCACCTTTAGTCCCAGGAGGCTGAGGTAGGAAGATTGCTTGAGCCTGGGGAGGTCGAGGCTGCAGTGAGCTATGATTATGCCACTGCACTCCAGCCTGGGTGACAGAGTGAGACCCTGTCTCAAGAAAATAGTGGAGTGCAGTGGCGCGATTCTGGCTCACTGCAACCTCTGCCTTCCAGATTCAAGCAATTCTCCTGCCTCAGCCTCCCGAGTAGCTGGGATTACAGGTGCATGCCGCCACACCCGGCTAATTTTTTGTATTTTTAGTGGAGATGGGGTTTCACCGTGTTAGCCAGGATTGTCTCCATCTCCTGACCTCATGATCCACCCGCCTTGGCCTCCCAAAGTGCTAGGATTACAGGCATGAGCCACCATGCCTGGCGTTTTTTTTGTTTGTTTTGTTTTGTTTTGTTTTTTTGAGACACGGCTTTGCTCTGTCACCCAGGCTGGAGTACAATGGCACGATCTCAGCTCACTGCAGCCTGGGCCTCCCAGGTTCAAGCGATTCTCCTGCCTCAGCCTCCCAAGTACCTGGGATTACAGGTGCCCAACACCACACCAAGCTAATTTTTATATTTTTAGTAGAGCTGGGGTTTCACCATGTTGGCCAGGCTGATCTCAAACTCCTGACCTCAGGTGATCCGCCCGCCTCGGCCTCCCAAAGTGCTGGGATTACAGGTGTAAGCCACCGTGCCCAGACTAGAGTCTTTTAGATAAGTGTGGAAAGGGTCTCCTGCAGTTACCATTTCAAATCAAGGTCTTAGATTTCTGGTTTTTTGCATACAGATGGCAGTTTTAACACAAACCAGTTCTGGTCATGTCTGGAGGGGAGGAAAACAACCCACAATTCAAATCTGATTTTTTTTAAAGAGTGAAAGAGATGAATTAGGGATAGAATCCAGGATAGATTGAAAAGGAACTGAATTAAGCTAGGAAAAAATACATACAGGGAAAGGCTAAGGACTAAATTGGAGGTGAGGGGAATTCAGGGGCAAAAAAAAGAGCCTATGCTGTTGCATTTTGTAAATGACTATTACAAAGTATTTTCTTTCCTTGATCTAATTTAAAGGTGGTACTTTGGAAAACTTGGCCGAAAAGATGCTGAGCGACAGCTATTGTCCTTTGGAAACCCAAGAGGTACCTTTCTTATCCGCGAGAGTGAAACCACCAAAGGTAAGATAACGAGTTGAAGAAGTTGGCTTGTCATTCAAATCTGTGGATTAGTCAGAGGGGATGAAAGGCTTATCTCTAATGTACAAGGATTTTAAAATGGCACATATCCTCCCTGCCTTGTGAGTGGAGTCCTGTTTTCAGTCTTCCCTCCAGGCTCTAAAACTGCAGACAGCACCAAAAGAACTACAGAGGCTCCAAATCAAGACCTTCCTCCTGAAACGGGCTGGGGGCAGCTTCACTGCTCCGGGCACACAAGATCATAGAATTTTCAGAAGTCCTTTAGAATTTTGATTTTCTGAAACTCTTAGTTCCTCAGGTGCCAGTCATACAGGTTGTTTTTGCTTTCCTTTTGTTTTTTAAATAACTGAGGACTTCACTTCTCTTCCTCCAACTGTTGGACTTTTCATTATTTAACAACTCATTACAGCCCACAAGAGGAGACAGGTCAAGGAAGAAAAGAGTAGTGGCCTCTAGCTTAATTCACCAGATTATCCGTTCCTGTAGAAAGTGTTGTAAAGCAGAAGCTTGAAGCTCACTTCTAGAGAAACAACCTTAGATTTCTTTTGCACATGCTGCCGCTACCTGCCAGTATGCCCCTGGGTAGAGAAGACAAGGGAAGCAAGCTCAGCCATGCATCGTGGTCCTTCTCTACCCTTGGGGGGAAGGAGTGTTGGAATTGAGTCTACGCTGTATTACGCAACAAGGGGTACTGAACAGTGTGTTTAAGAAAAATATCCAGGAAGCTTTCAGTCTCAAGGGCAGAATCATTTTACTGCTAATATCTTCTGACATTTGCAGGACATCAAGAAGCATCTTCTTCCTGTTACTAAGTGGAGATGCTGTGTGTGTGTACATGTGTGTGTGCATCCTTGGTAATTATTAATCAGAGTCAAGAAAATGAGGCCTAAAAAGCAAGCTGATACTCTAAAAGATTGGAGCTGCTAATGCTTTCCATGTTTACCAGGTGCCTATTCACTTTCCATCCGTGATTGGGATGATATGAAAGGAGACCATGTCAAACATTATAAAATTCGCAAACTTGACAATGGTGGATACTACATTACCACCCGGGCCCAGTTTGAAACACTTCAGCAGCTTGTACAACATTACTCAGGTAACCTTAATTCTAACTACCTACTAACCATTTGGATGCTGGAGGGAGTGGATAGGCCTAGAGCAGGAAAGTGGAAAGGGGTAAAACTAATATGTACAAAATCACTTATAGAGTATGTTTTCTTTGCCAGCCCTTAATGGTGGGGCTTGGCCGAATAGGTTCTATTGCTATTGTTCTACTGTTGTTATTATTAGTTCCACATGTTTGTCCGAAGATTCTATAATATTTTTGTTTCCCAAGTAGAAAGCAAGAAGTTAAATTTTAAAAGTTGTTTGTTTTTTCATCTTCATCCTAAAATACTTCAAGTTGTCTTTTCCCATTCCCCCGCGTTGCATGTGAGGAAGCAGTCTCCCGGAGGGCGCTTACATGGGGACTCCTACAAGGAATATTGTGTTTCCACCATCACTTTACGCTCAGCACTGTTGCAGGAATAGCTGCACGTACATTTCATTCTCATGCAAGTCATTTATCATGTTCCCCACCAATACTGCTGTTTCCTAACTAGGCTTAGACTTACACGACCCACAGCTCTTAGATCTATTACGTCTGTTGTGCTAAATTAAACTTTTAAAACGTTCATCAGTCTCTGTCCTAACACCCAGATATCACCATTATTTTGTTGTTTCTGAAAACATAATTATTAGATATGCAGTTTATACATTTTATCAAAGACTGTGGTTTTATGTGCAGTTGTTAAAATGATTGCTTTCTTTCCTGGATTAGCAAGTATTATATGCCACTATATAATACATATTCACATGTGCCTATAGGTGCACATGTATAGACACATGTCTATGTCCTATTAAGCCTAGAGGTGTTTTTTTGTGTGACCCATTTCTCGATTTTCTATTGTTCTCCAGGACAAAGGCAAGACTCAAAAATAGTATACGATTTACCTCTACTATTGCTCTGTGCACAATCATTGAAATATGTGTGTATAATTTTTGGCATGAGAAAGCAATCTTTCGAAAATGACAATAAGAAATGTCCGTTGATCCCTGGCACTAATGAACAATAGAAAATATTAACAGCACTTGCAGTGCTAGTTGATTATGGCATTGGCTAACTTGGTTTATGTGGATCCTAATGAAACATTTGGGAGAAATGGAACAAAATATCTCCCTGAGCTTAAGTGATATACTCAAAATGCCTCCTTGTTGTAAGGATTTTTCAAATGCTGAAATATATTTCATTACAGCCAAACATCAGCAGGATCCCCAGGGTTTGGATCATTTGAAAATACTGTGTTCAAAAGGGCACCTTAATAACATCGTAAAGCTGGAAGGAA
The DNA here is from genome assembly GCF_006542625.1 of Nomascus leucogenys. Classification (NCBI taxonomy): domain Eukaryota; kingdom Metazoa; phylum Chordata; class Mammalia; order Primates; family Hylobatidae; genus Nomascus; species Nomascus leucogenys. The sequence goes on along the minus strand of NC_044383.1, from coordinate 98,111,345 downwards.
AGAGGGGATATGAACAATAGACACTTTTTTTAATCTCGGGGAAAAAAAATCCATCTCACATTAGACTTGTTTTTATATTGGCTTTCCCTCTTCCCTCTTTCTCTCTCACACAATAAAATGCCTTTGAAATGCTGACACATAAATAATTTCCTACCTAAACATCTCAGAGCCTGATTCCATCAAAAAGAAAGGAGTAAAAAGCAAGTTACAGCCCAGCAGCACATCTGCTTTCCCCGGGTCCAGGGGCTGCCAGGAGGGAGCGGGGGGTCTGTCCACCTCACAAGGCAGGCTCTGTCAGCTTTTGTCACTCCCTGATTTCTTATTCTTTGTTACCTTTTTTTGCCTGACTGATTTTTACTTGGCATTTAAGTCCCCCTTAGCACTGCCAGATTCTAAAAGGTTATATTCTTTTTAAAAAAGAAGAGAAAGAAAGAAGGAAAGAAGACAAAGAGAGAAAAAAAACCTCCGAGTGATAACTACTTTTTCCTTTCTTCTTTTTTTTTTATAAAGAATACATTCTTTCACATCTTGAATTTCTGTGAATTTTAGTTTCCATTCTTTCTCCTTTCAAACCAGACACCTAAATTATACATCGAAGACTGTTAAAAGGTTGTTTTTTTTTTTAATGGAAAATATCAAAGAAGCAGCCCAGGAGTATCTGACTTGATGGAATGGAATCAGTTAGAAAGCCAAACACATCACTAAAAAAAGTGACTTCTTTTTTTTCCCCACCAGTTATAATCTTCAGCCTTACTAGTTTATAACAGTTTAATGTTCTATAGAAGGATCCTCCACTAAAGTTATAACTTTAAGTATAGTCATATAGAGAGATCCCTAATCCCCTGGGTAATCTAGATACTAAAGGTGGGGAAGAACAGTCATATTGATGTTCTTTAATCCAAAACCACTGTTTGAAATTAGTAAGGATATTTTCAGCCTTCCCAAAAACATGTTATTAGCACATTGAGCTGAAAACGTTTTTCTTACTCAGTGAGTACAGAAACCAAAGCAGTCTGCGTGTCTATCTATGTATAGACTGTATCGTACCTGGGCTCATGGAGTAGTCTAAATTTAAAATGTCCTCTATTCTACCTCCAATGAAAATGTTTCCGTGTGTGGCGTCTGATCTTCCACCGTGTGTGGTCGTCTGCTGGTGTAGCGCTGTTTAAGGAGCGCTGTGTGCTGCTAGTGTTCCACGATGTGTGTGGTCGTCTGCTGGTGTAGCACTGTTTGAGGAGCACTGTGCGCCGCTAGTGTGGGTTTACACTTATGAGTGTTGTCATTACATGTGTTCTGCTCTTCTCTCCCTCTCCTGCCCCTGCCCTGCTCCATCAGAGAGAGCTGCAGGTCTCTGCTGCCGCCTAGTAGTTCCCTGTCACAAAGGGATGCCAAGGCTTACCGATCTGTCTGTCAAAACCAAAGATGTCTGGGAAATCCCTCGAGAATCCCTGCAGTTGATCAAGAGACTGGGAAATGGGCAGTTTGGGGAAGTATGGATGGGTATGCTGAGACTCAATTACTCTCTTATTAGCTTCCCCGTTTGGGAAATCCCAAACATGAAAGATGGAAGGTGAAAATAAAGACTGCGTGACCAGGAAGAAAGTTTGAATTACTAATAGTGGGGAATAATAATTTTAGTTTTGGTTTTAACATTCTGGAATTCCTAAAAAAAGATAGGAAGTGGGCAAAATTGGCAAATGGCTCAAGTTGTACTATTACATGACTCAATTCATAAACCAGCAAATGGTCCAAGCTGCCATAAAATGTCTTGCCCTTCATTTCCAAAAGCAAATATTTGTTGAATGTCGTCCTAACGGGCAAGTCACCTTCCATCTTTCCTAGTGCATGCATAATTATGGATTATAAGGACTGTGTTTTCTTTATTAATTCCCTTTCCTGTAGAGAAAGCTGATGGTTTGTGTTTTAACTTAACTGTGATTGCATCGAGTTGTACCCCACAAACTTCTGGATTGGCTAAAGATGCTTGGGAAGTTGCACGTCGTTCGTTGTGTCTGGAGAAGAAGCTGGGTCAGGGGTGTTTCGCTGAAGTGTGGCTTGGTAAGGCAGAGGGCACATTTTGTTTTGGCTGCATCTCAAAGCCGATTAAAAGGATGGTTTTGAACAAAAATGCACACACAGCCGTTGGGACAAAGACACTTAACCTGGATAACTAGACGGGCACAGGCCATCCAGATTTTCAGAATATGCTGATACCTTGCTGTGCTCATCTTTCCTACTTCATGTGGTTAATTAAGGCACCCGCAGAACAGGAAACCAGTACACTGTGAATCTGGTGTTTCCTCTTCCTAAGAAATGGGAAGGTAAGATACTGTATATGGGCAGCCATAAGAAAGACTATGGGCATTTTGCTCAATGGGCCTGGGTTTGAATCCTTACTAGCTAATTAACCACGAACAAGGGGCATATTTAACTCCTTTAAGCCTCAGTTTTTTCATCTGTAAAATTGGAATGATACTTTTTTGTTGTTGTTGAGACGGAGTCTTGCTCTGTCGCTAGGCTGGAGTGCAGTGGTGCGATACCGGCTCACTGCAACCTCCGTCTCCCGGGTTCGAGCGATTCTCCTGCCTCAGCCTCCCGAGTAGCTGGGATTACAGGTGCCTGCCACCATGCCCAGCTAATTTTTGTATTTTTAGAAGAGACAGAGTTTCACCATGTTAGTCAGAATGGTCTTGATCTCCTGACCTGGTGGTCTGCCAGCCTCATCCTCCCAAAGTGCTGGGATTACAGGTGTGAGCCACCACGCCTGGCCAGAATGATACTTATTTTATAGGATTATTTTTAGGATTACATGGGTTAATATGTTTAAAGTCCCTTGCAGATAGTAGATCTTCAGTAGAGATACATACTTCTCTTTATTTGATTGTCATTGATAAGGCTGGCTGCACCGGGCCTTTGTAATTTCTTTTATAGCCCTTTTGGGTCAGTTGCAGCTTTGCTTAGAAACAATTCATGGATTTAGGCCCCACTCAAAAACATGTTTCAGTAAAACAATATTAATACTTATGGAATCCTCTATCTTCCTTCCTCAGAACTCATTAAAAACAGTATCGATCAGTACCCTTTGCTATGTGTGGGTATAGATCTTTAGGTGTGGTCTGCATTAAAAGAGTTAATACAGGTGGCCAGGCGCAGTGGCTCACGCCTGTAATCCCAGCACTTTGGGAGGCCAAGGTGGGCAGATCACCTGAGGTCAGGAGTTTGAGACCAGCCTGACCAACATGGAGAAACCCTGCCTCTACTAAAAATACAAAATTAGCTGAGCATGGTAGTGCATGCCTGTAATCCGAGGTATTCGGGAGGCTGAGGCAGGAGAATCGCTTGAACCCAGCAGGTGGAGGTTGTGGTGAGCGGAGATTGCACCATTGCACTCCAGCCTGGGCAACAAAAGCAAAACTCCATCTCAAGAAAAGAAAAAAAAAAGAGTTAATACAGTTAAAGCACTTAAAACATAGCCCAGCAAGTGATAAGTGCTACAAAGATATATGTAGGTATGTTAGGTGGATAAATAGGTAATAGACAGACATACACATATATATGTATGAGTTAGCTAGTTTAATAAATCCACATTATTGTGTCCATCTCTCTCTGGACTTAATCTCAAGTATCATAAAATATATGACCTCCTTCTTCCTCATTCACCTTCTAATAATAGAGGATTTTAGTCAAATTACTCACACAATCACAGAGAATTGGACCCTATTAGAAAATTTATTTTCAAATTTTACAAATATCAACTTTAAATCATTACATATACTGTTCACATTTTATTTTCCAATAAACACAAGACAACATGCCCATCAGAATTGGGATGGATGTCTGTGTAATTAACAAAGTTTGTATTACAGAGGAAGATCTTAATGTATTTAAAATTTGGGGTGCTGACTCTTAAATAGCAAAGATCACTTATAAATTGTCAAATTTCCCATGAATGCTTAGTGGGCAGATATTTATGAAGTTTAAATGAACTTTTCTTTAAGCTACTTGTTTTTTTCATAATTTATATTTTGTAGGTTGCATGTTGTAATTGTATGAACCATGTCTTTAACAGGATAATAAGAACTCCAATTTACAGAATCCTTAAATTCCAAAGTCAGTTATATTAAATATAAAAATCTTAATTTAAACCAGTCTTCTTTTTCAAATAGAAAATAAATTAGCAGATTTTTCCCCTTTATAAAGTTATTCTTCAGCATCATAGGCCTAATAATGGAATACACGTAGAACCTAGGTGTGGTTTTGTTTTTTTAATGCTGAGGCTGAAAGAGACCCAAAAGATAATCCAGTTCCATTCCTATATTTTACAGATGAGGTAACTGAGGACAATCATAATCCAGGCCTTGCCTTCAGATTTGCTAGATTTTTTTTTAACATGCTAAATTTAAATATTTCTGTTCCCTCTCAGCTGCTGTTTAATTTCACCTGTCTACCTACCTGATAGAAGCCATTGTTCTTGTGGCTAGCCATCAGTAAAGCTGAGGAATTTGCCTTACCTGGTTGAAGTATTGGCAAGCAGACTGTGAGCTCCTTGCCAGTGCTTATCAGCATGCTTGGCACACCTGTGCAAGGACCCAGTCAAGTAACTTGTCCATTGCAGACATTGAAAGTCTAGAGGTAATTTCCAGACATCCTCATCTGGTACCATATTTTTTAAATGGCACACCCCATAAACTTAAATAATCTAATTTCTTCCATGCTCACTGTATTCCCTAAGGGACAGCTATTAGATGACCAGGCCTGTTCCAACCCCTGGACTTTCATCACTGTAAACACTGGTGCAGAGCTTTTGGTATAAATGTGTAATCATATGACTGAGCCAAAAAAAGAGAGATTGGTAATATATCAAAATTTAAAAAATTTTTATTGAGTTATAAATCTTAATATAGCCATCCTAGCCATAACCACAAATAAACTCATTTTTTCTGTTAAAATACTTGACAGAGTCCTTGCAATTGAATGTCTTTGTTCAACAAAAACTGTATTAAGTGTTTTAAATTTAAAATCTAATCTTATGCAAATAGCTGGTGGTCAAAACCTTCTTTTTCCATCAAAAGAAGGTCTTTGGTTTGACTTCATATTCTGGGATGTTTGTAGGTACCTGGAATGGAAACACAAAAGTAGCCATAAAGACTCTTAAACCAGGCACAATGTCCCCCGAATCATTCCTTGAGGAAGCGCAGATCATGAAGAAGCTGAAGCACGACAAGCTGGTCCAGCTCTACGCAGTGGTGTCTGAGGAGCCCATCTACATCGTCACCGAGTATATGAATAAAGGTTGGGCAACGCCTCTCCTGTCTCCAGCTCACAGTGCCTTTAAGGGGTTGTTTGGGGGAGAGAAATGGAGGCTTCCTACTTACTGCTTTTCTAGTTTCTGCCTGGGTCAAGTATTCCCATTAGGAACCACCAGTTATGCGCTCATTAATGAAAACATTTTTTAAAACAGACTAACCTTGAGTTTACCCCTGCCTCAAATCCTTGTGAAATGCCAAATACCTTTTACATGTTATGTGTGTCAGAAATTCAAGCTCCTCTCCATAATTAAAACATTCATTTTTAATATGGGGGTGGTACGGAGGGTTATGATAGTTTGTTGTTATTTTGAATGTAGTAGCCTTTGTTACATTTCCTTTTTGCAGGGCTAAACAATTAATATCAGACACTGGTCTCTAAGCTAAGTTTAGTCTCCATCATTTCAACATCTTTTTTTTTCCCAGCTCTCTTCTTAAACGTCAGACGATGAAATTACATGCTTCCAGAGACCACATTTATTCTCACATTCTCTCCCCCGCAACCCCTCTTTCTAATCAAACCAGCATTGTTGGGGATAAGGCCAAAGATCATTTTGTTTTGGAAAAATAGATGAACCAAACAAGAAACAGCCTTAAAAGGCAATACACTGTACATCAGAGGATACCAGTGTAATTTTCCTTTTCCATGTACTTTCTTTTAAAATATAATGGGAATTTTTTTCTGGCAAACTGCTTGTCCTTTGTGTCCAGGGTTATTTTGTAAATAACTTTGTGATTAAAGCATAAAATATCACTGATGACCATCATAAGCCTCCAGCTTCTGCAAATGATTATCCCTGCTTTGGTGTTAGTTCTAAGCCTCCTTAGGCTGTGTTATAATAGTGGCTCTGAAGCTTCCAATGTTTTGTTTCAGATGTCTGATTTAAGGCTTGGCTGGCTATGATCTAATTAAGGGGGACCATCTGCCCCGCCCGTATTCTTCAGATTGTCTTTTCTTGATTCAAAATCTGTAAATAATCTAAGCTAGTGAGTCTCAAACTTTACCTTGTATTATTAGAATCACCTGTAGGCCTTAAAACCCAAGTTTCTGGACCCAACCTTCAAAGTTTCTGATTTACTCGATCTGGGATGGGACCTGAGAATTTGCATATCTAACAAGTTCCCTTGTGGTGTTGTAGCTGCTGGTCCCAAGACCACAGTTTTGGACCACTCAGCTGGGCTGTATTTTCCCCACATCAATTCTTTGTGCAGGGGTGATTGGGGAATGGGATTGAAGAGGTGCAGTTCTTCATAGGTTCCTCTTTATGCCATAAAGGGAGATTGAGTCCCATTTCTTCTAGTCTTATCAAATATATGTTGTTATTCCTAGAAATGGAATTAATGCTGTTTGTTTTTAAAAGGTAAAACTGTTACTTCTCCATGCGTTTACTTTTTTCTACCCTGCTTTTTTATATAAACCTTTTTGTCCCCCCATGTGGATGGCATTATTCCATTTGACTACCTTATTACTTTTAATAAGAAAACCAAATACAGCTCTCCGTTGGGAATTATCTTTCAAAGTAAATTGAAATGATTTTATGTTTTGTTCATAGGAAGTTTACTGGATTTCTTAAAAGATGGGGAAGGAAGAGCTCTGAAATTACCAAATCTTGTGGACATGGCAGCACAGGTAGGCCCTGCAGGGTAACTTGATGTGCCATAGATTTAATGACGTGTAAGTACATTGGGTCATGGTGTAACATGTCCTGTTCCCTGGATTTCCACAGGTGGCTGCAGGAATGGCTTACATCGAGCGCATGAATTATATCCATAGAGATCTGCGATCAGCAAACATTCTAGTGGGGAATGGACTCATATGCAAGATTGCTGACTTCGGATTGGCCCGATTGATCGAAGACAATGAATACACAGCAAGACAAGGTGGGCACTTGAATGACAATGGCTGGTGATCACAGCTGTGAGAACAGTCGCTTACTGCACGGCCCTTCCTTCCTCCTTCCCTTCCCTTCCTTCAGAAAATACTTGAAATGTCATTCTTCAGCTTGGTTTGGACTCCTTGATCTGGCAGGAATTTGACAGCTCTGCAGGTGGGAGACTGTTGTGGGCCCAGTGGAGGGATGAGATATTGGTTTTTGGTGGGTGGGTGGGTATTGGTATTTGCTGCTGTGGTCCTCTTGGCTCATGCTGGTCTCCTCACAGCATCCAGGCCTAGGATACTCTGTTTTTGGGGAAAGAAGGCTGGGGAAAGCCAAGGGATCGTCAAGTTTTAGTTTGTCATTCAATCAGTGTATGTCTCAGCAGAAAGCAGAAGGCACGTTCAAATTAAAGAAGTTAAGAAATGAGTTTTTTACAAAGGTACAGGCAGGGTTTCAGAAAGCCAACAGGGCATGGTGCAGTGTCTCAGAGCTTGTAACAGCAACAGAACCAAGGCCTCAAAGGCAAGGGGGCAGAGAAGTGGGCACAAGAAGTCAGAATGGGCCACTGCACAGAGAGGGCCTCCTCAGTAAAGAGAGATGGCAGGGATGGATCTGGGGATTCACACCCAACCCCACTCTTTAGCCCACTTCCAGGTCTTCTGCCAGACCCAACCAGAAGTAGATGATGTCACAGGAACTCAGCGATGAATCCTTATGGGTCCAGAGCAGGGAGAGGGAGAGTGGAGAGAGGACTTAGACTATAGATGGTAACAGCATAGTTACTCGAAAATCTCTGCCTCCTTTCATCATCCCTGCCATCCCACCCTCTGCAAAAATTTTTAGAAATTAGCCTTTAAGTAAAATATATCCCAACTCAGCAGCCATCCCAGTGGGGCAGCTTTTCAGATGCTATTAGAGCACCAGATACTAGAAAGGAGTTTTTAGGAATATTTTCTTTCTTCCCAGATACTGACAAAGTGGTCACCAGGTCAAAGTGTGGGATTAAGTATCTGGTTTGCAATCGAGTATAGGCTCCTCATGTAGAATATAATGTTTATAACTGGGGCAAGGGGGAACTTTCATTGTTGGTGTTTCTAACCAAAGCCTAGTCATCCCAAGCAAAGGCGAGCAGTGACTGGAATGTATTACAGGGTGGTGCTTTCTACTGCATTTCATAATGGCCAGCTCTGAAGTCCTTTTCTTTCTCTTTTTCCTTCTCCTTCTCTTGCCCCTGTTGCTTCTCCTCTTGATTCTTTCATTTCATGCCAATTATCCTCTCCCTTCATTTGACTCTGAGAATGGAAGCATTCTTAGCAGTCTCAAGTATTGAGGAAAAATGTTAAACTAAGACCCTGGCTGCTACCGATACTGTCCAAATGCTGAATTACATGTCGGTCAGACAGCTCAGCTATTTGAATTTCCCCAACACGTGGCAGTTCTTGTCCTGGAGCCAAATGCTCACACAGCAAGCATGCCTGTGCGTTATACACACACATACACCCCCGGTGCTGGGCCAGATGGCGTGCTGTAGCTCTAATCAAAGGTGCACTGCAGCTTTGATTGGCACTGGCCGTCCAGAGAGGAATGTGCATGTGATTTTGAGGCAAGGTGAGCCGAGAGGACCTGAGTGCCAGTGGATCTGAGACTTGCCCTGAATGAGGGACTTTATCCTGAGGCAAGTCTGTCAGATCCCAGCTCCTCAGACTCGGAAGAAGAGTGGGCGAAGGTTGTGAGACATGAATATTTGATTAAGGAAAGGGCTAGAATAGAGCCCTGTGCTCACCATTCTGTGTGTGAGTCGAGTTTTTCCCCTTTTCCTGGACTTTGAACTCTACAGGATTTGTGGTTAACGCTTATGAACCATGGGTAAATGAAAAGGTTGCCAGGCCAGGAGCCAGAGGATGCTGGCAGGGGTGCTGTTAATAGGGCCTGGGGGTTTAGTCCACGCCTTATTCACTGGAGTGAGGCTCCTCAGGCTGTGGCCCTAGGTGATTGGCCTCCCTCGCTGGTTCCCCTCCCATCAGGCTGCTGCCCTCAGCCTGGCTGCCAGCTGTTCTTCTGCATTAGCCGTCCTGATTGCCCTTCTGCCGGGTGCCCAGCTCCACCATCACGTCCCCAGCTGCCATCAGAGCCCCTTTCAAAAGGCCAACCTTGTACTTGTAGCCTTTGTACTGCATTTCCTTACTTAATTTTGAAATCAAGGGTCCCATCCTTCCTTCTTCAAACATTTTTCTTCTTTCCTCCCTTTCCCAAACACCTTCAAATCCATGCCAAACACTAGAAAGAGAGAAGTAAGAAGTAAGTGAACTGGAGAACTGAACTGGGGGAAAAACCGAAGCTTGGCGAGGCAGGTCCCAGGATGTCCAAGGAGAATAAAAGAAATGCTGTCCAGCAGAGGGGTAGGAAGTGGCAGAGCCATTTATAAAATACCTTCCAATTGCCAGGCCTGAGGGGAAACGTGAGGATCAGGCAGGGAAACAATAGGAATAGACTCAGAGGGGTTAAGTAACTTGTACAAAGTCACACAGCTAGGAAAATAGCAGAGCCAGGATCTGAATCCAGATATGGCTGACCCTGTTGCATCTACCATCCTAAACTATGCTGACCGTTTCTCATCAAGTCAGTGATGAAAAGAAAAGAAAATAAAGATGGAGAGGATTAGTCATACATCCCTTTTCCCCTTTATTTTATGGGACTGTTTTTAAGGAGCGCCTTCTAGTGTGCCTATGTGAGGGAGTTGGGGAGACCTTCGTTTTCCAGCACTGGGACAACCCAACTGTTTATAAAATTCCTCCCGAGGGCCTGCCCTGCCCCGGCCGCTTTATGAGGCAGAAAGGGCCTGGTGTGTGTCTGCTGGTGTACTCTGCAGATGGCATGTGTGCTGTGTGCTGAAGTTTCTGCCGGGAATTAATCAGCTCCTCCAGACAGCTGGTCCGCGTGCCTAATAATATTTGCAAGTCGGGTTTTATGTTACCCACAGGCCACAGCCATGCTGCATCTTGATTATGGGAATGCAGGCGGCATTTGGAAACATGCACCAAACACAGATATTTTAGGACCATGAATGACAATTGTTTTCAAAACAGTTGTGAGTTTCCCATCTCAGGGTGCACTGAAATATCTGTCACCCCTTGGGCAGATGAGGTGGCATTGCATAGGGCACAAGCAGAATTGGAGTGTGGAGCTGGGTTCCACAGTCCTTCCTGTGCTCCTTGCTTCCCACCACCCCAGCTACCCAGGACTGAGCAGCAGCCCATGTCAGGGAGGAGGTCAAGGCCAGGCCCTGAGCCTGTGAGGATGGTCTTCCACTGACAGCACTCTAGAAGCAACTAGAAATTTGGGGCGATTGCTTATTCTCTATTCCCTGGACATATCACTCAATTACAGCAGATAGTTCGTCTTTAGTTATAAACACTTTGCTAAATTCTGCCCAGTCAGAGTCTCTAAATAATGCCAACATCAGTTATTTGAGTGCCTTATCTATGAAAGGTCTTTACTAGGAGCTACTGATATCAAGAAGCCTAAGACTGCACAACAGTCAGCAAGCATGAGGAGGAACACGTGAGGCATTGTTGAAGTCAGATGGAACTGGGTTTGAAATCCAGCTCTACCACCTGACGATCTGGGGCCTTAGGCAAGCTATTTAACTTTTGCATACCTCAGTTTACCCATCTGTAAAATGGAAAGACATTTTGTCTGCTGTATGCATTTTTGCAAAGATTAAGTGAAACAATGCATGTAAAGTGCTTAACAGGGTACCCAGCACATAGTGATAAATGTTGCTTGTTACTATTGGTATATCTGGTACAATACTAAGTTCTTGGGGAATAAACAAATGAGTTAATGGATTGTAGATACATGGAAAGTCTCAAACACTATTCAGGAAAAAGAGAGAAGAATCAAAGACAATTCCCAAGTAGTCAAATGCAGGTGATTGTGAGAATGGCATTACCAATAACAGAAATGAGTACTTGGGAAGATCTTACTTTCAGAGAAAGAGGATGCATTTGGGTTTGGATCTGTTGAGACTTGAGATGGTTGTCTTGGTCCTCCAAGCCCAGAGAGATGAGTCGGGGTGCCCTCACTGGGTCTCACTGCCACAGCTGGGCCCTCAGCCCTCCAGCCCTCCCCTGAGGTCTGGTCACAGCCGCCTCCCTACCCCACCACTGCACCTTCTTCCCAGAATCATTCCAGAACTCACCACAGGCACCACAAGGATCTGCTGTCCATCTTCTTGTCCATACCACACCTGTCTCCTGTGACCCCCGACATAGGCGGATGTCACAAGCCTTGCTTCCGGAAATTCACAGCCCCTCCAGCCCTCACTTCCTTCAGAGATCGCACAAGCAGGAGAGAAGCAGTGGAAAAATCCTCTGCAGACTCTAGTTTTTTCTTCATGAGCTTTCAGTGCCGACTAATGTTGACTAATAAGTTCAGACAGACGTGGCTGTGTGTAAGCATAACTTCCTTTTGTGGATACCTTTTTATTCTTCATTGAGCTATAACACACATACAGTAAAATGAACAGATCTGAAGTGTGCAGCCTGATGAATTTTTACGTACATATATGCCCCTGAGTCCACCCCAAAGTTAAAGATACAGAATACTTCCAGCACCCCAGAAGACCCCTTATTCCCACTCCCAGTCAGTAACCACCCCCACAAATAGCCCTTTTTTCCCCTTTTCACCATAGATTGGTAAGTTTTGCCTGTAAACGAACATCACAGACATGAATCCTATAGTATTACTCTTGTGTCTGGCTTCTTTCCCATTCTTATGTCTGTGAGATTCTTCCATATTGCTGCATGGAACAGTAGCTCTTTTCATGGCTGAGTAGTATTCCGCTGTACAAATATATCACAGAGCCTCCATTCTACTGTTCCTGAACATTTGGGGTTATTTCCAAATTGGGGCCATTATAAATAAGGCTGCTGTGGTGATGCACACATGCCCTCGTCTCTCTGGGCTATGTTCTCCAGTGGAATTGGTAATTACAGGAGAAACCTAGGTTAGCAATTGCAGTTACTGCCTAACAGATTTTGTGGACATATTTTTAAAAAGGAGAGTACACACTTAGTGTGTCATTTGCCAGTATTGTACTTCCCTCTAAGCTGCTAGTGAGGCAGCCTAGTGAGGCTGAGGAACCGGGGGTTGGACGTTAGGGTCCTTGGCTTTGAATCAGCTCTGTCACTTACAAGCTTGGTGTCCGCAGGCCAGTTACTTAAGCTCTTTGAGCCTCATTTTTATCATCTGTAAAATGGTGATAATAAAAACGATCACCTCACATCATTAGTGTGAAACTTACATGGGCTATCTATAAAAGTTCTTTGAGAGTTGTGAAATGTAAAAATCATCCTTATAACCTCAACTTTTTGTATTTGACATACATTTTCCTTGAAAAGTCTAAAAAGTTTTTAAAGAGAATCACTATTAGTAATCAATAGAGAAAAAATTCAATCTTTCAAGAAAAAAAATACTGTCTCCCTATTTTATAGCCTGGGCCAGTCAATGGATCTGGGCAGTCACCATTTTGATATACCTGCATGCTCCAAGGGCCCCTCCACCCCGGACACAGCTGGGAGTCACGCATCCACTGTCCTCGTCTCCGGCCAACTTGCCTGTTTTCTCATATTTGCATTCTGTGTTGAGAACTATCCCTGCCTGTGCGCTGCCTCTCTTGTTTTTAATCTTGTGAAGTCTGAATATCAGATGGGCCTTCTCAGCATTTTCACTGAGGCATGTGCATACACACATCAACATGAGCACACATGAGCACACACACGCTGCATGAGCACGGCTGGAGCAGTTCTCCTGAGTATGTGTGGAGTCGGTCTTACTGCTTCTCTGTAGAAGTGATTTAGTTTAAAGACTAGCAGCGGGCCCTTGTAGACACAGAGCACATAGTAGTATTTAACAAATATTTGTTTACAGCAATGGAAATAACCAAGGTTACCAACCCCCCCACACTCTTGTGAGACAGGCTCTCCTGCTGTCTCTCAGCAATGTGCATGGCTGTCTCCGGGAATCAAATGCTGTTGTGGCTGCAGGAACCTCCAGAAAGTGTTGTTTATTGCATTGATATTCCTTGCACACTCCAAGATTGTCTTTGGAGTAATGGGAAGCACAAGAGCTTTGGAGCTAGATAAGCCTGTGTTCACATCCTGGTGCCGTATTCCTAGAGCATAAGTTCTGGCCCCTCTGAGCCTCACCTTTCTCATCATAAAATAGGGTTGGTGTTGGTTACCTTTAAGGTGGTTGTAAGAATTCAAGAAGACAATTAGTAGAAGTTGTTGGTATTACTCACTTCTTCCAGCTCCTCCCCACAGCACTTTGGTGTTTTTTTGTTCTGTTTTATTTTGGTTTTTGGTTTTTTGTTTTTGGCTAGCTTGACCTCTTTTCTTCTTCTCACATACACCTCAGTCCCCTCCCAAAGATGGCAGGGCCTGGACTGGTAAAGAGCATGACCCATGAGATCAAAGTGTCTTGGTATAAATCCTAGCATTGCTGCTAATTCACTGTGAGACCTTGAGCAAGTTGCTTAGCCTCTCTGAGCTTTTATTTCTTCCTCTTAAAATAGGGATAATAATAGTTATCTATATCATAGAATTGTTGTATGGCTTCCCTGCGAATAACCATAAAGCAGTTGGCACAAAGCCAACACTGAGCTGATAGTGGTAGCTGGCAATAGTAGTAATAGTAATATTACTATAATATTATTGATCCAATGGATGCCAATAGCTGTGTTTCTCTCTCTCTCTCTCTCTCTCTCTCTCTGACACACACCCCACTTCGGGTTTTCCTGATCACTCCCATCAGGGAGCTCTGCCTCTATTATCCTTTCTCCTGATTTGAATCCTCATGAAGGACAGGAACTGGGTTGCTCTATGGTTTTGGTTGGTTTGTTTTTTAAGTTCAAAATTAATGAAACAAATGTCAAGGAAACATAATCTTTCGATCTTTGGACTGTAAATAAAAATAGGAACATTCGGGTCTTTGTGTAAGACTGCTGTAAATTTAGGCTTATGTATTAAATAGAAGAAGAAAAATGTGTCTGTTCAAATGCTCCCAGTATTGAGGGTTTAAATAGAATAGATTATTGTCTGGAGGAAAATTCAAGTATAAATTAGACTACGAAGAATTACTAATTGTTGCAGTTTTCATGTTAATTATTTCATGTTAAAAAATTGTTGCCGCATAAATTAACACATTCTTTCATAGAAAACATATTTTAGAAAGATTTGTTACTTTAATAACTCTTTGTGTATTAGAAATTCCAGATGCCTGTACTAATTAAATATAATCAGATTTTAGATTCAAAAAGCACAGTAGCCATTTAACACAAACGAGCAGGCAGCTAGGTTGACAAACACAGTCAGGAAGAAGTGGATCACTATTTTTTTCAAATTTTGAATTTCACAATCCAGAACTGTGAATTCAATTCCTGTCCTTCTTTTGTATTACAACGACTGGGGATTATTAGACTCAGAGCGCCAGCTTTCCAGCTCAAGGGCTCCTGCAGAATTATTAATGAGCCGCTTCTGAGGCCCCTGTAATCCGTTGGCAGATCAAGGCTGATCTCGCCGTGAGATGCCCTCCCTCTGCCCCCGTCAGCACATGAATTTCTTGTTCTCTGTCAACAACAGCATTGCCATTCCCGCACAGTGTGCTGTGACCTGAACAGCAAATATCAGGAGAGGGAAAGGGAAGAAAAAAAAAACCTTTTTAATTACTGAATTTAATCTAATTCTTCCATGCTAGAGAAGCAAACCATCCTTTGATGAAAAGCAAACCCTTTAAAATGCAAGCCATTGCCTTAAGCACCGACTAGTGTGTTCCCAACTCAGTGGTGCCGCCATAAAATGACCACGCCAACCCCCGACTCCCCAGCCCACATTGAGAGTCTATCATCCTGAGGGCTGTCTAGGGAGAGACCCCAGGGGACTTGCCTGACAGAATGCCCTGCCCTCCGAGGTCAGACACGGCTTTCCCGCTGAGCTGAGTCGCATGCCTGAACCATGCTGCTTGTAATCAAGCTTCCCGGATCCGAGTTTGGTACACTTCAGTCACTAAGCAGAAAAGCTCCTTCATTTGTATTCTGTCGCTTCAAGCTCTGAGCTTCCACCTCGTTTCTGGGAGGGACTGCTTTGTTTATCTGCTGAGCCACCGTGGAGCTTCAGGGCCCAGATTAATAGTTAGGGGGAGCAGGTCAAATTGGCAGGGAAATGGAGATGAATTGTAGAGCGCATCCATTTTCCTCCAGGAAAGGGTGTGTTGAAAGCCAAAGATTAAAATTAAAAGAAAAGGGACTCTAAATCACCCTTTCCTACTACAGTCTCTCTTTAAAGATTAAAACTGTTTCAGGTCGGAGATGGGACCAATTTCTTTCACCCCCACCCTCGGGCAGCTCTGACTCTGCCCAGAGGATACAAATGGATTGGAGGTAAGCAGTGGTCACCTCAAGCCCAGCTTCTTTGCACACCTTTCCCCTTTATCTGTGCTGGTCAGTCCCATTTTGTATTCTGTGTGAGCATCTCTTTCTCCTTTGTGCTGTTTTGGGCAGAGCCTTTCGGTGGTTGTTTATGAATGGTCAAGAGCAAGTCCTCAGTCTGTGCAGCCCACGTTTCTTGGTAATCATCAAGAAGGAGGCAGATGGTCACCCTCTGTGATTTTAAAGTGTGTAAATAGGAACTGCATACTGCCGTCAAACATCAAAAATGTCATTTGGCTTCCTTGTCTTGCCTTGCTGGCAAAAGGAACTCCTGCATTTGCATCATCTGGGTAATCACGGACACGCAGTACGTTTGTAAACTGCCCCAAGTTCTGAAGCCTCATTTCTTACAGCCAAAGGAGGGGGCTCAGTGGCATTGCTCTGCCATCCCCAGGGTGGTTCCCCCATTGGCACAGACACTGTACCAGATTGAAAAGGGGAGCGGTTTGAAAAGGCCACCCCAAAGTGGTGTTTGTCTTCTGTATATCCTATTATCCTTTGATACGTTCTGAGCTCCCAATCAAACCCTGTGACCTCCAACTGTTCCCACACAGTATCCCCAAACCCAGTGCTGCCCGTGCAGCCCAGCTCGCCATGTGGCATGAAGTTAGACTGACACGGGCCCTCTGCCCTTTCTGGGGGTGGCTGGATTCTTGGCATCATTTCTGTGTTGAGCTACATCCCACACATCCGTTGATCACTCAGGTGAGTTCGTCTTACCACCCTGGGCAGCAGTGTGCAGATGGTTACAAAGCCCTTGTCTTTTGTTCTGGATTGAAAGTCCACAAACATAGTGTTTATGCTGTTGAAGCTGTGAATCAGAATTTTTATTCTGTTTGTTTTGTTTTGTTTTCTCTTTACAGAGGTAATCAGGTTACAGAATTTTTATTCTGATTTTGCTTCCTTTCTGGCTCTTGGAAAACTGGAAGGATAATTGGAATTATTCAGAGCCTCAGTATTCTAGAACAGCAAGCAGGGCTCCTTTTTTCTTCAATCCCACCCAAGATAACCACTTAAATAAGCCTCCATAACATAGTCTGTACTCCAAGGAAAGGCCCTTTGATGGTTCTCAGATTTCCTTCTTAAAAGGACCAGATACCCACGATTTCAGGAGATACCCATTGATGTTATCCTCTACTTTTGCGTTGTCCCATTAGTTACCCTGGGTTTGTCATTGGTCACCGTTGCAAGGAGGGTGATGGAGAAAGACAAGCAGCCCAGAGTTTCCTCCCTTGACTTCCTGGCTCCTCTAGGGATATTTGGAAGGAATGTCACAGTTTACCTTCTGGTAGCCTCCATGTCTGGATCGAATGCCCTTCCACAATTTATCCTGCCTATCCTTCCCCAACTGCAAAACCCCAGGATTAATGCCTAGAGTCCAGCCTTGCCCCTGCGTTCTCCCTGGTAGCTGAGTCTACTCCCCTGTGTCCTCTAGTTGTCCTAGGTTCGATTTTTAATACCCTCTGATGGACCTTCTGTCTCTTCTCTGTCCAGTCTTGAACTCTGGGCTCTCGTGGAACTTTGCTCACCCCTCTCAGCCTGAATATTCCTTCCATGGATTCCAGTCAACGAGACTTTGGATCTGTGCCTACTTAATCAACCTTATCTTTGCAATATGTTCTGGCCCACATTCCACTCCTTGGTTCGTGTCCTCCTTGGCCTAACTTGTCCCTTCTCCACTCGCATCCCCGGTGGGACAGCATTCCTCCTTCCTCCCAACCTCCCTCCTTCTCAAACTTCTTGCTCAACATTATGAAATTTCAGATGGAATATAATCTTAACCCATTGTAACATTTACTTTTCATTTATTTTTTTAAGAAAACATGATGCTAAAACTTTATGAACTTGAAGTAGAGGTTTCAACAGAATGCGTCACCAGGGATAATTGGAAAACACCCAGTTGTATTACTTCAGAAGCATTTGGGAAATCTGAAAGTCATTCCCTTGGCCTAGTGTGAAAATTCTGAGTTTTGCTTTGCCAAGTTTCATTGGGTTTGAAATCATTGTTTTGTTTAAATAACCACAAAGTTCCAGGTCAGGTCAGCTTTGATTTTGCTTCTTTCACAGGATATCCTGTCCTGGTACAGCCTTGTCACTTCCCCCTCCTGTAAACCAAATTTCTGTTATTGGCATTGTTTGTGATTTTTTTTCTTTTATTACCCAGAGTAACTTTCAAGTTGAATTATTGCATACTATTAAATATTGGATATAATAATTTGCAGAGTTAGTGGCTTTATAATTAAAAAGGGCTCTGGACGGCTCTTTGGTTCAGAAAAACAGTGTCTATTGTTGAAGCTAGTGGGTTTCCTCCTTGAAAATGCTATTAGGGCACAGCTCAGATTCTCAGTAGGAAGGTAGGAAGGATTTGGCTTCTTTTATTCAATACTGACTTCACCTTCTCCACCTTGGCCTAGTTTTTTAGCCAGAGGGGATATTCTCTGAGACTATGGAATTGACCTGGTCACCAGGAAAAATAAAAAAGAGACTTGGCAGTTCAGCTCTCCGGTGATGTGAGCTGGGCCCACCCAGGCCTGTCCTGGCCCCTGCCCTGACCCTCCCCGCCGCAGGGAGAGCCATGGGTCATGCTGCATCATTCCAATGCGGCTACCTCTCCCTGAAGCCTTCATCTCCTGTTCATGTTCTCTTTTCCTCTCTCTGCTGAGCCCTCTTCTTCCTAAAGGCAGTGCCACCATTTAGTTCTCTGTTGGGTTTGCCTGTGAGCTCTGTCTCCCTGGCTGCCTAGAAACCCCAAGAGCGGAGGCAACCTGTGCTTGGTTTTCCCAGGAGCGCCTCACAGGGTGCTGGGGACATCATGGATGCTCAGAAGATTCTCAGTGATTGGTTGATGAGTGTTTTGATGAGGAGGGTTTTTTCATCTTCTTTTCCTCTTCTGATGTTTGGAGAGCTTTGGCATTGCTGATGGCATTTGCCAGTGCGACTCAGTGACTTGAGGCCTTTACTATCTGAATAAAATAACAGCTGGCATTTATTTAGCTATTACCAGGTGCCAGACACTGTGCTGAGCCTTTTACATCAACTATTCTTCTCACCATAACCTTAGGAGGTTATCATCCCCAGTTTACAGACAAGGAAACTGAGACTTAGGGACATTTTAAATGATCAACCAGCAAATCCAGTGTGCAAGCACAGGGTTGCCTGACTCGGAAGCTCCTTTCCTAAATGATCATACTGGTCCTTCCACAAGTGACCACTCAATCCCAGCTCAGCCCACAATCGGACCGCTTTGCATTGTCACTGAAGAGCATCCACTCCTCATTTCCTGGCCGGCTTATGTACTCTTACTGCAGGAGGTGATTTGGCAGCAAAAGTATCTGCGGTCTTCATTGGAGCATTTGAAATGCCTGTGCCATCATCTTAATGTATGAAAACACATAAAGAACAGGAAGTAACTGAGTCAAGTAAGCTGTTTCTATTTCAGGCAGAAGCGAAAAACAGATTACCTGGCCACTAGGGATAAAGGGACTTCATTAACTGGAATGTAGCCTGGGGCTTGGGATGGGCCATCCTGACGTAATGACTTTGGGCAGTCATCCTGTTGGCACTGAAAAACCGAGAGCATCAGTCAGGCTGTGCTGTCGTATGAAAGGAAGATTTTATTCCTATAACTTTTAAGAGTGAAGAAAATTATTAGTTTATTACACCACTGTATTGATGCTCTTTGCGTTTAGTTTGATTAAGTCTGTGTAAAGGAAGAGAATTACTTTGACCGTCAGGGTGTCAGATAACTTACTGCCTGGCTGGACCGTTTAGCTAGTTAGAGCATTTATTGCTGTTTAACCAGCCTTAGGCAAGTTGCTATGAAGAAATATGTGTCTCCAGCCTCAAAGGATTTGCATTCTATTTAAGGAGATTTTTTAAATAACTTACGAAAGAACTAGTAAAAGGACACAGAGGAGACATGGACACAGTGGAACAGTGTGTAGTGTTTATGCAGTCAGGCTCTGGCGCCTTCGGTTCAAATCCCAGTTCTACCATCTACACATGTCCTTTGTTTGGCACATTGCTTTCCTCTCTGTGTTCCATTTTCTCATCTGTAGAACAAGACTATTCCTGGCATCCACCTCATGTGCACAGTGTTTTGCATGCTTGACTCTTAGCAAAGCGCTCAGTGTATGTTTAGCTATTGTAGTAGCTGCTATTATCAAGCATTAAACTGTTGTTTCTAGCACTGGCGCTAGGTGCATTGGAGAGATTAGTGAAGGCTGGAGTAATCACAGATGACTTCATGAAGGAGGTGGGACTGGAGCTGAGTAGGCTTTAGCTAAGCAGGTGAAGGGAAAGAGAGCATTTCCAAAGCCAACGTAAAAGACACAAGTGTGAGCATGCTAAGTGCAGGACACAGGTTATAGTAAAGCAAACTGAACTAGATTAACTGTGTTTGGGATAGCAAGAACCAAGTTAGGTCAGGCACGGTGGCTCACATCTGTAGTCCCAGCACTTTGGGAGACCAAGGCAAGAGAACCACTTGAGCCCAGGAATTTGAGACTAGCCTGGGCAACATAGCAAGATCCCATCTCTACAAAACGTAAAATTAAACTAGGCGCAGTGGCTCACGCCTGTAATTCCAGCACTTTGGGAGGCCGAGGCAGGTGGATCACCTGAGGTCAGGAGTTCAAGAGCAGCCTGACCAGTATGGTGAAACCCCGTGTCTACTAAAAATACAAAAATTAGCCAGGCGTGGTGGTGTGCACCAATAGTTCCAGCTACTCAGGAGGCTGAGACAGGAGAATTGCTTGCACCCATGAGGTGGAGGTTGCAGTAAGTCAAGATCGCACCACTGCACTCCAGCCTGGGCAACAGAGCAAGACTGTCTCAAAAAAAAAAAATTAAATTAAATTAAAAATTAGCCAGGCATGGTGGTTCACACCTAGCGTCCTAGCTACTTAGGAGAGGCAAGAAGCTTGCTTGAGTAAGCCCAAGCAAGAAGAGCCCACGGGGGAGACACACAAAATGCTTGGAAAGAAAGGAAGAACATGGGGAATAATAAACTCAGAAAAATAATTCACGCATTTCTCATAGAAATGTTTGAGCTTTGCAGGTTAGAGTATGCTAAGTTTTACTGCCTTGTTACCGAGATTATTGGTATTATTCACATGTGAGAAGTGTGCTAAAATAGTACAAATGTACCCAGAGCCACTCATTAAGTAAACATAACAGAAGTGACAATGGAAGCATCATCTACCCAATTGCTAATTGCTGATAGACACCCATGGGCCTTGAAATGTCACGATGCTTTTGAAGAGTTTTGAAAAGTCAAAACACTTTTCCCATTCTGTCTCATCATAAATCATTCTCAAGGTAATGATGTGTTATCTTCCATGTTTTAAAAGACAAGGGGAAAGAACGATGTGGGAAGTCATCGCACTTCTGCTCACAGCCCAGTGACTTTCTGTTGCGCTTAGGATGGAATCCAAAATCCTAGTGCAGGTTACAGAGTCCCACAAGATCTGTCCTTGTACCGCATCTTATTATTCTTCATAGCACTTTATTGTAATTGACATACATAATAGCCATTCATTTATTTTATCTCCCTCAAACTAAGCTTCCAGCTCCATGACTGCCAGAGACTGTGTTCACTTTTGTCCTCCTGGCACTGAGTGCAGTGCCGGGCACTGGGGAATACTCCAGAAATACTTGTGGTAGGAAGAAAGAACAAGCCAGCCCAGCAGTGGTGGGTGTTTGTGTTGTTATTTCTGTGGACAAACTTTGATAACTGAATAAATCCACAGCCCTCTCCCTTCTCTTGCTTGAAGCATGGATGATTATTAACTTTATTTTAAACGAGGAAGACCAGGGCTCGGTGAGGTCAAAATGGTTGATATCTAGTCACTTGCATTCATCCCAGTCTATTAAGAATTTATTCTTAATCCAGTCTATTAAGGATTTTCCACTTTGTTTCACTGTGAACTCTCCCAAGGCCCCTTGCCACCTTGTCTTTCTGCTGTTGTAACTAACCACCCCCATCCCCAGCTGCAGCCCCAGTGAACTGGGCCCCCTTGTCCTCAGAGAACAAAGTATGGGTCTCCCCCACTCAGATACATTCACTCTGACCCAAAGGGGATCTGAACACACTTCCTTTGGCAGTGAAAATGCAGGGTTCTCCAGGTGTTTTAAGTTTCATTAGTGTGTGGCTGTTGCTTTTCCATTTCAATTGGTAATTCTTAGACTCTTAAAAGGGCATCCAGACAGTGACACTGGTGCTGTCACCAAGGACAAGTAGAGGACTCACCAGAGGGCAGGGAACTGATAATACACTCTGTAAGGAGCTTTGGTTATTCAGCCAAAAAGGGAAGGGCTAGGAGGGCTGTCCAGCTACTCATTCATTCATTCAGCACCTGTTTATCAAGTGCTTTCTCTGCACCAGACACTGTACTCAGTACTGGAGATGTGGTGGCCATCCGGGAAGTCATGCTGCAGCACTCAAGGACAGTATTTATCTGGGACAGAGACAGCCTTCAGACAATTCATGCATTCATTGCACTTTAATAATAACAGCTTCGTTAGGCAATATTTGCTGAAAAAAAGTAGTGACGACTACAAAGAGGAAGGTGCTCTGGCAGCATAGAAGTAGGAAACCTACCCCGGTCTTTAGTGATCAGGCAGAGGTTCCCTGTGCAAGTAACACTTTGGCCAGGAGCAAAAGAGGAGTAAGAATTAGCCATGGGGTGAGGGCTTTTGACAAAGGAAATAGCCTGTCCCTGAAGCAGGTAGGAGCTTGGCATTTGCAAAGCAGTCAAAGAAGGGCAATGGAGAGGTTGTAGAGGAGAGAGGAGGGGAGCAGAGGAGAACAAATCTGGGATGGTAAGAAGCAGCTGGGGAAGTAGGTAGGGACCAGATTATGCATGTAGGTTCTATTAGAAGGCTACTGTAGAAACCCAGGGGGGGCATGCTGAGCAAGCGAGGACTAGAGGAAGGGTAGTGAATTCAAGAGCATGAAATGGTCAGGATGTAATGGAACTGACAGGGGCAGGGACAAAGCAGGAGGGCACAGAGATCATTCAGTAAAGATGTATTGACCTCCTTCGATAGGCAGGCCCTGTGCTGGGATCCAAGTGCACAGTGATGAAAAATAGTGTGTCCAGGTGAGGATGATTCTCGGGATTCTGTTATCACCAACTGGGTGGTTTACAAAGTCACCAAGGATTGAGAAGCCAAATTATGGGAAAGATAAATTTTGGATGTTGAATTTGAGGGGCGCTGACTTGCATAACCAATTTCCCTCTCAATTGACCTCTCCATCGTGGAGAGACAATTGAGAGGGAAATTGGTTATGCAAGTCAGGGACTCAAGAGAGAGGTCCCATCTGCTGATATAAATGCAGGCATCATTGGGGTCAAGATAGTCATTGGAGCCACAGGAGTGAATAAGATCCCTGATGTTACACAGAGTTTGTGACCACTCATTTCATATCTCAACAGAATTCAGAGAAACAGGATTGAGCTGTGTATCAGAAATTATTTAAAACATCGACACATTTATTCATTACAGGAATAATTCAGCCTAAGGCTAACTGGTCTTATATATGTTCCTGGGAGTTAAATGACTAAGGTACAAAGATCCTCTTACCTGGAAGTTCTAGGACATGGGCACCTAGACATAGGGCATCTAGTGATGACACCAGGTTGTCAAGTTTTCACCATGTCAAGTCGAGGTTTCGGCAATGAGTTTACCTTGGGAGTTTGGTAAAATTTGCAAATAGTACCTGGAAAACATTCAGTGGAAAAGATGTTTCCAAGTACACACACCACACACACACGCACACATATTATGGCCTTTGTGTATTGACTTATCCTAAAGAATCCTAAACTGTTAAGCTAATTCAGTAAGAAATGACAGAGTGGTCACTTCTTTTTTTGAATTCATGTAAACATGGAACAAGTACAGTAAGTGTTAAAGTGAAGCTCAAGATATCAGTGACATAGATGATCATTACCTGCATAGTTTGCTCTGTTTCCTCTAAATAAAATGCGAAGAGGAGAAAACTGTTTTCATATCTAAATCCTGCTCCCAAGCAGAAGAATTTCAAAGTGTGAATCAGCTAGTTACATAACAATACCAAGTTAACTGCATTGCAGTTCTCCTGATGTTTTCTCCGTTGTTCTGTAAGTCCATACTACTTAGAAGATCACTTTGATTCTGACTTTTTGCCGTCAGAACTTTACTTTCAAGGGAAAGGCAACGTTTACACCCAGGAGATCCTTCCTTCAAGGTGTCTGAAGTCTCCTAACTTATAGAGCTCACTGCAGCAGCCCTGCAGCAGGGACACCTGTGGGATTGTATAGGTTATGTACTACACAACCTTAGGGATGCTGTTTTCATAGACTGGGGTTTTACACTGTGCAACCTGCATGGCTAGTTGTAAAGACACCTGCCAAAAATCCCCAGTTAACTCCACCACATTTAGAGCTGCATTTTAGGGCCAATAGCTTTGTACCCTCAGGAGGTGGGAAGCCAAGATAAGGGGAAACAGAAGTAATGAGATGTGTCCAAGAGGAAGCAGGGATTAGCTCTTTTCAGTAGAAACCTCAGTTAATCATTAATACCTTATTGCTGCTTTGATTTAACCTTTTGTCTTCCTTGAAAAGGAAAATGAGTTATCTATAAAGAAACTTCTTTTGTCGAAAGCAGCTGCTATTTTAAGACAGAGAAGGAGCAGGAGAAGTTGGACAAAGACATTATTTTTTATTCCTCCAAATACATTATAAATACATTGGTATAAATATATTGCTTGCCTTAGAAAGGAAATTAATACAAAACAAATTTAAGTAAGTTCCGACTAGTAGTAAGTCAGACCACATATCTACAAATGAGTTCCTTTCAAAGATTCCTTACATTAATGCAGCCTTTGTTTTAACATTTTTTGAAGGTTTATATATTATAATCCTTATTGTAGATTATAAAATGAGAAAATAATAAAGCTGACTAATGCAACTGGCTGATATTGCTGTTGGTTTTTTTTCATGTGAAATTATGAAATCCCTTGGAAAATCTAACATGACAGTATCCAAATTTTAAATAGTCACTTTCAGCAACACACACACCTTCACCAATGTTGAGTGATTCAAAGAAGGGGAAAAACAACTCCTTTGGTTGTCATTTTATTTACAGGATTTGTCTGCACAGCAGAGAAAAATGTTCCATTTACTTCAGAGATGGTCAGAGATTTCCAAGCCATTTGGCTCAAGAGATGGTTTAAATAGGAATGAATGTAGTATACCTTTAATTCTCTGAAGTAAGAGAACTCCAGCTGAGGTTTGGTCCAGGGCAAAGTCTGCTCTCAACACTGAAGAAAATCTATCACATTAATCCCAGTGGCTCAGAGTCCAGAGCTGCGTGAACAGAATGCTAAAGGATAGGAAGTGTGAGAAGAATGCTTTGAAAGAAACTTTAAAAACAAAACGACCGACTATTCAGAGAATACCAGGTCTTATGTGGAATCATGTAGCACGTAAGGAAAGATATAAATAATTATGCCTGAGAAATGTAACTAATTAAAAATAACTCCATGCATAAAAGAGAAACTATAGAGTAACTTTTCTGCTCCAGTGTTAATGTGAGATGCCTCATAATGAAATAGTAGGATTTTTTTTTTTCATTTCATTTCACACAGACACATGAGAGATGGAGAGGAAAATTATATTGCCTGAAAATGCCAGGGTAGATTTACTAAAGATGTTATCATATGCTGTATTTAAGACAAAAATCTAATTGCTGTAATTTATCATTCCTCTGGCTATTAAAACTGTGCCAATTTAAATATTTTAATCATTTGCCACTTCTGTACATGGTGACTTTTTATAGAATATTCTATGAAACGTTCTGATTTTGTCAGCCTTTGTATGATTTTCAGGAGCTCCTTAAGCAGAATGAACATGCTTTAAGCATGTAATTGTGTTTCCATAAGTAATAAAAATTCCTTGTGTTTTTCTTTTAGTTTGTTCAGTAAAATTTCTGGAACTGCTCTATAATTGCTGAGCCGAATGTTTGAGAGCACAAGCTGCTGAATCCCTTTTATTTTATTTTATTTTATTTATTTTTATTTTATTTTATTTTATTTTTTTCTGAGACGGACTCTTGCTCTGTCACCTAGGCTGGAGTGTAATGGCACGATCTCGGCTCACTGCAACCTCTGCCTCCTGGGTTCAAGTGATTCTCCTGCCTCAGCCTCCTGAGTAGCTGGGTCTACAGGCTTGTACCACCATGCCTGGCTAATTTTTGTATTTTTAATAGAGACGAGGTTTCACCATGTTGGCCAGGCTGGTCTGGAACTCCTGACCTCAAATGACCGCCCACCTCTGCCTCCTAAGGTGCTGGGATTACAGGCATGAGCCACCACACCCGGCCTGAATCCCTTTTAATTCCCTGCACACACATCAAGCTTGTAGAAAGCAAGGTGGACCACACCCTTCCTTTTGGTTTAGAGAGAGGATTCTTTCAATGATCAAATAAATTTTTCAAAAAAAAGACTCCACTGAGTTTGACATGAATTTGCACCTTGGTCTTGAAAAGTCAGAGACTCATAAGACAGTCATGGAGGCAAAACTGCTCTTTAAAAAACAAACATTAAATAGTACTCTTGCTGGATGGTAGAAGAAAAAGTGGCAAGAAAGTGATCTTACAGTATGGAAGAAAAAACTATCCCAGGAGTAAAGATGGCCGCTACAGGGAGAAAGAATGGAGGAAAGACAGCAAATGTGGAGAGAGAAGGAGCTGGAGGCAGATTCCTTTCCCTGCTGTGGGTGTGGGAGGCCTTTGGGAAATCTAACCCATTTCAGCAGAACACATGGGCTGTATCCAGTTGTCCCCACCCTGGGAGCAGCTCAGTGGTTTAATCAGGTTTTGTGTACGCAGTGAGACCACATTATCTTCTATACCCGAGGACTCATGAGAGCAGCATTATGACTAAATCCTTTGTATGTTTATTAAAACACAGCATTATTTCAAAGTTAAATATATATATAATTTTCCTAAATCACAAGAAACCAGGGCTTCTTCCCCCCTTTATTGAGGTATTAAGGTGCTTTGAGCTGGATTACTTACGGTCACACAGCCAAGACCAGACCCTACATCTTCCCAATCCCAGCCCATTCCTGCTTCACCTCCTTTCTGTCCTCCCCTCTAAACCTGCTCTCATGAAAGCAGCTTGCCAAGTGCCTTTCCCTCCCACACCCCATGCCCATTGCAGTGCCCTCTGCCTGATGAATAACCAGGTGTTCATTCTGCAGGTGCAAAGTTCCCCATCAAGTGGACGGCCCCCGAGGCAGCCCTGTACGGGAGGTTCACAATCAAGTCTGACGTGTGGTCTTTTGGAATCTTACTCACAGAGCTGGTCACCAAAGGAAGAGTGCCATACCCAGGTAAGAGCAGGGCCTCGCAGACATGGGCCTGAGATTGGAGGCTTTTTTGACACCATTTGGGGAAACTTCATCTACTTTGCTTTCTAAGCCCCATCCTCAGCTTTCTGCTGAGCTTGAGTTTGAAGAACACCGCCAGGTATTCAGCCAGAGAAAAGCAGAACTGGGAGCCACCATGTATGTAGACAAGCAGCCACCATGAACTGTGTGCCAGGATTAATGTAAGTAGCAGCTGGTCTAAATGCTTCAGTCCCCCTCCAGTTCATAGAATCTCTCCTCTCTCAGTAGGAGTATGTGTCTGTGGTTCCCAGAGCAGAAATGTCACTGGCAGTGCCTCTGCCCAAATGGAGTTTGCAGACATGTCTGGGAAAGAGAAGGAGAAAAGCCCCACTGCTTTTTGATTACACTGTAGCACTGACCCATGGAGTGAGCCTGGCAGGAAGGTGCCAGGACCTGTTCTGTCCGCAGGACCCAGCTCCAGATGGCCAAAGAGAGCAGAGGCACATGCAAAATGCAATTTAGAGCCCACTCACTGCCTATTGCTGAACAGTCAAAACATGCTATACCAAAGCAAGTATAATGTAAAGAAAGTGGAAATTCTTAGATTCTGGAATGTTTCTGGATTATCAGATGTGTGCTCTCCAAAGAAACCATGAGTTTGGGTTATCCATGCTTAAATTGATTAACGTCGACAGATGGTGACATAAAGGACACCCATGCCATTTCACCTCCACGCTTTAGTGGTTATAGCACGGGGACGATCTGCTTTTTTGAAATGTTAAGGACATATTTTTCAGTTACTGCTGAGTGAAGAAAGAACATAGCTCCCCCTCATTCCCTGCCTAAGAAAGGAGCTTAAAGAAAAAAAAAAAACAGTGATAGAAATGATAGTGAAGATTAATGAGGAATTTAGGTCTCTTGCAAATCCTGGGTTTGTAATCATATCTTTGCAGTCAGAGGAGCCAGTGAAGGCAGATTAATTTGTAATCCCTTTGTTCCTTTTTATGATTGTTTCTGGTCATCTTCAGAGAACACAGAGAGGGGTACATCAAGATAATCTCGTTCTGGGTTGGTGTAGCCTTGAGACTCCTAGGAGAGCCTGGTTGACATGGAGGCAAAATTGACAAATTCCCGGTCTCTGAAGTGCCGGCACTGGGCGTTTAGAGATGCGGGTGTAAGTCAGTTTTATTGATGCTGCAGTGACTGCTGCTCCCGGCATGCACACACGGGCAGACACTCCGGGAATCGCCAACCAGCACAGAAGAAAGGGCCGCCCTGGGGGATGGAGCACAGCGTGGGTGTTTCTGAATCACTTCTCAAGGGGGGAAATGTGCGGGTCTCGGGAGGGCGAAGATGTGAAGGCATCTCTTATTTATTTATTGTCTGAATTTTGAACTGATTTCATCCTGATTCCCCCAGGTTTATAATCACCCTGTGTGTTAAATGCAGTTGGGGAGAAAAGGTTAATGTTGTTTTGCGCTTCTGTGAAGCCTTCCCTTCTAGTAATACAAAGCAGCTTTTTGTTTCTCAGGGTCTCACACAGAAACCAAGACAAAGGGGTGGAGGTGGGGGCCTCGGAGAAGGAAGGCAGGTGCGCGTTTCTGAGGGAGTCTTTTGTCAGGTTTGGTTTTAGCATAAAGAAAATGGCCTTATTTTACCACTTAGACCAGGATTCATTCATTCAGCGTAGCTTCAGTCACTGTGAACTGTGCCAGGCATTTTCCTCTATCGGGGAGATAGTGCAAATAAGACCCTCATACTCTCAACAAGCCTTGATTAGTACCTGCCTCAGGCTAGGCATTGTTAGCGCAGTGGGCAAGTAAATAAATTTAGTCCCTATGTTCGTGGACATTACAGTCAGATAGATAAAATATGCATCAAATCCAGGCAGAAACCAGCCTTCTTTATTCCTTGTTTATTATTAGAGGGAGTCATCCTGAAGGGATGGATTACTTGGCTTTACCTACTGTGGGGCCCAGATCTTCATTCTGATAATGGGGTCAGGGACACTTGATCCAGGTATCCACACACAGCAGGTCCTGAGAGGGACTCTTCATGCCGAGTCCTGTGAGGATGGCAGATGAGTTTGAAGTGAGAACTAACTCCAGCGGCTCCTGCAGAGAGAGCTGTGAGCAAGTGCTGGTCTGCAGTGGGCTGTGATAACTGCCTGTAGCTGTGGAGGAGTGCTGGAGAGAGGGGGCTGTGTAAGGAAGGCAAGTAAGCCAGACCTTGGAAGGCAAGTAAGCCAGACCTTGGAAGGCAAGTAAGCCAGACCTTGGAAGCCAAGTAGGGTTTCCTCAAGCCCAGAAGGTGGGAAGAGCATCCCAAGGTCTGGCACGTGGGAAGGCATGTAGGCCTGGGAGGATAGTTCCAGGGACCACAGGATGAATCTGAGAAGATGCCATGTGCAGGGGCACACCTGGAGATGTGACTGGAAAGGTGGCCGAGAGCCTGCGTTGGGGCCTCGCTGGTTGGCAGTGGCAACCAGGGAACTGTGTCCTCATTGGGGGTATTGTGAGCTGGTCCTCTTTCAAAGAAAGCCACAAAAAATTGTTCCCAGGCCTGTTCCTAGCCATGGGTTCTTTCTGGGTTTTGCTTTTTAACATAGCTATAATCCTATTTAATTGGGTTTGTGAATCCAACAGAAAACTCTTCTTGAGGGGGAAGCTTTTACAGAGGAATTCCAATTATAGGATTATTACCCTAACGAAGGATAATAATTCCTAAGGAACAAGAGGTTTCATGAAGCTTCCTTCAGACGTCACTGTGAAAGCAAAGAAGGACTTTCCTCTCTGCATTCTTGCTATTTGTTGGTGTGGCAAGTCAGTCAGTGTGCGCTAAGGGGTCCTTCTCAGCTTCCCACGTTGCGTCTTTGTGCCTGTTGCTGGTACCTCAGTACAGTCTCCCAGTCCCGGTCAGTCATGATTTCCATTCTGCATTTTGATGTAGTCATGTCTCATGTCTCAGTTGGCTAGAGTATATTTTGAAGTAATTCTTTTTTGGAGAACAGTACATGGTGGTACATTTTTCTGAGTCTTCCATACCTGAGAATAGCCTGCTGTTTCCTTGACACGTAAGAAAGCTCCTTTGGCTGGTAGGTGAAGATGGAAGTGCGGGAGGAGGGGGTGACATATAAATTGGTTTTATAAAAGCTTTCCAGGCATCTTTTCCCAGTGTGAAAGAAGGTCCAGAAGTGACAATCCCAGAAGGAACTTAGAGTGGAGTATGTGAGGTGTGACCAAATAAAGGGCAAAGGGAGGCGGAAATGATAGAACATTGGCAAGTTGTGTAAGAGGAGTGGACAAAAAGGAAGGGAAGATGACAATCTCAAACTGAATGAGAATCTGGAAGCCAAAGGGAAAAAAATACTGAAATACGATGCTGAGATTAACAGGGGGGTGTTAGAGAAAAGTTACATCACCTTACCAGATGAGGAAGGTCGCTTTCGAGATGTGTAACAAGTATGGATGCAGTTCCAAAGAAGAGCTCCATCAGTTCCCTGCTAGCAGCCTGAGCTGAATGCATTCTCTGCATTGCAGTCTAGCTTGCTTTTTCTGCAAGCAAGGGTTCAGAAGCATTCTTTACCTCAAGATTAGAACTGATTTCATACTGATGGATTGTTGTATGTGAGAAATAAAAACACTTAAGTAAAAGCAGTTTTCTGGGGTTGATGCATAAAATCAGAGTTATGCATTTTTACCTGTCGTTTCACCTTTAAAACCTTTCTCAAACCCTTCTTTTCCCCTCAGCTTCCAGTTTCTCCCCGCCTCCCCACCACCCACCCACCCCCCATTCTATCATTGTTGCCAACAGAGTTAGTATCCTAGAAAACACAGACCTGGTTATCTCACCCTGCTAGTTAAAAAACATCCACGGCTTCCCTTTGCCTTCCAGATAAATCCTAGAAACCATAATTCTACATAGTTCTTCATAACTCTTTTTCTGCAGTCATTCCACAAATATTTATTGTGCACCTACTATATGCCAGGTACTGTTGCAAGCACCAAGAATACAGCAGTGAAGCAACCGACAAATGCTGCTGCCCTCATAGACTTCCATTCTTCTTTGAGGAGACAAACAATAAACAAAGATAAATAAGCAAAATATATTGAATGTTTGCTGCTAGTAACAGCTAGGGAGAAAAATAAAACAGGGAAGGGGAGAGAGGGGAGAGTGGCAAAGGAGCACCTCACTGGTGAGTAAAGACCTGAAGGAAGCAAGAATCCAGCCAGGTGGGTATCTGGGAGCACAGCCTTCCATCAGGGGAAGGGAGAGTGCAGAGACCCTCCAGAATCAAAGGAGGCCAGCATGGCTGGAGCAGAGGGAGCAGGAGGTCCCAGAGGCCCCAGGGGCAAATCAGATAAGGCCTTTCTAGCTCATGGTTGGAACTTTTGCTTTTACTCTTAGTGAGTTGGGAAGTGAGGGGATTTGAGTGGGAGAGTGACATGATTTCTCTCTTGCTCTCTTCCATCCTTCACACGTTACCCAAGACACATCAAGAGATCTCTCTTGAACATGCAAGTCTCTCTTTGTGGCTCCCCTGTCTGCCTGAGAACCCTTCAAAGCCCAACTGAACATCATCTGCTTTGGAAAGCCTTCCCCATGTCCAGACCAAATGGGGCGCTCCTTCTGCTTGCATCCATGACACCTAGCATATTTCTGTTGGGCCCCCTGTTTGTGTGTCTGTATTTCTCAGCAGCTTCAGAGAAGGGAGTCCCTTTGATGGATTCCCAAGGCCCAGCACAGGGTCCACCCCATAGTAGACTCTCGGTAAATATAAGCAAATCAATGAGTGAATGAAACAGAAAAAAAAGAACTCACCTATGAGGTTTTTGAAACAAGGTTTTTAAATTTAGCCCATAGCCTGCAAAGCCTTTTAACTGCATTCCATCATCTTCACACATAGATATATATTTTCCTAGCCACAAGGTAGCCTCTGTCCTCAAAGTTCTTCTGGAAAGTTGACCCTGTAATCATTTCAAACATCATGTTCCAACACTATTCTAGGCAGAGTGTCCTGGCCGTTCTATGCCCTGGCTCTTAACTGAACACCTGTTTTGTGGATTTGGCAGGACCTGGTAGAACAGGAACACTTTTTTTTTTTTTTCTTTTTGAGATGGATGGAATCTTGCTCTGTTACCCAGATGGGAGTGCAGTGGCATGATCTCGGTTCACTGCAACCTCTGCCTCCTGGGTTCAAGCGATTCTCCTGCCTCAGCCTCCCAGAAAGCTGGGATTACAGGCACCCGCCACCATGCCCGGCTAATTTTTGCATTTTTAGTAGAGCCAGGGTTTCGCCATGTTGGCCAGGCTGGTCTCAAACTCCTGACCTCAGGTGATCCACTCTCCTTGGCCTCCCAAAGTGCTGGGATTACAGGTGTGAGCCGCCACGCCTAGCCAGGATCACTTTCTTAAGCAAACCACACTTACTCATTCATTGGAAGCACTTTCAAATCATTCAACAGGTGACTTTCTTGAATACATCTAGTTGCTTGATACTGACCTGAAGAAATAAGGGAAGTTAATGAAACTGGTGGCTTTTTCCTTAAAGGATTCCAAGTGCCACTCTGGTCCTCCCTCTGCCTTAGAGCGCTGAACCGTAGATACATTTTTCTTTGTGTTCAACATAACAACAGGAGCAGGTTTTTCATGGGAGAAGAAAGGGTTAGGACTCTCCAACCAGGAGGAGACTGGGAAGCCGAATGAAAGTTCTCATCTTAGCCGAGGGTGCGTGTCTCTCCCTGGCTCGTCCACAGTCCCTGGGGTTTTTCCTGCAGCTCATGATGTCCCCTCAGAGAGGGAACCCTGCCTGGAATGCCCAGAGGTCATGCTGTCACCTCCTCCTACAAGATTTCTCTTGGCCAGCATGTCTAGTGAGAGGAGGAGGGAGACCAGGGGAGAATGCGTGTGAAGAGGGCGGCCAGAGAGGGACTTTCGGCCCCCAGTCCTGTGTTCCAGCCCCATGTGCTCCTTGTTCTCAGGGGCGCAGTTCCAGGGCCTTCCTCATGGGCACCCTGCCTCTCTTTTTCACTCCTTTTTTTTTTTTTCCGGGACAAAGGAGTTCTCTGTGATACTATATTATCAACTTCAAATACAGAAATACCTGTGTATTCAGTTACATGAGTAGCTGTCTTTCTGTGTTTATTAATACAATGGGCTGAATAAAAACAGCTGTCCTGAGGTTATCTGGCAAGATGGGGAAAGAGAAACAAAACAAGTCATTATTGTACCTTCTCAAAATAAGTTCTTTATTCTCATCCGCACTCTTCCATCAGCATCTCTCTGCCCAGAATTTTCACAATGATCCTATACTAAAACCTAACTCAGTGTCACGGTTATTAACCAGTACGATAGCAAGGACACATGAGAATCTGTTAATACAAGCACATGCAATGGCGCAGGCTCATGCTGAGCAAGCACCATTAACACCCCTCCTCCTTCCCAGTGCCAGCACAGCACTGCTCAACAGACGTGTCAACACCGGGCCTTTTATGCACAGAAGCAAGGGAAGCCTCAGACCCTAGGCCTTATGCACAACGTTGTGTGATTCCCTTTGAACGGAAAGCTCAGTTATCAAAAGGAATTTGGATATCTGATAATCTAAACATCATTCCCATTGTTAAAGTGCTTAATTATTCACATGGCACAAAAACCCAGGTTTTGCAACCCATAGTCAAATCCAGATGCAAACATGGACAGGTAACAGTTAAAATCCCTGATTGTACAGATATGGCCCATCTGAGATCCATATTGGGAAGCTGCACAAATGGAAAGCTATAAAACACAAACACTCTTCTTTCATAAAAGACATTTTTTCAAATAGCTGAAAGCACAATGAATGTTGAGGTATTTTGTTAACGAATGGAGAAGCCAAGTTCAAGGGAAGTCAAGTCACTTGCTAAAAGATGCAAAGTTAGAAGTCAAGAAGTGACATCTATTTCGGTGCTCTGCCAGTGAAAGTGATTTTTATTCCTTCCCTATAGAATCTAAAAGAAGACCAGGTATAGTGGCTCACAGCCATAATTCCAGTGCTTTGGGAGGCTGAAGCAGGGAGGATCGCTTGAGGCCAGAAGTTCAAGATCAGCCTGGGCAACATAGCAAGATGCTATCTCTACAAAAAAATAAAAATAAAAGTCAGCCAGGCATGGTGGTGCATACCTATAGTCCTAGCTACTTGGGAGACTGAAGTGTGAGGAGTATCGCTTGAGCCCAGGAGTTCAAGGCTGCAGTGAGCCATGATCATGCCACTGCACTCCAGGCTGGGTGACAGAGCAAGACCTTGTCCCTTAAAAAAAATTTTTTTCAAAGAATCTAAAAGGAAAAAGGGGAGACTACTGAGTTCATGTACAGCTCAAAGAAGTGGAATAGGGAAGTTTAAAAGAAAAGGGAAAGAAAACACACACACAAGAATAGACACTGTTGGCAACCCTACACAGTCAGAGTTTGAAAGCGAGAGTTGGAAACTTGACCTCTGAGCTCGCTGGAGGAAGCCAGCAAAATGATTTAGAAAGGATAATATAATCATAATGGCAGGAAGTGAGCATAGTCGTCTTGGCTGGAGAATCTCAGTTGCAGTGTTTGGGGCAGACCGACTGGAAATGATGTGAAAGCCTAAAATCTGAGTTGACAGGAGGTGTTTCCATGGAGGCTCTGGGAAAGAGGGGCTCGAAGGCAGACCCCCACACAGCAAACTAGGAAGGTCTCGCTCTGTCACCCAGGCTGGAGTGCAGTGGCACCATCTCAGCTCACTGCAGCCTCAACCTCCTGGGCTCAAGCAATCCTTCCACCTCAGCCTCCTGAACAGCTGGGACCACAGGTACATGCCACCATGCCCGGCTAATTTTCGTACTTTTTGTATAGACAGGGTTTTAACATGTTGCCCAGGCTGGTCTCGAACTCCTAAGCTCAAGCAGTCTGCCTGCCTCAGCTTCCCAAAGTGCTGGAGGTGTTTTATGGATTGAGTACTGTTCAGTTGTACCCTATGAAAGTGACCCACCACAATGGCCTGTTTTCCTGAGCAATTCTAGAGAGACAGCAGGAGGAGCTGGTGGCTCCCATGGGGCTAGAAGAGCAGAAGGGCAGAGGAGGAGAGGGTTGGAACAAAATTGGGCAGTGGCCTCTGTGCTTGCTGGCTCTCCAGCCCCAAGCCGCCTCTCTGTGGGAACCAGGGGACATTCATACTGCTCGAACGTGACTCTTCCCACAGTCAGACACCACTGGCCAGCTGGGATCTCCCCTCCTGTTGAAAAATGCTCTCCCTTGCAGCTCCCACTAGGAAACCTGGAAGGCCAAACTGTTTATGATGTTGTTTCCCTAAAATGTGCTCAGACACCATGTTTTATAAAGTTTCTGTCTCTTCTTCTTTCTGTTAAGAAAGGAGAAAAAGGATCCCAGCTACTCAGGAGGCTGAGGCAGGAGAATTGCTTGAACCAGGGAGGTGGAGGTTGCAGTGAGCCGAGATCGTGCCACTGCACTCCAGCCTGGGCAATGGAGCGAGACTCTGTCTCAAAAAAAAAAAAGAAAAAGGAGAAAAAGGAAAAACATTCCCAGCACTCTTGTGCACCTCCTCAGTTGGAAGTGCAATAAAAAGATTCTTCTGGCTGGGCATGGTGGCTCACACCTGTAATCCCAGCACTTTGGGAGGCCGAGGCGGGCGGATCACTTGAGGCCAAGAATTCAAGACCAGCCTGGCCAACATGGTGAAACCCCATCTCTACTAAAAATATAAAAAATTAGCCAGGTGTAGTGGTGTGCACCTGTAGTCCCAGCTACTCAGGAGGCTGAGGCAGGAGAATTGCTTGAACCTGGGAGGTGGAGGCTGCAGTGAGCCGAGATCACACCACTGCACTCCACCCCGGATGACAGAGCCACGCTTCGTCTCAAAAAAACTAAAATAAAATAAAAAATAAAAGGATTCTTCTCTCTAGTGTCCCCATGTTTCTCAAGACACTCTCCCAACTGCCCTGGTGCCCAAACTCGTGTTTATTCCCTTCCTATTCACTACCCTTCACCTCTTAGGTATTAGGTAAAGCCAATGTCTTGGGGAAAAGTGGCTAAAAAGAGGAAATGACAGTTTTCTTTCTAACAAAAATGCGAAATCATCTAAGAAGAAAAAAATGAAATAGACCCATCTTTTTGGTAGTGTGCAGAGTAAAAGCCATTTAAAAAAAAATCTTTAAAACATGATTTTCAAAATTCATATAGCTGAGAATACTATATTTTAAATACAGGTTGAGTATCCCTAATCCAAAAATATGAAATCCAAAATGCACCAAAATCTGGAGCTTCTTGAGCACTGATATAACAGGCAAAGGGAATGTTCAACTTACTGGTTGAGCAGCCCTATAATGCAAATATTTCAAAATCCTAAAAAATCTGAAATTTAAAACACTCCTGATCATAAGCATTTCAGAGAAGGGATACTCACCCTGAATTGACACAATCCATTCAATTTAGCTAGCTATTGTTCATAAAACAAAAACTAGCCCAAGCCTTGCTGAGTGGGCATATCTTGATTGCCACAGTTATTGTTGGAGAGGTACATTGTGAAGATGCCAGGTCTGCAGGTCAGCCCGTGCAGGTCCTGGTTTATGGATGGTTGGAAAAGAGCTAGTCCCATTCCAGTTGTCATTGTCAGCCAAGTGCATTGTCGAAATATCCCACTTTCCTGGCAAAGCTCTCATTGGTATGTTTCCACTTGGCCCAGTGCGTGGAATTATTTTCATATACTCCCCATGCTTTGAGAGGTCTGGGCAGAAGAAAACATGAGAAGAAGAGGAGTGGGGAAGAGTGGAGGGGTGCAGACAGGAAACGGGGGAGAGCGAGAAGGAGCCTGACCATGTGGGTCTGCCAGGGCCCTGCATGGGCCAGCTTATACCCTGTGCCCTGTCCAAATGCTCAGGAAACAGACTGCCTCGGGAGATGCTACATGTTGAGGTTCACATCACCAAGTCTGCTGTGTCCAAGGCTTGGACCGAGCACTGGAAAAATGACCCAGTGGCCAATTAAACTTTCCATTGGCAGACATTGGATGAAACCTTTTTTTTTAAGTGAAATCTTTCCATTTGAGTAGTTTGTTTTTTAATGAAATGAAACATGTACTGACATGCGCTCTGTGGAGCAATAGGAGAGTGATTAATTAAACTCTGTGCTGCCATTTTGGAGGGAGGCACTCAGAGCCAGAGTCAAGCATTAGGAGGCGTTTCAGGGGCTGTAACCACCCCCAGAAGGATCTGTCAGGCCCTTCTGCCTGTTTCCCCTCCAGTTCCTGTGGACTCCTGTCAGGGACAGAGACACGGGAGATTTCTGCAGGTCTGTCGTTGCTGAAATATGAAACCAAGGACTGTACTAAAAGATGCAGCAAGGCAAATGCTTTGGAGATTGCCAGTTCTGCTACGTGATTACACCTCTTCCTAATCTTTCTGGGCAATATGTATGAAGAAATAAAAACAGTAAATAGCCTTGTAATCAGTTCAGGTTTTGTGGCCAAATGAGGTCAGTTCAGATCAGTTCTGTAGTCAAGTGAGTTACAAAAACTTGATGGTGTTCAGAGCTTGTTGGATCGTGGAATTGTGGAGAAGGAAATGCTGGCCTCTGTCCGCGTTTGTCTAGAGCCCGAGGAGAAGGCTGCCTTTCATTCCTGAGCATGCTCCAGTTCCTTCCTTGCTTCCAGCTCCCCGCCCCCATCCCCCATTTTCAGCCATTGGAGGAGGATGTAGGCTAATTAGCCACAGCGCTGCCTCTCCCTCCGCCCATGCAACTGAGGAAGTCACTGGTAAAGGCATGCATGGCACAGAGGCAGGGACCCTGACTCCTTCACCAAACCTCTCTCCCTAAAATAAGGAGTCGCCCTGACACGTGAGTGAGGTTATTTTACAATAATTGCATTGAAGGCCTGCTTCAGTACAGCAGAAATAATATATGAATTTTTATTACCTCAAGAAATGATAATGGCAGAGAATAAGAAAGCATCCTGAAAAGGTCTGGAGAGACATGTGACTGACAGGCTGTGGCTGACAGCCAGGAGGAGCCAGGATACACTCAGCTCCACAAGTAGCAACACAACCAAGAGGACTGGCAACAGACCCCGAAGTCCGAGTGTTCCCTGCCCAGGGGGACAGGCTGTGCTCTGGCCCAGCGCCTCTGGCTGTGCTGACAAGTTTCTAGCTAACGGGTCACCACCTCCCCCAGAAGTAAAGGGAGCTCCATGCATATGGTGTGTGCTCCTGCTGGCTGTATCCCTGGGAAATAGGGGAAGAAATCTTGGTTTCTATATGGCTTGACATCGGGTTCTTGCTCCTGCAAATTAACCGGGTCAGATATTGGGGAGGATTCCAGATGACAGCCTCACCGGCCAGGAAGCAACCAAAGCATAGCCCAGCTTGACAGGGAGCTGGCAGAAGGTGATACAATGAAAAAGGGAAGCAAAACTAGAGAATAGTGGCTGGCAGCAGTTGGGAAAAGGTCAGGACATTGGCCACCCCCTAAGCATGGTAGTTCCTGTAGTGTTAAGGCGGCCAGTGTGCAGGAGGCCGCACTCTCTAAGGAGTTAGCGATCTGTCTTCTGTTAGTACTATGCAGCCCGGTGTTTCAACAGCTTTCCCAGAGTCAGGAAAACCTCAAATGATGGATGGCCTGGCTGAAGTCATCAGTAAAGATAGGCCCCGGACATGGTCTGTCTCCCCATCAAATTCACCAAACCTCAGGGCACTGTGGGGTCGCAGGACCAGACGGTGCCCAGCCATGCTGGCATGATGGCAGATCTCCGAAAGTGGGGAACTAAGAGTTTGCCCAGGCATGAAGAAAACGAATTTATGAAGTTCATAAATGGAGTTTATAAATGCTATAAACAAGGGGCAGCATGCTTTCATTCTGTGTGGATTTTTTTTTCTGCTTTATTCATATATTTTTGTCAGTTTAATTGAAGTATAATTTACACACAATAAAATTCAACAATTTTAAGAATGCAGTTTATTGAGTTTTGACAAACATAAACAGTCACACCACCCCATACATAATATAGAACAGGGGTTGGCAGATCTGGCTCCCAACCTGTGTTTGTTTTGTACGTTTTTAAAGGGTTGTTAAAAAGAAGACAGGTATCATATGTGACCCGCGAAGCCAAAAATATTTACCGTCTGGCCTTTTACAGGAAAAGTTTGTTGACCCGTTGACCCTGACACAGAACATTCCCATCCTACTTGGAGTTCCCTCTGGCCCCTTGGCAGGGATTCCTCCCCTCCCCCAGGCAACCACTGATCTGCTTTCTATAGATGTAGTTGCGCCTTTTCTAGCATTTCGCATGAATGAAATCATACCGTATGTTGCCTGTTGTGTCTGGCTTCCTTCACTTACCATGCTTTTGAGAGTCATTCTGAATTTTTCGTGTCTCAGTTCTGCGCTCCTTCTTTACTTCTGAGTAGCATGGCAGGGTTTGACCCCTGGGGGGATGGGGGCACTCCACATGTTTTAACCACATGCAGATGCAAAGAAGAAGAAGGGGGATCTGCAAGTGCGGCGGTCAGGGCCTGGAGCCCCGGGGTGCCCACTCTCACTGCACTTGTCTTCGCAGGCATGAACAACCGGGAGGTGCTGGAGCAGGTGGAGCGAGGCTACAGGATGCCCTGCCCGCAGGACTGCCCCATCTCTCTGCATGAGCTCATGATCCACTGCTGGAAAAAGGACCCTGAAGAGCGCCCCACTTTTGAGTACTTGCAGAGCTTCCTGGAAGACTACTTTACCGCGACAGAGCCCCAGTACCAACCTGGTGAAAACCTGTAAGGCCCGGGTCTGCGGAGAGAGGCCTTGTCCCAGAGGCTGCCCCACCCCTCCCCGTTAGCTTTCAATTCCGTAGCCAGCTGCTCCCCAGCAGCGGAACCGCCCAGGATCAGATTGCATGTGACTCTGAAGCTGACGAACTTCCATGGCCCTCATTAATGACACTTGTCCCCAAATCCGAATCTCCTCTGTGAAGCATTCGAGACAGAACCTTGTTATTTCTCAGACTTTGGAAAATGCATTGTATCGATGTTATGTAAAAGGCCAAACCTCTGTTCAGTGTAAATAGTTACTCCAGTGCCAACAATCCTAGTGCTTTCCTTTTTTAAAAATGCAAATCCTATGTGATTTTAACTCTGTCTTCACCTAATTCAACTAAAAAAAAAAGTATTATTTTCCAAAAGTGGCCTCTTTGTCTAAAACAATAAAATTTTTTTTCATGTTTTAACAAAAACCAATCAGGACAGGTGTTTGTTTTTGTTTTCTTTTTTATAAATATGAATATATATAATATATATGTCCCTGTACATATACAATGTGGGTGCTAATGTGGAGACTGTGGCCGGCCTGAGCCACCAAGCTGCGGGACCCAAAGGGAGGATTTTACTGCAAGTCAGCATCAAAGCACTGGTGTTATTCTGAAAACACCAGTGGCCTCATTTTTGGCTTTTGCAAAGCATGAACTTTTTCATTTGGATTGCACTTTCCTGGTTCATGACTGTACCTGTAGGTGGTTGTTACTTTGACTCTTTTCAGGAACCACCCCCCAAGCTGAATTTAACAAGTTCTGTTAGCAGTATTTGCTTCAACTTACTGCGATATTTGTTCTCAAAACTTAAAAATAAGCAACCAAATGGCTGATACTACCAAGAGAACTGGAAGATGGATACCACACAAACTTCTTGTATAAAAATATGAATGCTGAAATGTTTCAGACATTTTTAATTCAATAAACCTGTAACCACATTTAAATGATCTAAAACCCATAGCATTGTAGTCATGGCAACCTGCTAAACTTTCTCATGCAACTAAAATTTCTGGGGAAATGAGGGTGGGGGTTGTACATTTCCCATTGTAAAATAAGTGTTTTAAATGTCCTGTACTGCTAATGAATGACTTTCTATATGTCCAGGAGTTCTCCAGTGGAATAACTATGCACTACATTTCATGGGGATGCACAAAAACAAAAAAGTACTACATTTTTAGTTGCTGTTTGTACCAACCTTAAATTACATATGTTTAACAACAACAAATCAAAAATCCTATTTCTATTGAGTTTTTAATACTGACTAGCAACTCTGAAGTCTTAATTCCTTTTTTGTTATGATTTATTTGTGAGTTTACATTTTTAAATTGTTTAACTTTCTTAATTTAGTAATTAAAAAGAGAGCATTTTACATTTGAATTTTTTTTTGTTTATTTGTTTAAATCATGGAAGGTACTCGTAGTTCTGTGGCACATCTGTCCCACACCAGATGGTATGGAGTCACCTGGTGAATTTAGCCTTTGTGCGATGATTTGCAAATGACAGAAACGTTCAGAACATCTGGAGGGTTCTTTTCCCTCTAGAAAGGGTATGCTGTTGACCAGCTATTTCAGAGGATCATTAAAGCAAAAGTAGGCATACCTTACCATTTGAATTGATGAGACATTTTTTCTAACTGGAATTTACTGTGTCCTGGTTGTAGGAGAAATAGACAATCACAAGACGAATCTTTCTTGTCCTGGAGTCAGTATATTTATTTCCAAATGTCCCCCTACTTCTGTAATGAAGGAGTTAACAAAGCGACAACCTGGTGTGGTAGGAAGGGCAGTGGGTGGATGCAGGCTACCTGTCCATGCCTGGCTCTGTGATCATTCAGCTTCAGGACCCTGAGCCACCTCCTGGCATCTGTCATTTTCAGGGCCTGTCTGTAGAACTGAAGGGGTTACATAAGATTCACTCCTTAGATCTCTACAGCTCTAAGATCCTGTGATTCTAAGATCACTGATGCCATGCGGGGTCATACAAAGAGGGTGGTTTTCTTTGTTGAAATAACCTTTACATTTAGGGAGGGCTTCCAACATTAAAAAAAAAAAGATGAAACAGGTTTTCTGATTAATCAAAACTTTATGGTATTGTTTTTAGCATTGACTTGCTAAACTGATAATATTTATTTATTTATTTATTTACTTATTTATTTTTGAGACGGAGTCTCTGTCGCCGAGGCTGGAGTGCAGTGGTGCCATCTCAGCTCACTGCAACCTCTGCCTCCCGGGTTCAAGGGATTCTCCTGCCTTGGCCTCCTGAGTAGCTGGGATTACAGGCGCGCGCCACCATGCCCGGCTAATTTTTGTATTTTTAGTAGAGAGAAGGTTTCACCATGTTGATCAGGCTGGTCTCAAACTCCTGACCTCATGATCCACCCGCCTTGGCCTCCCAAAGTGCTAGGATTACAGGCATGAGCCACAGCGCCCATCTGATAAAATTTTAAAGATCTTATTACATATATTATTATCACATTAATAGGTAGTTGATTAACATATTCTACATCTTTTTAAAGATAACTTTGCTTTTAATCCTCACACCCCACTAAGTTGGATAATTTGCAAATATTTCTGGAGGATTTTTATGTTCTGATTCATTCAAAACAATCTGGAAAAAAAAGAACCTGTTTTAAATTGAAATTGTTTAAAAACAAAAAAAAGTCTCTTCAAACCAAAGTATAGCCTTTAATTTATCAGTTGAGTTCATGGTGGATTGTCTTATATGAAAGAAAGCTAAGGACTTGGGTCACCTCAAGGGCACTCTTAGGAAACACAGCGTGCTGTAGAGTGAGGTTGCAGAGTGAAAGTAAGAGAGCATCTATAAATACAAAGAAGTCAGAGACTTCCAGGTTTTTTCTTCCAAGAGGCAAATGTGCTTTCAAGAGATATTCCTGAGGTAGACCATTCCAGAGAGTCCCCACTCCTCCCAAGAAGCCTCTCTTCCTCATAAGTTGTACAAGCTTAGGGTGACGAAACGGGATTTGCTGACCCGAAAGTTCTCCTGTTAAGAAAGAAAAGTATCGCCTTAATGTCAGGGTGGTGGTGAGTAATTTTTTGTCTTCAGTAACCTGGCAGTGAATAAGTATTTGCTTTGTCCCCTTAGGGAAGCTGGCATCTAGCACTCCTCTGCTGGAAAGGGAGCCTTCCTAATAAACTATTAGTTTTTACTTTTTTTTTTAAGACAGTGTCTTGCTCTGTCACCCAGGCTGGAGTGCAGTAGTGCAAACACGGTTCACTGCAGCCTCAACCTCCTGGCCTCAAGCGATCCTCTCAACCACACTGGCTAATTTTTATTATGATTATTTTTTGTAGCGATAGGGCCTTGACATATTGCCGCAAGCTGGTCTTGAACTCCTGAGTTCAAGCAATCCTCCTGCCTTGGCCTCCCAAAGTGTTGGGATTACAGATGTGAGCCACTGTGCCAACCTCTTTTCACTTTTTAAAAATCAAACAACAGGCCAGACGCGGTGGCTCACGCCTATAATCCCAGGACTTTGGGAGGCCAAGGCAGGTGGATCATGAGGTCAAGAGATCGAGACCATCCTGGCCAACATGGTGAAACTCTGCCTCTACTAAAAATACAAAAATTATCCGGGCATAGTGGCATGTGCCTGTAGTCCCAGCTACTCGGGAGGCTGAGGCAGGAGAATCACTTGAATCCGGGAGGCAGAAGTTGCAGTGAGCCAAGATCACGCCACTGCACTCTGGCCTGGCGACAGAGTGAGTCTCTCTCAAAAAAAAAAAAAAGAAAAATTCAAATAACAAACCTATCGGAGAAGACCATTTGCAAAGTTCAGACATTGTAACTGCGACTAAAGGATTTCTGTTCACTCCATTCTCTGCAGCTCCTGATCTCTGATGATCAGTTCATGGGCTGGGAGGATCAGAGAGCCTAGGAGACAGAGGATCCCATGCTTTAGAACATCAGGGTAGATAGAGACAAATGATGCATTTGGCTCTGCCATAGTCATGACACAGAAAGGTGTATGGGGAACCAGGCATTTCCATGAGAAAAGTTAAGGGTATAT
Source organism: Nomascus leucogenys (assembly GCF_006542625.1). Lineage (NCBI taxonomy): Eukaryota > Metazoa > Chordata > Mammalia > Primates > Hylobatidae > Nomascus > Nomascus leucogenys. The sequence continues at coordinate 98,067,467 of NC_044383.1, read as the reverse complement.
ATAATCCCTCAAACACAGCCACACTGTTGAAGATTTCCTTACAAGCACCAGAAGGTGTTTACCTGCTTTGAGAAAGATAGGAATTCTCCTGAGGCTAAGTGTTGGCACCACAGGATTTTATAGTAGCATTAGTGTGGCAAAATGTTATCTGCAATTTCCCCAGGAGTCTTAAGAATGTATACTATATTAATTGGAATGGTTCTTTTATGAATCTTGAAAGAGTATGGTTTTCAGCAACAGGCAGAAGAGAATTGTACTAAAGCCCACAGCAAAAGGGATGTCATCTGTTTATTAGTCATGACTCAGGACAAAGAACGTCACGTGATAGGCATTTCCTAACAAGTTGCATTGGAATAAAATGATCTTTGGTCAGTTTGTTCCTGAAAGGTATTTTAATAGGTTTAAATGACTTTTGTTGACCTTCTTACCACTATATATTATACAATACTGTTGGAATTCAATTATGCTGTCAAAAATATTTGTTAGACGGGAGGGAGGAGACTGGCTTTGGTTTGGGGGCAGAAGAAGGAAGCTTAAACACATTTTTATTCTAAAAATGATATGGGGGGTATAGATTACTAAGGCAATTGCCAAATTATATATGTATTTTTTAATTCTCAAAAATAGTTTATAACTACAGAGAAGAAAATAATGAAAAATAGTACCTTTACTGTATTCGAAATATCAAATAGACCTTCATAATTTATATACACCTATATTCCCAGAAAATTTTCTTACATAATAAACTCCTAAATCATACCTCATTCTTTCCCAACATGCAAACTATTCAGAATCCTATGGAGGGACAAATATACCTTTATTTTAAAAGTTAATTCTGAGCACTGAAAATAAAAATAAATGGTTTTCCAGTGTTGCAGGGACCATTCTAACAAAATGTAGCCAGTGGCAAATGACAGCCTCCTCAACAGCCAGAACGCTGTGCTCCTCTCCATACGGCTTACTACTCTCTAATAACCTGTTTAATGCCACCAGTGTGTTTAATACCGCTCTCCTCTAATGCATTTGCCCTGCCAGATTGTGAGCCCGAGATCAGAAACTTCCCGATTGGTTCACCATTATTCTCCCTGCACCTAGAACAGTGATGAGCTTCTGACGGATGCTGGCTGGGCTGATGGATAGACCGTTAGGTGGATGAGGCCCACTGTCCAGTGGGGCGAATGGTTTACCTTCGAATGACACATTTACCTAAGAACCTGCTAAGCACATGGGACTGACTGTATGCTGCCCACAGTGCTAGCCCTGAGCATTATGAATGTGTGGCCACCAGTGTTCCAGATATGATTGAAGTCCCAATCTATAGCCTGAAGTGAACACCCTTGATACTTCCCAACCCTTTCCCCAGAACTGTCACAATGCCAGTGAGGATAAACTTGTACCTCTTGGAACCTGAGAGACAGCATGAAGTAAATGGCACCAAGTGATACATACTCTTATTTTGATTCCGTTTGGTTTTGAGATGGGGTCTCACTATGTTGCCCAGGCTGGATTCAAATTCCTGGGCTCAAGCAATCCTCCCACTTCAGTCTCCCAAGTAGCTGGGACTATAGACATGTGCCACCACACCTGGCCACAGTCTTTGTTTTTGGGGGGTGCGGGGAGGCGACAGGGTCTCACTCTGTTATCCAGGCTGAAGTGCAATGGTGTGGTCATGGCTCACTGCAACGTCGACATTTTGGGCTCAAGCCATCCTCCCACCCCAGGCTCCCAAGTAGCTAAGACTACATGTGCATGCTACCACATTCGGCTACTTCTTTTTTTTTTTTTTTTTTTTTTTGTAGAGACAAGGTCTTACTATGTCGCCCAGGCTGTAGCCTTAGGTAAAGTGCCTTCAAAGGCTCGTTTTAGTTTTGTCATTTTATGAAAAGTTGATATTCTACTCCCTAAGATATCCATCTTTGTCTTCAGATAAAAATTATTTTCCCAAGTCATCAAGTTGTGCCATGTTACCCAGCCTGTGGCTTGTAGTGTCCCTGACACACCCTTGCATAACACAGGGAGCCCCTGTGCCCTGTGTGAGAAGCGCAGCGTGAAGATGTTGTCCATAATATTGTACATGGAAAAGGTAACCTTAGCCCCCATTTATGTGGATTCTGTCATCTGATTTCCTTTTTTCACCCAGCAAAGTGCCCAGTGACTGAGAATGAGACAGAAGATGAGGGCGTTTGAGGATGAGAAGGAAGAGGAAAGCCATCAGAGCCACCTGGAAGTAGAGGTCTGGTCAGGTCGGCCTGCTTAACCAAGATGGCAGCCAGGGGAGTAGGAAGGATGAAGACATTGCACACATTTGGAGGAAGAAACCAAAGCTGGCATGAGAGGAGTCCTTTCCAGGGCTGTTCAAGGCAACGGGATGCAGGTGGATATGACTGCAGTTGTGTGTGAAGACTTACCATTCATTCCTCCAAACTTTCGTTGTATACTTATTATGGGCTAGGCCCTGTGCCTAGCTCCAGAAATTCAAAGAGAGACAATTAATATCTACAGTCTAGTAAAGATAAAGACCCATAAAAATAGTTGCAATAAGCTCTCTTAGATGGAAGCACAGTTGTTAGCAAAGTAGTAACATCTAGCTCAGAATGGGAGGGTACAGGGGAGGCTTCCTGGAAGAGGTGCTGCCTGAACTCTCTTAAAGACAAATGGAAGTAGGTTACATAGTGTTTAGCGGGGCCTAGTGCTCCTTGCCTTTGGATTTGTTTCCTTCTGATTTCTAGCCCCCATTAGGGGTTACCTCATGCTTTCAATACGGAAGACATCAACAAACGGGTCTCAATGAAGAAAAACCAAAAGTACACACATACAAGAATCTCAGTCACTGTCTCTCTGTTTCTCTCCTCTCTCTCTCTCTGTCTCTCTCTCTCCTCTCCCCCCACCCCATTAACAGTATGTAGGTACACCATTTATTCTGATTAGTGGCCACTAAATAGAGGGGGTGGTAGATAATAGCGTTCAAGGACAGAGGAAGGTTTTAGCAGGTTGTTGGCTCCAGTGTCTCAATTAGGATATGGTCTGAAATATATTCATATTCATATTCTCATAAAGTATGAGAATAAAGGAATTGCTAGGAAGAAGCTTGGAATAGCAATAACTCCTCACTACCTCTCTTAATAACAGCTAGTGGGAGGTTTTCTCCTATTTACAAATCCATTGTCATTCTTCCACTTACTAGCCAGGCTGTTGCGCTTGAATCATCGTGCAGTATGTACATTCATGATGGAAGGTATACACTAGCAGTTGCATGGTGTTCTGGTTGTTTTGTTCTGGATAGTTTTCCTTTAGTCAATTATCAAGTGCTTACTATGTAATAATCAATGAGTAGCTAATTGGAAGCAAGAGAGAATGAAATGGGCATTATTCAGATAGTGTTTTTAATGAAAAGCATAGACGTAGTACTGTGGGGAAATATCACTAAATAGCAAGAGATTTCATCTGTGTGTGTGTGTGTGTGTGTGTGTGTGTGTGTGTGTGTGTGTGTGTGTTTACAAAAGGATTCATTTAAGCCACTCATAAACTAAATCCAGGTATGTGAATCCTTTCATTTTTTTTAGACTCCTCCCAAGGGGTAAACATTGGAAGACACCAGGAGCGAAGCCAAGCCTCTAGAGATTGCTCAGGAACCCAAACCACCCCGAGGGGAGCCGGAAGGTCTGTCAATTCCCAGAGAGGGAGGAAATGGTAAGCAAATGGCAGCAGTTGCTTAGAGAATTAGGGAATGAATAACAATGCTTTCTGGTAAATTAACCATACTACATTGTGCAGGGGAAAGCGATAGGAAAACCCTGTTAAAAATTGAATAATAATTTGCCCACATCATTTATGCAAAATGCATAATTTTCCTACTTCAGTGGACTTTAGTTTGATTTAAAAGATGAGCAGCTCTAGGACTATTCACCAAAGCCTAATTTTTAAGATAATTGGGAAGAGGAAGAGAAATCAGACTGTAATCAGCACAATCTTTCGTAAGCCACTTCACCTTCCTCCTCTCACCTGCAAATTTTGGAAAATATTTGTTTACCCTTTCCTGAAGTTCTCTAAATGGAAGTGCAAAGCATTAATCATTGTCATTGCTACCACTAAACCACGACCTCACCGTGAGAGGGGGGAAAGCCATGCTTCATTCTATTCAGTATTTTTCTGCTCTAATTCAAATAAGTACTTGTTTTGAATAGTGGGGAAAAAATGGAAATGTAGCAAAGCTATAGTTAAAACAGCAAGCCGAGAACAAAAGCAACACGCATGCAGGCAAAGGAGACCTTGGAAGATACACAGATAAAACAAAAAGCTGTGCTTGGCTGGGATTCTGTTTCAGAATCAAATGCAAAATGGAGAATATTGTTCCAACTGTAAAGGTTTTGCAATCTACAATCAGTCAGAATGAAAAGATATCATGTAATCCACCTTGACAGTCAGAAGCTGCACTATTGCTGTGAATTATGATATTTGTTCATGACTAATGTAGATTTTCAGACCCAGAATGGTTGAAAGTGGGCAGGAATTTGTAGGTATACCGGATACCCTTCACTTCAACAGGGCACACCCATGTCAGCTGATGTTCATATCTCTTCCTCTCCTCCTTTTCCCTCCTCCTCACCCCTTGCTCCCCAATCTCATTAGAATCATGAGATTTTTACTTATATATTCATTAATTCTCTTCATCCCCATCTCTCCACAAAAGATCATTATCTACTTATTAAACTCAGCCCTTACACAGTGTCTCATGCCTATAATCTCAGCTATTTGAAAGGATGAGGTGGGAGGATTGCTTGAGGTCAGGAGTTCGAGAACAGCCTGGGCAACATAGCCAGATGTTGTCTCTAAAAAAATTAAAATTAAAAATTTAGTAGGGCATGGTGGCACACACCTATAGTTCCAGCTACTCAGGAGGCAGAGGTGAGAGGGGATCACTTGAGCCCTGGAGGTCAAAGCTGCAGTGAGCTGTGATTGTGCCACTGCACTCCAGCCTGGGCAATAAAGCATGACCCTGTCTCTGAAAAAAAAATTTTTTTTTTAAATAAATTCAGCCCTTAGAGTTCTACCTTTCAGGGCAAACCTGTTTCCTTTGTTGGACTAATTCCTGTCTCTTCTACAAACTTGCTGGTCCCACAACGCTGAACTTTGAACCCCACACTCAACACTTCTTATCTGTTGGGTGCCCATTCTGGTTAAGCAAAAGGACCTTCCCTAATCCTAATACTCGTCCCCACTCCTTCCATCTCTATCCCCAACCGCTGCTACTGGCTGAAGATTTATTAGATACTAGTTTTGTACCTATGCCTCCTGTCACTTGCTATAAATCGCCTTTATGCAAATCGAAAAAGCTACCCTGCCTCAAGACACTTTGCTGCCATCTGCCAGGAAATTGTTGTAATAAATATGCAAAAGGATAATGACTAGAATGTGAATGGTGCCCCCTAGAATTGTGCAGTACACAACTGGCACAACTATATGTGACAACCCTGTTGTTTGAAATCACCTGAACTCTCCTGGAACCCTGTGTAAAAATCACAACCACCATAGGTCAGTCTTGCCTTTTCATGACAGTTTGCCATTTCAAAATCTAAATCTTCCACCATGATCAGAAATTGCTGAGGGGCAGTTTCTGGGAGAGACAGAGTCTCCATGCAGCAGTACCTATAAGATTATAGGGCTCTTCCAGCATTCAGCCCAAGCTTTAACCTGCTACCTGGGCAGATACAACCCAAACCACACTTGGTTGATTTTCGGGAAGCATCCAAGTTAGAAAGCTGGTAAGGCTGAATGTTGGGGTGCAGGGGGAGGTGGACCTAGCTTACATTCAGGTCAGCCATTACCCCTCTCTGGCTTTGGCAGCTTCATTTCTTGTCGATTGTCCCATCTGTTCCCCTGCCTCCTTCCCATTCAGCACAACCTGCACGTACTGGTGATCTCTCACTACATAACAAACCACTCCAAAGCTTCGTGGCAGAAATAGAAACAGTCATTTATTTTGATCACGAGTCTGCAATCTGAGCAGGACTCATCAAGGCCAGCTCACCCCTGTCCCATGCGGCATCAGCTAGCGCAGCTCGGGTGTGGCCGGAGGAGCCGCTGTCACAATGGCTCTTGCATTTCACAATGGCTCGGCATCAACACGCTGCTACGTTGATGCCAGCTGTTGACCTCAGGAGCTCAGCTGGGGCTACTGATAGGGGCTTTGGTTCCTCTCCACTTGGGCTCCCATGTGTGCGTGGACTTGCTCACACAGTGGTGCCCATGTTGAACTACCCCAGCTGACTCATCATTAAGTAGAGACAAGCTGGACACACCCAGCTCTGACCAAATTTCAAATTTCTGAACAAAACAAATGACTGTGGCTTTAAGCCATTAAGCCTTGGGATAGTTTACTTTGTAGCAATCAATCACTAGAATGTATACTCTATGCTAAATGTTGCATGAATCCATTCCCACATCTTTCTAGGGTGCCTCCTGGTGCTGCAGAGTCTAGGAAGCTAAAAACTACATTGCCCAGAGTCTCTTTTCATTAGGATCGTGATTGTGAGTTAAGCTACACCAATTAGACATATTTGCACAAAGCTTGGAAGGCAGAGACCAATGCCTTGCAGCTTTTGGCTACTTTCTGCTGCAAAGCAAGATCATGGAGCTACTGATAGCCACTCTCCAGCTTCATGGGCATCAAGAATCTTGTGGACGTGGCAGTGGCTAGGTTCCTCTGCCTAGCAAATGCGGTGGTGGCAGTAATTCACGCTGTTCCTGGCTTGCTGACCACTTTCTGGCCTTGTCTTGCAGCCATGATGTTCTTGCAGTCAACAGTCCCAATGGCAGCCTCCTGAGTCCTCCTTCCTAATTGTGGCAGAGGTGATAGCTCCCCTGGCAGATTGATTTTACCACATTCTGGGAGCCATCCTTGGAGGTCCAGCCTAGAGCCCTCTCTTCCAGCCTTTCCAACAAGTTTGCAATTCTTCACGTTATATTCTTTCTTGCTTAAAAACTCTAGCGTGGTTTCTATTTCCTACACAGAACCCTCTAACAGATATCCAGGTGATCCTGAAGTTTCGTCTCTTCTCAATCTTTCTTTTGTTCTTGCTTGTTTGCTTTCTCTCATTTAATCATTCCTTTAATAAATATTTATGGAATGTCTACTATGGGCCAGGCACTGCACTAGACCCTGGAGAAAAATTGATGAACTAAACAGACATGGCCTCGCCCTCATGAGATAAGGCAGGGCAAAGACCATGAGGCAGCAAAAGACAACCCTTGGGTCCAGTCGGCCCCTGCTTGTTTTTGTATATAACGTTTTCTTGGAACACAGCACACTCATTCATTTATGTCTTGTCCATGGCTGGTTTTGCCCAACAATGGTAAAGTTTAGTAGTTGCAACAGAGACTGTATGACCTACAATGCCGAAAACACTTACTATCTGGCCCTTTTTAGGAAAAGTTTGCCAGCTCCTGTATTAGATAAATAAAACGCCAAGTCGTACTCTTGTGGTTCCCCACAGCCAATAAGTTGCTCTTTCTGTCAATTCTGCAGACACCAGGGGTCTCCAACCCTTGGGTCGTGGACTGGTATCAATCCGTGTCCTGTTAGGAACCGGGCTGCCCAGCAGGAGGTGAGCAGCGGGTGGGTGAGCATTACCGCCTGGGCTCCTCCTCCTGTCAGATCAGCAGTGGCATTTAGATTCTCATAGGAGTCTGAATCCTATTGTGAACTGTGCATGCAAGGGATCTAGGTTGCAGGCTCCTTGTGAGAAGCTAATGCCTGATGATCTGAGGTGGAATGGTTTCATCCTGAAACCCTCCCCCCACCCCCATGCCCACCACCAGGCTATGGAAAAATTGTCTTCCATGAAACTGCTGCTGGTGCCAAAAAGGTTGGGGACAGCTGGCAACACCACAGCACCATGCATGGTGCTAAGCACTTCATGAGAATCCTCTAAGTTAATTCTCACAACAACCTTTGGGATACATTATTATCATCTCTATTCTACAGACAAGGAGACTGAGATTTAGAGAGATTTGGGCTTAGGTGACTGGGAGGATGGTGATACAGAAAAGGAATAGAAAACAGGCAGAAGATGACAAGCTCAGTCCGAACTCACAGCACATGAGGCACCTGCAGAGAGGCACACGGGGCTATCCCGGTAGATTTTGGGCTTGGTGTGGATTTCAAGTCTGGACGGCTTTTAAGTTCAAATCACAATTCTACCATTGACTAACTAGCTGTGTGACTTTGAGCAAGTTACTTCACTTTCCCTCCTGGTTTCTTTTATTTTTTATTTATCAATTTTTTTTTTTTTGAGATGGAGTTTCACTCTTGTTGCCCAGGCTGGAGTGCAATGGCATGTGATCTCAGCTCACTGCAACCTCTGCCTGCCTGGTTCGAATGATTCCCCTGCTTCAGCCTCCTGAGTAGCTGGGATTATAGGCGCCAGCCACCACGCCTGGCTAATTTTTTGTATTTTTAGTAAGGACGGGGTTTCACTATGTTGGCCAGGCTGGTCTCGAACTCCTGACCTCAGGCGATCCACCCACCTTGGCTTCCCAAAGTGCTGGGATTACAGGCTTGAGCCACCACACCTGGGCTATTTATTAATTTTTTAAAGAGACAGGGTTGCTCTGTCACCCAGGGTGGAATAAAGTGGTACAATCATGGCTCGTCACTGTAACCTCAAACTCCTAGGCTCAAGCCGTCCTTCCACCTCAGCCTCTCTAGGGGCTAGGACTACAGGCATGCACCACCACACCCAGCTAATTTTGTGTGTATGTGTGTGTGTGTGTGTGTTTTTCTTGGTCCAGGCAGGTCTCAAACTTCTGGACTCAAGTAATCCTCCCACCTGAACCTCCCAAGGCACTGAGATTACAGTTTTCTCATAAATAAAATGGGCTCTTGTGAAAACTAAAAAAAGTAATATGCAAACAGGATCTAGCATCATAGGAGCTGGGTACACAGTAGATACATGTGCCAGGTATATGGTACGTGGTAGATGTTTGATACGTGTTGGCAACTTCTCCTTCCCCTTCAGTCTTATCCGTCACATGGTAGAAAGTAATCTTCCAGAATTACAGCTTTAATTAGGTTATTTTCCTCCTCAAAAAATGTGGTAGTTCCCACTGACCCCCACTGTCATGGAAGGAGACCAGTTTGGAGGACCCGCCCAGCCACGCCTCTTTCTTTCAACTTCCACACACACTATCCCCTCTATTGAAGGGTGAGCACAGTAGGTTATGTTTTCACTGTATAACACCCCCACCCTGCCCCCGACCAGAACAGCTGATATTCGAGGGGTAGACACCTGACCAGGGGACAGACAGTCCATTGGCCACTGGCTAATCAAATTGTCTCTGTCCAGTTGGATCCAAGAATCAAGAGACTGTGGTGACAGATGCTTGGCCTACAGGTTGGCTTAAGTCAGGGCCAGAGTTGCCCTATGGGTGATCAGATGACACAGCGTGCAGAGAGAAGCAATGGCAAGAAACCATGGGCCACCAGAGAGAGTGACTGGGAATAGCTACTATCCACGCTCTAGCATCTGGAGGTCCAGTTGCGCTACCCCACACCATTTCTGTGAGATTCCTCTGAAGCATTGTGTACATCAGCTCTTTACTTGAGCAAATCCGAGGGAGTTTGGTCCACTACAGTCTGGCTGCACTCTGGCCAGGCTCATCTGTCCCATCACCTCCACCATCACCCCTGCCTTATCTCCTGGCTACACTGAGTTACCCACAACTCCACAAGCATGCTCTGCACTGCTCTCTTCTTTCCTCCTGCCTGGACTGTTCTTTTTCCCTCTCTCCTCTTCTTAAAAGCTTATCCATTCTTTGAGACCCAACTCAAATGTCTAGTGATGGCCACCCTCTGAGAACTCCCTGCTCCTAGCTCTGGTCTTTTGAAGGCAGTCACTGCACAGCACTGCTGGCTGCAGTTGTTAGTAAACGTCCTTGAGTTTTGCTCCTTGCCACTAAGCTCACTGAGGGTAGGAACCTGGTTCACATTAGGACTGATATATGACACTGAATTTAATCCAAGGATTGGAATCCTGAAACACAAGCTGAGTTTCTTCAATAAAGAGAACTGTGCCAGTAGAAGGCATTGTTCGTTAAAATGGAAATGCATTTAGAGAATACTTCAGATTAAAGGGATGAAGATCAAAGGGCACATTTTTGGCCAGGAGTTCTGAGTCTTAGAGACCCAAATAAATTGTAGACTTTTTATTTCCTGAATTGATTGGAACCATAACACTGGATTTGGTGCTGTAATATAAAACTTTCTGGAACTTTTAGCCTGGTGGGAAGGCTCTTTGCTGTAAGTGTTAGGATTGCTCTTGTCTAAAATTAAAGCACCCACGCCTATTGCTGAAACTGGCTAGTACACACGGAAGGCCTGATTTAGACTTCCACGGTTGATCAGGGAACCATCAGAGCCCTACCTTCGCTGAAGTTACAGACATACCCTGCTTCAGACTTATCAGGAGAGGGTGTGTCTATATTACATGTGGACACACATCCACTCCGGTTTGAGATCCTATGGCCCACGTCAAGAATAGAAAGCAGCTGCTCATGCAGACGGTGCGTGAAACATTAGCTGCGTTTTGCAAACATGTAAGAATTTCCCAGTGAGAATCTTGACTGCAGATGTGGGCCTGGCAGCTCCTCCTGGGCCCTGTGCCTGGGGCTCAGCCCTGGGGATGCTGTTCAAGCTACGCTTCCAGCCTGGCTCAACATCTGACTGTCCTTCTGTACAAAGGGGCTGGTTTTGAGGTTCTAGGTCACAAGGTGGATCAAGCCCTTGCCCCTTATCCCAGGGAGGGAAACTCCTAACAGCTGAAGCAAAGTCTGCTTTATCACACTGACCTCTGACCCTTCTCAAGCTTTCTGAACAAACCCCAACCAGGTTAACCTAAAATCACCATTCTCAAATCTGCCTGTGCATGACCTAAGAGAATCTTTCATTAATTTTTTTTTTTTTTTTTGAGGTAGAGTCTTGCTCTGTTGCCCAGGCTAGAGTACAGTGGCACAATCTGGGCTCACTGCAACCTCTGCCTCCCATGTTCAAGCGATTCTCCTGCTTCAGCCTCCCGAGTAGCTGGGATTACAGGCAAATGTCACCACGCTCAGCTAATTTTTGTATTTTTAGTAGAGATGGGGTTTCACCATGTTGGCCAGGCTGGTCTCGAACTTCTGACTTCAGGTGATCCGCCTCCCAAAGTGCTGGGATTACAGGCACGAGCCACCACACCCAGCCTAAGAGAATCTTTTAAAATGCAGGTTTTGATCCTTTAGTTCTTAAACATGACAATTGGATGTTTATGCATATGTGTGAGATGCGTCACCCTTGAACCTTGTTACCAAGTCCGCACACTACCTGTCTGACATGAAAAACAAAAGAAGAAAAATGCAGGTTTCTCAGCCCCTCCCAGACTTACTGAATAAGGCTTTCTCAGGCATAAGGTCATGAATTTCTCATTGAACATGTCTTAGTCCATTCAGCTGCTATAACAAAAATACTGTAGACTGGGTGGCTTATAAACAACAGAATTTTTTGTTGTTGTTTTTATCTTTTTTTTTTTTTGAAACAGAATTCTCACTTTGTTGCCCAGGCTAGAGTGCAGTGGAGCAATCTTGGCTCACTGCAACCTCTGTTTCCCAGGTTCAAGCAATTCTCCTGCCTCAGCCTCCCGAGTAGCCGGGATTACAGGTATGTGCCACCACACCTGGCTAATTTTTTGTATTTTTAGTAGAGGTGGGGTTTCACCATATTGGCCAGGCTGGTCTTGAACTCCTAACCTCAGATGATCCACCCACCTCGGCCTCCCAAAGTGCTGGGATTACAGGTGTAAGCCACCATGCCCGGCCTGTTTTTACCTTTTTAGAGTTGGGGTCTCACTGTGTTGCCCAGGCTGGTCTCAAACTCCTGACCTAAAGTGATCCCCCTGCCTCAGCCTCACAAGTAGCTGGGATTATAGGTGTGAGCCATCATACCCAGCTAGAAATTTATTTCTTACAGCTCTGGAGGCTGGGCAGTCCAAGATCAAGGCACCAGCAGGTTTGGTGTCTGGTGTGGGCCTGCTTCCTGGTTCAGAGATGGTGCCTTCTTTCTGTGTCCTCACCTGGTGGAAGGGAAGAGGGAGCTCTCTGGGGTCTCTTTTATAGGGGCACTGCTCCCATTCATAAGGGCTCTGCTCTCATGACCTGATCACCTCCCAAAGGCCCCACCTCCTAATACCATCACACGGGGGGTTAGGATTCCAACTATGAATGTGGGGGAATAGAGCATTCAGTCATACATGCCCTTTTGTCCTCTCATTTGCCTCCTGCTGGAAACTTCTGGCAGCAGAACAATTGCATAGCATACTTAGGGTTCCTTCTCAGTCCCTCTTGCCCCAGCCCCAGTGGCCCAGCCATGGAAGGCTCCTGCCCTCAACTCTGTTCTGGGCATCCCTGTCAACCATCTCACAGTCTGCTCCTGCTGGCAAGGAGGGACACAGAAGGGGGCTGGTGAGCAGACACTCCAGGGCACGGCTGCAGATCCTCCCCTCCAGGCAGGGCAGCAGGGCAGCCTCGGCATGGGGCCTTCAGCTGTTGGAGAAGCCAACCAGGCAGGCCAGGCGGACTTGGCATGACTCAACTGCTGAGAAAGCAAGTCCCTGATACAACAGGGACTTGTGAGCTGGGAACGGCCATGAAGCTGGAATGGGGATCTGGGGACCTGACTCCCGTCACACCAGGTGAGTGTGCCCAGCTCACAGCTCTTCTCCTACTTGATTTGAGGCTGCAGGGCCTGGGCCTTCACACCAGCACTTCAAGGAGTGCCACCCTGTTGGGTTTGATGAGCCTGACCTCCAGCAGAGAGTCCCAGAAGATCACAGATTTACAGGGCATGAGGGACTGTTTTTCAGGGCAAGCCCCTGGTTTTGTAGATGAAGCTGTTCAGAAAATATACTGAAAACTCCCACTAGCTTTATTCCTGTCCCCTACCTCATCCTTGTCAGAATGTCTCCACGTGGAATGGTGTCCAGTGCCCTCTCCCTGGGCTGGCCAAACTTCGGGATGCCCCACCTTGATTCTCATGCCCTCTTTTGATAAATGCAACTATCTCAAGTACCTCCTCTTACCCTTCCAAGATTCAGATAAACTCCCCCAGGGGTGGGATGGGACCAGGGTGGGATGGTGATGCCCTGTAGAGGGCATCCTAGCCATTAACAGGGACTTTCTCCAGCCGCTGAATGGAGTCTTGCTCTGTCACCCAGCCTGGAGTGCAGTGGTGCGATCTCAGCTCACTGCAACCTCCGCCTCCTGGATTCAAGCAATTCTCCTGCCTCAGCCTCCCAAGTAGCTGGGACTACAGGCACCCGCCACCACGCCCAGCTAACTTTTTGTATTTTTAGTAGAGATGGGGTTTCACCATGTTAGCCAGGATGGTCTCCATCCCCTGACCTCATGATCTGCCTGCCCCAGCCTTCCAAAGTGCTGGGATTACAGGCGTGAGCCACTGCGCCCGGCCTCGTTTGGTTTTCTTAAAACCAAAAACCCTCAGGCAGAATTCTCCACTGCCTCCCCCACACAGGGGAAATCCTGCAGTGTGCCTTTCACCCAGGCCACATCACGTTTCCAGCTCTTCCCCTGGCCGGCTGCTTCCTCCTGAGCTTGCTGCTGACTCAAGCAACTGAGAGGACAGGGGCTGAAAATTTAGTTAAATGCAGATTCCTAGACTCTTCTGATTTGGAGTGAAACCTAAAAATCCAGATTAAAAAAAATTTTAATTTTTTAGAGACAGGGTCTCACTCTGTCACCTCGGTTGGAGTGCAGTGGCGCAATCACAGCTCACTGCAGCCTCAATCACCTGGGCTCAAGCGATCCTCCCACCTCAGCCTCCCGAGTAGCCAAGACTACAGGTGCACACAACCATGCCTGGCTAATTTTAATTTTTTAATTTTTTGTAGAGACAGGGTCTCACTACGTTGCCCAGGTTCATCAAGCAGACTTCCCACCTTGGCCTCCCAAAGTGCTGGGATTACAGGCATGAGCCACCATGTTCAGCTACATTAAATACATAATATTTTTCTTCTTAATGGCACAGTAATATATGTGTACAACCTAGTCAGTGTAAAAACAATAAACTCTACAGATAAAGCAGTGACCCCACACACACTTCTCAACGTCATACCTTCCCAAAGGTAATCACTTATCAACTTGGTTTGTATCTTGGTTTGTATCTTTTTTTAATACATTTACATAGACATGCTTTTCCTTTACATAAATGAAATCTTACTGCACATATTGTTCTGCACCTTGACTTTTCATCAAACAGTATGACTCAGAGAATTTTTCTCGCTTCTTTTTAACAAATAATATTTATTAGTATGCCATAAGGTGGAAATGGCATCATTTAACCATTCTTCTGTTGATGGATATTTAGGTTATTTCCAGATTTTCAGTGTTACAAACAATGTTACCTCCTTGCCCTTTTTATGGACATCTGTAAGGATTTCCCTTGGAGAAATGTCTAGAAGTGGAATTGCTTCCATATTAATTTTAATATATTCTTAAATTTAGTATCTCCTGCTGACTTGTTCCATTAAACTCCTCAGTGTAAATGAGTAATCATCTTCCTATAATCTTCATTTTTAATAAGTGCCAGATGATTTTGATACCAGTGTCCAAGGACCATATTTTGAATATGTCAAGTAGTGGTTTATCAGTTGACTATTGCTACAATAATGCTAGGCTTACAGAAATTATTCCAAAAGTTAACGGCTTAAAATGACAAGTTGGATTTTTTTTTTTTTTCTCATGGGTCTGCAGGTAGACCAGGACCCTGCTGTACTTGACTGGACTCCAGGCTCAGAGTTCCAATTTGCCCACTGCAGAGCTTGGCTGCAGGCTTCAGGTCAAGTTCAGGTCTGTTTCACAGTGTTTATTCTGGGCCCAGGCTGAAGGGGGCAGTGGCTTCCTGGGAAATTCGTGTCTTATGGCTATCACAGAAGCCCTCAGAGCTAAGTTAAGCCTTTCACACTTTTAAGACCTTGCAGTGCATCGCGATGTCTCAAATTCCATTGGCCATTCTAATCATGTGGCCAAGCACACATCAATAGATCAGGACATACTCCCTGTACTTGAAGAGTGGGCTCTGCAATGTTATGACAAAGGGGAGTGAAAAGTCACGACCAAGTCTTTCAATCCCATCTACCGTAGTGGTGAAGGGCACAGGCTTTGGTGCCAGAAAGAAGAGCTGGTTTGAACTCCTGCTTCTGTGACACTGGGGAAATTACCAAATACAGAGTTACTCTTCCTCATTGTTGTGTTGAGATGATCCTCACCAAAAATGAATTTTAGGAGTCAACTTTCATATTTGGTTTAGAGTAAACCAACAGAAGTCAAATGTCGTTTTGTTTTTTTTTTTTTTGGCACAGCTTCCCACTTTGTCACCCAAGCTGGAGTGCGGTGGTGTGATCTTGGCCCACTGCAGCCTCCACCTCCTGAGTACAAGTGATTCTCCTGCCTCAGCCTCCTGAGTAGCTGGGATTACAGGCACACACCACCATGCCCAGCTAATTTTATTTTATTTTATTTGTTTTATTTATTTATTTTTTGAGATGGAGTCTTGCTCTGTCGCCCAGGCTGGAGTGCAGTGGCGCGATCTCGGCTCACTGAAAGCTCCGCCTCCCAGGTTCACGCCATTCTCCTGCCTCAGCCTCCCAAGTAGCTGGGACTACAGGCGCCCGCCACCATGCCTGGCTAATTTTTTGTATTTTTAGTAGAGACGGGGTTTCACCGTGTTAGCTAGGATGGTCTCTATCTCCTGACCTCGTGATCCGCCCGCCTAGGCCTCCCAAAGTTCTGCGATTAAAGGCGTGAGCCACTGCGCCCAGCCATGCCTGGCTAATTTTTGTACTTTTAGTAGAGATGGGGTTTCACCATGTTGGCCAGGCTGGTCTCAAACTCCTGACCTCAAGTAATCCACCTGCGTTGGCCTCCCAAAGTGCTGGAATTACAGGCGTGGGTCACTGCGCCCCGCCAGAAATCAAATGTCTATTTATAATATGGAGTTTATTAAGTAGATTTCAAAACTGCTTTGCAGCAGCACAGCTCTTCAGTTTTCCTGTGAAACACACATTACCCTAAGTTAGAAAACCAAGTCATGACTCCCTCACATGCTCTTGTTAATATGCCATTCACACCTTCCTTTGTGTTCATTCATAATTGGAATTTAAAGAGATTCACTTATTTCTCACTGTTTTATTCCAAAAGAAAAAAAATACAGTAATTACCATAGTTCCTTAAGAGATTTAAATTTTTAAAAGTACAACCTAAAAATAGATTCATGGTGTCTTCCAGTAATTTTTATCTATTTTCATGTTATTTTTGAACTTTTTATTGAACTATAAAGCATTAATATACATAGAAACATGTTTTTTAATTAAACAGAATCAAAGATTTTTATCATAATTACTTTATAAGATTTAGCTTGAGAATTTTTATCTTGAGAATTATTGACAATACTATTTAAATTTTTGATTTTTTCAGTAATTATCATTAACATCACCCCCACCCCCACCAAATTTAGAAAATCTCATTTGTCTAGAATTTTTTAAAGAAAAAGAAAAACAACCTCAGGAATTCCAAAGTGCTGCTTACCATCAAAATGTTTTCAAAAAAGATGACTAGGTCAGGTACGGTGGCTCACGTCTGTAATCCCAGCACTTTGGGAGGCCGAGGCAGGTGGATCACCTGACATCAGGAGTTCGAGACCAGCCTGACCAATATGATGAAACCCCGCCTCTGCTAAAAATACAAAAATTAGCCAGGCGTGGTGGCATGCGCCTGTAATCCCAGCTACTTGGGAGGCTGAGACAGGAGAATCACTTGAACCTGGGAGGTGGAGGTTGCGGTGAGCCGAAATCATACCATTGCACTCCAGCCTGGGCAACAAGAGCAAAACTCCATCTCAAAAAAACAAAAAAAAAAAACAAAAAAGACAGCTCTTCATGTGCTGAAAACATAGCCTGGTCTGACTTCTCTGTAGACGTGGGAAGTTTCTATGCTTTTAGAGTTTTAGACTAAATGTGGCACCAAAGAATATAAAAATCAACACAAATGTATTAGTTTCCTAGGACTGCCATAACAAAGTACCACAGACTGGGTGGCTTAAACAACAGAAATTTCTCACAGTTCTGGAGGCTACAGATCCAAGATCAAGGTGTCAGCAGGTCTGGTTTCTCCTAAGGCCTCTCCTCCTGGCTTAAATATGGCCACCTTCTCCCTGTGTCCTCCCTCAGGTGGCCTTTCCTCTGATCACACACATCCCCACTGTCTGTCTATCCTAATCTCCTCTTCTTATAACAGCAGACACGATCAGATTGGATTAAGGCTCACCCTAAAGGCCTCGTTTTAACTTAATGACAGTACCTCTTTAAAGGCCTTATCTCCAAGTAACAATCACATTCTGAGGTATTGGCGGTTAGAGCTCCAGTATATGAATTTGTGTGGGGCAGGGGGAAGATACACAATTCATTCCATAAAAATAGATTACAGACAACATTACTTTAAAACTATGTAAAACAGCTTTATTGAGATAGAATTCACATACAATTCACTTATTTAAATTGTACAATTTTTTTTTTGTTTGTTATGAGATGGAGTCTCACTCTGTCGCCCAGGCTGGAGTGCAGTGGCACCATCTCGCCTCACTGCAACCTCCCCCTGCCGGGTTCATGCCATTCTCCTGCCTCAGCATCCTGAGTAGCTGGGACTACAGGCGCCCGCCATCACGCCTAGCTAATTTTTTGTATTTTTAGTAGAGACGGGGTTTCACCATGTTAGCCAGGATGGTCTCGATCTCCTGACCTCATGACCTGCCCGCCTCGACCTCCCAAAGTGCTGGGATTACAGGCATGAGCCACCGCGCCTGGCCTTAAATTGTACAATTTAATGGCTTTTGGTATATTCACAGAGTTGCACAACCATCACCACAATCAATTTTAAAACATTTTCATTACCCTAAAAGAAGCCCCACACCCCTTAGCCATCACTGCCCCAATCTCCTCCCCTCTCCCTGGTCCTAGGCAACCACTACTCTATTTTGTTTCTATGGATTTGCCTATTCTGGACATTTTATTTAAATGAAATCATACAATATGTAGTCACTTGTGACTGGCTTCTTTCACTTAGCATAGTGTTTTTCAAAGTTTATCCATGTTGTAGCATTATCAGTACTCCTTTTTTATTGCTTAATAATATTCCATTCTATGGATATGCCATATTTTATTTATCCATTCATCAGTTGATGGACGTTTATTTCCACATTTTGTCTATTATGAATAATGCTGCTATGAACATTCATGTACAAGTTTCAGTGTAGACATATGTCTTCAATTCTCTTTGGTGTTTGGAGTAGAATTACTGGATCATATGGAATTCTATCTTAACCATTTGAAAATAACTAAAGTTTTACCCAAATTATTGTTATCAAACTATATAATTGAGAAGAGATATTCCATCTTCATGGATTGTAACACTTTCTACTATTAAGATGTCAGCCCTCTCTAAATTGACCTAAAGAGTCAAAATCTTAGGAGAAGTTTTTGTAAAAATTGACAGGATTCTTACATTTTTATAAGGAAATGCAAAAAACTTAGCCAAAACCATTTTGAAGAATAGCAAAGTTGGAGGACTTATACTACCAGATTTGAAGATTCACGATAAAACCGTTAAGACAAAGTACTATTGGCCAGACGCGGTGGCTCATGCCTTGTAATCCCAGCACTTTGGGAGGTCGAGGCAAGCGGATCACCTGAGGTCAGGAGTTCAAGACCAGCCTGGCTAACATGGTGAAACCCTGTTTCTACTAAAAATACAAAAAATTAGCCCGGTGTGGTGATGCATGCCTGTAATCCCAGCTACTAGGGAGGCTGAGGCAGAGAGAATTGCTTGAACCTGGGAGGCCAAGGTTGCAGTGAGTTGAGATTGTGCCACTGCACTTCAGCCTGGGCGACAGAGCGAGACTCCGTTTAAAAAAAAAAAAAAGTACTATTGAGACAAGGATAAACACATAGACCAATGGAACAGAACAAAGACTCCAGAAATAGACCCACACATATATATATAGTCGTTTGATTTGCAACAAAGGGACCACTGCAATCCAACAGGAAAACAGTTTTTTCAATATATGGTGTCAAGTCATTTACATACCATGTTGAAAAGAAAAACTTTCACACTTATTTTACAACATACACAAAAATTAATTTGAGCTAAAGTCATATTCTTAAATGCAAAAGGTGAAACAATAGGCCTCTAGTGAAAAACAGTGGAGTATCTTCATGTCCTTGGAGTAGGCAGAGATTTCTTTAAAATATTTCACCATAAAAGTAAAACATGGTAAACTGGACCTTTTCAAAAATAAGAATGTATGTTAATCATTTTTTCGTGTGTGTGTCTCTGCCAGGCTTTGGTATCAGGATGATGCTGGCCTCATAAAATGAGTTAGGGAGGATTCCCTCTTTTTCTATTGATTGGAATAGTTTCAGAACGAATGGTACCAGCTCCTCTTTGTACCTCTGGTAGAATTTGGCTGTGAATCCATCTGGTCCTGGACTTTTTTTGGTTGGTAGGCTATTAATTATTGCCTTAATTTCAGAGCCTGTTATTGGTCTATTCAGGGATTCAACTTCTTCCTGGTTTAGTCTTGGGAGGGTGTATGTGTCCAGGAATTTATCCATTTCTTCTAGATTTTATAGTTTATTTGCATAGAGGTGTTTATAGTATTCTTTGATGGTAGTTTGTATTTCTGTGGGATCGGTGGTGATATCCCCTTTATCATTTTTTATTGCATCTATTTGATTCTTCTCTCTTTTCTTCTTTATTAGTCTTGCTAGCGGTCTATCAATTTTGTTGATCTTTTCAAAAGACCAGCTCCTGGGTTCATTGATTTTTTTGAAGGGTTTTTTGTGTCTCTATCTCCTTCAGTTCTGCTCTGATCTTAGTTATTTCTTGCCTTCTGCTAGCTTTTGAATGTGTTTGCTCTTGCTTTTCTAGTTCTTTTAATTGTGATGTTAGGGTGTCAATTTTGGATCTTTCCTGCTTTCTCTTGTGGGCATTTAGTACTACAAATTTATACTACACACTGCTTTAAATGTGTCCCATAGATTCTGGTATGTTGTGTCTTTGTTCTCATTGGTCTCAAAGAACATCTTTATTTCTGCCTTCATTTTGTTATGTACCTAGTAGTCATTCAGGAGCAGGTTGTTCAGTTTCCATGTAGTTGAGCGGTTTTGAGCGAGTTTCTTACTCCTGAGTTCTAGTTTGATTACACTGTGGTCTGAGAGACAGTTTGTTATAATTTCTGTTCTTTTACATTTGCTGAGGAGTGCTTTACTTATGTAGACAATTTTAGACCAATATCCCTGAGGAACATCGTGCAAAAATCCTCAATAAAATACTGGCAAACTGTATCCAGTAGCACATCATACAGCTTATCCACCACGGTCAAGCTGGCTTCATCCCTGGGATGCAAGGCTGGTTCAACTCATGCAAATCAATAAACGTAATTCATCGTATAAGCAGAACCAAAGACAAAAACCACATGATTATCTCAATAGATGCAGAAAAGGCCTTTGACAAAATTCAACAGCCCTTCATGCTAAAAACTCTCAATAAACTAGGTATTGATGGGACATATCTCAAAATAATAAGAGCTATTTATGACAAACCCACAGCCAATATCATACTGAATGGGAAAAAACTGGAAGCATTCCCTTTGAAAATGGGCACAAGACAGGGATGCCCTCTCTCACCGCTCCTATTCAACATAGTGCTGGAAGTTCTGGCCAGGGCAATCAGGCAGGAGAAAGAAATAAAGGATATTCAATCAGGAAAAGAGGAAGCCAAATTGTCCCTATTTGCAGATGACATGATTGTATATTTAGAAAACCCTGTCGTCTCAGCCCAAAATCTCCTTAAGCTGATAAGCAACTTCAGCAAAGTCTCAGGATACCAAATCAATGTGCGAAAATCACAAGCATTCTTATACACCAATAACAGACAAACAGAGAGCCAAATCATGAGTGAACTCCAATTCACAATTGCTTCAAAGAGAATAAAATACCTAGGAATCCAACTTACAAGGGATGTGAAGGACCTCTTCAAGGAGAACTACAAACCACTCCTCAGTGAAATAAAAGAGGACACAAACAAATGGAAGAACATTCCATGCTCATGGATAGGAAGAATCAATATCGTGAAAATGGCCATACTGCCCAAGATAATTTATAGATTCAATGCCATCCCCATCAAGCTACCAATGACTTTCTTCACAGAATTGGAAAAAACTACTTTAAAGTTCACATGGAACCAAAAAAGAGCCCGCATTGCCAAGACAATCCTAAGCCAAAAGAACAAAGCTGGAGGCATCACACCAACTGACTTCAAACTATACTACAAGACTACAGTAACCAAAACAGCATGGTACTGGTACCAAAACAGAGATATAGACCAATGGAACAGAACAGAGCCCTCAGAAATAATACCACACATCTACAACCATCTGATCTTTGACAAACCTGACAAAAACAAGAAATGAGGAAAGGATTCCCTATTTAATAAATGGTGCTGGGAAAACTGGTTAGCCATATGTAGAGAGCTGAAACTGGATCCCTTCCTTACACCTTATACAAAAATTAATTCAAGATGGATTGAAGACTTAAATGTTAGACCTAAAACCATAAAAACCCTAGATGAAAACCTAGGCAATACCATTCAGGACATAGGCGTGGGCAAGGACTTCATGTCTAAAACACCAAAAGCAATGGCAACAAAAGCCAAAATTGACAAATGGGATCTAATTAAACTAAAGAGCTTCTGCACAGCAAAAGAAACTACCATCAGAGTGAACAGGCAACCTATAGAATGGGAGAAAATTTTTACAATCTACCCATCTGACAAAGGGCTAATATCCAGAATCTACAAAGAACTCAAACAAATTTACAAGAAAAAATCAAGCAACCCCATCAAAAAGTGGGCAAAGGATATGAACAGACACTTCTCAAAAGAAGACAGTTATGCAGCCAACAGACATGTGAAAAAATGCTCATCATCACTGGCCATCAGAGAAATGCAAATCAAAACCACAATGAGATACCATCTCACACCAGTTAGAATGGCAATCATTAAAAAGTCAGGAAACAACAGGTGCTGGAGAGGATGTGGAGAAATAGGAACACTTTTACACTGTTGGTGGGACTGTGAACTAGTTCAACCATTGTGGAAGACAGTGTGGCAATTCCTCAAGGATCTACAGCTAGAAATACCATTTGACCCAGCCATCCCATTACTGGGTATATACCCAAAGGATTATAAATCATGCTGCTATAAAGACATATGCACATGTATGTTTATTGAGGCACTATTCTCAATAGCAAAGACTTGGAACCAACCCAAATGCCCATTAGTGATAGACTGGATTAAGAAAATGTGGCACATGTACACCATGGAATACTATGCAGCCATAAAAAAAGGATGAGTTCATGTCCTTTGTAGGGACATGTATGAAGCTGGAAACCATCATTCTGAGCAAACTATCGCAAGGACAGAAAACCAAACACCTCATGTTCTCACTCATAGGTGGGAATTGAACAATGAGAACACTTGGACACAAGAAGGGGAACATCACACATCGGGGCCTGTCATGGGATGGGGGGAGGGGGGAGGGATAGCATTAGGAGATATACCTAATGTAAATAACGAGTTAATGGGTGCAGCATACCAACATGTCACATGTATACATATGTAACAAACCTGCCCGTTGTGCACATGTACCCTAGAACTTAAAGTATAATTTTTAAAAAAATACAAAAAGAAAATGTATGTTAATCAAAAACATCATTAAGCAAGTGAATAGGTAAGTCACAGGCTTGGCAAGATATTTGCAATACATATTTCTTACAAAATACTCATACCCGGAGTATATTAAGAACTATAAATCTATAAGAAAAGGACAATTCATTTAAAAATCGGCAAAAGATGGGCTGGGCACAGTGGCTCACGCCTGTAATCCCAGCACTTTGGGAGGCTGAGGCGGGCGGATCACAAGGTCAGGAGATCGAGACCATCCTGGCTAACATGGTGAAACTCTGTCTCTACTAAAAATACAAAAAAATTAGCCAAGCATGGTGGCGGGCGCCTGTAGTCCCAGCTACTCGGGAGGCTGAGGCAGGAGAATGGTGTGAACCCGGGAGGCGGAGCTTGCAGTGAGCAGAGATCGCGCCACTGCACTCCAGCCTTGGCAACAGAGCGAGACTCCATCTCAAACAAACAAACAAAAAAATTCAGCAAAAGACTTGAAGAGGCCCTTCACAGAAGAGGATCTCTTCATGGCCAAAAAACATAGAAAAAGATGCTCAACAACATTACTCATCAAGGAAATGCAAATTAAAATCACATTTGGATAGCACTGAATGGCTCAGCAAAACGAATGACCTTGCTTGGACAAGGATGTGGAGCAACTAAAAGGTCATTCATTTTCAATGAGAGTATAAATTTCTCTCACCACTTTGGAAAACTGGCAGTGAAGTTAAGCATGTACTTACTACCCTATATCCCATCAACTCCACTCCTAGGTATACATCCAAGAGAAAACAGTACATATGATTACAAAAAGACTTGTACATGAATATTCAGAATAAGTATATTCATAACAGTCCAAAACTGGAAACAATTTAAATGTTCGTCAACAGAAGAATGAGTCAATGAATTGTGCATAAATTTATACTGTGGAATATATTACACAGCAATAAAAAGGAACAAACTATTGATACAAGTCATAACATGGATGAAATCTCAGAATTATAATTTGAGACATAGAAAGAAGGAGACACAGAAGAGCACATTCCATCTGATTCCATTTGTATGAAGTCCAAAAACAAACAATGTCACAATGGTGACAGAAGTCAAGCTAGTGATTATCTTAGGGTCCAGAGGTAGGCACTGGGAGGGGACACAGGGGAACCTTCTAGAGTGAAGAAAATGTTCTAAATCTTGATCAGATTAGTGGTTACATTGGTATATATGTAAGTAAAATTCCACTGAGCTGTACACTTAAGACTAGTGCACAACTGGCCGGGTGAGGTGGCTCATACCTGCAATCCCAGCACTTTGGGAGGCCGAGGCAGGCGGATCATGAGGTCAGGAGTTTGAGACCAGCCTGGCCAACATAGTGGAACCCCGTCTCTACTAAAAATACAAAAAATTAGCTGGGCGTGGTGGTGGGTGCCTATAATCCCAGCTACTTGGGAGGCTGAGGCAGGAGAATCGCTTGAAGTCGGGAGGCGGAGGTTACAGTGAGCCGAGATCATGCCACTGCACTCCAGCCTGGGTGACACTGAGAGATTCCATCTCAAAAAAAAAAAAAAAAAAAAACAAAGACTAGGGCACAATACTGATTATAAATTATTTCTCAACAAAAAATAAAATAGACTACTCATATTAACAGAAAATGTATACAAATTTAAATGTGAGTCTCCTCCCTCTTTAAGGGTCTGGTAGAATGTTTAACTTCTCTGAGCCTCAGTTTTTCATCTGTAAATTGAAATACCTGTCTCGTGTATTAATTTGATGAGATAATGTGTATAAAATTTGGCATTTAACTTCTCTCTTCCTCAGTTTTCCCATCTGTAAAATGGCTGTAAGAGCACTAACTCATATCAGAAGGTAACATTGAGCCAATTCTCATAAGGCACTTATAACACAGGTCTAGTGTCTGACACAAGAAACTCTTAATAAATGCTGATACAACGGTTGTTACTGCTATTATCCACATAATGAATATGGACTAGATTAACTTCAAGACCTCACTCCACTGCTGCAGGAGTCTATGCATAAATGGCAGGCTGGAAGATTGGGTGTGTGTGGTCTGTGGTCCCTGTGACAGGGCTGAGATAAAAGGCAAGTCCTTTGACTCCCTGCCCAGAGTTCTTCCCGGCATGAAAGGGAGGAATCCAGCGAAGTCCGAATGCTGCATTTCTGTCTACATGCCTGGCCCTTGTGCCTGGCCTTAGCATTTCTCTGTTTAGGAAGCATCAGGTAGCCACAAGCATAGGGGAGCAGAGGGACTTTCATCTCCTCTTTTGTCCTCCTCTGTGTAGTGCTTAGACTCCTAAGTTCCCTTGTATATGCCAGGTTCTGTTCTAACCAGTTACTCACATTAAGGCCTATTATCCTCATTTCATAGTTGGGAGAACTGGGAAAGGTGTCTAAGTGACTTGCCTAAGGTCACACGGCTAATAAGTGGAGGAGCCAGAAATTGAGTGCAGCCAGCCCAGTGCCAGAACCCACCCTCCTCACCTCTGCACTGTGCTGCCTCCACCAACAGGGCTCGGTTTCTGCAGAAACCTTTCCTGGCCATAAATCACTCCTTGAAGTACTTTGCCCGCTCTGTTCTCAAGATTGAAGGAGCCAAAGCAACATTAGTATTCCAGGTCTTCACAAGAGCAGAGCTCATTGCCCCAAGTGGCCCTCGGCTTTCTCTGAGGCCACACTGGATCCACAGCACTCCCTTTAGTGTGCTGGCTTCCCTGGGGACCCCTACTGCCCTGGCTTTTTGAGAGACGTTCCAGGTCTAACCCAAAAGTATCACTTTACATTTCCTCAAGATGACACTCCTTCCTCCAAACTCCACCCACCACCACCCCCACGCGGCCTCGCCTTCAGGCTTGCAAGGCCA
Source organism: Nomascus leucogenys (assembly GCF_006542625.1). Taxonomy (NCBI): domain Eukaryota; kingdom Metazoa; phylum Chordata; class Mammalia; order Primates; family Hylobatidae; genus Nomascus; species Nomascus leucogenys. The sequence goes on along the minus strand of NC_044383.1, from coordinate 98,041,762 downwards.
ACATCCACTGTTTCCTGGGAAGGAATGATTTATAACATGGGCAGCCTGGCAGGTGCCACAAGGAAACCTGTCAAGGCTCCTGTGGTTTGGGACTTCGGTGTGTGAGAAGTCCTTAACCCTGTAGACTTCAGGGTCCCTTTCGTGCACACACGTCAATGTGTGCAATCTCACTAAGTCAAAGACAAAGCTGGAGGTGTGGATCCTGTGGCACATCCTGGGGCACACTTAGAGTGGGGGCGCTGATATTGATTTCAGTGTAAAAAGCCCCTAAAAATGTTTGATTTAGTGAGTTCTTTTGGAGACCCTCCATCCCAAAACAGAATTCTAAAGTAGAACCACGTACTCATGTGTCAATAGACAGGAGAATAAAATCCTCTCTCTCTCTCTCTCTCTCTCACTTCCCCCTCCAGCCTCCTTCTTTCTAACCCTGGTTTCTCTGGAATTCACTAAAACCTCCAAAAAGGTGTCTGCTTGGAGTTAGAGGGTGCCGTCTTCAGTGTCACAGATTTCCTATACTGAGCACATTCCATAGTAGGAAAAGCAGCTCCAAGTTTCGATTTGGGATCCTAGGTGCTAGCATGGGACTGGCTCTCTCTCAGATCCTTGTTTTGTGTGTTCTGTTAGGGGCTAGCAAGGCCTCCAGCTGATATCATTTGCGATCCAATAAAGGGGGTGTTTGAGCACACCAGCCCAGCTGCCTGTCACCACAGGGAACCATGCTTTTTCCAGAACCAAATTTACGTCCATCCTCCACAAACTTTATATTGTGCCACGCTGCTGTTGAAAATGATTTACTCAGGCTGGGCGCGGTGGCTCACGCTTGTCATCCCAGCACTTTGGGAGGCCGAGGCGGGCGGATCACGAGGTCAGGAGATCGAGACCACGTTGAAACCCCGTCTCTACTAAAAATACAAAAAAATTAGCCGGGCGTGGTGGTGGGCGCCTGTAGTCCCAGCTACTCGGAGAGGCTGAGGCAGGAGAATGGCGTGAACCCGGGAGGCGGAGCTTGCAGTGAGCCGAGATTGCGCCGCTGCACTCCAGCCTGGGCGACAGAGCGAGACTCCATCTCAAAAAAAAAAAAAAATGATTTACTCACAAGGTGTTGGATCACAGGATGCAGACCTTCAGGAAATCCGTGCTAACTCCGTGGGCATCACATAAAGAAACCACCTGAGGGTCAGGGCAGTTCTCCAGAGGGTCTTGAATCTCAGCGGTCAGGGGATAGCTTCTCCCCAGCTGAGGTCTCGGAGGTGTGTTCTCTGGCTGACTTTATAGCCTGACAGCCGTGAAATCACAGGAGGCCGCAGAAGTAGATCTCACTTGTTTGACCTGGAAGGATACCTATGTGCAGTATCTTTCCTTTTTCATCCATTCATACCCCAAAAAAGTCCATATATATTCGGAGGTTAACTGAAGGGGAAAATGGAGGGAAATGTGTGTGTATATAGTCATTTAATATACATATTTAATATAAATATACATTTAATATAATTTAAATATGAAAAATAAGGCACTTTAAAAATATTTGTGCATTATACGTGACCAAGTCTATTTCTGCTCATCAGTGAACAATAGAGAGAAGAGTTGAGCCCAGACCTTGGAAGCTCTTCCAGTGCGCAAACTGTGTGGACCGGGGTGGAGCTACCTGACAGAGCTTTGACAGGGAAAGTGGTCCCTTCTGTCACTTACGCATTCTATTGTGTGCCTCCATGTCAAGCATCTTTCTACAAATAACTAATTCCCAGAAGCGAGAGAAGAATATGCCCTGATGTGTTATTTTCAGAGTGTCTTTGTCTATTCAGTGCGGTGACCGGTTTGCCTTGCTTTGCCCTCCACACTGGGCCGTGGTAAATTACTTTGGGACTCAGACATCCCACATCTAAGATACATAGAACCAAAGAGAATATATGATCTAGCTTCCTCATTCTGACAAGCTCAAACTAAAGGAATAATGAGTACTATCTCTCTGCTATTTAAGCTTAAGAATGAGACTGTCCCAGGGCTCTTAATTGCACAGTGTATCAGTCAGGGTAATTAACACTAGCTACAGTAACAAAAATTCCAGTAATATCAGAGGCTTAAAACAATTCAGTCATACTCTAGTTCAGTGTGATTTGAGCAGCTCTCCAGAGTATCTCTCCTCTAAGCTATCACTCGGGCTTTTTTCACCTTAGGGCACCACCATACCCGAGAACTCCTTTGGAGCCTTCTACTGGATCCCCTACCTTCCTCTGGCCATCAGTGAACTGATGGTCTAATGGGATATTTTAGGGGCCAGAGTTGGAGATGGCTTTCTGCTCAAATTCAATTGACCAGCACTTGTTGCATGCCCCACCTAGAAGCAAGAACTCTGGGGAATATTGTCTCTTCGTGTGCTTGAAAGCAGAAATGGAATTGGTGGCAACTAGTCAGTCCTAGACACACCTAGGAATGGACGTGAACCTGAACTAAGAGCTCAAGGCCTGACAGCATCCCTTTCCTGCCTTGAAGCAGCATTTAATATTCCCATCAGTTGTGATATACATTTATGTCATCTACATAGTGTGATTTGTGGACCATTAGAAAACTCTTCTTCTCCAAAATACCTTCACTAGCCTGCTTATTCTGGAACTTTACCATTAGAAATTCATCCTGTTGGGTTCAACATTGCCTTGATCTTTTCTTTCTCTTTTACAGTATGTGCTGGTTATAAATTTGTGGCCTCTTAACTTTAAATTCACCATTCATTGCATGATCTTCAAAAATGGAGCTGTGCCCTTCAAATATTTTTCTCTTGCATCTGGCACAATGTTAAGCTGTGTGTATATAAGTTTAGTCATTTAAATATATACTGTGGTTTGGGGCTTCAGTAGAGGGATCTGGGGAGACACTGCAGGAGGAAGGGTTTCTGTCCTGGTTCCCTTATGCTTGCTTGGCAGACACCTGAAGCTTAGCAGTCTCCTGTGGCACAGGCTGCTTCTCCTATGCCTGGCTCCTATAATGCATGGTGACCAGAGGCACCCAGTGGCCGGCAGCTTCCTGGGCACTTCCCTCACTTTGGGTGGTTTTGTTGCAGAATGCATCTGGTACAGTATCTTTCTGTGATCAGCTTTTCCGGACACCCTGGAGGATGGATTTCCAGGAAGTTTCACCTCTCTGTCCTCTCTGTCATCGCCTGTGCCTCAGCTGAGCCTTCTTCAACAAAGTCTGGATCTCAGCCCTGGGGGGCCTCTTCCTCGGCCTCTATCTCAGCTCTAAAGGTAGTGGCTGCTCCTTATAGCTGCCATTCTGATATTCTTTAGAGTTCTTTTTACATCTTACCAATCAATTCTTTGTTACTTTAGTCTCCTGTTATAATGAGTAATTCTTTATATTACACTTTCCCTGTTCAAACTACTGTATAGTTTCTCTCTCTTGATTGCATACAGACTCATATAGAACAGAAATGTCCTTGGAGTAGAACTCACAGGGAGTCAATGACACTTTAGTGTAAAATAGTTTGTTTTGTTTTCCTGGCACCTAGAGAGCAATGGTTGCCTTGGAGCTGAGCGAGGGGACAGTAAGAGGAGAAACACCCAGCCAGGGATGATGGGAAAATCCTAGTAAAAAACTTTGCCTATTTCACAATTTTGTCATGAGCTTGACTATAGCTGTTAAGTGTTATTCTTTATTTCAGTGCAAAATGTCTTTGGTTCCCTAGGGTCAGCCTAAGAGCCCCAGAAATAGAATGAAAGCACTAGTTTTTCTGGTGAAGCAGCAACTATTGTACTTTGATAAGCTTAGTACGTTCCCCACTTTGTTGTTTTGTTTCTTAATCACACATAAAAATGTGTTGCCATATAAAACATAAAGCGGACAGCTCTGGACGTTTCATTTCATGGAACAGAGCTGGGCGTACAGTCCTGGGTGTACATGATCACCTTCAGGCTGCAAGGAAAATGTGAATCAAAAACATGAGGATTATCAGACAATGAAACAGCTCAGTTCAGGAGAGGATTGTGTTGCCTTTCTCTGGGGGTTGTTAAAAATAGGATCGCAGATCATCTCTTTGGAATGGTGGAAATGTGGTCTTAATTAAAAGCTGGAGTAGGAACAAGGCAACAAAGGTCCCTTCCAACTTAAAAATCTTTTATATCAAAGTGATATATCTACATGATTAAAAAAGCAAATGGTACAGGAGGACTTATTTGGAAAATCAACCGTCCTCTCTCTTATCTTCCTTCTCTCATAGTCTACTGATTCCTGTTCCTCGACTCTCTTCATGTTGTAGGGCTATACCCTTTTAAAATGCGTTCATTATCATTTTAATGGGTCCTTGGGAGGGAGTGGCAGAAACCCATGTGCCCAGTCCACCATCTTGAAAAATAAGCTTTCCTATTAAAATTGATTTTTTTTCTTAGGCAAGAACATAAGAAACAGAACCCAGTATTCTGAAAATACCCTGCTTACTAAGTCAAATGCACATATCTGTGCCATTTAAGCCTGTAATGGAAACATTCTTCTTCCAGCTAGTCCAGTCCTTTTTTCTGAGACAGAGTCTCACTCTGTCACCCAGGCTGGAGTACAGTGGCATAATCTCGGCTCACTGCAGCCTCTGCCTCCTGGGTTCAAGCGATTCTCCTGCCTCAGCCTCCCAAGTAGCTGGGATTACAGGCGCCCACCACCATGCCTGGCTGATTTTTGTATATTTAGTAGAGGCGGGGTTTCACCATGTTGGCCAGGCTGGTCTCGAACTCCTGACCTCAGGTGATCCACCCACCTCGGCCTCCCAAAGTGCTGGGATTACAGGCGTGAGCCACTGTGCTCAGCCAGTCCACTCCTTTTGACCTTTTGGGTAAATTTCTCTGTTCTACTCGCCACTTGGTGTTCTTCTCCTCCACCCATCTGGTGCTCTTTGGACAAACATTACCTTGAACATCTACATTTTTTTTTTTTTTTTTGAGACAGAGTCTCACTCTGTGACTCAGGCTGGAGTGCATTGCCATGATCTTGGCTCACTGCAACCTCTGCCTCCCAGGTCCAAGCGATTCTCCTGCCTCAGTTCCCAAGTAGCTGAGATTACAGGCTTGCACCACCACACCCAGCTGAGTTTTGTATTTTTAGTAAAGACGGGGTTTTGCCATATTGGCCAGGCTGGTCTCGAACTCCTGGCCTCAAGTGATCCACCTGCCTCAGCCTCCCAAATTGTTGAGACTACAGGCATGAACACCTGCGCCCTGCTGAACATCTACATTTTAATTAAAACTTTCAATAGAAGTCAACCTTTATAATAAGCAGCTTGTATTATTATTACCAAAATTAAAATAGCAATATTGCGGATAGTGTAATGGCTACAACCCCAAAGTGCTATGTCCTACAAAAAGAGTCACAGCAACAAAGCAACTAGGACCCAAGGGGCATAAGTGTGGAGTCGTCGCACTGTTGTCCTCCCACCCTCTTGAGCGAGGGTGGTTATCAGGTCTCACAATCATTGACTCTTCTACTAGGACTCATTGTTGTAACCCCCCTACCTCTGCCCTTTGTGACAAAAAAAAATGGAGGACTGCGTGGTACATAAAAGAGAGAAATGAGGCTAAATTGTTCTTCAATCTACTGCTGGTTAATCCATCTACACTTCATCCCAATTTCTACTTTTCTCCCCAACTGCTGCAACACCACAGAAGGCCCTGCCCAACAGCCCCGAATGAGCCAAAGCTGTGCTTTAATTAGCCGGCAGCACTTCACTTAAGCTCATGTAATCTCACGGCCATTAGTCTGTCATGTTTGTTACTAAGAATTGTTTTCAAGAAGGCTATGTAGAAAGCACTCATAGAATGCACCTTTTTCCGGGCTGGTGTTAGTGACAGGGAAAGCGCTGGGACATCTACTTCTCCAAAAAATGCCATGAAAGCTCCTTAGCACATAATACATTTTAGCAATCAGAGCCAGAATCCAAAAGCATAATAAAAAAGGCAAGTGAAAATGCTTATAATCGTCATATTTTAAATGCCTTATTTCCTGCCAATCTTAGATCAGTTCCCAGAGAAGCGAAAGTTACCCGCTCTGCCAGCGCCTTTGTCAGCTGCCAGCTGTTACTTCCCTGGAAAAAGGGTCAGAAGGCTGCTGGTAGCTAATAGCCAGCCAGAAGCTGCAAGTCAGAGCCGTCCCTCGTGGGTTTTAGCTACTGGCTGATTGTCAGCCGAGAGCTACAAGTTCTGGTTTGATAAAAGCCAGCTATAGATTTCAAACCTTCTTTTTTTTTCTTTTTCCATTTGTGCTCTGAAATTGTTGTGCACTCCAAATGGAACTCCATGAGCACGCGGGCCTTTGTTCTGCCTTGTTAGACACCACCAGTTGGAGTCCTCACTAGACAGTCCCTTGGCAGGGCGGGGGAGCAGGGCGGGGTGAAGCGAGGTGAGGTAGGAGAGGGTTTGGGGTGGGATGAGCCGCACAATGCCCGGTAGCACACGTGCAACCCCAAATGTGGCTGAACGCAGCTGAGAGTGTTTCATGCTCAGTCTGAGAGACACTCAGCCTCTCTGGTGGTTTCTGTGGCAGGCGGCGAGTGAGGGTGGATGTGCTTGTAAATTCTAGTCAGCATTCATTGACTGAAGCCCCCTGAAATGAAATGAGTCATCAGTTCCATGAGTCAGGCATGAAACCCAAATCTTAAACTGGCTCTTGGATCCCAACTGTTCCTAGAGACCAGCAGTCAAGAATTGGTTTTTCTGAGTGAGACATGGTGTGGAACTCAGAGAGCTCTCTAGATTTCAGGGGGTCAGGTAAGAGGAAGGGGGCCGGCAGGAACTCTGTAGCATGGTGTGCTTTCAATTCAGATGCTTAGGGGCTGTCATCTGCAATGCATCAACAGTGAAAAATAAACACCCAGCAGAATCGGGCTTTGAGTTAAGGCGAAGGCACAATAAATTTCAGCTGGTTAAATTAATCGCTTGCTGCTTGTTGTGAATATTAATCCCAGGGAGGGAACTGGCTTCCACTCCATCAAAAGACAGGTGAAAACTGAAAACAGCAAAACATTTGGGATCTTCAGAGGGAGGGCTTACCTGTGAGCCAAGTGTTGATGCTGAATCCCAAAGAGAAGCAGAATCTTAAAAACAACCTCTCCTGCTTTATAAGCACAGCTGCGCTGCAGTCACCAGCTCTCCCTGCCCTCAGCCCTCACCTGTCCCCCTCTAGGTCTCTCCAGGGACATGTACACGGAAGGGTGTTGCCTGAAGGTACAGAAGATGAAAGAGCCAAGGCTCCTAATTTGTGGGATTATTTTCATTGTGATAAAATACACATAAAATTTACCATTTTAACCATTTCCAAATGTACAATTCAGGCATTAAGTACATTCACATTGTTGTGCAACCTTCACTACTATCCATCTCCAGAACATTTTCATCCTGAACAGTACTGCGTATGCATTAAACAAATAACTCCCCGTTTCTCTCTCTCCTGGCCCCTGGTAGCCTCTATTCTACTTTCTGTTTCTATGAGTTTGACTACTCTAGGTATTTCATATAACTGGAATCACACAATATCAGCCCTTTTGTGTCTGGCTTATTTACTTAGCATAATGTCTGCAAGGTTCATCTTTGTTGCAGCATGTGTCAAGACTTCCTTTTTAAGGCTGAGTGATGGTCCACTGTATGTATAGACCACATTCTGTTTATCCACCCATCCTCTGATGGATATTTGGGTTGTTGCCACATTTTGGCTATTGCGAACAATGCTGCTATAAATACACAGCACAAATATCTGTCCAAGCCCCTGCTTTTAATTCTTTTGGGGATATACCCAGAGGTTGAATTGCTGAATCATATGGTAATTCTATGTTTAACTTTCTGAGAAACCACCAAACTGTTTCCTAATTTTTTAATATTCCTGAAATTTATGATGTAACAAAGAAAAATATCACTACAAAAACATAAAATGATGGCTTATTTTGGCATTTAGGGAATAGTATTGATCTCAGCGGTAGATAGCTGCTTATGGAATTACCTTGATGGGACATAATTGGTTGAGATCACCAGCAATGGTCAGAAAGGAAATAATTGCTACCAAGGAAAGGAATTCAGTGGCCCTGTCTGATAAAGCTGCAAGAATCTTGTCTTCTCTGCATGGTACTGAGACATGGGTCGAGAGCTATGAAAGGAGGGAGAGAAATTTCTGGAGAGAGGTGGCACCATGGCATCCAGGGACCCTAAGATGACCGTGAGATATTCACCACGGCAAAGATGGTCAATGAAGCTCTGAACGTCTCATAGTCCATTTTATATTTTTAGTAGAGATGGGTTTTCGCCATGTTGGCTAGGCTGGTCTCGAACTCCTGACCTCAGGTGATCTGCCTGCCTCAGCCTCCCAAAGTGCTGGGATTACAGGCGTGAGCCACTGCGCCCAGCCTCATGGTCCATTTTAAATATTTACTTCGTGTACCCTGAACTGTAATTCCCCTCCATTGTTCCTAAAATGTTATGTGGAACAGAATTGTGATAGTGGCCCTTTGGGCAAATAGGAAGAATGGGAGCAACAGGGAGGTGGGGGAGGGGCTCTCCAAATGGCAGGGAGGTGAGCAGCACCCATATTCAGTGAGAGCAGTAGTCAGAGTGTACGGTGGCTGTGAGGCACTTCAAAAATCCTACCAGAAATGAGGTGGGACTTGGAGTCGCTATGAAAGGAAAAGGCAATTCCAGACAATGGGAGGACTCGGGGCTTTCCAGATTATCCTGAGAGTACCGTGCCTTTGCACAGGAACACAGGATCCACTGGCTGACCTGAAGTGAAACCCCAGGACCATGTGCCAGGCAGGAAATCCCTGCTTAGTAAATGTTCCAACAGGCCCATAACCAAAACTCACCCCCTCTGTGACAAGTTCTGGCAAAACACATGGCCCATGAAACAGAAGGCTGTGAGTTTCAGGGAGCGGGGAGACACCGGGACAGCTTAGATTAGATCTAACTTCCCATCACTATGAGCAACATCCCCAAACGAGTCTCTCCTGAGGCAGGCCAGCCCTGAGCCACGCAGAGCAGAGACTGGCCTTGGAGTATGGCCTTACTCAGACATAACCACCCCTGACTGTGACAGCATCACGCCAAGGGGCTGCCAGCCTCAGTAAGGCCATGTGGGCATCAGAACCTTGATTCTGAGAGCAGGTAGGGTCACCTCTATCCAGGTATCCGTCTGTATCAACACAGAGGAGGTTTCTTTAACTCAAGACTTTGAGCAACAAAAGATTTTTTAGCCAGGTGTGGTGGCTCATGCCTATAATCCCAGCACTTTGGGAGGCCGAGATGGGAGAATTGCTTGAACCCGAGAGTTCAAGGCTAGCCTGGGCAACACAGCAAGACCCTGCCTCTAAAAAATAGAAAATAAATAAATAAAAACCAGAAGATTTGTTGATGGTGACTGAGCCCAATACTCTGTAGGAAGAATTGGGTATCATTTTATCAGTCTCTAGTTATGCTTTTACACAACAATGAAAGATTCACTATTGTTTTAGTTCTGAGGTGTCTTCTGCTTCTTTTGCTAACAGTCTGGTGGTAACTCTCAGCCTGTGTGACTGAGGGATTCACCACTAGGCTGCTCAGGTCTGGCGCCTCATTGCAGCTCCTCCCTCCTTGTCCCCACCCCACACGGGCCATTGCATGGAGCTGCGGGTCATTCACACTCGCATCAGGGCCCTCCACACTAAGCCCCAGTCTTTATCAATGTAACAGGAAAGGAAAACAATCAACACAAAAAAGAAATTGTTGTAGTTGTGCATCTAAATTCTAGAGGTATAGGATGGATGGGCAGGGGGAGTAGAAGGAAAGGGGCTTGATTGTTTAAAAAAAACACCTGTTTGGTTCTGAAAGATGAGCCTTCTTTCCACCCTACCCACAGCCTGGCATTGTCTGGAAAGAGAATGGATCTACATAATGAGATGGCAAGAATTTGGGAATTTTCTTCAGGCTTCAAAGGAGACTGGTTTGCCATGACCTAGAATAGGGTAAAAGGGGCCAGACTCAGCTCCAAAAAAATTGCTGAGGCCAGGGTTTAAGAAGAAAGATAACTCTGGCCAGGTGTCGTGGCTCACACCTGTAATCCCAACACTTTGGGAGGCTGAGGTGGGCAGATCACTTGAGGTCAGGAGTTCCAGACCAGCCTGGCCAACATGGTGAAACCCCATCTCTACTAAAATCCAAAAAAAGCCAGGCATGGTGGCACACACCTGTAATCCATGCTACTTGGGAGGCTGAAGCAAGAGAATCCCTTGAGCCCGGGAGGCAGAGGTTGGAGTGAGCTGAGATTGTGCCATTGCACTCCAGCCTGAGCGACAAAGCGAGATTCTGTCTCAAAAACAAGAAAGATAACTCCAGAAATTCCCCATGACCTGCAAAGCTGAGGTTCCTCAGAATAGCAGTACCACCCTCAGGCCCTGTGCTTTAGACCCTTGTTACTCAGATTATGATCCAGAGACCAGCAGCATCAGTAGCACCTGAGAGCTTGTTAGCAATGCAGACTCCCAGGCCCCACCCAGACTTACTGAACTAGAATGTGTCATTTAAATGACCCCCTGGCAATTTATATGTATGCTAAATTTTTTGTTTGTTTGTTTTGTTTGAGATGGAGTCTCACTCTGTTCCCCAGGCTGGAGTGCAGTGGCGCGATCTCGGCTCACTGCAACCTCTGCCTTTAGGATTCAAGCGATTCTCCTGCCTCGGCCTTCGGAGTAGCTGGGATTACAGGCACCTGCCACCATGCCTGGCTAATTTTTGTATTCTAGTAGAGATGGGGTTTCACCACGTTGGCCAGGCTGGTCTCAAACTCCTGACCTCAAGCAATCCATCTGCCTCGGCCTCCCAAAGTGCTAGGATTACAGGCATGTGCCACCACGCCTGGCCTTTATGCTAAATTTTGCTAAGAGATGTTTCAGAGCATTGGTCTGCAATTTGGCTGTGCATTGCGATTTCCTGGGAAACGCTTTACAACACTGATTTCTCAATTGCTAGATCTCTCAGGCGATTCTATTATGCAGCAAAATCTGAGAACCACTGCCTTGGAGAGCTTGGATCTGGCCTTTCTCTGGCTGTGCCCGTGTGCATGGGGTGAGGCATCCATGCCACAGTGGTGTGCTGGCAAAACAGCTCCCCAGGAAAATAAAAATCTGATTTACAGTGTTTGCCAATTTCCATAGTATAAATATTCCCACCATCACTGATTTCAAGCTGCCATTGTGATGTGCCTGAAAGTGGAGTTAGAAGATGCACAGAGTTGGTTCCCAAGAGCCTGTCCTAGCCAGCACCGCTGCGTGGGGCCAATGAGGTACGGCCACTGGAGCCTCTCCCACTCCATGGACCAGGGAATTACCTGATCCCAAAGCAGGCGGTACAGAGTTCACATGTGAGGTCCTTCGTGTGCAGGATGGAGCTGTTCTTGGGAAGAGAATGGGGGAGAAGGGGAGGGTTGAGGTCTCCATATGTGCTCCTGTCCATCCCTGTGGATGTAGGGGTGGGCCTGCAGGACAGTGAGGCCTCATTTGGAATTTTCAGCCCTTTCCTGATCACTGCTGTGAATAATGACCCTCTATTATTACCAAACCTCCCCAGTCCTTAAGAACACATTTCCAGGGATTGGCTTGCTTGAGGGAATGAAGGAAGGAGAATGCTCATACCTTGGGTGAGGGAAGGGGAGAGAGGACAGCAGATGCTGGCGGCAACAAGACTTGAAGGGATGAAGAATTCGGGTAGTAGTAACCAGGAGAATATAACCAACCCCCACCTCCCAGGATGCTTAGAAAGGCTGGTGAGGCTGCTGGACTTCCCACAGGATGTAGGAGATGGACTTGAGACATTTTATCTGTTTGTTAAAGGAAGGGTGAGCCCTGAAGGCTGGAGGATTCTGGGCAAAGAGCCCACATCCTGGAGTCAGGCTGCCTGGGTTAAAATCCCAGCTCCCCACCGGTAGCCTTGTGGCCTTGGGTAAGTTGCATAAGCTTCTGTTTCCTACTCTGCAGCCTCTGAGCCTGGGGAGGGTATGGGGCAGCCAGTGTGCACTTGGAAGGCAGAGAGTTGGCCAGATCTGGGGCAGGAAAGGGCAAGGAGGGCAAAGGGCCTGCTGGCAGAGGCCTGGAGGAGGCTGGACAGAGCAGGCAGCCCCTCTGCAAGGGGGCATCTTGGGAGAATGGTGTCCTACAGGAAGGGAACCCGGAACTGCTGAAGGGAATCGATGAATGAAAAGGAGCCTGCCCAGGCGCCGTGGCTCACACCTGTAATCCCAGTGCTTTGGGAGGCTAAGGTGGGTGGTCGTCTGAGGTCAGGAGTTCAAGACCAGTCTGACCAACATGGTGAAATCCCACCTCTACTAAAAATACAAAATAATTAGCTTGGCGTGGTGGCAGGTGCCTGTAATCCCAGCTACTCAGGAAGCTGAGGCAGGAGAATCACTTGAACCTGGGAGGTGGTGGTTGCAGTGAGCCGAGATCATACCACTGCACTCCAGCCTGGGTGACAGAGGAAGACTCTGTCTCAAAAAAAAAAAAAAAAAAAAAAAAAAGAAAGAAAGAAAGAAAAAGAAATACTCATATGTAGTAATGAGATGAATTTTATGCTGACAATTGAATAAGGGAGTATTTTTGTACGGTAGAGAGTGTACTACAAATCAGAGACCCCAACCACACATGAGGATCCAGCTGAGAAGAAAACAAAGGGAGCAGCACGTACCTCCAGAGGGCTGCTGCCTGCCCTACTCTGTGCTCTGTTCTGGGACAGACCCAGCACTGCGCCTTTCCTTGGGTTATCATTGCCCCACCTGCCACCAATTTCTCCCCACTTGTTCCTTGATGACTGAAATTCCTTTAATATGGAACAAAGCCTTTCATTTCATAGAGCGTGATGAGGCTTAACATGCAAGCACCCCTCAGAGAGGCAGTGCGTTGATTTAAATTCACACCATGTAACTTAGGTATAAATGAGTGATCAGGTTTTTCTCTGAAAGAATGTTTTGATGGGGAAAGGCAGAGAAGGGAATAAGGACACTAGAACATGCAGGGTTGGAGGAAGTGCAGTCTAGAGAGAGAAACGCGCAGAAAGGAGAGGCTAGGGCCACCCAAGATGAATGTCAGCATCAGCAGACAGCCAGCGCCCTCCGTTGCTCCCTGAGTGGCTCCTGTGATGCCTGGTGCGGGAGAGAGGCGTGGCTTTCTTAGGGAGTCAGCTCCTGATTTGACGCCCAGCTGTGTAGCCCTAGCAAGGCACCTAACTTCTCTGTGCCTGGATTTCCTCACCTGGGGAATAAGAATAATAAAACCTATCTCACACAGCTGCTTTGGGATTGTCTTTTAAATGTGGTGAAATACACAGAAAATTTACCATGTTAACCATTTTAAATTGTACAATTCAGTGGGATTAAGCACATTCCCGTTGTTGCATAACCATCACCACAATCCATCTCCAGAACTCTTTTCATCTTGCAAACTGAAACTCTGTACCTGCTGAACAATAACTCCCCACTTCCCTCCTCACCAGCCCCTGGAAACCACCGTTTACTTTCTGTCTGTGTGAATTTGACTACCCTAGGTCCCTTACATAAGTGGATCATGCAGTATTTGTCCCTTGTGGCTTATTTCATTCAGCACAATGTGTCAAGGTTCATTCATGTTGTAGTGTCAGAACTTCCTTCCTTTTTAAGGCTGAATAATATTCCATTGTATGTATGGACCACATTTTGTGTATCCATTCATCTGTTGATAAACACTTGGATTGTTTCTACCTCTTGGTTGTTGCAAATAATGCTGTTATGAGCACAGGTGTACAGAGGGCTGTTTGAGCCTCTGCTTTCGTTTCTTTGGGGTGTGTATATACATGTATATTCAGAAGTGAAATTGCTGGATCCTATGGTAATTCTGGTTTTAATTTCTGAGGAACTGTCACTGTGTTTTCCATAGCAGCTGGAGCATTTTACATTCCCACCAACAGTGCACAAGTGTGCCAGTTTCTCCACATCCTTTCCAACACTTGATATTTTCTGGGTTTTTTTATACTAAACATCCTAATTTCAAAATGTGAACTAAATAAAGCTGTCCATGGTCACATCCAAAAGTCAAACTAGGTAAATCCAACTAGAGAAAACTTGAAGAAGAATGTCGAACTTTATGATAGATTGTCCTGAAGGGCACAATGTAATGGCTCCCGTAGCAAAGCATGTTAAAGCTCCTCCCTGTCCTTTCTACTGTCCGTGCCACCCTGTTCCACAAAGTCTCTCACTGCCACACTGCTGCACCTCCTCCCCCTCCTCTGCTGGCCCCATGCTACATTGTCATTGTCCCTTTATCCCTTTCCAAACACCCCCTCTCATCTGACCCACCCTGGTGTGTTCAGCCTTCATAGGAAGCAGAATCTGGACTCTATTCACCTGTTTTTTGAAGAGAAACTCTGGAATTCTGGTGAGTAATTTCTCCACTTCATTATACAGATGGTGAAAATCACCTTGCATGTATCAGATGCTCAGTGAAAGGTAGCTGATCTCCTAGTACCTGCTTCATGGAGGTGTTGTCAACAGTAAACGAGTGAGTGCATGCATAGTGCTCAGAACCCTGAGCTTAGCTACTACTACTGTGGTGGAAGTCATGGGGAGCCTAGTGAAGAGAACCTAATCACTTTTTAACAAGAAAAGCTGCTAAAACCTTTGGGTCCAGGTGACCACAGAGAGTCAGTCATTTTGGAACAGATCATCTTGAACTTTTCCCAAAACTTGAGAGTGCTCCCTGAGTAAGTATGCAAGTGTCAGATGAACAGGCATCCATTGCTTAACAGGACCTTTTGTAGGTTGACAAAGCCTGCTGTTCCCAGTATTCCTTTAATAGGGGAAGGAGGTTAATAAATTTGTACTAGGGGCTGGGCACAGTGGCTCACATCTGTAATCCCAGCACTTTGGGAGGCTAAGGCAGGTGAATCACCTGAGGTCAGGAGTTCAAGACCAGCCATGGCAAAACCCCATCTCTACTAAAAATACAAAAATTAGCCAGGCGTGGTAGCGGGTGCCTGTATCTCAGCTACTCGGGAGGCTGAGGCAGGAGAATCTCTTGAACCCAGGAGGTGGTGGTTGCAGTGAGCCAAGATCGCACCACTGCACTCCAGCCTCGGCTACAGAGTGAGACTCTGTCTCAAAATAAATAAATAAATAAATAAATAAATTAATTAATTTGTACTGGAGTCAAGGAACCTCTCAGAAAGAAAAAACAAATTGAGAGCTAACTCTTCCATTTTGAGACTCCATGCTACCAGGACTTCTATTCAGAAGGTCCCCTGACTGAATCTGATGACAGAACAAGACCCCGTTCCAGTGAGGGGCTCACCCAAAGGGAAGGGTCACTAGGAAAGCAGAGCAGGGTCCAGGGGCTCGGCAGGAGGTGGAGGAGGGTGGTGGTGGTCAGTTCTGGTATCTTCCAGGGCACTGCAGGGCAGCCTCTCTGGACTGGAAGTAGCCCACAAAAGCAGTGGAACAGACGCAACTGGTGGACTCTATAGCTTTGTGTAGTGGCCGGTTTGGAACCGCTTGCATTGCCAGGTTTTGCTTCCGAAACAGACATGTGAGAATCTTTCCATTTACATGCCTAGCGCCAAGCATATGCCTGGAATAAGGCAGGTGCTCACTGCAGGCTGTGGGACTAGAGTGGGTCTGGTGTGGCAGGACCCGACACTGGGAGCCTGAGCATTTCTTCTCTTCCTGTCTCTGCCCTAGCAGCAACTCCTCTGTGGCTATCTCAGTCTGTTCTGGTTGCTATAACAAAATACGTTAAACCAAGTAATTCACGAAAAACAGAAATGTATTGCTCACCGTTCTGGAGGTTGGGAAGTCCAAGATCAAGGTGCTAGCAGATCTGGTGTCTGGTGAGGGCCTGTTCCTTATAGATGGTGCCTTCTATGTGTCCTCACATGGTAGAAGGGGCCAGGAGGCTCCCTTGGGCCTCTTTTAAAGGGCACTAATCCCATGCCTGAGGGCTCCACCCTCATGACCTTATCACCTCCTACAGGCCCCATGTCTTAATACCATCACATTGCAGATAGGGTTTTCAACATGGATTTTGGGGGGACACAGAC
Source organism: Nomascus leucogenys (assembly GCF_006542625.1). NCBI lineage: Eukaryota > Metazoa > Chordata > Mammalia > Primates > Hylobatidae > Nomascus > Nomascus leucogenys. Next base: position 98,025,716 of record NC_044383.1, on the reverse strand, counting down.
ATTCGGACCCTAGCAATGACTGTCCATTGAGGGGCTGTGGGGAGAGTTAGCCAGCTGGTGTTTGAGCACACCAGACCCTTTGGATAAGGGCCCTTCTCAGGGAAGAACAAGACGGTAATTGTCTTCTCTTCCACATGAAACGTCATAGTTTCACTCTGCCTTTTTAGTATTTGAAATTATAGCTTTTAAAAATGTAAAATCAAGGTTTGTCCAAGGAATGAATCCTTTCCCTTTTCACTTCTTTCCATAGATTAATGCTATAGAATGGAGAGTTTCTAAGCATTAGATCCAAATGGTTTGGTCAGTTTTGCTTAGGGAGTGGGATAAGATATTCTTTATCTTCTTATGCCTTTTTAAAAAATACTAAGTGATTGGCTGAACGTGGTGGCTCACGCCTGTAATCCCAGCACTTTGGGAGGCCAAGGCGGGCGGATCACGAGGTCAGGAGATCAAGATCATCCTGGCTAACACGGTGAAACCCCGTCTCTACTAAAAATACAGAAAATTGGCCAGGTGTGATGGCGGGCACCTGTAGTCCTAGCTACTTGGGAGGCTGAAGCAGGAGAATGGCGTGAACCCGGGAGGCGGAGCTTGCAGTGAGCCGAGATTGCGCCACTGCACTCCAGCCTGGGTGACAGAGTGAGACTCCATCTCAAAAATAAAATAAAATGAAAAATAAAAAAATAAATAAAAAATACTAAGTGATATGGTTTGGCTGTGTCCCCACCCAAATCTCATCTTGAATTTTCATGTGTTGTGGAAGGCACCCGGTGGGAGGTAACTGAGTCATGGCGGCAGGTCTTTCCTGTGCTGTTCTCATGATAGTGAATAAGTCTCATGAGATCTGATGGTTTTAAAAAGGGGAGTTTCCCTGCACGAGCTCTCTCTTTGCCTGCCACCATCCACATAAGATGTGACTTGCTCCTCCTTGCCTTCTGCCATGATTGTGAGGCCTCCCCAACCACGTGGAACTATCAATTCATTAAACCCTTTTCCCTGTATAAATTACCTGGTCTTGGATATGTCTTTATCAGCAGGGTGAAAATGGACTAATACACTAAGTATTATAGATGGAATGTCATATCCCCCCAAAATTCATGTATTGAAATCCCAACCCCCAATATAATGGTATTAGGAGGTAGGACTTTGGGGAGGTAATTAAGTCATGAGGCGGAGACCTCATGAATGACATTAGTGCCCTTATAAAAGGGACCTCAGAGAACTCTTCAGCCCCTTTTCTACCATGTGAGGACACAATGAGAAGATGGCCACTTATGAGCCAGGAGGTGACACTTCACCAGACACCAGATTTTCCAGTGCCTTGATCTTGGACTTTCCAGCCTCCTGAACTATGAGAAATAAATGTTTGTTGTTTAAGCCACCCAGTCTATGGTATTCTGTTACAGCAGCCGGAAGGGACAATGACACTGAGTGTGATGGTTAGGTATTAACTTGGCTGGATTAAGGAATGTTTGGAAACCTGGTAAAGCATTCATTTTGGGTGTGCCTGTGAGGGTGTTTCCAGAGGAGATTAGCATGTGAGTCTGAGTGGACTAGGTGGGGAAGAGCCACACTGAATGTGAGTGGGCACTATTCTATCTGCTGGGGGTCCAGAGAGAACAAAATCAGAGAAAAGGTGAATGGGTCAATCTGTCTGCTGGAACTGAGTTACACTCTTCCTCTCCTGTTATTGGACAAGGACTCCAGGCTCCCAAGCCTTTGGACTCCAGCATTTACACCAGTGGCCCCTGGGTTTTCAGGCCTTTGGCCTTGGCCTGAGAGTTACACCATCAGCTCCCCTGGTCCTGAGGCCTTCAGACTTGGACTGAGCCATGCTACCAGCATCCTGGGGTGTCTGGCTCGCAGACAGCCTGTCACAAGACTTCTCAGCCTCCATAATCACGGAGGTAATCCTATTGATTCTCTCGCTGCAGAACCCTGACGAATTCACTGAGCAAACTCTAGGATCTGGCAAACCACATGCTCCCCTTCTAGATTTCTCACAAGAGAAAGAAGACTGACCTACATCTTGACTATTCTATTTATGATCTGTACAGCAGTCCTTACATATAAACACAGCACCAGGCTGTGGCACAGTCACAACCCCACTCCTTTTATTGTCTACACCTTTTTTTCCCTTCTTAAGCATTGTCAAGAGTTGTGCAAAGAAAGCATGTTACCTGTGCTCCACTCAAGCATGTAGGAAGAACAGATGGCAACAGGGCAATGGAGGGTAGGGGTTGGGGGGCTGTGGCGGGGTGCAGGGAGGGGGCAGTAATAACATCCACCTGGAAGGGAGACTGCTCTGGGCTTGACTCCTCCATAGATGAGCTGTGTGACCTTGCAGAAGTTACTCAGTATCTCTGAGCCTCAGAGTCCTCAAAGGTAAAGTGGGAATGACAGTAAACACACCTCACAGGACTGTTTGGAGGATGAGATGTGCTCAAAGGGAGTGTAGGGTAAGTCCTCAGTGAAGAGTTGCTCTCCCGTGACGGCAATTCAAAAGCTGTACGTGTTCGCCTGGGTCACCTGTACTTCACCATAACTGCCTCAGGCAGGTTCAGAGGAGGTTTCTCCTATCCAGGACACCCTCTCTAAACAGTGTCCATCCTCAGGCTGCTTTTCAGCCCGGGGCCCCAGCAGAGGCTTCTAAGAGGGAGCCATGAACTCATTCACTGAAGTGCCTGCCTTTCTGCTCATGATAAATTTAGACAGGAGGCGAGCGGATCACCTGAGGTCAGGAGTTTGACATCAGCCTGGTCAACATGGTGAAACCCTGTCTCTACTTAAAATACAAGAAAATTAGCTGGGTGTGGTGGCGAGCACCTGTAATCCCAGCTACTCAGGAGGCTGAGGTGAGAGAATTGCTTGAACCTGGGAGGCAGAGGTTGCAGTCAGCTGACATCGCGCCATTGCACTCCAGCCTGGGAGACAAAGTGAGACTCCATTTCAAACAAACAAACAAACAAACAAACAAACAAACTGTAGACAAGAGGAAGGCCCAGCCAACAGCAATGAAAAGCAGCACTTCAGCACCTGGTGTTCTTCCTACAGGGCTCTTAGGTCTCATACCCAGGAAAACAGTTGGTGGAGAACTGGAGAAAAGTTTCCCTTTGTTCTCCCTGGCGGGTTGTATTTCAGAGGTGGTGCTTGGCAGAGCATCTTCAGGCCTTTCCCAATCCATTTAAGGACAACAAAGAGAAATGAAAAATATTTCCTTTCCTGCTCCCCTCGCTCTCCTTCCTAGCTCCTCCCCTTGCCATTCTTCTTTGCTTTTCCATTCCCATTTCCTAACTCCAGTAGCTCTCTCAAAGTATCCTGGTACCAGCTGGACCACAGGAAATGCTATTTTTTCCTACCCTCCAAAAGATGACTCTAATAATAATTTTGAAGCAGAAACTTCAAAGCCAAGGTAATAAATCTTTTTAAAAAAACTTCATTCTTTTAAATGAAAAAGTCCTATATGTTATTGTGAAAAAAAGAATCAAACAGTCCATATGTATATATCATAAAGCCCTCCATCCTCATTTGTTTTCCTCAATCGCATTCCCTTGAAGCGAGCACCACTAAACAGTTTGGTGTACATCTTTCCAAATTTCCAGATATTTCCAGAAATTTCCAGATATTTCTAACTTGGTCACTGAACAGATACACTGTGATTGCCCACAATATTCTAGGCAGGGCAGTGTGCTAGGTCCCCTGGGGCCCAGTGGTGAGCAAACACAAATCTATATGTTGGGCTGGGTGCAGTGAGGCACACTTGTAATCCCAGCATTTTGGGAGGCTGAGGTGGGAGGATCCCTTGAGACCAGGAGTTCAAGACCAGCCTCAGCAACACAGGGAGACCGTGTCTCTGGAAAAAATTAAAAAATTAGCAAGGTGTGGCGGTGTGCACCTGTAGTCCCACCTATCCAGGAGACTGAGGCAGGAGGATTGTTTGAGCCCAGGAGGTCAAGGCTGCAGTGAGCTATGATTGCGCCACTGCACTCCAGCCTGGGCAATAGACTGAGACCCTGTCTCTTAAAAAAAATCGATATACATATCTATGTGTGTGTATATGTCACATATATTAGCAAAAAATAATACTTTTAGTTAATATCTCAGAGCCACTTTTTCATGTTAGTGGCTGAGATAATACCTACATATTGATGATTTTTAATAGCTGCATCATTTTCTGCAAAACAAATGCAAACAACCTGTGTATACTGTGTTAAAAACAAGCTGCATTTTCTCTGCTTGTGGAATGTTGAGCAACCTGCTTCCTGTATCCTGCTTGAGCAGAACCTGGTACAATCTGAACAGGGATGCTCTGGGGCCTGTCCCCTTGATGACAGTAGAGAGATAGCCGGCTGAGTGGACTGACAGTTGGACCCCTTCAACAGGCAGACAAATCCAGCACCAGGAGCACAGTGTGTCTGCCCATGGCGCCCAGCTAGCCAGTGACATGGCTGAGTTCGTACCCAGGTCCTCTTGACTCCAAAGCTCCAGCTAACACTGCTCCCATTACCCCCTGCTGCCCTGAAAGGCAGTTGTCTCTCTCTCTCTCTCTCTATTCACATCGCTGGGTATCATCCTGCCTGCAGCGCTCCTTCATGCAATAAATTCTGCAGGCCACTGATAAACAATGGGAAGGAAAGGGGAGAAAAAAATCTTGAGGTCAGGAAAATGCAGCCAGAGGAGGTTAGTGTGCATGTGTGCATGTGTATGTGTGTGTGTGTGTGTGTGTGTTCTTATAACCACTTTTTTTGTGCCTGACAACAGGGTGGTGTGTGTGCACAGGCCACGGGCTGTGTGTGCTGTGTGTACACGTGTGTCCAGGGGCATGGTCAGTGAGCCTCCCCCCCTCCCGCCCGTGGTTATGGGCAGCAAATACTGATGTTTTAAGCAGTTAGAGGAGGTGGAAGAAGCTCGGCTGCCTCTTCCTCCCCATTATCTGCCCCCAATCCCCTCCTTTGGAACTGCTAATGATTACTAATTCTTAACATTCAAGTTCAATCTCCTCCCGGAGACACCCTCCCAGGCGAGGGCACTGCGACTACACTGAGATTCGGCCCACTCCTGGGCAGCTTCTTAGCTGGGTGGCGAAAACAAAAATGCCGCCTAATTGGTCACTGGCCCTTTCTCATGAATGAAGGAGGTTTCTGTTTTAAGAAATAAACTGACTCCTCAGCCGTTGATTCACTGCCCACAGGGAGATTTTGAGCAGAGCCTTCCTAGGCTCCGTAGAAATTTGCATACAGCTTCCACTTCCTGCTTCAGAGCCTGTTCTTCTACTTACCTGGGCCCGGAGAGGGTGGAGGGAGGCCCAGGGCGACCCAAGGTGGAGAGAGACGAGAAGCCGCCGAGAGCCGACCACCCTCCGGGCCCGGTCTGTCTGTCCGTGGTGGTTCTAAGGTAAGTTACTTGGAGTTGCCACTTGCCTGCTCTTATTTCTTCACCTCTGACCTATTTTCCAAAGCACGCTGTTTCTCCTTTACTGAAACATTCTGCCTCTACTTTCCTCTGTGTTCCTCTCCCTTCCTTTAACTTGTTCGCACAGAGACCATCTTAGCTGAGAAAATGGCAGTGAAGTTTGTGCTTCAAGGATGCGTCGCTGGTATAGTATTTCAGGCCAGCGAGCCCCGCCGGGTTAACCCTTTGAGGAGAGGAGGCTCGCACCCGGGGACAGCTCGGAGCTGCCTGGGAACCATTCGTTTGGGTACTTAGTGTCCCCACAAGTTTATAATAAGAATTCAAGCCCCACTTCTCCAAGGAGAGAGCCAGGGATGGCAAAGATTAAGCAACTGGCTTTCAGCCCCAGAACACGTCAGTGGCAGAGTTTTCTCGATCCCTGTTTCGTGCAGGGGGGAAAAAAATCAACAGCACATTTTTGGGCCAGGAAGTTCTGCTGAGCTCTGTGCTGGCTGTGAGCCGCCTCCCGGCCCCTCTCGGCAGCCGCCCTCCAGCCCTCCCAGGCTGGCGCTGGACGGAGCCTTTGGGAACAAGGGGGAGAAATGCCAGAACTTGATCTTAGAAGCTAATCAAGCTTCTTGTGACTTTCAAGTTCAAGATGGTATCTTAGAATAGGGGGACTTTTTTTTTTTTTTAAGGAACAGGAGAACAAGAGGCCAAATTTTTTAAAAGGACAAGAAACAGGGTTTCAAGTTCTTCACTTCTTGTGGTTCCATGACTTAGGCAATTCACTCTGACTCCACTAAGCCTGGATTTCTTCATCAGTAAATTGATGGGGGGTGGTGATCTAACATGAGTGTGTCAAATTCCCTTATAAAACAAAGCCAGGATAGTCCCAGAGGGGTAGTGGTAATGGGTGGTCTTCAAGACGTTTTGTTTACCGATTATTCACATATTTTAATTTTACCTCCCACTACCAGTTGGTTACCCCCTTGAGGAAAGGACTTTGTTTCCTGATATTTTTCTACCCCCAGAATCCAGCATGCTACCAAATGCCTAGTAGGTGCTCACCCCCCTTCCATGTCAAATGCTTTGATTTCTGTTTCACTCGTCTGCTCTCAAGGCAAGAGGTAAAGCAGCAGTCAGGGCGAAAGGCTGGGAGAGGCTGGGAGAAGCTGGGAGACACGTGTCTCTGCAGGAGGGCTGCCTGGAATTGAGGCCTTATTACTGGCTCTAGCCAGATAGGAGAAAACAGGGAGTTTCTCGAATTAGTTCATGTCCCATTTGGGTTACCCAGGAACGATAGTCCGTGCTATTGCCCACAGAGTCAAGGCAGGCCAGAGAACTGGCAGACAAGCCCAGCTCCAGAAGCCAGAGTTACTGCTGTAGCTGGACCTGGAAACCACTCCTCAGCTGGACCAGTCACTGTGTGTGGGGCCTTTAATGGGAGGGGAAGGGAAACTATGAAACACATCCTAATACCATGTAAGGGTGATGACTGTGATTAGAGACATTATTAGATGGCGGATACACAGAATCCTTAACTTTTTCCAGACCGTGACTTAAAAAAAAATTGTTACTGTTTCTTTTTGGCAATTACTTGCCATCAGTACGGTTCAAACAGGCCCTAGCTGACCGGGATGGGCTGGTGCAGGGCTTTTGGTATTGCTAATCTGTTTCTGTGGGATGTCCTGGTGTAGTCCATGTCATGTTTTTAGGCATTTCTCTCTATTCCCCTGGGATGAAAGGACAGGAATTTCAAGATATTTCACCTGCAATGAGTTCCTGATTTTATTTTCAAACAACGATGCACCATTCTCTGAAAGCAGGCTAACTGTTGTGCACTTGCCAGCCTCGCTCTAATCCTTAAAGGCCACACACCACAGTCATTCTTAATCTGCTGCTGCAGCTACCAGTCACTCCATGACGGAGCATCAAAAGATGGATAATGTAGTTACTCTGCTCTGTTCCTTGCGTGGGGTGGGTTAAACAGAAGTGAGGTCTGAGTAATGTAGCAACATGTCGGATAGAAAGGTTCTTAACTCAGGGTTACTCATTTTTGGAGGGTGTAGAGACAGGAAATGTTAAAGCCTGCTTCTCCCGGGATTAAGGAGTTAGTGACTTTCAAATGCTCTGAAAAGAAAAAGAGGAGAAGACAGTCATATTTGCAGGCACTCTTCAACAGGCATTCAGAAAGATTATGGTGGGGTAGTTTGTCTAAATTAAATCTTTGTTTTACACATTGCAGAATGGAAATCTCAGGAATATCCTGAATTCAAATCATTTTTCTTCTGCAGGCAATTTTAGATTAGCTTCTAAAAACATATATGAATTGCAACTGCTGCAGAAAAAAAACAGTGAACACAGATGAGGCATATTCAACTTTAAATTCCTTTCAGATCCAGCGAAATGACCCCTAATGTTTGATCACATTTCCTTATCAAAACAATCCTGCAGTCTGAAGGATTTTTCCGTGAGAAAGTGTCTGAGGACTGGAATCAAGAAGCTGCCCCCCTGGGCCTCTCCTGTTTCTTCCCAATGCGTTGTCACCAAGGTATTTTTAGTTCGTGAAAACCAGGCTGTTGTTTCTCCCACTTATGGTCTTTGCCTCCCGTGTCCAGCAGGCCTCCTGGGAGCACACATGTGCTTGGCTGTGACTACTCAGCTCACTCTGTAGCTGTGTGTGCACGCCTTATGTGTGTGTATGCACGTGTGTGTGTGTGTGCACAGACCTTCCCGGATACCAGGAGCTGTAGACTGGCTGAAGAAGGGTGGGCTTCCATCCATGGGGTGATCCTTAGGTCTGTGCTGGTTTGGCTTGGTTCCCTGATAAGGCAGCTGAACTCAAGCCCTTTAGGAGGGCCAGGACTGACCGGAGCTCCCAGCCTGTGCCCCTCTCCTCGCACCCTACAGGCCGCACCCCATAGACTGAGGCTGCCTGGGGTCTTGGCAGTTCCCTCAGCAATGAGGGATACTTGCTCTCCGCTGCCTCATTGTTTCCCTGCAGTCAGGATGCCAATGTTTTTTCCCTTTCCCCTTCCCAGAGTCAACAGGTCTCCCTCCCCGCTCTGAACTCTCTTCCTACTCTGAGCTGTCTGTCCAAACTCTTCCTGGCCTCCCAGCTTACCCTATGACACTCTTACCTTTCACCTATATTCATTCTTTCCCTTCCCTTCCAACTGCCCCTTCTCATACCCAGCACTACATACAAATTACAATAAGTGTCTCTCCTACACCAATAAAAGGCAAATACAAAAAAATCCTTCGGCATTTCCCCACTTTCCTTACTTCTCTTCCATTCTCCTTCCTTCCTTTTTCTCCCTTCCTCTTCCTCTCTTGATTTTTCCTTTCTACCCCTTCCTCTCCTTCACTCTGTGGCTGTGGCTGAATTAGGGATCACACATGTGCTTAGAGAAACCATCTTATCTGAAGAAACAAAAAAAAAACCAAAACAATGACAACGACAGAAAAAAAAAACAACATGGGCTGGTTTGAGGTTGTTCTCTAAATGTTTATTATAACTTCTAATGTGAAGGAGTCAGTGTGTTCCCATTAGTCCTTCTCCTCCTCATTTAGTAGCTCAGAGGAGTGCCAGAGCAAACGTCCTCAAATCAGGTCGGTTCATACTGCACTGCTTTCAGCCTGATGGAGTCTTACTGTGCTGGGTTTATGTCCAAGGGCCAGTAAATGTTCCCTTCCTTCCAGGGCTCACCACTGTTTCAAATCCTCTGGCAAGCCCAGTGGAAGAACTTCTCTGTATGGGAAATTCTGCAAGTAAACTTGGAAGTATTTGTTCACTGGAGTTTGAATCCGAGCCAAACAGTTCACTCAAAACCAACCTTCCACTCAGCAAACCAGTGTTATTAAAGTTTGCATGCATTTGGGCAGGAAACAAAGGACATTAATGAGTTTACAGATTTTTTTTTAAATCCATGACTTTTGGACATTTATTAAAAAGATTACTCTCTGGGGAATGAAGTAAGGCCTTGGGAATCTTGTAATTGAAAGTTTCTGATCTAAAGTAGATCTCAGGATCCTCCCAGCTGTAAATTTATAGATTTCTTTTTAATGTCCACCTGAAGTATTCATGCTGTGTGTCTCTAGGACTCTTCAAACCTATTCCTGACTCAAAGAAAGCTTAAGAAAAAATCCAAGCAGTTGTGATCACCAAGGCCTGATTATGGAGGAGCTGTTAATATGGTTTATTAATTACTCAGGCTGCTCACTCCTGTCCTTCCTCTGTTCCTTGCTGCACTATTTGTCTTCTTCTGGGGACATAATACCTTCATTAAATCCCATCCGTCCTTGCCTTAGAGTTGTCCCCTGGAAGATAGCTCCCCTCTAGATGCATCACCATTTATCATCACCCTTTGTTGGTGCTCTGTCAACCAGTTTTCAATTTATTTTGAATTCAGTTTATGATTAAAATTTAATGAGATCCAATCAAATGCTTTTCTCAAATCAAGATGCCTCTGCAGCCTCATCTGTATCCTCTATTGTAATGGCATGAAGGAAAGCCATGGCAGATTTCCAGCCTGGTGATGCTGTACAGAACACAGGTGACCTGCTTCCATGCCTCCTCAGCTTCAAGGTGAATGGCTCTGAAGCATATTTATTCCAGAATCTCCTAGGGGTTATGTGGCCTCACCACCCCCTTTCTTCCTTCCCAATAGCTGAACCAGTCAGTGCTCCCAACCGAGATGCAAGCAGTTAAGTGCACAGGGTCTGGTGCCAAACCGCTTATATCTGAATCACAGCTCTGCTACTTAATAGCCATGTCACCTTGGAAAAGTTACTTACCTTCTCTATCCCTTGCTTTTCCTGTCTGTAAAATGAGTCTGACAATAGTACCTATGAAATTAGAGTGGGTGTGAGGATTAGGTAAGTTAATATATCTATCACACTTGGAACAGCATTTCCCACATAGTAACCATTCAATAAATATTAACAATGATTGCTAACAAAGAGTAAAGTTGCTTAAGTATGTCAGTTTCATTAGGTTTGTATTTTGGCTTATCAGCATACAATCTATATCAACAGTAAACTACAACCTTAGAGCCAATGGTTACCATGACCTGTTTTTGGCACCAGCCTGTTGTTCAGAATGGTTTTTATATGTTTAAAGGGTGTTTTTTCTTAATAAAAATAAAAAAGGAGCAGAATATGAAACAGACACAGCATGTGGCCCATAAGGCTTAAACTATTTACTATCTGTCCCCTTTGCAGAAAAAGTTTGCCAACCCCTGATTTATATGGTTTAATGGAAAGAGCTTGGAGATCTAAAGGCTTGATATGGCTTCACCCATAACTTGTTAAGTGACTATGGAAAAGCTTCTCAATGTGTCTAAGCCTCTGTAAAACAGGAATGGCAAAGTGGTAACACTTACCCTCCTTATGGCCTAGGCTTGTTTTAAGGACAAAACGAGATGATGTGTATCAAATGTGCTGGAAATGACTCATATATACACATGTTTGTTAAAAAGATATGGTCTCTCTACATTAGCTTCATAGAATAGTATTAGCACCTGGGTGTAAAACCAGGGAATACTGTCTTTAAAAAGAGAGCTCCGAAGCCAGATAATAACTGCAGTTGTAGTTGCGGTAAAAATAACAAAATGGCCACTGCTTTTTAAGAGCTTGATATGGGCCAGGCTCTACATTCAACACTTTATTTACATCTACTCTTTATCCTCACCACACCCCTATGGAAAAGTGTTGCTATTTTCCCTATTTTGCAGATGAGAAAAGTGAGGCCCAGAGACCTTAGGTAACTTTGTCAAGATCACAAATCTAATCATGCAGCTAGCCGGCACAGGGAGAATTTAACCCTAGGGAGTCTGAACCCAGAGCCTATGCATTTAAGTATTGGATATGTTCCCACATCCTAGGAATATGTGTTAATTTAGGGTAAGCCCATCTGGAAGGCAGAAGCCACTGTTCACTGTGGATGTGGGCATGAAGTCTGTTCATGTGTGCCCTGGGAGAGACTTGCTTCCCACACAGGCCACGGTGGAGTCTAATGGACCTGAAGAAAGGGAGGCAGGCATGATGGGAGGAAAAGCTTTTTGATGAACTGTGAGATCAGAAAGGTAGCGTTGTGAAGACTAATAGGCTCCGTTTCAAAAAACTAGTAAGTTAAGGAAGATTGTGCTAGAAGAGGAAAAGATTGTTGGGAACAGACATGAGCAAACAGTTGGAGGCAGCTCAAGGGGCTTGACTAAGAGCTGTGTACAGAAAAACAATGAAAAAAGAGAGAGGGTGAAGCATGGGAAAATCTGTCACTGGGACACCAAGGGAGCATTGTCACATGGACATCAGGGCTGCTGACATCTGGATGTGACATTATTCGCAAAACTAGGCAGCTCGGGGCAGAGTAGAGAAGCCCAGAGAAAGGTCTCAGGCCCGAGGGGCATAAAGGAAGACAAAGTGAGGGACCTGGAGAGAGAAACTGACAGATTTGAGGGAAAATGCCCGTCAGATCCAAGAGCTAGAACCACAGCTCACAGTCCAAACGGTGATGAGAGTCCACAGATTAAAAGCTACTGTCAGGCTGGGTGCAGTGGCTCACGCCTGTAATCTCAGCACTTTGGAAGGCATAGGCGGAAGCATTGCTTGAGCCCAGGAGTTTGAGACCAGCCTAGGCAACATGGCAAGACTCTGTCGCTACAAAAAAAAAAAAAAAAAAAAAAAAATTAACCAGGCATGGTGGTGCATGCCTGTGGTCCCAGCAATATGGGAGGCTAAGGTGGGAGGAAGACCTGATCCCAGGAGGGCAAGGTAGTTGTATGTCCCTGGGAATCACCTCTGTCCCCAGCTCATGCCCACCCATGCTTACCCCGGGCACGTGTTCTCATCCTCTGCTGAATGGTTTTTGATATTTGAAGAGATATGTTCACTCTCTCCTGGGTGGTCTCAGGATTCCTCATTCGCATTGGTTCTTAATCTTTGTGAGCATCAGAATCACTAGCGGAGCCTTTCCTTTTCATTTTTTATCTTGTAAGTCAATATAGATGCACTTGTTACAAAACTTAAATGGTATAAAATGTTCTGAAAAGCAAACCTCTTTCCTACCCCATTCCTAGCCATCCAGTTCCCTTCCCAGAGGCAACCACTGTTCCTCATTTGAGATGGCAGATATACGACCTTATATCATACAAATGATGGCATACCCTACACACTGTGCTACTCTTGAGTTTTTTTAACTTAATAAATCTTAGAGATAGTTCCATTTCAGTTCACACAGCCCTTCCTCATTCTTAAAGCATGTGGAGTGCTCATTGTACAGACATACTACAGTTTTAAAAATCAGAACCTTTAGACATGTGGGTTGCGTCCGGTCTTTGCTATTATAAACACTGTGGCATTGCCTGTCTTCATAGCTTCTTCATTTCATACAAGATATACATATCTCTGCAGGGGAAATTCTTAGAAGTGAAATTACTAGGTCAAAGGGCATAAGCTTTTAAAATTCTGATAGTTATTGCCAAATTGCACAGATAACATTTCCCTTGGCAAAGTATGAGAGAACCTGTTTACCCGTGAGACTTAAACAAAAATACACTAGTATTTTACATACAATAAACAAAAATACTCAGAGTCTCTGGGTGTGGGGCCTGGGCTCCGTATCGGGAGCCTCAGAGAGGGGGGTTCTGAGCCAGGACCTCTCCTGGGTTTCTTCGCCCTCCAGCCCCGCTCTCCCCCCAGGATTTGCTGATGAGCCTGAGATGACCCAGGGCACTGCCAGCATGGAGGCTCCCAGGGTCCTAGTTGGCAGGTCTCCTGTTCCCCTGAGGAGTCAGTGCTTGCTCCCTGGGTCATGGCTGGAGAACGACTTTTCCACTTCAATCCAGGCACCACCCTCTGGTAGAGACTGGAGCAAAGGTCATGCCAGAGTTACAAGCACGTAAATATGGAGAAAGCCTGGAAAAAAAAGAAAAGACAGAAAAATGGGTTGGGTCAGAACAAGCAAGAACCAGGCTCACATGCACAGCTGTTCCATCCAGTTGTATGTCCCCAGGACTCACCTCTGTCCCCAGTTCATGCCCACCCATGCTTACCCAGGGTACATGCTCTCACCCTCTGCTGAATGGTTTTTTTTGTATTTTAAAAATACAATGGTGAGATACTGAGTGATTGTTTTTTAATGTTTAGTATTTTTACACTATTGACATTAAAGACAAAACAGATAAAACTGCCATCCCTGACATAACCCATTAATCTGTCTGTGGCCCCCTGATGTGGCATTTGTAATTGTTCTCTCTGACTGCCTCAGGAGAGTTGGCAGGGTTGCCCACTTTCTGCCAGTTCAGACAGGGGTCTGGGGCTGGAAGGGGCCTGTGTGGTAGTGGCAGGCGTGCCCCACCCTTTTCTGTTCTAGGTGGAGCTCTGCAGAGGCACAAAGACCAGCATCTCCCTGCCTGGAATAAGAGCAGATGCTCCCATTACACTGGCTGATGGCATCACCTTTATTCTGCAAGTAAGGGTTGTGGTCAATCCTGCCCATGGGCAGGACCTTTGGGCATGGCCCAGACCTAACTTGGGTGCTTGACACGTAGTGGGCACTTAATGTTCTGGAGAGGAAAAAAAAAGAAGAGGGAAGGGTCACCTATGTGGCATAATTTTAAGAACTCTGAGGACCAGGCCCACCAGATACTCCTTGCTACCCAACATTGTTGTTGACAACATTCTCATTGTCACTGATCCGGCTACATGGACCTGTCTGTCCCCTCTCTGAAATAGGCATCAACTATTCATTCAATGAATCTTTATTGAGCACCTACTATGTGCCAGGTGCAGTTCTAGGTGTTGAGAATATAGCTGTAAACAGAACAGTCAAAAATCATGCCCCCAGGCCAGGTGTGGTGGCTCACTTATAATCCCAGCACTTTGGGAGGCTGAGGTGGGAGGACTGCTTGAGGTAAAGAGTTCAATACCAGTTTGGGTAGCACAGTGAGACCTCATCTCTACAAAAAAATTTTAAAAGTCAGGCACGCCGACTGGCACAGTGGCTCACACCTGTAATCCCAGCACTCTGGGAGGCCGAGGCGGGCGGATCACCTGAGGTCAGGAGTTTGGGACCAGCCTGGCCAACGTGGTGAAACTCCGTCTCTACTAAAAATACAAAAATTAGCCAGACGCAGTGGCGCACACCTGTAATCACAGCTACTCAGAAGGCTGAGGCACGAGAATCGCTTGAACCCTGGAGGCAGAGGTTGCAGTGAGCCGAGGCCGTGTCACTGCACTTCAACCTGGGTGACAGAGCAAGACTCTGTCTCAGAAAAAAAAGAAAAAAAAATTAGGCACGATGGCATGCGCCTGTAGTCCTAGCTACTTGGGAGACTGAGGTGGGAGGATCGCTTGAGCCCTGGAGTTTGAGGCTGCAGTGAACCATGATCTAGGTACTGCTCTTCAGCCTGGGTGACAGAGCAAGACCCCCGTGTCACAAAGAAAAAGAAAAGAGAAAATTGCACCCTTAGGAAGTTTATATTCTGGGAGAAGGGAGAGGCGATGAGCAAATAAGAGATTATTAGATATTTGTGTATATCATATACATTTGGGTAATATATAAGACAGTGATAACTGCTGGATAAGAAGGTAAAGCATGGAAGGGAGATGGGAATGAGAGGAGAGTGTAAACATTTTAGGGAGTGCGACCAGGGAGACCTCCCTGAGGTGACAGCCAAGGAAAGACCTGAAGGAGAAAGGAAGCCAGCCATGCAGCTGTGTGGGGGAAGGGTGTTCCATGAAGAGGGAGCGACAAGCACAAAGGCCCTGGGACGCCAGTCGTGGGTTTTCTGCATGTTAGTTTCCTCTCTTAGGCTGGATCACAGCAACTTGAAGGTAGGAAGAATGTTTTCTGTGTCTTCAGAAATCACTGTGATTATCTCTCACTGCATACCTCCTTTTTTTTTTTTTTTTTTTTGAGATGGAGTCTCGCTGTGTCACCCAGGCTGGAGTGTAGTGGCACGATCTCGGCTCACTGCAACCTCCGCCTCCCGGGTTCAAGCAATTCTCCTGCCTCAGCCTCTGGAGTAGCTGGGATTACAGGTACCCGCCACCATGCCCGGCTAATTTTTGTATTTTTAGTAGAGGCGGGGTTTCACCATGTTGGCCAGGCTGGTCTCGACTCCTGACTTTGCGATCTGCCCATCTTGGCCTCCCAAAGTGCTGGGATTACAGGCATGAGCCATGGCACCCGGCGTGCATACCCTTTGGTACCTCTTGAATTTTGTATCACTTGTGGTTATTTAAAAAGTATTAAAACTATTTCAGTTGGGCTTATAGTCAGAAGGGGGATACACAGCATTGAGTTGGACACATAGTTGAGTTCTGTAATTATCTGCTGTTTGAGTATTTGATAGTGACATGTTTGAAACACCAGGGTCCATTTTGTTTTTTAAAGATTATTCCATAGTTTTATTAGAAGTTGTTTCTTGCCATGCCAGGTTTATTTACTAAATACTCAAAAGTCAGGTGTTCCTTTTCAGACCAGTTTATTTTATTTTATTTTGAGACAGAGTTTCACTCCTGTCGCCCAGGCTGGGGTACAACAGGTGTGATCTCGGCTCACTGCAACCTCCGCCTCCCAGGCTTAATCGATTCTTCTGCCTCAGTCTCCCAAGTAGCCGGGGTTACAGGTGCCTGCCACCATACCCAGCTAATTTTTGTACTTTTAGTAGAGACAGGGTTTCACCATGTTGGCCAGGCTAGTCTTGAACTCCTGACCTCAGGTGATCCACCCACCTTGGCCTCCTAAAGTGTTGGGACTATAGGCGTTAGCCACCGTGCCTGGCCAGACCAGTTTTTTAAAAAATTATTTTTATTTTTTGAGACAGGGTCTTGCTCTGTCACTCAGGCTGGAGTGCCGTGGCACGATCTCGGCTCACTGCAGGCTGGACCTCCAGGGCTCAAGTGACCTCTCACCTCAGCCTCCCAAGTAGCTGGGACTACAGGTGCACGCCACTGCACCTGGCTAATTTGTTCAATTTTTTGTAGAGACAGGGTCTCATTATGTTGCCAAAGCTGGTCTTGAACTCTTGGGGTCAAGTAATCCTCCTGCCTCAGCCTTCAAAGTGCTGGGGTTACAGGTGTGAGCCACCACGCCCAGCCCCAGACCAGTTTTAACAGAAGAATTCCCACCAGAGGATGACCTCAGATTTCCAGTTTATGTGAGATGACTGCCCTCATCACTTTTTTTTAAAGCCTCCTCCAAGCCCCCAGATGGCTCCTCAGCTAGAAGAGTAGAATTTGCAACTTTTTTTTTCTTTGGGTAGAAAAGCACTTCTAAGGTACTCACATTGGAAAACCCAGGGAGAATGGAAATAGTTGTACCTGAAGAGTGAGGATTGAAAGCGAATCCCATGGCAATAAAGAGAGGACAGGAATTAGTCCTCCTGCCAGTCAGCTCACTTTTTGCATCTTTTTGCCTCCCGTTCAGCTGTGGGCCCACAAGTGCATGTGGAAGATGACACAACAGTCAGCCAGGCCTTGAAAAAATACTTTTGTTTTCTGACCAGCTGAAGAGCATGTCGTATGGCGCATCCAATTTCATAACTGTGGAAAAATTGCAAGAAAGAAAGGGAAAAAATGGTGAATTTTTTTTTTTTTGGAGATGGAGTCTCGCTCTTGTCGCCGAGGCTGGAGTGCAGTGGCGCAATCTCAGCTCACTGCAACCTCCACCTCCCAGGTTCAAGCGATTCTCCTGCCTCAGCCTCCTGAGTAGCTGGAATTACGTGCACATGCCACTACGCCCAGCTAATTTTTGTACTTCTCGTAGAGAGGAGGTTTTGCCATGTTAGCCAGGCTCGTCTGGAATACCTGATCTCAGGTGATCCACCCGCCTCAGCCTCCCAAAGTGCTGGGATTACGGGCCTGAGCCACTGCGCTCGGCCAAACGTTTTTTAAATAATAAAAAGCTGCGATATTTACGGGTTTTTTGGGTAGGCTCTTGTTCATTTTTATAACGTCTGATCACTTTAGCTGATGAGGTCTCCTTTTCTGCAGAGCCAATGAGCAGAGGACATACACAGCCTGAAAAGGACAAGGATAGGGAAAGGGAGAGATGGAGGGAAGGAGGGAAGGCCAGCCCGAAATTAGAAGTTGAGTTTTCTGTTGTGTCAGAAAACAGAGCAAGGGTCGTTGTGCAGCAGGTGGGTAAGTTTGATATCAAGTGGGAGAAGAATGTCAAAGAGCATTCATTTGGCAGGGAGTGGAGAGGTATCTTTCTGTAGGCTGTTAAGTACATTTGGTGACAAACTGCTGGCCCCATCTGTGTGAAAGGGGAGCATTTCAAAATGCATGCTGTCCTGATCCCATTGGATTGGGTACAAGGTGCAAGAGAAAGTGAATTCATGCTCTCCGAAACTTGTCTTAGAACCATAATTTGTGTAACCTGACTTTAGGCACAGTGAGCCCTCAGTGAATGTTTGTGGTTGAAATGCGACATGGATCCAAAGTAGGAATTTTTAAATCCAGACACAATCCCTTTTCTCTCTCTGGTATTTGAAGTATGCTGTGTACTAGCCTTGCATAGAATAACCCTCTGGGATTTCTTCTTTTTCGCTTGCTTGCTCTTTTACGACATCTGCCCTGCAGCCTCCTGCAAACCCCCAGTTGCTCCTGTGCAGTCCTCTGGACTGCCTTCTTCCTCCCCCTGCAGTCAAGGCATCATCTCAATCAGTTTAATGATGACAGGAGGCTGGTTTTCTTTCTCATTGTGTTAGGTTAATTAAGAGTTCTTCTTACAGCTAAAAGCAATATTGCCTGGACTGTGGGATAAATGCTCTGCAGGCTAAGGTCTAGTTTAGCGAGCCTTGCTGGTTCTACTACATCACAAACCAGATGGTCATGGCTACCTTTGTTGCAGGCATAGCGCCCAGAGGGAATTAAGTCCTCCAAATGACCTAAAATTTGGTAGAAAATGTCACTCTGACCTTTTTTCAATGTGTTTTAAACTTGGGCTTGCTTTCTTTGCTTAAAAAAAAAACTTTTATTTTTTAAAATTAGGCAATAGTCAAACGCAACAAAATTATAAAAGTTCAAAAGGTGAAAACTTCCTCCCACTCCTCTCCCTCAGCTTAATTCCATCCTCAAAGGCAACCAGTGTAGCAATGTCTGTATATCCTCCACACGGTTTACACATATACAAGCAGATACGCACACACAAACACACATTCTTCTCTCGTTTTTTACACAAAATAGCAGCATAGTATGCACACTGCTCTGCGCCTGGCTTTTAAAAAAACTCAATATATCTTAGCAATCATTCCATATCAGTTACTAAGATTTATTTCATCATGTATTCCAAGCACACACGAAGCAGCCCACATTATGATAATTTCTCTTTCCTCAATACTTGGCAGTTGATTTTCATCTGTGTTTTCCCCTTGCTGGTGAATGATTTCTACCACAGGATGGTCCAATCACATTCTTTGAATTGCCTTCAAGATAAAATATCTTAATAAGCATTAGTGCTTTTGCCTGGAGGATAAGTAAACAATTTTATGTGATTAGGGCTTTGCAAGCACATTGGTGTCTCACTGTTAATTTAAACCACATCTTGAATGAGGTCCCTTAAGGTCATAAAGTGAGGACTCCAAGAATTGATCTGTCTTCTAAGGCTATGGCATGTTTTCTCTTGTTCCAGAAACTAGAATGAACCGAAGCATTCCTGTGGAGGTTGATGAATCAGAACCATACCCAAGTCAGTTGCTGAAACCAATCCCAGAATATTCCCTGGAAGAGGAATCAGAACCACCTGCTCCAAATATAAGGAACATGGCACCCAACAGCTTGTCTGCACCCACAGTGCCTCACAGTTCCTCCGGAGACTTTTCTCAAGCTCACTCAACCCTGAAACTTGCAAATCACCAGCGGCCTGTATCCCAGCTGGTCACCTGCCTGTGCACTCAAGTTCTGGAGGACAGTGAAGACAGCTTCTGCAGGAGACACCCAGGCCTGCGCAAAGCTTTCCCTTCTGGGTGTTCTGCAGTCAGTGAGCCTGAGTCTGAGTCTGTGGTTGGAGCCCTCCCTGCAGAGCATCAGTTTTCATTTATGGAAAAACGTAATCAATGGCTGGGATCTCAGCTTTCAGCAGCTTCTCCTGACACTGGCCATGACTCAGACAAATCAGACCAAAGTTTACCTAATGCCTCAGCAGACTCCTTGGGCGGTAGCCAGGAGGTGGTGCAACGGGCCCAGCCTCACAGGAACCGAGCAGGCCTGGATCTGCCAACCATAGACACGGGATATGATTCCCAGCCCCAGGATGTCCTGGGCATCAGGCAGCTGGAAAGGCCCCTGCCCCTCACCTCTGTGTGTTACCCCCAGGACCTCCCCAGACCTCTCAGGTCCAGGGAGTTCCCTCAGTTTGAACCTCAGAGGTATCCAGCATGTGTACAGATGCTGCCTCCCAATCTTTCCCCACATGCTCCATGGAACTATCATTACCATTGTCCTGGAAGTCCTGATCACCAGGTGCCATGTAAGTGATCTTTACCTTCTCTGGGCATTGTGGGCTGGGTGACTGAAGAAACAAGGGCCTCACATCAATGCTTCGTGTCACTAGACCGGCATGAACAGGTCAGAATGCAGGGAGGGCATTCTGCTTCTCTTAGGGGCTTTCCATGTGTGGTTGGATTTGCAAACGGCCTTCAGAGAATGCTTTTTCTTAGCCTAAAGCCTGTCCCACTTGGAGCCTCCTTCTCTAGGGACCTTTAAGGACAAAACAGGTTCCTCTGTCTGGGTTAGTTTAACAAACCTGCCTAGAAGCAGAGAGATGACCCAAATGATTTCTAGAAAATGTATGTTTTGTTCTGATCTTTGGGCATATGGGTTCTTCCTTCTCGTCATGTTTCTTCCCCATCTTAGACTTGGCAGAGAAAGGGCTTTTAGTCAAAAACAAAGCAAAACAAAACAAAAAACCAGAAGGTGCCCAGAATGTCATTGAGACTCTGGGATTCGGGCCATTACATGAAAATGAAGTTGCTTCTGTGATTTTGCTGCTTAAACCCTTTTGGACACTTGCACCATCCACAGCTACCCTATGTTCCAGCCACTCTAAGACTGGCAGTCCTCCTGCTTGTCGTGATGGTTCACATCTCCATGCGTTTGCCAGGCTCTTCTCTCTCTCCGCGATGTTCTTCTCCTTCTGGTGTGTTTGACCCAGTTTCGATACACCTTTTAAAAAAACTGCTTTATCGAGATCTAATTTACATACTGTAAGGTTTACCCTTAACCCATTTTAAATACGAAATTCAATAAATTTTAGTATATTTACAGAGTTATGCAACCGCCATCATACACATTTTTTGAGACTTAGCTCGAGTGTCCCTCTGGAAACCTCCCCAGATCACGTTCTCCTTCAGGGCCTCTGTCTCCCTCCTGCTCTGGCCCTGCTGGGACACCTAACACCAGCATGGCATCTAATTATGTACTTGTCTCCTCTCCTTCTGGACTGCAAACTTTTGCGCATCTGCAAACGCAAACGTGTACTTTCAATTCATAATTCCCCAGGATTTAAGCACAGTGTCTAGCACATACTAGACTCTCAATAAACTACTTCTGAAATAGTAATACGTATCAGTGCAGTAAGCATCTCTGAAAGTGATAAAGTCTTAGATTGAGATAAAAGGTTCTATCACCATTTTTTTTTTTCCTACCACCATTCTTGATGTTAAATCTCTGCTGAGGTCACTGGAAAATAACAAAAGGGCTTTACAGATGAAACACAAGGCTGTGAGGTGTGATATTTTTCTTAGCAAATAAACACTGGACAGAAAGTAGTTCAAAGAGTGTAAGAAGTGCCTGACCAAAGGCCTGATGTGCAGCTTTAAAATAAATTCTAGAAATAATTACAAATGCTGTAATCAACCATAATTTACATATTAGTACATGTATACTAAGTATAAAGCTTCCTAAAGTGAAGAGAGCAACACAGTAATTCATAACTCAAAAAAGAAAAAAAACAAAGAGGAGATAGAGAAATGTAACTTAGAAGATGCTTGGAAGAAATAGGTAAGAATGAGTGTGAGATCAGGAATGAGGGCAGGGGCTGGGGAAGCAGGAGGGTATAAGGAGAATGGGGCCTTGGGCTGGAGGGGGAGAAAGAGCCCGTGATGCCTAAAACTGGGACGTGGTGTATAAATGTTGGGAAGTCAACAGAGTGCGAGTGCATGGATGCCACTGCCTGCTCTAAGCACCCAGTCATAGGGTGGGTGTGGTGGTGGATTCCCTTAAGTATGAATCACTGAGAACTGAATGTTGGCAAGGTCAAGGCTGTATTTCTCAGTGATTGCCAGGTTTAAAAGGAATAATTTGTGAGAATAATACCATAAACTATTTTTTAACATTCTGTTATCTGTATTTAAAGGTAAGTTTTCACCAGGCACGGTGGCTCACCCCTGTAATCCCAGCACTTTGGGAGGCCAAGGTGGGTGGATCACTTGAGGTCAGAAGTTTGAGAGTAGCCTGGCCAACATGGTGAAACCCTGTCTCTGCTAAAAATACAAAAAGAATTAGCCAGGTGTTGTGGCGGGCGCCTGTAATCCCAGCTACTTGGGAGACTGAGGCACGAGAATTGCCTGAACCTGGGAGGCAGAGGTTACAGTGAGCCGAGATTGCACCTGGGCGACGACAGCATGAGACTCCATCTCAAAAAAAAAAAAAAAAGATAATTTTTCTGATCATTATAATATTTGGTCACTCCCAAAATTAGAATATGCCCAGAAGTTCAAAAAAGAAAAGAAAAAGTTTTCATATTTCTGTCACCCAAATAGAATTCCTTATTAGGGTTTTGACATATTAATTTTCAGTGTTTTTTTCTTTGCATATATTTTTAATCTAAAATTAAAATAGTTTGCAGTGACACTGAGTACTTATTCCAGAATCATTTAAAACTGCTTCATTGTGTTTCATCAGATGAATCTAGCAAATTGTTATGAACCTATTCTTTATTGTTGGACATTTCAAATAGTTTCCAGTTTTCTGATCCAATAAGCAATGCTATGGCAAGCATTGCATACATATGTTTTTAACTGCACTTCTGATTAACTCCTTAGATTAATGCGAAGAACTGTGAATACTTAAGGCTTTGTGATACAGTCCCAAGCAGCTGACTTTGACTACTAACAATGGAAAGCCTCATTGTGATAAACAAAAAAAGCACTGACTCAATGTTATAATGAAGGCCCCAGGACCTTCTGGAAAATACTTCCCATGGAAAATACTTTTCCTGTTGTTGGAGCTGAAACGGTGCCATTGGCACTCTAGTCTTTGGAGGTGAGCATTGTCCCGTTGGGGCAGGCTCCTTTAAAAGGCAAACACTCCTGACTGGGAACACTTTTTGTCTCTATTGCCCCAGGACCTGCTTTCTTTCATCATTTCACCATCCCCTTGCTCTCTGTATTATTTCCTTCTGTTAGGGGGTTGGGGAGAGACATCTAGGATCCTGGGGGCGAAAAGAGATGTTGAAAGGCAGAGGGGAGAGAACGGGGATAGGAGAGGGGAATAATTCACAGAAGATACACAAATAGCCAATATGAGAATTAAACCAAACTCAACATCATTAGATTTAAGAAGTGCAAAATTCTTAAAGATACCTTTTCCCTGATTAGTTGTGCAAAAATAAAAACCTTGGACAACATGCAGTGTTAGTGGAGTTACAGAGAAATGAATATTCCCAATCACTCTTGATAGGAGTGTAAATTGGTGCAATCTCCCAGAAGGCAATTTCACTATCACAATTTTATATGTGCTTCCTCTTTGGCCCAGCAGTTTCACTTATAGGAATCTATCCTATAGAATCATTAAACAAGCATATACAAATACAAGAACAAGAATGTTTATTAAAGCATTGTTGCATTAGAGTAAAAACAAAAACAATTACAATGCCTATCAATAAGGGGCCAGATAAGTCATTTGTGATTTATGTATACAATGGACTACTAGGCCCATGTTGCACTGAATACACATTCTGACATCAAAAAGATTAAGTTGAAAGGCAAGAGCTGCAGTGATGATCCCATCCATGTTTATTTTTTTAAAACTATATATGTTTATATGTACATATTAAGTCTAGAAGGATCTAGTGGTGATCTTGGTGGGGAGGGAAGCAGGGAATTAAGAGGAGACAGGTATATTTTGCTTCTAATTTCACATACTTTTGTTGATTTTTAAAAATAGCAAGCGGCCGGGTGCAGTGGCTCACACCTGTAATCCCAACACCTTGGGAGGCAGAGGAGGGCAGATCACTTGAGGTCAGGAGTTCAAGACCAGCCTGGCCAATATGGTGAAATGTTGTCTACTAAAAATACAAAAATTAGCCGGCCATGGTGGTGGGCGCCTGTAATCCCAGCTACTCAGGGAGGCTGAGGCATGAGAATCACTTGAACTTGGAAGGTGGAGGTTGCAGTGAGCTGAGATCGCGCCACTGCAGTCCAGCCTGGTCAACAGAATGAGACTCAGTCTTAAAAACAAAAAAACACATAGAAAACATAAAAATAAAAATAGCAAACAGGTATTACTTCTATAATTAAGAAATGAGTAAAAACTGAAAAGAACAAAGGGAAACTGAGCACATACAGAAGGCAAGCTCGCCCCAATTCACCTTGCATGTCCCTTGGCCCTGGCTCCCATCTAACCACAGAGAAGAGGGTCAGGGTTGCCAGTGCTGATGGCTTTGTTGCAGGGCATTGCAGCCCTAGAATATTTATGAGGCCTCCAGCAGCAATGAGTCCCACAAAGGTTGCTGTGAGGATTAAATGAGATAATGTATTAAAGGCACTAGGAAAGTGGCTGGCTGGTGGTAAGCCCTCAATACTAACAGCTTTTAGTTATTATTGTTATTATTTAAATGCATCCTGCAGCCCAGTTCTGCAGGGTGCTCCTCTACTTCCAGATCCCACTCACTGGCACAGATTTTAAGCATTCAGGGCAGGTGTACAAATGCTTAGTTTCATGTCAGGGCTATAACTGCACTTAATTGCTAACAAAACCACTTCAAAAGAGCTGTTCACCTAAGGGATGCTTGTGCAGTTGGAAACCATGGCTACGTGGCTCTGCTCAGCTTTAGAAGAGCATTACTTCCTTACCCATTAATGAATATATAAATAAATAATGATCACCATGCAAATTGCATATCTAAGCTTTTTGCAAGTTAAAGCAAAAATGGTTATTGGTCACCCTTTCATGTAAAAAAAAAAAAGTTTTCAAAGTAGGTGAAAATAAGAAAGGGAATAAGCCTATGTTTTCTCCTCACCCCACCGCCTGGAGAAGTCGGCCTCCTGCTGCCTCCGAATCCTTCCACTGAAGGTCACCAGCATGGAGTTCATGGCTGTGCCATCCAATGAAACTCATGATGCAAATATATTGGGAAAAGAGAGAATTAAGTCTAGAGAGTCCTCATTTTATTATAAAATTATTGCTTTCTCTACCAAGGAGACTGAATAGAATAAAATTATGGGTACATGGGTACAATTGTACCTGTGGACCAAAAAAAAAATAGGGGATTATTTGTATGCTAGAATGCATGCACAAAAAAACCAGATGGAAGAAATGATAAAGGAGTTGCCTTTCAGGAACCACAGCTGCTTACAGCTGTGGGAGTTCCTGCAACAGTTTATATTGGCCATTTTGTTTCCTGGCTAAACTGATTGCATTATATCACGATTTTTTTGACAACTTGAAAATCAGATTTTATTTCTCTCTCATAAACTCTTTTAATACCATTCTTAATAAGGAAGAAAAATGTTGCATGTTGTGACTGATAAATGGAAAACCTCATTTGGGATTTGGTTTACACATTCCAAATGGTAAAAGCTCAGTAACATGAAGATCGTGTGTACTCAGGCCAAGAAGATCACAGGATTGACAAATAACATACAGTCCTGGGCGCCCATTGGTGATTGTGCAAGATTTTCATTTTTGCTTTGTGATTAACACTGCCTCTGAACTGAGGAGTTACCATGCTAGCAAATCATTTGTCTATCACATCATCCACCTTCCCGCTCCTACAGAATAAACTCTCTTGATGGAACTGTAGGCACTGGGGACAAGTCCGCAGGGAAGCTATTTTTGAACAGGGATTCTCAAGTAGGTGGCTGTCGACTCATATGTCTCCCCTTCTCACACACTAACTAGTGTGGGTTTGTGTTTAAAAACAGACACCCACAGACACACAGATTTTCTCTTTCTCTCTCCATTTATTTTGAGCTACTTCCAAGGGAACTGTATCCTATTTATCTTTGTTCACCAAGTGCCTGGTCATCGAGGTTCAATACATATTTGTTGAATGAATAAAAAGAAATCTGTTCTCTACTTCCTGGGGAAAGGAGTGAGCCTTAATCACGAGTAGAGTCTTTGTGATGTGAAGCCTTGGAAAAGCCTTTTTTTTTTTTTTTTGTTTGGTCTGGGAGGGAAGCAAAGAAGGGAGTCAATGAAATTTGGAAACAGAACCTGTCCATCCACTTATCAATTTATTCAGCAAATAGTCATATACCTTCCTTGTTTTCATGGAATTCACAGTCTACTGGAGAGTTGGATAAGAAGTAGAAGTCAAAAACAGAATGACAAGTTATAAGTGCTATAAGGGAAGTAACTGGTTGTTGGAACAGACATTAATAGGTTGGCCAGAGAATGTCTCTTTAAGCAGACATCTGAGCTGAAACCTAAAGGATGAGAAGGTCAAGGAAGCAAGGAGCTAAGGAAGCAAGGAGCTTGATATCATTAAGATACCAAAAGCAAGTCAGTGGGGCCTAGCAGAGTGAGCAAGGAGAGAATGGTGTGCTAGAAGATGAAGGCTGGATGGGCCATGGTGAGGAATCTGGATTTTTATTCTGAGTTAAACTTCTTTACGAAAATGGAAAATTGAACTCTATAATTCTCAATACGGAACTTAAAACGGTACTTGACATGTAGCAAGTGATCAATAAATGTTAGCCATTATTTTACACATATAGTACCGAAGTAAATTAGCAAGGCTTCGTCATAGTAATTGGAAAAAAATGATTAAAACTTTAGCAGTGAAAAAGATGGTCATTTACCTGATAAACATAGTTTTTATTTAGCAATTTTTCTTGGTTTTTTTTTTGGTATTTTTTTTGTAGAGATGGGATTTCACCTTGTTGCTCAGACTGGTCTTAAACTCCTGGGCTCAAGAGATTCACCCACCTAGGCCTCCCAAAGTGCTAGGATTACAGGCATGTCCAGCCTATTTAGGAAACTTTTCCATACAACCAGTCAAATTCCAGACAAAGCTGGTCAGATTCCACTTACAAAAGGGAACGCTCATTTTTTATTGATCCATTGATACTCAGTTTTCCTTTGTTTTCAACAATAAAAGGACAGCATGGAGGATTATATTGTCAGTACCCTAATTTTAAAAATTGATGAGGTGTATCATTTTCATCTGCTCACATAAGCTGGCATAACTTTTTACCACAGGTGGCCGTTTCTGAAATGAAAGTTACAGCTAATCAAACACTTAGCCCACATGCCTTGGTGATTTTAATGATATGATTTGTTGCTATGAGACAAAAACATGTTGTGAGGGAAATAATCTGTTAGAAATCATATGACCTTGATTCAAAGGCTTTTGATTAACAGCACTAACATCCGCTTTCTGGAAAAGAAATAAACCCTATGATTAGAGTTTGGTAGTCCTTTTAAAGCAAATAAAACAATATTAGCCATTCATTAATGGATATAGGAAGAAAAATGGCTTCAAACATTAAAAACTTCTCAAGATACTTTCAGCTCTTTCCTCATAAACTTTGCCACTGGCAAAGTTTCTCCTCTTTTACCTTGTGTTTCTCCTTCCTACTTCTGGAGGGAGACACCGATTAAACCAAAAAACCCCCAAAACAAATGGACAGCAGAAGAGAATTAAGACAGTCTAGGGCAGTGGTCCCCAACTTTTTTGGCACCAGGGACCAGTTTCATGGAAGACAATTTTTCCACGGACTGGGGATGGGGATGGTTTGGGGATGATTCAAGTGCATTATATTTATTGTGCACTTTATTTCTATTATTGTTGCATTGTAATATATAATGAAATAATTACACAACTCATCATAATGTAGAATCAGTGGGAGCCCTGAGCTTGTTTTCCTGCAGCTAGATCTGGGGGCGATGGAAGACAGTGACAGATCAGCAGGCCTTGGATTCTCATAAGGAGCGTGCAGCCTAGATCCCTCATGTGCGCAGTTCACAATAGGGTTTGCACTCCTATGAGAATCTAATGCCGCTGCTGATCTGACAGGAGGCAGAGCTCAGGCGGTAATGCAAGTGATGGTGAGTGGTTGTAAATACAGACAGAGCTTTACTTGCTCACCCACTATTTACCTCCTACTGTGTGGCCTGGTTCCTAAAAGGCAATGGACTCATACCAGCCTGTGGCCTGGGAGTTGGGGGCCCCTGGTCTAGGAGACCTGTGCCCTAGAAAGTATTAATAGATTGTGCAGTCCTAAATGGCTTCTCTTTTTCTGTAAGTTGGCTTTGTAACTATTGAGCCTTCATTCATTCATCTATTGAGCATCCCCTGGGTGCCAGTACTATCCTTGGAGACATGATGGCAAGAGGACACAGTCCATGCTTTCACAGAGCTTATATTCTAGTAGGGAAGGCAGGTAAGAAGTTGACAGGTAAAAGTCATGCTTACTTATGCAAACCCATGATAGGAACTATGAAGAAAGCAAAATAGGGAATGGGATAAAGTAACTGGGTGAAGACGCAGGCCTCTTTGGACAGGTGATATTTGGGCTGAGCTCTGAATGGTAAGAAGTCAGTCTGTGAAAACCTAGGGCAAAAACATTCTGGACAAAGGGTGGCAAACTCAGGATCCCAAAGGAGAGGACAAGTTTGAGATATTCAAAATGAAGCCAGAGCTTAGTGGGCCAGTGACAGTGTAGTGGGAGGCAAGATCTACAGGGGCTGGAACCTGATCAAGCAGGGTGGATTGTAAGTGCAATCCACCAAGACGGTTCTATCTACAGCTGGGTTTGTAAAGGGTCTGCTCACGAAAGGTTCATCAAAAAGCAGGGCTGGCCCCTACCTGGGGACCTGATAGCAGTGGCATTTTTTGCTATTTTTTAAACTGAGGGAAAGGAGCAGTAGTGACCTGCTCTGTTGCCCTGAAACTGCAACTGGTGATCTGGACCCCCTGGAATATATCCGCCCTGCCCTGAGAAGGCTGCCAAGGTGAAGCCTGTGCAGTAGACCTTGTCCTAGACCATAGGAGTCTCTGTGGGCCTGTCTTCCATTCTGAGAGCAGTCCCTTCAAGTCCCAGTCTCCTTTGTCATCCAGGTGCAGGGATAGATCTAGGCAGATCCGTTTCTCCTCCTCCCCCTCTTTAAACCCCTACTACTTGTCATGACCAGGCCTAAGCAATATCAGGGCAAGGTTCATGGGGTCCTGCCAGGAGACAGCCTGGGTTGGAGGGGCATGGTCACTTTTGCCAGAAGAAGCATGATTGGAAGGACCCAGGTGGTGACATGGGTCAAAGGAGACAATAATAGATTTAGTCCAGGGAATCTGACCACACTTGAGAGACTAGCTTGGGCACATCGCCAGGTCACCCAAACAGTTTCCTGAGTCTAGGCACTGGGAACCTGGAGAAGGCCACACTAGTGAACGTGCACATTATTTATCTCTTGTTCTGTATTTGAGGCCATAATTCCCCTGAATGTTCCTTTGAAAACGTAGATGGCTCCTGACTGCTTTGCCAAGCTAAGAATACAGTTCTTTTTTTTTTTGTTTTTGAGACGGAGTCTTGCCCTGTTGCCCAGGCTGGAGTGCAATGGCGCAATCTCAGCACACTGCAGCCTCCACCTCCCAAGTTCAAGGGTTTCTCCTGCCTCAGCTTCCTGAGTAGTTGGGGTTACAGGTGCGCGCCATCACACCCAGCTAATTTTTGTATTTTTAGTAGAGATCAGGTTTCACCATGTTGGCCAGGCTGGTCTCGAACTCCTGAACTCACGTGATCCATCTGCCTTGGCCACCCAAAGTGCTGGGATTACAGGTGTGAGCCACCGCACCTGGCCTTAAGAATCAATTTTTAGCCACATTCTCAGCTTCTCATTTTGGTTTCAACCTACCAGTCACTTTTTTGTTTACTTGCCAGTTTTATTTTGCTGTACATCCCTGTATGTATCCTATCTACATGGCAGGCAAACTTGATTATTACTTTTATAATCAGCAAAAGAATTTTAAGATCAATGAGGGTTGATCTTAAAAGAATCAAAATAATTTTAAGATCAATGAGGGTTTTAAAAAAAAACAACAAAACAGCTTCCTTCTTGTCCTAACTAGTTACGCCTCCTCTTGGATTGTCTTACTGCATATGTGGGTAGCAGGGGCAGTGCTTGGATCACTAGGAGGTGCTCATTGTTCGTCTTGCAGGGCTACCATGTGGCTCTCTTCAGTCCTCTTGCATCTCTCATATTTCCCAACACCTCACCCCCTTTGGGCCTGGGCCATTCCCTCAGAGCTCTTCCCTCTCACCCTTACTTGGTTCCCTGTATCTCTCCTCTGGGCTTTTAGTTCTATTCTTTTGCCTGGTCAGGCAGGCTGCCCTTCCCTGGGGACCCTCCTGCTCCTGGTCCTGGCTGGGACCCACTTTCTGCCAGGTTGCACATTCACATAAGTCATTGCCAGCTCTGGCTTTGCTCTGAGCCCAGCCCTCTTCAAGCAGCCCTGGCTCCAAGTGCACGTAGGCTCTAGCAGGAGAGGACCAAGGGAGTTGGAGGGTGTTGCCAGTTGGTTGGCTAGTTCCCAGGAGGATGAGCCAAGTTTTCATTCATTTACCTCTTCTTAAGAGGAGAGTTGGGTGTGTGTGTGCGCGCGCACGTGTGTGTGCACATGCACTTGTGTGTCCACTTGGAGGAAAATACAGAGCAGTGATTCTATATCTATCATACAGATAATTTTTCCTAGCCTTGGGTTCGGGACATGAAGGAAATTATGGTAGGAATGGTGGTGTGAAAGAGGTTCTTCATGGCTGGATTTTCCTAAGTATCTTACGAAAAGAGGAGCCTGTGTAGAGTTTTTTGAAAAGTTTTTTGAGCTTTCCAGCTGGAATACCAAACTGGTGATTTCACAGATGTTTTTATTTAGGACAAAAAAAAAAGTGAATTTCGTGAAAACACTCAAGTAATTAACAGTAGAGAAATATGGCAAACATCACAGAGGTGGTAACAGATATCTGGACCCCTCAGCTTGGATCAAGACACAAATGAGCATGGAGCTTACAACTCCTTTCACACGAAGGAGCTAGAGTTGATGTTCCCTGTTGTCTTTGTTGTCTTCACCTACAGATGGCCATGACTACCCTCGAGCAGCCTACCAGCAAGTGATCCAGCCGGCTCTGCCTGGGCAGCCCCTGCCTGGAGCCAGTGTGAGAGGCCTGCACCCTGTGCAGAAGGTTATCCTGAATTATCCCAGCCCCTGGGACCAAGAAGAGAGGCCCGCACAGAGAGACTGCTCCTTTCCGGGGCTTCTAAGGCACCAGTAAGTATGACAGGCCCAACCTTCAGGCATTTTTAATATGGAAAGGAATTATGCCAATGCAACGAAGATGGAACAGAATTCTCTATAGGTTTGCTAACCCATGTTAGTGAGCAAGTCACATGGTGGAACGCCCAATATAGACTTTTCAGGTCAGGAGGAAACGGAAGCTGGTTGACAAGGATCTCTTTATCAGACATAGAAAGCCACTAGTGACTAGTCGAAATTCTCTTGAAGGAAAGGCTCTTCAGATGTTCTCCAAGTGACACCCCTTTCTTTTATTTTCAGATCATCTGAATTTTTAGTCCACAAAATAGATTTTTGATTTTACTATGACTGACTTCCACTCTTAGCCAATTCTTTATATGTCTAGTGTCTGTTCCTGTTTAAGCCTATTTCTTACTTTAAAATGTTAAATTCAATTAATTTTCCATCAAAATTTAAAATTACCTGTTCTTCTCTTTTTTTGAGACAGGGTTTTGCTCTGTCACCCAGGCTGGAGTGCAGTGGTGCAAACTTGACTCACTGCAACCTCTACCTTACAGGTTCAAGCAATCCTCCCACCTCAGCCTCCTAAGTAGCTGGGGCTAGAAGCACGTGCCACCATGCCCAGCTAACTTTTGTATATTTTGTAGTGAGGGGATCTCCCTATGTTGCCCAGCTGGTCTTGAACTCCTGGGCTCAAGTGATCCACCCACCTTGGCCTTCCAAAGTGCTGGTATTACAGGCATGAGCCACTGCGCCTGGCCTATTATTTTCTTTTGTAATAAAAACATTCATATATGTTGAGTACCATTATTAGGTCTCTCCTATGCTTAACTCTGTATTTTCATGACTTCAGTTGTCTAATTCTTCAACCTTTTTTTTTTTTTTTTTTTTTTTTGAGATAGAGCCTTGCTCTGTCGCCCAGGCTGGAGTGCAGTGGCATGATCTTGGCTCACTGCAACCTCCACCTCCCGGGTTCAAGCTATTCTCCTGCCTTAGTCTCCTGGGTAGCTGCGTGCCACCATGTCTAGCTAATTTTTGTATTTTTAGTAGAGATGGGGTTTCACCATATTGGCCAGGCTAGTCTCGAACTCCTGACCTTGTGATCTGCCCGCCTTGGCCTCCCAAAGTGCTGGGATTGCAGGCGTGAGCCACTGTGCCCTGCCTCTTTAATCATTTTTTTCCCTTATTCTCTTTGGACTTTCCTTTTCTCTTAATTTATGGATCTAAAATATATAGGTAAAACTCACGTAAATGGAGCTTCTTCATTTATGACAATATTTGGAAGAAAGTAGATTAAATGTTTACTTTTGTGCAAAAACAACTTTTATATACCACTCTAAAACTAGATTCTGTTTTTATAGCATAGAGTAAAATATGAAGTTCCTATTAGAGTGGATTTTTCAGAAATACAGAAAGTGGTAATTAGTTTGAAAACTTCATGGAAAGAAAAAAAGCCCACTTTATTAACAATGGTGAAGAGGCACATGCCTGCTTTCTCTTTTGCTCAGAAGCCCACAAACCCTCATATTTTCTTTCAAGACAGATCTCTTTTTTTCTCTTTTTCTTTTGAGACAGGATCTGACTCTGTCACTTAGGGTGGAGTGCAGTGGTGTGATCTCAACTCACTGAAACCTCCGCCTCCTGCACCCAAGCCATCTTCCAACCTCGGCCTCCCAAGAGTAGCTGGACCTACAGGCGTCCGCTATCACACCCAGCTAATTTTTTTATTTTTTGCAGAGAAGGGATCTCACTTTGTTGCCCAGGCTGGTTTCAAACTCCTGGCCTCAAGTGATCCACCCACATCAGCCTCCCAAAGTACTGGGATTACGGGTGTTAGCCACCGTGCTGGGCCAGATCCTTTATTTTTCTAAACCATAAATACATGGAGTTTAAACAATGGAATTAGGTAAAATGTGATTTTATAGCAGGATAGGCACTCTAACAGAAGAAATAAACAAAATGTAAGCATCTTTATGAAATAAGTTTGGTGTTGAATAGGAAAGAGAATAGTAATTTTTAAAATAAACTTTTATTTTCAAACAATTTTAGACTTACAAAAGAGTTGCAAAGATAATACAGAGTAATTGGTTTTATAGCATCAATTTAAGCCTGTTCTGATCTTCTTGATCTATTTTATCATTTTAGGATAATGAAAAATAAGTTCAGGTAAAGGAGCTAGGCTGGGCATGGTGGCTCACACCTGTAATCCCAGCACTTTGGGAGGCAGAGGTGGGTGGGTTATTTGAGCCCAGGAATTTGAGACCAGCCTGGGCAACATAGCGAAAACCCATCTCTACAAAAAAATACAAAAATTAGCCAGGTGTGGTGGCACATACCTCTGGTTCCAGATACTCAGGAGGCTGAGGCAGGAGAATTGCCTGAGCCCAAGAGGTCAAGGCGGCAGTGAGCCGTGATTGTGCCACTGCACTCCAGCCTGGGTGACAGAGTGAGACTCTGTCTCAAAAACTAAAAAACAAACAAAACACACACACACATACACACAAACCCATCCAACTGAGGTTGGGCATAGTGGCTCATGCCTGTAATCCCAGCACTTTGGGAGGCTAAGGCAGGAAGATCGCTTGAGGTCAGGAGTTTGTGACCAGCTTGGGCAACATGGCGAAATCCCATCTCTACCAAAATAATACAAATATTAGCCAGGTGTGGTGGCTCATGCCTGTGGTCCCAGCTACTCAGGAGGCTAAGGTGGGAAAATCACCTGAGCCCAGGAGGTCAAGGCTGCAGTGAGCTGTGATTGAGCATGGGTGACAGAGCAAGACCCTGTCTCAAAAAAAAGGAAAAAAAAAAAAGAAGCCAGCTAATTCTCCTCTTACTCATAGTTTGAAAGAGAACTTTAATTCAGAAAGTTTACTCTGTCATTAATTTCCATGGTATTGTTTTTATACAGAAGCTTTTGAATATTATCAAGGCCTTAACACTTCTTTATCATATAAGCAATCATCTTCTATAACAACTAAGCAACTTTTGAAACAATTTTTTTGGTATAAGAGAATTTAATGCAAAAGAACTGGAATGAGTTTTTCTTGGAGAAATAAAAAAAAGAAAAAGAGAAAAAAATATGGAATGGGATCCCCCATTAGCTGAAAGCATATTTTATAGAAATTATTTTCTCTATAATAAAAATATAAAATAAAAATAATCTTAAGCATTCATATTTTCAAAATATAGTACAGTTGAGATTCTGTGTAATTTTATTTTAAATCCTGTTACATAAGACTTTTAGAATTCCTGATTACTCTTTGGGTAAAAATATGAAAAGCGTAAGCAACAATCTATAAAAACTGGGCATATACATAGAGATTTTGTAGTCAAAACATTTTTTTTAATTTATAATATGACACAATTTCAAACACACCACAAATAACAACATCCATGTTCCCACTACCCAGATTTTAAGAATGTTAACATATTGTCACATTTGCTTCAGAATTTTTTTTTAAGAAATAAAACATTATAGAGACAGTTTTAGTCCCACCACCGGTTAGCGCAATACCACAGAACAGGGCCACCAAAGAGGCTGCCTCCTCTGGCAGTCAGGAAGGTCGAAGATCAGAAAGCCAACACCGCTGTGACCACTGCAATGGTTGGATCGGTTCTGTGCCAGATAGATCTCTACTGGTGAACAATGGATGCCCATGCCCTGCCCTCGACACTTGTGAAGCTGGTAACGGGACACTGGGAGGCTTTCTGGGGAAAACTCAGCACCTCGTCACTGTGCTTACCGACAGAAACCACAGAAGCAGCAGAAGCGTGCTCTCCATTTCCTTCTGCCCTCCAAATCTCACACGAGGGCATCTGATTGTTCATCTCAGCAGAATGCTCGTGGGAATACTGGCAACCAAAATAATAAAGGTGCTATCTAATATGGTAGCAACTTCTTTAAAGGGTCTTCAAAATCAGATTTCCATTTATATGTCAACAGTACAAATATTTCTAAATCTACATGGCCCTCTTTACCTTTTGATACGTAATTAAATGTTACCTATTATGAGCTAAAAGTCATGTCTTTTTATCTGAATGCCTATACATCAACCATCTGTGTCACCTGTCATACTAGTTTGTTTTGTTGGTGACCTTGTCTGCCCTGTGCATGAGACTTGTTTTTCCAATTAAACAAATCTTGAATAGAGAAATCAAATCCTTCTTCCCTCTTTGGAGTCAGAGCACAGGCCCTCACATGTGGCAGCCAGCTGAATCGCTTATTGACTACAACTCCATGGAGCTCCCCTCTTCCTTCTGTCTCAGATAAGAAATACAGGCAGAGGAGAGATAGCCCACTGGGATCTTCCCATAGTTCTAAAAGGCTTTCTGTCCCTGAAGGTTTGCCTTTGTAAAGAATGAAAATTGACTGTAAATGTATTCCTTTCTAGGGACCAGCCACATCACCAGCCACCTAATAGAGCTGGTGCTCCTGGGGAGTCTTTGGAGTGCCCTGCAGAGCTGAGACCACAGGTTCCCCAGCCTCCATCCCCAGCTGCTGTGCCTAGACCCCCTAGCAACCCTCCAGCCAGAGGAACTCTAAAAACAAGCAATTTGCCAGAAGAATTGCGTAAGTTGTTTGCAACATTGTTCTCTCCTTTTTTTTTTTTTTGAGATGGAGTCTCGCTTTGTTGCCCAGGCTGGAGTGCAGTGGCGTGATCTCGGCTCACTGCAAGCTCCACCTCCCAGGTTCACACCATTCTCCTGCCTCAGCCTCCAGAGTAGCTGGGACTACAGATGCCCACTACCACACCCAGCTAATTTTTTGTATTTTTAGTAGAGATGGGGTTTCACCATGTTGGCCAGGATGGTCTCAATTTCTTCACCTCGTGATCCACCTGCCTCGGCCTCCCACAGTGCTGGGATTACAGGTGTGAGCCACTGCGCCTGGCCACTCCTTCTTCTTGTGAGGTCTTGTACTTTGTGATTGCTGGATGATCATTCATCCCTAATCTCGAAGATTTTCCTTTTTTTTAAGACAGGGTCTCACTCCTGTCGCCTAGGCGGGAGTGTGGTGGTGTGATCATGGCTAACTGCAGCCTCAACCTCCTGGGGTCAGGTGATTCTCCCACCTCAGCCTCCCGAATAGCTGAGGTTACAGGTGCACACACCACACCCAGCTAATTTGCTTATACTTTTACTAGAGATGGGGTTTTGCCATGTTGCCCAGGCTGGTCTCGAACTGCTGGACTTGAGCGATCCACCCGCCTTGGCCTCCCAAAGTGCTAGGATTACAGGCGTGAGCCACTGCACCTGGCCTCATAACCTCAGCTATTTCTCATATACACAGTAAAATAAAATGCACTTTTTTGCTTTTTGCTTAAAAAGTAACCAGCATTTTGTATCAATGTTTTTAGTGATTCTGACACAACTAGTAACACTCAAAAACTGCCTACCTCTAGATTTCCTTAAGCACATACTCCAAAAACAAATAACCTCAATGCCTTTTCCCTCTTCTAAATGATGCTCTTGAGTGGACTTGTCCCTGGGTAAATAGATTGGATGTCCATGTGGTATTGGACAGGGACCCAGCATCTCACCATAAGTTAGCAGCAGCCATCAAGAACGAGGTCATTTCCTGTAGGAATGAGCAATCTTGTTTGGAAAAAACGGTCTCACATTCTCCATACTGCATCACAACCAAATGCAAACCAAGCCTTTTATTTAAAGAAACATTCAACTAAGCGTAAGGTGATGATTCTTTTTCCACATTTTGCTGCCAGAACCAGAAATGTTGAAATATCACCAAAATGTTCTCATATTAAGGTCAGTCAGGACAGTAATTTCCAGAAATCTTAAGAAAACAGCCACTACTTGTGAAATTATTATATGATGTGCTTGCTAGAGAAGCTCAGGTAATTCTAATATGCATTTTCCAAATCTGGGAACCTCTTTGAACCAAACCTGAAACAAAGCCTTTTTCATCTGCTAATTCCTTTTGGGGGATCTGTGCTGTTTAGTCATTGACAACTCTGAAAGATTTCTATGACAATGATTCATTGCTGTTTTCATTCAAAACATTTTATTTCTGAACACTTTCTTAAGGTCTTAATCATTTTAATTTTGAGCATTTCTGGAGAACAGATGCTGCCCCACATACGTTATAGTCCTGATATCAGTCTATAGATCATACATATCTTACCATAATCTATAAAGGAAGTCCTAAAATATGTAAGAATTGGGTGAATGTTAGGTGTTCAGAAGAAAATTGAGTACCACCAATATATCTGGCTGCTTAAATGAGTTAATATGACCATTATACACACTTCCATTTGGGAGGTGTGTTTCAAAAAACCTCAGTGTAGAGATACAGACTCGTATTTTCTCTCCAGCCCCCCTTTCTTCTCCATCCTCTGCCCCAGGGGCTTCCTGAGATTTAACTGGTCCATTCCAGACTACAAGCCAACACACAGAGATTATTCAGCTTTCACATTAAAATGCTAGTCAGACAATTTCCCCAAGACTTTAGCCTGAGAAAACACTGGTTCATCCTGACTGGGTTAAGCTTGTCCAAACCGTACTGTCTGCTGCTCTAAGCTGACCCAGGGATGAGTGACGGAGTCT
Source organism: Nomascus leucogenys (assembly GCF_006542625.1). NCBI lineage: Eukaryota > Metazoa > Chordata > Mammalia > Primates > Hylobatidae > Nomascus > Nomascus leucogenys. The sequence continues at coordinate 97,988,275 of NC_044383.1, read as the reverse complement.
GTGATGTTGGTCTGCCCAGAGGCGGTGTCTCTCCTTCAAGCTGCTGAAGTGTTTTTTTACTAACATTTCTGAGCTGTGCTTTGTTCTACTCCAAACTTCCTGGCCTTTCTCCAAAAGTGAGTGGATTGCGGGGAAGAAGGGAGTGGGGAACCACTTTCTCACTCTCCTCCCACTTGCTCTTGTCAGAAGAGCGAGCTTTCAGGGCAGCGGAGAGCATCAGGAGATCAAAAGAAGACACTGCTGGGTGGCCCCTTAGCAAGTTTTAGCTTCTTTGCCTGCTGGGAGAGTATTCCTTGGGCACAGTGCCAAGTGTCTCTGAGAAACTAGGCAGTGCCTGATCTTAAGGGCTCGCGGATTCTGGGTGGTGGATTTCCTTAGGCTTGTCTGAGCCTGCCAGTGCTCTCCTCTGTCGCTCTGATTTCCATTCACGCTGAGCAGTCTGCACTCCCTTGGACAGACCCGCTGTCATTTTGGGCCTGAGGAGCTGTGCCCTGAGGACAGCATACAATGCAGGCATAAGCTCTTAGAACACCCCCAGCCCAAGGTTTCCTCTTATTATTCTAGAAGAACAAAAGATATTGCATATAATTTATAAGTTTGTTTAGAATAGAATAATTGGATCAGTTTCTAATAAATGTAAAAATTTTCTCTTAGGGAAAGTCTTTATCACTTATTCAATGGACACAGCTATGGAGGTGGTGAAATTTGTGAACTTTTTGTTGGTAAATGGCTTCCAAACTGCAGTAAGTATTTTGTCCAAATAGATAACTGAACAGTTATAGTGAGTACAATGGAGAGAAAAGCAGCAGAAGAAAAAGTGTAATAGCTGTTGGTGTTTTAAATGATATTATTTGATTTATGTGATTATGCATTGAATGCTTATAGATTTAGGTAATAATTATTTTCTAGATTTTAAGCTATCTGAAGTCTCCAGCATTTTTTCCCTGTATGCTGTTTGAGTGACCCCAAGTACGTCTGAACAGCAAGATCAGTGCTAATGCTGACCACATATGCAGCGGCCCCTGGCCTGAAGAAAACGCCGGGCTCTTGCTACACTTTGTACCTTTGTCCTTTCTCACCAATCATGCCCACTTTGGCTGAGCTTCCCATGATGCAGGAAGCTGCAGGCTTCACCATGGTCACCTGCTTATTTAACAAGGTCCTTTTGTTCTGCACTGGGTTGTGAGGTTTGAAGTAGAATCCTGCAGCCTAAATCCTCCATTGGACACAGCTGCCATTTTCATACCTTGATGCAGTGATGCTTCTGGATGGGTGACACTGGCCGGGTTTGGGGCTGGTCTAATCCAGTTCCAGGGGAGGCCGACCTCACCCAGCCCTGCAAGCCCACTGTGATCTTGGCTCCAGAAATCTCAGGAAACACACACTGCCCCTGTCCCCCTGCAGTCCCTTGACACAGTACAGCTTAAAGCCATGTAAATTTTTCTCTATGATAAATAAAGTACCACATGATGCTACTCAGGGGACTGGCTTTCCTCAAACACTGAGACAACTTCTTTTCCTTTCCAGAGCCCTCTTCTAGGCCTTTTCTTGTGAATTCTAGAGAGTGGTGAAAAATTAAGGGAAATATCTATGAATATAAATGTCTATGGGTAAAGAGAGATACTTAGTAACTAAATATCAATTTTAAAAGTTATTTAGTATTGTTTAACAGGAGTTTTTATTTGAAGTTTTCTTTATTCTATAAGATAATTTTTTTTTTTTTTTTTTTTTTAGATGGAGTCTCAAACTGTTGCCCAGGCTGGTGTACAGTGGCACGATCCTGGCTCACTGCAACCTCTGCCTCCCAGGTTCAGCCTCCCAAGTAGCTAGGATTACAGTCACCCACCACCATGCCGGCTAATTTTTTTTTTTTTGTATTTTTAGTAGAGATGGGGTTTCACTCTGTTGGCCAGGCTGGTCTCGAACTCCTGACCTCATGATCTGCCAACCTCGGCCTCCCAAAGTGCTGGGATTACAGGTGTGAGCTACTGCACTTGGCCAAGACAATTTTTTTAAAAAAATGAAAAAGTTCTTTTTTAAAAAATGCATACAACTTATACAATCCAACGCCATAATTATATAGAGACTAATATTTCCCTTTCTCATTTCTGGTATAAGAAAGCACTATAGCAGCCAGGTGTGGTGGCTCATGCCTGTAATTGTAGTACTTTGGGAGGCCAAGGCAGACAAATTGCCTGAGCTCAGGAGTTCGAGACGAGCCTAGGCAACATGGAGAAACCCCATCTCTACTAAAAACCCCATCTATGGCCAGGCGCAGTGGCTCACACCTGTAATACTAGCACTCTGTAAGGCTGAGGCAGGCAGATCACCTGAGGTCAGGAGTTCAAGACCAGCCTGGACAACATAGTCAAATCCTATCTCTACAAAAAATACAAAAAAATTAGCCGAGTGTGATGGCGCATGCCTGTAGTCCCAGCTACTTGGGAGGCTGAGGCACGAGGAGAATTGCTTGAACCCTGAGGTGAAGGTTGCAGTGAGCCGAGATCTCACCACTGCACTCCAGCCTGGGTGACAGAGCAAGGCACTGTCTCAAAAAAAAAAAAAAAAAAAAAAAAAAAAGTTGGCATGGTGGTGTGCGCCTGTAGTCCCAGCTACTTGGGAGGCTGAGGCACAAGAATTGCTTGAACCTGGGAGGTGGAAGTTGCAGTGAGCCGGGATCACACCACTGCACTCCAATCCAGCCTGGGCAACAGAGCAAGACTCTGTCTCCAAAAAAAAGAAAAAAAGAAAGCACTGCAGCAACTGTGACATAAAATCAAATTACACTGGGTGTGGTGGTGCATGCCTGTAGTCCCAGCTACTTGGGAGACAGAGGGGAGAGGATCACTTGAGCCCAGGAGTTGGAGGCCAGCCTGGGCAATATAGCAAGACCAGGTCTGTAATATAAATAAATACTAAGACATAAGGCCAGCATTTCAGAAAAGATCTTACTTTTTGTCATTTCCAAAGACACATACTGATTGCCCCTAGAGAAGAGCTTAGGTTTTGTTTGTTTGTTTATCTCAGCAACCAGGGGCCACTTAGGCAGAATTTAAATCTGTCCCTGACCCTCATCTCTATGAAGACTTGTGGTAGAAATCACAGAGCCCGGTCCTGGACAGCTAAGTTATTATTGAAACATCTAGATCCCCTTAGTGGAATGAAACACTTAATGAGTAATTTAAGGAGAGTGTAATAAAGGGCCTATTACAAAGCTTTGGGTAGGTTTTAGAGAATCCAATTTTACTGGGGATAGTGCAGTATTCTGGCACTAGCAAAAGCAGGGAGTTGTTACTGCCCCTAGGTCTAAAGAGTCAAAGGAGGAATTCTTACTGGAAGATGAAGAGGATGGCTATATTAGTTTGCTAGGATTCCTATAAAGTACTACAGACTGGGTGGCTTAAGCGTAGAAATTTATTTTCTCACAGTTCTAGAGGCTGTAAGTCCAAGATGAAGGTTTCAGCAGGGTTCATTTCATCCTGAGGCCTTTCTCCTTGGCTGGTAGCTGGCTGTCTTCTCCTTTTGTCCTCACACGGTCTCTTCTCTGTGTGGACACACGTCTGTGTTCTAATCTCTTCTTCTATGGACACCAGTCCTATTGGATTAGGGCCCATACATATCACCTCTTTTTACCCTAATTACTTCTTTAAAGGTCCTATCTCCAAATACAGTCACATTCTGAGGTACTGGGAGATAGGGCTTCAACATAGGAATTTTGGGAACACAATTCAGCCCATAATAGTAGCTGTGTGGAGGAATGATCATAACAGGAGCTATGGACTTTGGGAGAGACTTCGAGAAACAAATGGAAGATATCCAGCTCATCGCACCACCCAGGATGTCCACTACAGTACCTGGGAATAATTTAGAGTGCTTGGATAATAACAATAATCACTATTTTTTATTTATTTAATTTTTTTGAGACAGGGTCTTGCTCTGTCGCCCAGGCTGGGGTGCAGTGGCACGATATCGGCTCACTGCAACCTCTGCCTCCCAGGCTCAAGCAATTCTCCTGCCTCAGCCTCCTGAGTAACTGGGATTACAGGCGCCTGCCACCAAGCTCAGCTAATTTTTTTTTTTTGTATTTTTAGTAGAGACGGGGTTTCACCATGTTTGCCAGGCTGGTCTCACACTCCTAACCTCAAGTTAACCACACTCCCCCCTCAGCCTCCCAAAGAGCTGGGATTACAGGCATGAGCCACCACGCCTGGCCAATTATCACCATTTATTGAATGCTTATTTCCTGCCTGGCATTATGATAGGCCTTTTCCATGTTAACTCATTTTAGTCCTCACAACCACCCTAGGAAGTCAGTTTATTAACTACATATTACAAGTTAACATAAGATTTAGAGAGTTTTAGTAACATTTCCAAAGTCATGCAGATGGGAAGTGGCAAAGCCAAGACAGAACCCAAGCTGTCCATTTCTTCTCAACCCTGACACTATATTGCTTCTTTCCCATATAATAGCAGTGGATTACTGACACAGTCACAGAAAGCTACAAAAGCGTTCTCAAGAGTAGTCGCTGGCCATCACACATTTGAAAACAGGAGTCATCTAAATCAAAATAACAGCCATTCCATTTTTCATGTAAAGACACATATTCTGAACTCTGTACTCTATGTATGTGATAGTTCGGTGTACACAGGGAACGGTCTCTTTCCGTAGGAAGCTTAGCATCTGGTTGAAGAGACACAGCAGACATAAATGAAACATGTCCTGAATAAAATAATGTTATCATATGTGTTAACTGTCCAGTATCATTAGTGGTCACAATGGGGTAGAGTTAGGTGAAGTGAGGAAGAGGAGGAGATTGGCATGCGGGAAGGATTCACAGAGCAGGGAGGCTTGTGCTGTGCCTTTAGGGTACAGGGGACACCAATGTAGGGAGTAAAGTAGACAAGATATGTGGGGAAAAGAGAGGTGAGGCTGGATCATGGATGGCACAGAAAGCTTGCTGAAGGGCTGGGACTTGACTTGATCAGTCCTAAACAGTGGAGTGACATTTATTATTTATTTATTTTTTTGAGACAGGGTCTTGTTCTTTTGCTTAGGCTGGAATGCAGTAGCATGATTATAGCTCACTGCAGCCTCTACTTCCCATGCTTAACCCATCTTCCTGCCTCACCCTCCCGGATAGGTGGGACTACAGGTTCATGTCACCATGTCCGGCTAATTTTTTGTATTTTTTGTAGAGATGGAGTATCGCCATATTTCTCAGGCTGGTCTCGAACTCTTGGGTTCAAGTGATCTGCCTGCCGCGGCCTCCCAAGTGCTGGGATTACAGGCATGAGCCACTGTGCCTGGCCTGGAATGACATTTAGGACAAGTAATCTGGGAGCAGTGCAGCTGAATCACATAACCCCTCCCCAGGGACACTCTCCCTGAGTCACCCATTCCAGTATATAATCCCTCTTCCCATCAAGAGCACCTCGTAAACACACACGTGGAACACACACACACACACACACACACACACACTGCGGTATAAGCCTGAGCCCAAGAAGGGCCTTCTTTGGTTTCTTATAAAATAAAAAATAACTTATCTTTCTCCTTTTAAAATATCCCTTCAAAAACTTGAGCACTGATAGTAAATATCAGTCTTTTCAAGGCCTAAGAGTTCTACTTCTGACTTTCATCATAAACCTCTTCCCTGCCATTTCAGTAATTGTTTTTGTGACTGTTCCTTGGCTCTGCTCCAAGTTTCATACAATCCTTTCAAAACATATAGATCGAAACTGGACATAATACCATAATAATGACCTCACTAATGCAAGTAAAGCACCACAATTGTATCTCAGTTACTTGTATGCCACACATCCATTAAAATGTTCCAGAGTTATGTTTGCCTTTCAAATTTCTAAATTACAGATATATAATGTATGTATATTGCTGGCTTATATCCAACTTAGTGGTATACCATGTCCCTCAGATTTTTAAAAACCTGATTTTTGTGTAGCCATAGATATATTTTAATGTGTATCACAATATCCTAGTTATGGACATAATATTAACTACTTAAGTGCCTACTAATGTTGAAATAGGGAATATTTTCAGAAAATTATATTTTGTTTTTTAGACCTATGTGCTCCTCCTTGCAAAAAGCATTAGTTAAGTTTTGGAGCTTTAAATGTATATAGTATCATGTTTTCTTCTGCTCTGCATCTTGAGAGAACCTCTCATTAAGGGCCAACTCCCACATCTTTTTCTTGCAGATTGACATATTTGAGGATAGAATCCGAGGCATTGATATCATTAAATGGATGGAGCGCTACCTTAGGGATGTAAGTACATTCCAAAAACCAGAGTTCGTTTTCTGGTGAGAAAGACAATGAGCTTACGAAGTTGTTTTATCAAAGAAACCCTGGCATACCCACCTAAGTCTGAAGCTGAGAAAGCCCCAACAAAGCCTCCCTTGTTGCAAGCCGTGCAAAGACTTGGAAAGGAAGGATGGGGTCGCCCTCTTGGACATGCACAGGCAGGAAATAACAGTCAAACCAGACACAGGTGGTTGATAACAATCAGAGGAAATAATCTTTTGACGAGAATAGGAAAGAAGGAAATGAAGGCGGAGAGTGGGGAGAGAGCAGCAGAATTCAATTTAATCTGAGGCCACCCGAAGTGTTTTGTAGAATTGGGCTGAAGAGGTTTCCTAGGCAGCCTTGCAGGCTGCACAGCACACCACCCCCGAGGTGCCCACGCGCGGCCCCGTGATTTGTTCTCCACTGACAGAATCTATACCGGCCACTGGGACACGTTGTGCTTTAACAAGATCGAAATTGATTGCTGCCAGCCTGTCCGTGTCAGCTGCTTCTTTCGGAGGGAGCCAGTGGGGGACGGGAGTCTCAGCAGGCTGGGGTGTTGCACTTTTCCTTTTGTCTGCAGCCTGATGTTTGCTTTGTGCTGAAGGGTCTGTTCCTACTGACTGTGCTAATGTGTACACGCAGAAGACAGGGCAGTCAAGAGTGCAGTGACTGGCAGCTCAGAACCAGCTGGAGGGAGGGAGGGTGCTTCTTACTGTTGGTGTTGCAGTGCCTTTTTGCCACAACGCAGACTCACTCAGTGATTCGGGCTTTCATTAAAGGTTTATTAGTGATGGTTGTGGAAAATGGTAGGCAAAAGCACATCTATTTGAGAGGGCCCCTCTCTGAGCCATTTGCTCTGCATGTTCGAGGTGGGGCTGGGCTGGAGACAGAAGGGAGAAGCAGAGACAAGAGTCTGCCTGAGTGGGGGCCAGTGTTCTCTTTCTATGGAGAATGAGCCTGGCCCTCCACCCCATGTGTCAGAGAATGCCCACAGTCCTGCTGGCCAGATTCCAGCCTGCCTTCACCAAACGGACCACACTTTACACTTCCATAAACATGCCTTTCTCCCTGTCATTAATAGAAGACCGTGATGATAATCGTAGCAATCAGCCCCAAATACAAACAGGATGTGGAAGGCGCTGAGTCGCAGCTGGACGAGGATGAGCATGGCTTACATACTAAGTACATTCATCGAATGGTGAGTGGGGAGGGGATCACAACACCTCACTGTCCCCTGGGGATGGATACCTTGTCCAGGGAAGTCCCATTCTTCCCCAGAGACCAACTGAAGGCAGTGTGATGCTGGGTGAATAGCTCCAGGCCTGCCATGTCAGGAGAGGGGCTGTTGGTTCTGGCTCCATCTACCTTAGGGACTGTGGGCAAGTCCCTGCACCTCTGGGACTCAGTTGTTCCTATCAGTTGCAAGGGGAGAGCAATCTGTGATCTCTAGGATCCAAGATTCTGGAAAGACGTGCTTTGCTGGCTTGGCTGTTTACCAGCAACTATGAAGTCCTAGGAGGTGGGAGACAGGGCGGTGAGGAGGGCTGGCCCCTGCAGCTGTATCATGTTCTGTGCCCTACCTTTTCAGAAAGGCAGGTGGCGTAGTGAAAGGGACACCTGCTGTTGCATCACATGGGCCTGGTTAAAGTTGGCTTCCTCATGTACAGGCTGTGTGGCTGTGGCCCCACTGCTTAAACTCTTTGTGCCTCAATGTCCCTATTCACAAAATGGGTCGCTAATACTTACAGGGTTGTCGTGAAGATGAAATGAAATAATGTTTTCAAAATATCTGGTGCATATCAGATACTCAGACAAGGGAAGGGAGTGTTCTTAGCTCATGACAGGTGGGGAACTACGGGGCCTGGTTATATTCAAATCAGTGGGAGACATTTAGGATATTAAACTTGTTCAGCATGGCGTAAAACTAGAACATTCTGACCGAAACAATCACCCAGCTTTGGAACTGGCTGTTTTATGGGCTACCAATCCTCCTGCGTCCCGTGATTATAGAGACGCTGTGGAGACAGTTTCTGCTTGACTACGATGCGGTGCTACACTTGGGACTTTCAGGCTGTCCTATGGAGTTCCCAGTGGGTGTCCATATGTGCTGGAGGAGGGGCTGGGTCTGCACCTCCCACCCCCACCTCAGCCAGAGCTGGTCTGTACTTCTCAGGCTTGTTTGTTGACCAAGGATTCTGAGATTTAAAAAGGCTTGTAAAATCACTGGACTAGAACTGATAAGCTCCATTTCCACTCTAACACTTCATGAGGGGGAAGGCACCTGGAATGAGCATAGAGTGTCACTGAGATGGGAAGATGGGGAGGACACAGTCAGGCTGTCTCAGGGCACACAGCTTTACCTCAGGGGAAGCAGACATAGGTCCCAGGTCTGTCCTGTGGGTCAGCAGCGTGGGAAAGGAGGAGGGTGGGTGTTCCCCATCTGAGTCTTCATGGTCTCTGTCTCCCTTTCCACCAAGCGCAGACCACTTACTCATGTGAGCTCACAACCAAGCTGAAGGAAGAGCCGAGGCAAGTTGATGAGGTTAAAAAGTGGGGCCAGGGAGTCAGGAGATAAGGCTCCCTCCTCTTCTGGTCTCAACCAGTCTCACAGCCCTTGTACAGTGCCCCGGAAAGGTATCATTTCTGGGAGTAAACTGCCTTAAAAGGTCATGGCTGGATCTGGGTGCTGCCGGCCCTTGGTTGTCTGATGCACGTCTGCATGGCCTCAGAGCACCCAATGTCCTGTCTGCATCTCTAGGAACCTGCCAGTCCCAGAAGCTGACAGCTGGTGCCTGGGAAGGGCTCGAGGCCTCAAGCCAGTTCCTAAGGAAACCTGTCTAGCTCTGTGGGTGTGTGGTGTAGCCAGGCAGTAATACACAGCTTGGTCTCAGAGCTTGTCTGACTGTACCAAGTGGAACCAGACTGTCGCCAAACTTGGTTTCTTGGGCCACATGTCTTGGGCCCTTACTCATCACAGAAGGGGTCGAAGAGGTCAGATACAGAAGTGCCTTCCTGCCTGCCTGGCTGACTTCCTGCACCCCTCTAGGCAACAGAAAACCCTGGAACAATAAGAACTTGGCCATGACAGAGGTAGTGCAGAGGTACTGATGAGTAACTGCATCATAGAGCGAATTAGTTTACAGAAACTCAGTATCTGGAAGGGTGAGAGAAAATAAAAATGCACTGCTGCTGGCTGGCCCCTCCACAGGCTGGGCAGCCTAGTGCACAAGCCAAACTTCACAGTGTACGGAGTCCTAGAAGTCAAACAAAACTCAGTGCTTCACTTGTAATTTATGCACCCCTTCCCCTTCCTTCCTTTTTTTTTTTTTTTTTTGAGACGGAGTCTCGCTCTGTCGCCCAGGCTGGAGTGCAGTGGCGCAATCTCGGCTCACTGCAAGCTCCGCCTCCCAGGTTCACGCCATTCTCCTGCCTCAGCCTCTCCGAGTAGCTGGGACTACAGGCGCCCACCACCACGCCCGGCTAATTGTTTTTTGTATTTTTAGTAGAGACGGAGTTTCACCGTGGTCTCGATCTCCTGACCTCGTGATCCGCCCGCCTCAGCCTCCCAAAGTGCTGGGATTACAAGCGTGAGCCACCACGCCCGGCCCCCCCTTCCTTTCATGTGTACTCGGTGCTGGTGTGGTGGGTGCTTCTAGCTGCACAGTACTCGGGTCATTTTAAAATATGTTCTTGGTGTTATCTTACGGTTTTTCCGAAAAAACACCTTGTGGAAGATTTATGTGTGTTGTATGATCGTGTGTGTGTATGTGACTATGTGAGAGTGTGTGTTCATGAGGGGTTTCTATGGTGATTTCAATAACCAGCCATCACTACTGTCACTTTCTTCTCTGTTCTGTTATTTCCATGCACAATGAAAACTCAGTTATAAAAATGAATTGGAAGATGAAATGGTTGGAAACACATAACTCCTCATCTCCTTCTCATCAGATGACTGAAAGCTTTGTGCTGGTCACAGGATTTGGAAGACTCTAACTCCCCTCCTATTGAAAATTCTGATTTTTGAGAGAGTTCTTGGTAGCTAAATCTTCTTGGGCTACCGCAGTGTCAGAGCATATTGGAACTGGTGCGAGGAACCTAAAGCCTGGCAGATGGAGCTCTTCACAATTGACATCTCCTCTCTGCCAAGCCCATCTTATGCTCTAGCCACAGTGCATTAGTAGCTGGTCCCAACCACATCAACACACTTTCACACCTCCAGACATTTGCTCATGCTGTTGCCTCTGCCTCTATTTTCCCTACTTGACCAAAATCTTTTCTTTCAGTGCCCAAATGAACCCTCTTTTGTAACTGTCCTTCCAATCTCTGATGTAGAATGGATGGCCCCCATTCTGGGCTTCCAGAGCCATTGTTCATACTTTTCACCCTGCACTCTGCTTGGTAATTTCCCTTTCTGCCTGCTCACTAGACTGCTGGCTTTGTGAAGACAGGGACTGTATCTGTGGTGTTCTGCTAAGCTGGCTCTCCTGATTTGTGGCACTTACCTATTTCCATGGTATAAATACTCTCCAATACCATCGCCAATTTCAAGCTATCAGTGTGAAGTCACTGAACACAGAATTAGGAAGAGATGCACACAACCAGCTTTTGTGAGCTGCTGCAAGCCAGTTCCAGCATACCCTGGAAGGTATCCTAATCCTTAAAACCCAAAGTCTGACATAGAATGTGACTTCTAATAGGCCTCCAATAAACGACTGATGAGTGAATGGAATAGATGTGTAATGGGGAGGCCTTAAAATGATGTGTGTGGCACTCAAGTATGGAAATCAGAATAAAAATGCCATGTGGACGTGCATGATTATGGGTACCATTAACTCCTCATCCTCATTCCTGAAATTAAACCTTCAAATTTGTTTGGTTTCAGATGCAGATTGAGTTCATAAAACAAGGAAGCATGAATTTCAGATTCATCCCTGTGCTCTTCCCAAATGCTAAGAAGGTAAACAAACAAAGAAACAAAATCCTCATAATTCAATCTTTGGTTTGCTTTGCCATCTGGGATTTTAAGTGGAGAACCTTGTCCATTCTTTTTTTTCTTTCTTCTTTTTTTTTTTTTGACATGGAGTCTCGCTGTGTTGCCCAGCCTGGAGTGCAATGGCGTGACCTTGGCTCACTGCAACCTCCGCCTCCTGGGTTCAAGTGATTCTCCTGCTTCAGCTTCCCAAGTAGCTGGGATTACAGGTCCCTGCCACCACGCCTGGCTAATTATTTTATTTTTAGTAGAGATAGGGTTTCACCATGTTGGCCAGGCTGGTCTTGAACTCCTGACCTCAGGTGATCTGCCTGCCTCAGCCTCCCAAAGTGCTGGGATTACAGGCATGAACCACCATGTCTGCCATCAATTCCTTATCAATCCTTAGAGATAACAATGTTACCAGAAAGATCAACAGGTTGTACCACTCAGTTCAGCTGTATGAATCAGGAGGGTTTAAAAGCTATCTGATAGGATCACTGCTGTCCTAATTGTTCAAAGAACCGTTGCACACAAAGATGTAGTTTCTGTTTTAACTCAAGAGAGAAAAAGAGAAGGTTCATGTGATACTGCTTATCTCTTGTACATAAAAGTCAAGATGTGTATGGTTTTTGCTGGCTGTTCCAGGGAGGCATTTCATTGCACATAGTTCAGCTCTCAAAGCTAATGATTACAGGAATTAAATCTATAGTTACCAGAGTGAACTTTGCTGTGATTCATATGAGGCTTTTCACACCAGAAGGGTCTGCCAGCAAGTTTGGAGAATGGGGGCAAAACCATCTGAGGCCACATTCCACGCTTGGCAAAGGGAAGGCAGTGGTGGAGTAAACATGCTGAGAATCAGACCACAGCACCCTAAACTCAGGCCCTGTTTCATCCTGGAGGGATCCTCAGATGTCAAGACTGCACTGAGACCCCTGCCCTGGATGAGGGAGGCTCCAGTTTATGGGAACGGGACACCTCAGGCTGTATGGTGCACAGCCTGTGCAATGGCACACCTTTATATCCTCCCTGCGCTGCCTTTGCCCAGGGTCTCACTGCTCTCACTTACTGATGAGTCTCCTTACTGGTCTCATCTCCACTTTGACCTTGTGCTAGCCATCCTCTGCTCTGCCATCAAAGAGGAACATCCAAAATGTAGGTCTGATCTGTTTCTTGGTAGCTTAAAAATTCTGTGCTGTTTTCCCATTGACTACAAGATCATATCCACCTTTCTTAGCATGAGCTATGAGGCCTCTCAGAAGAGGACTGTGTCCCCTTGCGTAGTTTTCTCTCATCACCCTCTGTAGATGCTCTGTGCTCTGGTCACCCTGGACCACTTCAGCATGCCCTCACGCATGCTGTGTTCCTTCGTGTCTCTGTGCCTTTGCCTTTCCTGTTCCATCTGCTTGCAATGCCCTTCCCTAACTTGCCTGCCTAGTGAACTTTTACTTACCCTTATATCACCCAATCTCTCTAGCCTCCCCGACACCTCTTTTGCTTGTTTGTTTTGAGACAGAGTCTTGCTCTGTCGTCAGGCTGGAGTGTAATGGTGTGATCTCGGCTCACTGCAACCTCCACCTCCCGGGTTCAAGCGATTCTCCTGCCTCAGCCTCCCGACTATCTGGGACTACAGGCACATGCCACTAGGCCCAGCTAATTTTTGTATTTTTAGTGGAGACGGGGTTTCACCATGTTGGCCAGGATGTTCTCATTCTCTTGACTTCGTGATCCACCTGCCTGGGCCTCCCAAAGTGTTTCTTTTTCTTTTTCTTTTTTTTTTTGAGACAGGGCCTTGCTCTGTTGCCCAGGCTGGAGTGCAGTGGTGCAATCTCAGCTCACTGCAACCTCCACCTCCCAGGTTCAAGTAATTCTCCTGCCTCAGCCTCCCAGGTAGCTGGGGTTATAGGTGCTCGCCACCATGCCCAGCTAATTTTTGTATGTTTAGTAGAGACAAGGTTTCACCATGTTGGCCACGCTGGCCTTGAACTCCTGACCTCAGGTAATCCACTCTCCTCAGCCTCCCCAGTGCTGGGATTACAGGCATGAGCCACTGTGCCCTGCCCTGACACCTCTTTACCTCCATGCTGATATATTTCATTGTCCCTTTCTTAAGAGTGCTTAATTCTAGCACCTTGGGTCAATGGTATGTGTTTGGGTTGAGGGTACTGGGAATAATTGTTTAGAATTATTGGAGCATGGCGATATACAAAATAGACCAAATTTTCATTGGTTTTGTTATTATTTTTAAATCTCCTCAGACAATGCCCGTATTACCTGAGCTCAGCACAGGCCGCTCTCACCACCTGTCCCCTTGGTACACCATTGACTAGAAAATCGTTTGTTGACATTTTGCTTTCATCCTAAGATTTGAAGTCCTCAAGGCAGTCCCTGCGTCCTTTTCATTTGGGCATCCTCAGTACTCAGCATGATGCCTGCCATGCAGCAGGTGCTGCTTCTAAGCACAGTACCTAGAGGAGTCCCGTCCTGTAGTCCCTAGGAGTTAGACTCAAAAGCAAAGGCCTTACCGGGGGCCTACAGGGCGCTATCCGATACAGCCCCTTCTACTTCCAGACCTCTGCACCTACTCACTCTGCTCTACTCACAGTGGCCTTGTTGCTTGTGAACAGACCCAACACACTCCTTCCACAGGGCCTTCGCACTGACTCACCTATCTGCCTGGACCCAGACAACCACAGAGCTTGCTTCTTCCACTGTTTTAGGTCTTTGCTCATTTGCTCAGTGAGACCTCTCCTAAGCACCCTATTTAAAACTGCAAATATTTTACCCTTGCCCCAGCACTCCCTGTCCCCTTTCTTGTTTAATTCTTCCCCACAGCATGCATCACTGTTGAACACACTATCCATTTTACTTATTATCTGCCCCTCCCCACCAGAACGTCCACTCCATGAGGGTAGTCTGACACTGCACCCCCAGGATCCCTGGCTAACAGTTTCTGCCTCTGCCTGATCACTGAGGTCTGATGGGCTCCTACTGCAGGCCAGACCTGGGGCTGGAGTGAAAGGGTAATGAATTGATCTAAGCCTACGGCCCTGGCATACTTCTTCTGAAGTCACAGGGGAATTCACATCACTCTGTGTGACCTCTGTCCTACCCCTTTTATGTGAGGGTGGTGAAAAGCACGTTGAAATGCAAAGGGTAGGTAGTCTGGGAGACTGACAGAAAATGCTGTGCACATGTGGTTTTTATAATGAGATATACAGCTTGTACCCGAAGCCAAGAACATTTCACATGCTAAACCTTTCCAAAAGCAAAACAGCACAACTCCCAGGATAGTTTGGTAGGAAACGCCCATGTAGGGAAAGCCAGAAATGTTTGGGAACTGAGCCTGGGATCTGGAATCCAGGTTTTTCTCTAATGACCTTTGCTCCTGTCATTCTGCTTCCCATAGGAGCATGTGCCCACCTGGCTTCAGAACACTCACGTCTACAGCTGGCCCAAGAATAAAAAAAACATCCTGCTGCGGCTGCTGAGAGAGGAAGAGTATGTGGCTCCTCCACGGGGGCCTCTGCCCACCCTTCAGGTGGTTCCCTTGTGACACCGTTCATCCCCAGATCACCGAGGCCAGGCCATGTTTGGGGCCCTGTTCTGACAGCATTCTAGCTGAGGCTGGTCGGTAGCACTCCTGGCTGGTTTTTTTTCTATTCCTCCCCGAGAGGCCCTCTGGCCCCCAGGAAACCTGTTGTGCAGAGCTCTTCCCCGGAGACCTCCACACACCCTGGCTTTGAAGTGGAGTCTGCGGCTGCTCTGCATTCTCTGCTTTTAAAAAACCCATTGCAGGTGCCAGTGTCCCACGTGTTCCTCCTGACAGTTTGATGTGTCCATTCTGGGCCTCTCAATGCTTAGCAAGTAGATAGATAATGTAAGGGATGCGGCAGCAAATGGAAATGACTACAAACACTCTCCTATCACTTCAGGCTCCTTTTATGAGTTAGCCAGATGCTTGTGTATCCTCAGACTAAACTGATTCATGTACAAATAATAAAATGTTTACTCTTTTGTAAGATTATGTTTTACTTATCTCAAAGGAGATAGATACATATAATTTATAATGATATGGGCAGTTGTTTCCAGGGACATCAACAAAGCTGCTTAGATAAAATATTAGATAAATATAACAGACCACTCTGTATTAACGGATTAAAGCCAGCTAGTTAAACAACCCTTTTTAACCATAATCATGGAAGCTTTATTCTTGCAATAAAGATTTTTAGGCTGGGCGCAGTGGCTCACACCTGTAATCCCAGCACTTTGGGAAGCTGAGGCAGGCAGATCATTTGAGGTCAGAAGTTTGAGACCAGCCTGGCCAACATGGTGAAACCCCATCTCTGCTAAAATTACAAAAAAGTTAGCCGGGCATGGTGGTGCACACCTGTAATCCCAGCTACTTGGGAGGCTGAGGCAGGAGAATCACTTGAACCCGGGAGGCAGGGGTTGCAGTGAGCCGAGATCATGCCACTGCACTCTAGCTTGGGAGACAGACAGAGCGAAACTCCGTCTCAAAAAACAAACAAAAAACACCCATTTTTAACAAAACAACTTTATATAGCATATAACCATGATTCTAAATAGTATGATTATGATTCTCAGGATCTGACTACATAGGTAAAAATATTTGCATATGTGTATGAAGTGATGGGGGATGTAGGCTAGAATTGTAGTCTGTGTTCTAATTTTGGTTCTACCACCAATTAGCTGTATGACCTTTAGCAAGTCCTTTCACTTTTCTTAGATTCCAGGGACTCATTTATAAAATGACATGGACAAAAGCATCTCTAATCAATCACTCTAAAAGATTTGAAGTTTAGGACCTAAATTCTAAATACTCTTTTGAGGAGTGACGGAGTTTTCATTTTCATAATTGTGTCTCTCAGAGGACAAATTTACATTTTCTTAACAGAGACATTTTCTTCTTCTTTTTTTGTTTGAGACAGACAGAGTCTCGCTCTGTCGTCCAGGCTGGAGTGCAGTGGCACAATCTTGGCTCACTGCAACCTGTGCCTCCTGGGTTCAAGTGATTCTTCTGCCTCAACCTCCCAAGTAGCTAGGCCTATAGGCGCCTGCCACCATGCCTGGCTAATTTTTGTATTTTTAGTAGAGACGGGGTTTCATATTGGCCAGACTGGTCTTGAACTCCTGACCTTGTGATCCACCTGCCTCAGCCTCCCAAAGTGCTGGGATTACAGGTGTGAGCCACCACACCCAGCCAACATTTTCCTCTTTTAAAAAATATCTTCTCACGCCTGTAATCCCAGCACTTTGGGAGGCCGAGGCAGGCGGAACACGAGGTCAGGAGATCAAGACCATCCTGGCTAACACAGTGAAACCCCATCTCTACTAAAAATACAAAAAAAATAGCCGGGCGTGGTGGCAGGCGCCTGTAGTCCCAGCTACTGGGGAGGCTGAGGCAGGAGAATGGTGTCAACCCGGGAGGCGGAGCTTGCAGTGAGCCGAGATTGTGCCACTGCACTCCAGCCTGGGCAACAGAGTGAGGCTTCGTCTCAAAAAAAAAAAAAAAAAAAAAAAAAAAAATTCTACAATACCCTCAGGTTGATAATTTTGGATATCTGTCTGTATCTATACATCTTGTTTACCTGGTCTCCAGAAAAAGAACACATACACATATCCATATATAAAATATGTATACATGTATCAAATCTACGTAAACTATAAAGGTGGGATGGCTTTAATTATGGCCCAAGCTACTAAGCCAATGAAGACTTTTTGGGGCTGAAAGCTACTGCTTCCCCTTCTTTATCTACTAGCCTCTTAAACAAGGCTCACTTGTGCTACAAGACAGCCCACCTTTTTTTTTCTTTTTTTTGAGACAAGGTCTCACTCCCAGGCTGCAGTACAGTGACACAGTCTCAGCTCACTGCAGCTTTGACCTTGCCGGGCTCAGGTGATCCTTCCACTTCAGCCCCCCAAGTAGCAGGGACTATAGGTGTGCACCAACATGCTTGGTTAATTTTTGTATTTTTTGTAGAGACAGGGTTTTGCCATGTTATCCAGGCTAGTCTCGAACTCCTGGGCTCAAGTGATTCACCTGCCTCGGCCTCCCAAAGTGCTGGCATTACAGACGGGAGCCACCACGCCCAGCCCAGTCTAGCTCTTATATGTCAGCACAGGGAAAGGACAAATACTTGTCAACTATAAGAAACATTGCTAATGCATTGCGAAGAACACTAGTTTCATTTACTTTATAACTTAGATGTCTACTGGGTGAGATGAATGTCTTTGTTCTTTAAAAAATAGGAAAAGAGAAGAAAAACTAGCATAACATAAGTACTCATTTGTAAGACTCTATGACATGTAACATTAGTTCCGTAGTTTTGAGACCTGGTAGAACTTTCATATTTGGATAACCTGGAAAACACCCAAACACAAACTTCAAGTCTTCTTTCTCTTTTCTCGTTGTCTTTTTTAGTCTGAGGTGACACCATCATTAAGGATTCGACACACGTTTGTAAATAAAATGACATCAGCGATTACTCTGAAATGTTTCCAGTTTGCAAAGATTTAGTAATGTTATGTTATTAACTTCCTCCCTTCAGAGACCTGTCCTAAGCTCTGAACCACTCATTCCTTCCACTCTTCCTACCCCAGGTGGTTGATGAGCAGTGGTCCCTGGTGTTCCACAAAGAGTCATTAAAGTGTTACAGCTGGTAGCACTGGTAGCAAAAAAAACAAACCAAAAAGTATACACAGACACACACACATACATGCACACATACACACACACAGGCACTTGGCCAAGTGATGAAAGCTTGGCCCCTGAAATTTCTATGAGAGACGATGACCACCAGCATCAAAGCATTTTTTTTTTTTTTTGAGACAGAGTCTCACTCTGTCACCCAGGCTGGAGTGCAGTGGTGCAATCACGGCTCACTGCAACCTCCACCTCCTGGGTTCAAGTGATTCTCCTGCCTCAGCCTCTCGAGTACCTGTGACTACAGGCACCTGCCACCATGCCCGGCTAATTTTTTGTATTTTTAGTAGAGACGGGGTTTCACCTTGTTAGCCAGGATGGTCTTGATCTCCTGACCTTGTGATCCACCCGCCTCGGCCTCCCAAAGTGCTGGGATTACAGGCGTGAACCACCGCACCCAGCCTATCAAAGGAATTGTAACAACTATTTGAGAGCAATGACAGTAAGATTAACACTTGGTTGACTTAGATGTTATGCTGGTCCTCAGGCATTCATCTTTAGATATTTTTGGGGTGGAAGTGGGGTAGGGCTGACCTAGTAAAAATAACCTCTTAGCCCCAAGGCTTTATTCAGACTTACACCGATTTGAGGGGTGGGTTTGTGGAATGCAAGGTTAGGTTCTTATCTAATATTTGATGACTAATTTAGAATTTTAAATGTAATTTTTAATTTTAGTGACAGGTTTCAAATCTATTTTAACTTCTAGATTGTTCAAAGAGGTCTCAGTACATGGCTACAATCAAAGTATTAGACTAGCTATTTCTCAGCTCAGTGCTCAGAAAAATTATTGCTGTTGATACTTTTTTCTTTGTTTCCTGTTAAATAAATCACCTCTTTAAAGACAGAATTTTTCTCAGAGTCATCTCAGCAAGGGATGCAAGTTCTCCATTTTGAACATTCCACCCTAGTTTCATGATGTTTTGCCAAGAGCATTTTTCTTTACCCCAGCTGCTTCGTCAACTACCTCATCCACTTTGCCAAACACCCCATTGTCACCACCACCTTTGCCAAATGGATTGCAAAGTCCTATGATCATGGGAAATGATCCAGAAAGAGTCTCTGAAAACACAGGATCTTTCTGTTTCTTCTTAATGAACCAGGAAGAATCAGTGAGACCCACCTCCTAGTGGCAAATGAAAAGAGAAGGAAGGTTACACTGTGGGAAAATACCAGAGAAGAAATGCCTCTCATCCCAGAGAATTATGCACTATTTTTCAAGATAAATAGTTCTATTTTAGCCTACTAACCAAATAAACAACAACCACCAAAGGGGGAAAAAAGGAAGAAAGAAAGCATGAAAATCAATTAAATTCTCAGATCATTTATTTCTGTTATGGAACTTTCAGTCTAGAAAGAGACCCTAGAAATCATATATCCCTGCAGCTTTACTTCATACACAAGGAAAGCAGGGCCCAGAGCAGCCGTGGCTTGTCTAAGTTCATCCTAGGACCAGAACCCGGATGTTCTGATTTCCAGACTGCAGACATTTATTTGATGAATCTAGAAAGCTTTCTGGTTTTTCACAGTAGATGTGTTCAACAAATGACCTGGTGTCTCCCTGAAGAGATACTTCCCTCTCCCTGAGGGAAGAAGTACCTCCATCCTCTAGTGATTGGAGGATTAGATGATCATGTTGCAACTTGTTCCGTTAGAAATTCTTTGGGGAATTGATTATTGCTGTGATTATAGGAAGTATGACTTCTCTTGAAGTGGCTTGGCATATTTATCTTATACTGCTATTATATGAAACTGAGGCACAATGTAAAAGGTCTTGACACTTGCCTGACGCTTACAGACAAAATCTGCTATTAGTCAGATCAACTTATTTATTTATTTATTTATTTAGAGACATGGTCTTGCTCTGCCACCCAGGCTGGAGTGCAGTGGCATGATCACAGCTTACTGAAGCCTCAACCTCCCGGGCTCAAGTGATCCCTCCACCTCAGCCTCCTGAGTAGCTAGGACCAAAGGTGCATGCCACCACGCCCAGTTTATTTTTTAAAAATTTTGGCTGGGCACGGTGGCTCACACCTGTAATCCCAGCACTTTGGGAGGCCAGGGTGGGCAGGTTGCCTGAGGTCAGGAGTTTGAGACCAGTGAAACCCCATCTGTACTAAAAATACAAAAAAAATTAGCTGGGCATGGTGGCACATGCCTGTAATACCAGCTACTCGGGAGGCTGAGGCAGGGGAATTGCTTGAACCAGGGAGGTGGGGGTTGCAGTGAGTGGAGATCCTGCTACTGCATTCCAGCCTGGGCAACAGAGCAAGACTTCGTTTCAAAAAAAAAAAAAAAAAATTTTTTTTTTTTTTTTTTTAGAGATGGGGTCTCATTATGTTCAGCCCAGGCTTGTCTTGACCCCCTAGCTCAAACAATCCTCCCACCTTGGTCTCCCAAAGTGCTAGGATTACAGGCGTGAGCCACCTCACCTGGCCCAGATCAGTTTCTTTTAGTTGTATCTGGCCAATCTCCAAAACATCAACAATGAAAAAGATTTTTAAATACTGTGATATTCATCTTCCTGTCACCATTCTTTTTTTTTTTTTGAGACAGTCTCACTCTATCGCCCAGGCTGGAGTACAATAGTGCCATGATCTCAGCTCACTGCAGCCTCTGCCTCCCAGGTTCAAACGATTCTCCTGCCTCAGCCTCCCTAGTAGCTGGGACTACAGGCACCCACCACGAGCCCGGCTAATTTTTGTATTTTTAGTATAAACTGCATTTCACCATATTGGCCAGGCTGGTCTCAAACTCCTAACTCCTGACCTCAAGTGATCTGCCCACCTCAGCCTCCCAAAGTGCTGGGATTACAGGTATGAGCCACCGTGTCCAGCCCTTCCTATCACAATTCTGATTCCATAAAAATGGCACTTCTTGGAATAATACTTAGCTGTTTGGAACATCTGCATTACCTTTTGGATGCAGACATGAGAAACGTATGGTCATGCTGGCTCGCCTTTTGGGGGAGGCTGCACGAGGCACTTTAGCACACAAAGGAGCCTCGCTCAGTCAACACAGCTGGCATGCTGGGAGGTATGTGCCCAGGCAGGATAGCATGTTACTAACTGCATATGACTTCTTCCATTTTCTATTGGAAAATGCTTTAGGATAGGATCACTTTCGGATAGGGTACTTGGTGGCAGGTGGGTGGCTTTTGCAGACCCTGGCAGTCACGTGTTGCCAACTCACTGTGCATTTGCTCCCAAATTCTTAGCCTCAAGCAAGCAGGTGGGATCTGCAAGAGGAACACTCAGTGTACTTTAGTTTTCTACTTAACTTTTCAAGGAACATAGGAGCATGGGTCCAGGTTATAGGTATTGGGTGATTAAGAAGTGATATTTGAGGCTTTGCTAAACAATGAAAGTCTTGGACCAAAGTGTACCTGGGCAGAGGTGACCATGTTCTGGGCCTGCCTGCTTTTTTCTAGAAACTCTCTTATGGAAGGAGTAACTGCAGCCCCCAGATCTCCCAGGGCTTGTAGAAAACCATAAGGGCACACATTTCTTGTCCCTTGCCTGACCCCCCTTTGCTCCCTTCACCAGGAAGGCGCTGATGGAAATCGGCAGCTGGGGAGAGAGGGGAGAGGGAGGGAGCTAGCGCGAGAGAGAACTCATGCCTGATGGATCCCATTAGGCTTAGTGTGCAAAGCAAGTTAAGATGAAGTAGCTGCTCTGGTATGCATCCAAAACTGCTGTTCTATTTTTAGTCCCTCCTGCGTGCTTCTTAGCCTAGCGTTGTATGCGCCTGGGCACCTGGATCAGCAGCAAAACATGGAACTGAGCCACTCATTTGTAAAAGTGGAAGGCAGGAGGCCATTGATGCAGGGCTTGTTTATTGCTGACAGGGAAGAGGGACCTGGAATGTTAATGAGGGTGGCTCTCTGAAGCATGCCTTCATGCTTAGCAAGGAGTTCAAAAGAGAAGGCAGACTCAGTCCTGTGCCGAACATATGTGAACCGTTGATAGAGGGAAGGAGAAATCAATTATGCTGTCGCAGACTTCCATGTCATTGTGTTGGAGTTGTTAGAAAAGGTAGGACAAGGACCAGATCCCAAAAGGAAACAAAGCCACATGGCCTTGAAGTATAACGAGTTTGCCATGGCAACTGATGGAAATGAGCCTCCCGGGCACCGAGCAGGTGTGTTATCTTACAGAATAAACATACTTCTCTCACTCCCTGGTTTTTATAATAAAACCTGTGTTTGGATTACTTTCCCCTCCTCTTTGTTACCCAGAGAAGTTGGCTGTTGCTCAATTAGCCCAAGGCTCCAGTGAGGGAAATGTAATCAGTGTTATCAAAAGGGCTGCTTTTGAAATGGCTGGCGCTAGACTTGGCTGCCAGCCTCATCGCCGAGCGGCAGCTGGGCTGCAGGTACCTGCCTGGCCTTTGCCACCTTCCAGGTGATGCCCTCTATTGCAAGCCACTTGTTCTTGCCTTCATTGAGGCGTAACAGTGAGGCCGGCTCTCACACTGGGCAGTGGTCAAAAGCTGCATTCTTCTCAGGAGAGGAGAAACAGGTTTACATGAGGCTGGGACCAGACCAATTTTCAGCATGCTGTATTGTCTGGGCTATGGGCCAAGGGTTCCTTGAGTTCAGGGATTAACTGATTCTATCTTCCAGTCTGTTGTTATCTACAAGGTTCGGTTACTCAGAAACTTGAAGAAAGCTGCTACTTTCCTGAGCTTTAAATTCCTCTCAAATGGGTTCTGGGGTGGTAGAGTCTCATGTCTGAAATGTACACAAAATGGGGAGATTTTATAAAATCCTCTCAAGTTAAAAAAGTATACTTTTAATTTTTACGAGGCCAAAATAACAATAAAGTTCAATAGCTATATTTTCATTGCTCTCATTTGTAATTAAAAAGTCCACTTTGGCTTCAAATTGATTTTCAAAATAAGATGCCCGTTCTCCATGGGCTCCTAGAACACAGATGGTTTCCAAACAAGGCTGTGGTAAAACCAATGACCTGAGGAGAAATTCTCCAGCCAGGGCCAGCCAGTGGAGGGCCGCGCGTCAAGCAGCAGCCTGTGCTTGGCAGCACTAAGGGCCCTCCTCTGCTTCTGCCTGTATTCCTACTTCCCTCCAACCAGATGCCCGGCACCACCCCCCTTACCCCTTCCGTCGAGCCCTAGCCTCCCGATGATGCCTCGGCTGCCCCTTCACACGTCACCTTACCTTTGACCCTAAGAAGAAAAAAATGTCTGCCTGAAGAACTAATTCCACCTACGGTGTCAGTGGTGAAAAGGGTTTCATGGGATAATCCTCCAAGCCAAAATAGTATCCCAAGGCTTAGGCACTAAACCTCCCCACTCTTATTCCTAACACAACCATCAGACCCTCACCCAGATCACACTTACTCTTACTTTATATACATGGTTCTAACAAGAGCAATTTTCTGTTTTTCTAACTCTTGGTAGGTTAGAAGTTGCCAGTTTAGCAGGACAATAGGGAAGAACGGTTAGAGGACCAACATCTTGATGGAAATAACAGCTGACATTTTGACAAGGTGGTTTTGTCATGAAAATATTAATATTTTGAAGCACCCTGAAAAGCACTAGTAAATATTCAGCTTTTAAAAAAATCACTAAGTAATGTTTGTAAAAGCAACCTTACATCTAATTTTCACCCAGGTCAAATCAAAACAGCCACATTAAAATGTCCAGCTTCATTGGTTCAGATCATGTACTATAGCAATAAACACCCCTCAGAAGTCACTGATAACATCACAGCTTTCACAGCAAGTGACTGGTTTTAAAAACAATATATTTAATCATCTGGAAAAGGTTACATCATGTTTTCTCTATTTTGTTTAAGAAGGTCATTGTTCATCTCATTTACAAGGTTTCCTTAAGGTAAAGCCATTCGCTCATTCCATTCCTGGATGATACCCCTAATCCAAGCCAGGGCTTGGCTCAGCCTGCCTTACACAGGCCTTGTCAGGCCCTCAGTCCAAATGAGAAGCTTAAGACTGAGGTCCTCCAGGCACCAAGTAAGGGGAGTATTTAGGGCATTTCATATTGGATCTAATAGGTGGCTGCTGAGTCCACTTCTGATGCTGTAAGGTGAGCTTAACAGGGGCATTCCAAAGTGGGTGAGCAGGTTCTTTCCATATTCAGGTTTTTAAAATTCAAGACTCTAAACTGGTACCATATACTTTGGGTACCAGCATATTGTTATTATTTGAAAAGACACATGAGGCAGAAGTGTGAGCATGGGAGGTCTGGTTCCATCATGCCTAACAAAACTGTCATTCAAAAGCTAATCCCAGAAAGGCTGCAAGGTGAGAGTTCAGCAGCACCCACAGCAACTAACACATAGCAACCAGACTCCAACTACTCATTAAATGCCTACTGTGTGCAAGGTAATATGCCTGGCACAAAGATGAGTGACACACGCTCTTGCTCTCCAATTACTTAAAATCTAGCTGGGGTGATATAACACCAACATGTGAAAAGGCCATTAACAACCCAAAGCAGCATACAGTAAATGATAAGGAAGTGGGTCAGCTGGTCCCTTTTCTCCGACCCTCACTGAGCTCACATTGATGCAATTTCAAGGTCAGATCTTTAAAGAAGCAGGGACTGCTGAATTTTCCTAATAAACAAACCTGCTCACTTCCTCCTTCCCACATACACCCTTTAGATTATAATATTCAAAGTCTCCATAAATCACCATGTAAATGCAATCAGAGATGGACACAGAATGTAAAAAGTTGGAAAAGTATGTAAAAGCACCACAGAATGTGCATATTAAACCAACAGATGATAACGCAGCCCACAGGGCATACATCACACCTTTCTAAAGAGCAGCCTAGAACCATGCCTCAAGAAGGGCCAGACCACACTGCAGCAAGTGGAGTGGTAAGGATGTGTGTTTTACATTGCAGCCTGCACATCTGGAAAGGCAGATGTGGCCAGTGTTGGAACCAGCTGGGAGAGAGCAAATGGATTTCTGTACTCTGCTAAGTAGGGTGTGGGAAATGTGTGAAGTTGAGTCCATCAGCTAAGTATACAAATAACTGAGCGAGAAAGCAGAAAATGATAATTTGCTGGAATGGGCAAAGAAACTCTATGAATGAATATTGGCATTGTCCAAGTTCCCCAGGCAAAATCTGTTGCAAAAAACACTGCCCAAGCTGAGTCTGTGAGGTGTTTTCATGTTTCTCACTCACACAGTGTAGCTATGGAACCAGACAAAGGTGGGCTTGAACCTCAGTTTACTTATTACAAGTTAGGTGACCTTATGCAAATTACTTTACTTCTCAGAATTTCAGCCAATGAAATGGGGACGACTGAACCGACTCCCATGGAGATAGTTAGAATAAGGTAAGATGAAGAATAGAAAGCTTCTAGAATACTGTCTGGCGTCTAGTAAATACTCGGTAAATGTTCCTTTCTTTCGTGCTCTTTCCTTCTTGCTTTCTATCCCACAGTTAAATGATTATGGGGACTTTGACTATTACCTTATTTCCAAAAAGTTAAATAGCAAATCCTAACAACAACAAAAAAACTTTCATTTTAAAAAGAAAGCCTAGGAGAGGTTAACAATATGAGTTTTAAGCTTAAAACCTCCATCCAATTTTTCAGGGGAGCTCATCGGCATAGTTTATTTTCTTAATAAGGCCTGAGAGAGGTCACAGAACATTCAGAGCACCTTGAGATGTCTTTCCTCTAACATCTTGCTAAGGAGCAAAGCTCCTAGCAGCACTGGCTAGAATAATTAAAGGTATAACGTATCAAAATCTGCCAATGATGTTTGACTTTAAAGGAAACCGACTTAAGAGATTCACAATGGGGCTTCAAAAATAGGACAATGGATTTGAAAGTATTTTAAAAAGTAACTTGAAAGACAGTATTGTGTTCATATTATACTTATTATTAAAAAGGAAGATTTGAATTCAGTTAGAACACTGCTATTCTCTCCTCTGATTCTGCTTTTCCAAGAAATGAGGTTTCACTGTCATCTCCAACACAGCCCACTCTGTGAGCTAGCCAAGAAGGAAAAGCCAAGAGGGTTGGTTGAGCAAACATTGAGACTGAAGGAGAGCCACCATATTGATTAGTGTGTCTCACATCTCTTTTTCTTTAAAGGAAAAAAGTTCTCTTGAAACCCCTCCCCATGTTGACTTAAATAATTTTCATTATATAGTTCCTTAAATATGTACAAATATGTAGTAATTAGGTACAAATGTTTTATGCTTGTAGCTAACTAAAAACTATACAAACACAAAAGGAAACTGTTCTAGAGATCTGTTGAACAACTATGTGAACATACTTAACACTATTGAACTATATACTTAAATTATCTTAATAATTTACCATCTTAATGGTAAATTTTGTTATATATCTTTTTACCACAATTTAAAAAACCACAAGAACAAATCAAATTTACAGATTAAGTGAAAACAAATCATCAGTTAAATTCAAATAAAAAAACATTAATTCAGTGTGAAAGTGGTAACATTTGCTGAAACTAAATAACTAATATTGGGTTTAATTACAATTTATACATATAATGATAAAAGTATAACATGATGCTTTTATAGATTTTATTTCAATTGTTGACTTATATATTTGACTTATATTTATCAAGCATGATATAGTCATTTGACTCATAATCATTATTATAATTTTTTCCCTCCTACAAGGTTATTCATTGGAAACCATCAGTTCATTGTTTTAATTGGCCCACTTAATTTAAAAATGACATTCTCCAAAATATAATACTGACAAATAATTTTATTTTAATTAATTAATTTTTTTTTTGAGACGGAGTTTTGTTCTTGTTGCCCAGGTTGGAGTGCAATGGCGGGGTCTAGGCTCACCGCAATCCCTGCCTCCAGGCTTCAAGCAGTTCTCCCTCAGCCTCCCAAGTAGCTGGGATTACAGGCACCTGCTACCATACCCAGCTAATTTTTGTATTTTTAGTAGAGACAGGGTTTCACCATGTTGGCCAGGCTGGTCTCGAACTCCTGACCTCAGATGATCCGCCTGCCTCGGCCTCCCAAAGTGCTGGGATTACAGGCATGAGCCACTGCGCCTGGCCTGATCAATAATTTTAAAAGAACTTTTAACAAAAGTTCTTCATGGAGAGTATTTGTAAGTTGGTGTGTCACATAAACACAGAATCAAACCTAATATACTGCTTATAATCCGAATAAAGTGACTGCTTTGCCTGGCTTCTTTTGAGTTCAGCCTATGCTACATGAGCCCTGTAATATTTCAATTTTCTCACTATGTTTCTCTGTTTGAACTACTGTAAAACTTTATTTGTGCTGGGTACCATGATTCACTTGGCCTTCACTTTACATGAATGCATCATTTGTGTACTAAATCAGCCCTGTTCTTTTCTCATTAGTCTATGACAGATTAGCATGTTTATTTTTATGATGGAAAATCAAAATCAATTTATTAAATAAATTAAGAGACTAAACTCAATTGCATCTTATCACTGAAAAAGGACAGTTTTAACTTTAAAACAGGAAAGGTAACTCAATGATTCTCTTTAAACAGAAAGCAAGATGGTTATTGTTATTTTGACGCCAGGACATGCCAACATGATGACTAATGGACACAATAAAAGTTGAATATTCCCACAAAAGTGATCACATGGTGCCAATCCAATTTTAAACACAAAGCACCAATTCTAAAAGTATGCAGTTTTTAAATGAACATCTCAGGTGAGCCAGATAAGTTTATGCATTTTTATATAAGTTTTTAAAACATTGTTGAAATGAAAACACGATGTTGCTTACAATGAAAACACAATGATGTTGCTTATAGCCACAGACTCCTCCAGTTTGAGGAAAAACTGGTATTACATACATAGATAGTAGATAGTACTTTTTGTTTGTTTTTGGGACAGGGTCTCACTCTGTTGCCCAGGCTGGGTACAGTGGCGTGATCACGGCTCACTGCAGCCTCAACTTCTTGGGCTCAAAGGATCCTCCCATCAGAGCCTTCCGAGTAGCTGGGACAACAGACCTGCGCCACCACACCCTGCTAATTTTTTATTATTTTTGTAGAGACTGGGTGTATTAGTCTGTTCTTGCATTGCTAGAAAGAACTACCTGAGACTGGGTAATTTGTAAAGAAAAAGAGGTTTAATTGACTCACAGTTCCACCGGCTGTACAGGAAGCATGGCTGGGGAGGCCTTGGAAAACTTACAATCATGGCAGAAGGCAAAGAGGAAGCAAGCATATCTTACCTTGCTGGAGAAGGAGGAAAAGAGTGAAGTGTGAGGTGCTGTACACTTTTAAACAACCAGATCTCATGAGAACTCACTATCATGAGAACAGCAAGGGGGAAATCTGCCCCCATGATCCAATCACTTCCCATCAGGCCCCTCCTCCAACATTGGGGATTACAATTCAATAAGATTTCTGTGGGGACACAAATACAAACCATATCAATGGGTCTCACTATATTGCTCAGGCTGGTCTCTAACTCCCGGACGTAAGGGATCCTCCTGCCTTATTATCCCAAAGTGTTGGGATTACAGGCATGAGCCACCACACCCGGCCATAATTTTTTTGTATTTTTTTTTTTTTTTGGTAGAAACAGGACCTTGCTCTGTTGTCCAGGCTGGTCTTGAACTCTGAGGCTCAAGCAACCCTCCTGCCTCAGCCTTCCAAAGTGCTGAGATTACAGGCATGAGCCACTGTGCCCAAGAAGGATGAAAGGGGTGTCCCTGAAGAGGGTCAGCTTGGCTCAGAGTGCCAGAACCAAAGAGGACTGAGAGGATGGCTCAGTGCAGAGTACTGGGGCCAGGTGGGTTAAAGGTGGGAGTGCAGGCCAGCATGGGGTTTCAGGGTCCACATGGGGTGAGGAGAGTGGCTCTTGCAAAGGAATAACCAAGTGTGGGTTGAAGAGGGGTGGCTTGATGTGGAACGTTAGAGCCTAGGTGGGGCGAGGTGGGTGTCTGTATAGGAAAATGGCACAGCACAGGCTGTTACAGCCAAAGCAGATGTTCCATCTAAGGATACAATAAGAACCCAGGCATCAATTTTGTGGTAGTCTTGATAAGGACATATAACTTAATCATGAGAATACATCAGAGAAAAGCAAATGGAGGGATAGTCTACAAAACGACTGACCCACATTCTTGAAGTGTTAAGGATATGAAAGTAAAGGAAAGACTGAGGAACGGTTTCAGACTAAAGGCAACTAAGGAAAGATGACAAATAATTGCAATGTGTGGTTCTGAACTGGAATCCTTTGCTATAAATTATACATTACTGAGCAATGGAGAAACTTGACTGGGGTATGAAGATTAGATCGCAATGTATCAATGTTAATTTTCCAATTTTGCTGTTTGTACTGGAGTTATGTAGGGGAATGTCTTTGTTGAAGAAATACTAAGATATTTGGGGATGATGGGGAAATCAAATTGACATCTTCCTTTCAAATGGTTCAGGGGAAAAGAAGGTCTTTGTATTTTACTTGCAACTTTTCTGAAAAATTGAGATTGTCTCAAAATGTACTTTTTTTAAGTTTAATAAGAAGGGAGTATCATTAAGAGAACTGTAGTACAGTCACATGAATAAAAGTTATGCAGACATTAAACATGCTTTTGGAAAATATTAATGATGGAATGTGTTTTTTGTTTTTTTTTTTAAAAGAGGATAAAAATTTATGTATAAAGTATGATTAACTTACGT
Organism: Nomascus leucogenys; assembly: GCF_006542625.1. Taxonomy (NCBI): domain Eukaryota; kingdom Metazoa; phylum Chordata; class Mammalia; order Primates; family Hylobatidae; genus Nomascus; species Nomascus leucogenys. The sequence continues at coordinate 97,958,609 of NC_044383.1, read as the reverse complement.
AGAAATATCTTGCAAAATAGTAAGAGTCCCCATATTGAGAACTTATTATGGGTCAGATACTGGACTAAGCAATTTGTATATTTTATCTCATTTAAACTTCACAACAATCTTACAAGGCAGGCATTATTAGTTTCATTCTACAGATAAGGAATTTGAGGCTCAGAGAGGCTAAGTAGCTTGTCCAGATTCTTAACTAGCCTGTTGTACTGCTAAGAACAAAGACTGGGAAAAAAATGCCCAAAATGTTAATAGCAGTAGTTTCTGGGCAGTGGGACTATAAATGACTTTTAGATTCCCCTTTTGTAGTTTTCAGTATTTTCCAAAATATCCACAATGGCATGTTGCTTTTGTAATTTGGGAAAAAAGGAAGTTGTTATTTTTAAAGTAAATCATTTGCTGTGGAACAAAGTTGTAAAAATATTCCAATTATTCAAAACCATATTGAGCAACCCAAACTACTAACAGCAATGTTATCTCTTATAATGATACTAGTGGTTATTTCCATTTAAAATGTTTTCCTTCTATGTAATTAATTAAATTCCTATAATTCATTCATTCATTCAATAGTGAGCATCTGCTATTTTTTTAATAATAAGAAAAAAATTTTAAAGAAAAAAATGTGTAAGTCCAGAGTTATAAATTTTATTCAAAAAAGCAGGGAGGAAGGATATTATGCTTAGAAAAAGTCTAGGCACTAAAATGTTACTAGCTGCTATGTGTCAGTGATGAGTTAGTAGAAATTTTATCTTTTCTTTATACTTTTCCATGCTTCTCCAGTCTTTGGTAATATGTATTACATATATATTCTATTCATAGCTGTGACTCCATTGGCTAGAAGAGTATCTGGCACATTGTAGGAACTCAAGAATGTTTGTTGAGTAGATGAAAGCTTTTGAGTACAAACAGCCTCAAAACACAGTTTTTAAAAACAGCATTGACCTTTATTCATTCCTTTATGATAGTTGGCAAACTTTACATTCAACCTATGATCTGCTATGCTAGAAAAGATATAAGAGAAGGTCTAAGTGTGGTAGGGAGTTCTAGTTACTATTTACTGGATAATGGTCATGGGGAAAGCCATGTTACAGGAAGGCAGGGTAAGCAGAAAGAGGGACATACTATTCAGACAAACACCACAGTATTGTTTTATTGTATGTATTAAGATTTCTATTCAACCTCTTTCCAGGAGAACTGGAGGTGACACATCACTATATGATACGTTACTGAGGACAGATCTCATGCTGGAGGAGCTGGGTTTCCTGGTAGCGATATCTGAGGTTCACAGAGAAATAGAAGGGTAGAGTGAAGTTGGGATGACCCAGGCATAAGCTCCTATTTTGCTTATAATTATGAGGCTAATTTCTCTGGTTTTATAAATTAACTTGAATCATAAACCCTAAGAGAGACTAGATATGAGGCCAGTATGGGGATAGAAGTCCCTTAGCTGGTGCATGAATCAAGCCAACTGCCCAGAATCCACATCTGCACTTGGCTATTCAACTCTACTTATTTACAGGGGAGTTTACATGCTATAGAGATACTGCCAAATTTGAAGATTCCCCAAGACCACATGAGGTAGTCCTTATATATATTCAAGGATTACTAGAAAAAATAAACCTTTGAAGTCATTCCTGAATCCTCCCTTTCTCTTACATCCTACCATCTAATACATTAGCAAATACTCTTGCTCTATCCTCAAACTATATCCAGAATCTGACCACTACTTTCCTCTTACCTGACTTGGGTTATTGAAAAGCCTCTTACCTACCCTTGTTTCACCCCTTCGCCCTTGAGTATGCTTCCCACTCAGCAGCCACAGGATCCTTTTAAAAACTAACTCATATCATGTCTTTACAAAAAAACCTACAATGGCCATAGCCCTTACAATAAAGCTGTACCTTGTGTTCCACAACACTCTGACGTCATTTTCTATAGCCTTCCCCTTGCTCATTTCTGCTCACTGCACTCTAGGCACTTTGACTTCCTTGCTGTTTCTCAAATATGCCAGGTACACTTTGCTCTTGCAGTTTCCTTTGCAGGAAGTTGCCCCCACCTCCATCCAAATGGCTCTCTCTCCCTCTTGGAATCTCTCTTCAAATATCACCTTATTAGAGAGAACTTTCCTGACCATCTACATCAAATAGAAACCTCCTACCCAGACACTGTCTCCTTTACTTTGATTATTTCTTCATAGAAATCATCATCATCGGGGACAGTTCTGTCCACCAAGTGTGTCTGATTTTCTTGAGCATATGATATGATTGCACTACCTCACCTTTTGAAGTTGGGTGTAGTTGTGTGACTTGTTTTGGCCAGTGAAATGTTATAGAAGTGCCAGTGTCACTTTCAGGCATAAGCTTTAAGAGGTGGCGTATAATTTATCACTCTATCTTCTCCATCTCCCACAAAGACAAGCCATACACTCTTGATGGGGGTTCTCTAGGCAGGTTGGGTCCCAGAGGGAAGGTGCTCTCAGAGCAGAACCCCCAGTTGACCTACAGTGAACATGCAGTCTAAGTGAGAAATAAACTTGGTTGTTTTAAGCCACTGAGATATTGGGTTGTTTATTGCCACAAAATAACCTAGCCTATCCTGACTGACACACTTTCTGACATATTGCCTATTTGTTGACCATCTCCCCTTACCCACCTCTAGATTGTAATCTCTATGATGGTAGGACTCTGTATGTTCATGGCTATGTCTCCAGTGCCTGGACTGGCACATGGTAGGCATCCATTAATATTTGTTGGTTAACTGAATGAAATAGGAAGATTTAACAATGGCAGGTGAATCTAATTCTGGGCTTAGCTAAAAAACGTTTATTCCACCTGATCTGAATGTGAACAAAATGGTTCCTGATTCAAGATCAGAAGTGTGGCCGCTTATCTCACCAGACACAGTTTGAAAGCATGAATCGCCTATGGGTACATAACACAGCTAGTCATGAAAGCACATAAAGTAGCTAAAGTTACAACACAAATGGAAATCTGGCATTCTGCTGAGGGGACTCAGTGACAATCCATAAATAAAAAGCATTAACAATGTTTGTGTCAATGCTGAATGCTGATGTGGTTTCCTTTCCCTGTGTGGACATTAGCATTTGAAATGAACTGAGCTTCAGAGGCCTGGGATTTTATCTGCCATTATCATAAATTGGTGTATGAGTCCCTCTAAGGACTTTTGCAAAAGCAGTGTGTGCTTTTGCGAGCTGCTTTCTTTTCACGTGCTTCCTCCTGGTATGCCAGAATTTGGATGGGGATAATGCATTTCCTGTATCATGTGGCACAGTACAAGGAAACCCATTGTATCCCTACAGAGGAAGAGTACATCTGTAAGTAGTTTTTAAGAGTGTACTGAAGGATCTTGTTAGGGTGACTTATTCTCCCAGTTCCATTTGGTTGATGAAGTGGATCACGTGACAGATGTGCATAATGAACTGCTTCACTTGCTGCCAGTGGGAAGCTCAACCTATAAAATGCAAAATCTCATGGAATCATTGAGGGCATAGCAAGCTGATCACATTAAGAGAGAAGCCGGCCTCATTTGGAGTTGTCATTTCTTACTGCCGCATACAATGCACCAGTGTTACTAGACTGCATTTACTTCCCTTCGCCCAAACCACCCTTACTCCTGTGCCCCCAAAGTAACTGCCTTTCCAATTTGTTCCTAATTCAAACTGGAAAGGCAGTTATTTCTGCATACATTTCCTAAAGATCAAACATTATGAAGATGTGCAAGTCATCATCCATTAAATGCACTCGCAAGGAGTCTTTATGTTTTGTCATTAGAAAAAGGAAACATTACATCAGAGAACAGGATTGCTGGCCTTTTTATTCTTTCTCATCTCTTTTCCTGTCACCCTCTTCCATATTTCTTTTCTTTCTCTGTTCTATTTGCATATATATATATATATATATATATATATATTTTGCCTTTATACTAATTGGTGATTCTCTAATGACTGCAATCGTAAAGCATATAATTTGTCTCCTATTTTCTGTGGGTGGTACAGAACAGTGATGTTCAAGCCAAGAAACACAAGTTGACCAACCTATTCCAGGAGTGGTCCAACTTGCAACTCACTGTGGATGCTCCTGAATCACTGAGGAACAGATAATGACTGGAAAAATGAAAAGAAATAGTGCAAACCCTAGTCCTAGATATGATAATTCAGGTAATGATGGAAAAGGCTATAAGCCAATTCAATCCACTTCTACCATGGAGTTTCCATATGTACTGAGCACTATGCTAGGCACTGCAGGGGGAGCTGAAAAGGCAGAGCATATGGCCTTTGACATGAAAAGTTAGGGAATAAATGATGGCATATGATGACATACCCAAGTGCCATAACAGCTTCACAGATCATAAGGCTTTAGGTGGTCCCAGAGGAAAGATGTCAGTAAGAACTTAAATTGTCAGGAAAGGTTTTGGGCAGGAGGAGAAACTGAACTAGACCCTGAGGGAAAGGTAGGTTTTAGATGCTGTCAAAAGAGTAAAATACTCTATTAAAGAGGTCAGTTGTGCATGACATCTTGATTGAATTCAGCTCTTTGGGGCAACTCACTTCATAGCCCCAGTTTCCCAACTAACCACACAGTTCAGCCACATAGGTCACCTAAGGAACATTTTTAAAAATATTCATCAGACGTTAGTATAAGGCAATTAATCACAACATAAAGTACCAAGACATCACAGCTGAACACCTTAAATTGATCATGAAGACAGCAGAATTATTTTTCTTGTATACCAATGACTGTCATGGATTAAATGTTGCTAAATTTAAGGAAAATAGAAAATATAATCTGGGAAATTAGAGCTTAATCTTCTAACAGCAACAGGAAAGTTTATGAGACTTCCTTTGGAGACTTTAAAGTGTGTTGGATTTGGCTTTAGTGAGTTTAGAGAATTTTCCTTTGCAGACAGAAAGCTGGCTTTAGAGCACTATAGAAAGTTCAGTGGCACTTCGGCTACCTCCTTCTGACTCTGATGCTGGCCAGCATCCTCTGGTGAAAAATCCCTGGATCTTTTCTGCAGAGGAATGGCAAGGCCTGGCAGCAACTGTTGGGCTCACACAGACAGGAGTGACTTGTTCTCAGGGTCAGCAGGGGTAGAGGTGAGAGGCAGCTCAAGGCCAAGTACTTGACTTTCTGATCCTTCTAGGACAGTATAGCATTCTCTAATTTATTCCTAATTGGCATACTTTGCTGTGGTTTTCCTGGCCACAAGATGTGCCCTTTTAACGATTTCCTCTCAAAAGAACTTTGTTAGATTTGATCCAATTTTTTCAATATCAAAATAGCTGCCACCTAAAACTAATTATCAAAAATGTCTCGTATTCCTGTCACATACCTCAATAACATGGCTTCTGAGGTTTTGAGCCTGGGGCTATTAGTCCTTGTGGTTGTGATGGGTGGAAGGAAAAAAATTAAGAGTTTATGAAAAATAGGAACACTTTTGGATCATCTTATTATTTTTTTTTTGAGACAGAGTCTCACTCTGTTGCCAGACTGGAACGCAGTGGCGCAATCTCAGCTCATTGCAACCTCTGCCTCCTGGGTTCAAGCGATTCTCCTGCCTCAGCCTCCTGAGTAGCTGGGACTACAGGCACGTGCCATCACACCTGGCTAATTTTTTTTTTTTGAGATGGAGTTTTGCTGTTGTTGCCCAGTCTGGAGTGCAATGGCATGATCTCAGCTCACCGCAACCTCCGCCTCCCAGGTTCAAGCAATTCTCCTGCCTCATCCGGGATTACAGACATATGTCACCACACCCAGCTAATTTTGTATTTTTAGTAGAGACGGGGGTTCTCCACATTGGTCAGGCTGGTCTCGAACCCCTGACCTCAGGTGATCTGCCAAGCTTGGCCTCCCAAAGTGCTGGGATTACAGGCGTGAGCCATGGCACCTGACTGGGTCATCTTATTTTGAATGCTGTGAATACTTGAATGTGGGTGCACAAGCACATGGTTTGCACGTGCACACACATGTTCTCACATATCACCTATTTTACTGAAAAATATTATGATAGAAAATTTTATTATTTTAGTTTAAGTCCTGGTTTTAGTCCTTCAATGATGAGCAGCTAAAAAGCATATGTTTGCAACTAGCTGAAAGTACAGCTAAGTGGTCTGCCTGAAATCTAAAATTAGACTGAGTTGATGATTCTACTAGGAGATGTTTTTCCCTCAGTGTTTTTATTCTCAAACATTGCTACCTTCACTTCCTGCAGGGGCTGAAGTCAAGGTAGATACTAGTCAAAAGTTAAGAACTCTTGAGGGACTCCCTCTGAAAAATCAGCATGCAAAAGGCGGGGTCCAGAAGTCAAAGACTCTTGGCTACAGCAATACAATGTTAAAATTACAGGATAGTAAGAGAAATCTGGTTTCCTATCATTTAAAATGTCTATTGTTTCAACCTTAGCATTAGGAAAATCCAAAGAAATGAGTTAATAATTTTGCTTTTACAGCCTTTATATAAACAAGAGATTTTTGCTGGTATTCCTGGAAAGATGGTGAAAATTAGGTGCTGAAATTTAGATGCCCTCTGAAAATGACTTGAAATAATTGTATTTGTTAAACTGGGCAGCCCTGATATTGTATGCTATATCAATCAACTTTCATTATTCTTTAATGACTTTTTGCACTTATTTTTTCTAAAACTTTGCAAGCTTGACTTGTGTTCACCTTGCTGTGGAATGCTTTAAAGGGCATTTTGTCTAATAGCAGAGGGAAATGATAAATTATAAATGCCAAATCATATAGTAGTGATTTAGATAGCAACAGGGTAAAGTCGCAAGCAATAAAATAAAAAATTTCCCAATCAACCCCTGCATTAGGAGCAAAAAAGAAATAGTTGTCTGCATAATTAAAGAGAGACACATCAACAGGCTTGTTAATGTGCTAATGTGAGGGCTTTTTTAAAAACTTGAAATCATAAAGCCAAACATTGGAAATTGTTACCAGTTTAAGTAAAGAAGTTTTGTATTTATGAATGAGTATGAATTAATTTTATTCTGAGTGTCCTCTGGAAATACAGAAAGAAAAAAAAAACACCTCAGTCTCAATCTCTTAAGCAGTTGGGGGGTCAGGACAATGAATAAGTAAGTTTGCCTGGGTCTAAATTCTGCCTAAGTCCTTCTGAGCCATGTCATCTTAGGCAAGTTACTTCCTCTTTGGATCCCTGTTTCCTCGGTGTAAAATGGGGAATATAGTGGTTCCTATCTCATATGATTATTGTGAGGATTACAAATAAAGCACTGAAAATAGAATCTAACAGAGTAAGCACTCAATAAAAATTACAGTTCCTCTGCCCCAAACTCTCTGGTGGTTTCTTTTCTTCCTCTGAGTAAACGCCTTAGTCCTTATCAGGTCCTTTAAGGCCTCACACAAGCAGCCCTGTTTTCTCTGTCCTGATCTCTGACCACTTTCCCTGTCTCCCTCAGCTCTGGCACTGTGGCCTCCTTTCTGGGTGTTCCTCTGACACACTAGGCAATATGTGCAATAGCCCCTGCATCCAACCACCAGACAATGTTAGGGCAGGAAGAAATCGGCCGGTCCAACTTCCTAAAGTTATAAATAGGGAGATGAAAGCCTAAGAGGGATAAATGACTTGTCCATGGTCACAAAACTGGAACCAGGACCCTGGTTTTCTTGGTTCCTTAGTTCTTCATTATACCACACTATGTCTCTTGTCTTTGTCCAGAGTATGTGGATTAAGAAAAAAGCCATCTGGTAAAAGTTGTGAAGGCAACACAGGGGCCTGTAAAGACTGCAGGTGGGCCAGGTACAGTGACTCACACCTGTAATCCCCAGGAGCCTCCCCTCCAGGGAGGCCGAGGCAGGTGAATCGCTTGAGCTCAGGAGTTCAAGTCCAGCCTGGGCAACATGGTAAAACCCTGTCTCTACAAAAAATACAAAAATTGTCTGGGCATGGTGGCATGCACCTGTGATTCCAGCTACTTGAGAGGCTTGAGCCTGGGAGGTCAAGGCTGCAGTGAGCTGAGGTCGTGCCACTGCACTCCAGCCTGGGCTAGAGTGAGACCCTCTCTCTCAAAAAAAGACTGCAGGTTGGGAAAGGATAGCAATGGAAATAAATAGCAATCACTTTAACGAGGTTGTTAGTAGCAGATACAGAAAAAATGTCAAAGGCACAAAAGATTATGATAATGGACTTGGTAGGGCTCACAACTGATTTGGGGGGATGAATTTTAAGTCAAAGCTGAAGTGAGAACAAGTATTCCTATGCAATATGAATTGAAGGAATTACGGATGATAACAATAGGTGCTATAATTGAACATTTACTATGCCATAGGTACTGTACTGTACTTTCCATCTAACAACCCTACACTAAACTTTTTTATTTATTTATTTTTTTGAGATGGAGTCTCGCTCTGTTGCCCAGGCTGGAGGGCAGTGGCACGATCTCAGCTCACTGCAACCTCCACCTCCCAGGTTCAGGCAATTCTCTGCCTCAGCCTCCTGAGCAGCTGGGACTACAGGCGCCCACTACCACGCCCAGCTAAATTTTTGGTATTCTTTTAGTAGAGATGGGGTTTCACCATGTTAGCCACGATGTTCTCGATCTCCTGACATCGTGATCCCCCCACCTCAGCTTCCCAAAGATCTGGGATTACAGGCATGAGCCACTGCGCCCAGCCCCTAAACTCTTATTATCCAATTTTACAGACGAAAATATTGAAGCTCAGACAGGTTCAACCTGGAGTCTGAGCCCAGTTAGACTCCAGAGCCAAGTTTTAATCACTATGTCACCGGTCCTCAACATTAGAATCTTTATGAGAATGTTCACAAAATATTCATGCTTGGGTCCCACTTGCAGAGATTCTGAATTAATTGGTCTGAAGTGGAATCCAGGGAGGGATACTTTATAGAAGCATCCAGGTGATTCCACTGCAACTAGTCTAGTTTGAGAACCAATTCCATACACCATAGTCTCCATGCTTAAGTATACTATCTAAGTGGTCAGCTGCTAGTAGGTAGTGAAGCTGGGTTCCAAATTCAAATCTGTATGGGTTCGAAGTCTAGTGCAGTTATCACCATCACCTTGACCACTACTTCCACCATTTCCACTCCAATACCACTTTACATGTGAAGAAGATTTACGTCTTACACAGCATGCTCAAAGACAGAAAAATAAGGATTCTTTAGCCAGTGAATCTTATGAAAAGTGCTGCTTTCAAGAAATATTTTCAGCCGGGCGCGGTGGCTCACACCTGTAATCCCAGCACTCTGGGAGGATGAGGTGGGGGGGATCATGAGGTCAGGAGATCGAGACCATCCTGGCTGACATGGTGAAACCCCGTCTCTACCAAAAATACAAAATTAGCTGGGCGTGGTGGCAGGAGCCTGTAGTCCCAGCTACTCGGGAGGCTGAGGCAAGAGAATCGCTTGAACCCGGAGGGCGGAAGTTGCAGTGAGCGGAAATCGCACCACCGTGCTCCAGCCTGGGCGACAGAGCAAGACTCTGTCTCAAAAAAAAAAAAAAAAAAAAAAAAAAAAATATATATATATATATATATATATTTCATGGTTTGTACCTATTAAAACACAGAAGAAAAAGAAAAAAATTTATAACTTCTTAAATAATCTAATGTCTTTTTTTTTTTTTTAAGGGTTTGGCTTCTGAAAAGTATTCCAAGTACAACGGCAAAATATCTACTTTCTCTATGAGTTTATAAATTGAAGTGGTTCTTCAGGACAAACAAAAACCCTTTTCATCTAAAATTTTAATTGAGACCAATTTCAGTGCCCTGGGAATTAGTTCCAAAGTTTGGCTCAAGTTTTCTGGCACTGAGCACAGGGCTCTGGCCTCAGGCCTGCACTGGGTCACCTTACAGCTGCACCTCAGGGCTACTTGCCAAGAAGCTGGTCTCATGGCAACACTTCCCTATGGCTTAACACCAGAACATTGAGCTTGGATACCCAACCTGGCTGAAAACAATTCACATGACTGCAACTCTATCTAGCAAGCAACTTGTAGGAGTCATCTTGTGTAGCATTGTAACACCCTCTGACATTTCTGGCAGAAAAATAAGACTAATGTTCATTAGTTTGTCTAGGAGTGGAGATGGGTGTTTCTCAAGGTTTAATTTATAGCTAGAGAGTTGTACATTGCTATAACCACCACATAAATGGAGAAACGTGTCACTTAAAGTTTAGCAGCTTTTTCAAAAATGGGGAAGATTACAGTCCAGCTATCCTGGTTCAGGAACCAGAAAGATCAGGGTTGGACATGTGATTTTCCCACTAACCAGGTGGAAGAGTTTGGGCAGTTAACTTAGTCTTAGTGTGCCTCAGTTTCCTCATATATAAAATACAATTTGGGCTTATTAAATGAATTCTAAATCTCAGTCTTAACATTTTACTATATGTATGAATATATATTTATAGTTTTCCTATTTTGGTATAATCACTTGAAACCCATTCTCTTACTAGAGAAATCTAAACTTCCAAAAATCTCAGGTTGCCATTAAATATAGCACCTAAGAACAAAGAATTATAGAGTTTAGCTGTAAGAGGTACTTAGATAATTTAGTCCAACTTCCTAATTTTATCATCTCTCTTCCTCTTCACTTTCCTTTCTTTCTTTTTTCAACACATTTTTTTCTGAGTTCTGGTACATGCGAAGCACTGAGTTAAGTGCTAGGGACTGAGTCCTCAGTGTTAAAGAACTTCCAGTATAGTAGAGACAGACAAGTAAATAGGTGATTAAAATACAATGAAGTAAGTGAATAGAGGTGAGCATAGGGTGCATTGGAAGACAGAGGCCAATCTTGGGGTGAGGGGTAGGAGTTAGGAAAGGGTTCCTGGAGAAATGACATCTTAGCTGAGATGGGGGGCGCAGTTTTCTAGGCAGAAAAGCAGCATGTGGGGCCGGGCGCGGTGGGTCACGCTTGTAATCCCAGCACTTTGGGGTGCTGAGGCGGGCGGATCACGAGGTCAGGAGATCGAGACCACGGTGAAACCCCGTCTCTACTAAAAAATACAAAAAATTAGCCGGGCGTGGTGGCGGGCGCCTGTAGTCCCAGCTACCCGGAGAGGCTGAGGCAGGAGAATGGAGTGAACCTGGGAGGCGGAGCTTGCAGTGAGCCGAGATTGCGCCACTGCACTCCAGCCTGGGCGACACAGCGAGACACCGTCTCAAAAAAAAAAAAAAGAAAAGCAGCATGTGCCTTTGTGTATCAGAGAGGGACCAGGGGAGCAGTGAGGAGGATTGCCTAAGGGTATGCATCTGGCCAGTGGCAGAGCTGGAGTAAAATGGAGCTCAAGGCTGTAACTAGAAAATCACAGGCTCAGTTGAATGTCAATGACACAAATTAAAAGTTCTTGGTTTTGTTTTTTGGCACAGGTAAAACATCATGGTCCCTGCCTTTGCTGCCACCAACTTAATTCAAATCTGCGGCTCTTGCCTGTGCTCTAGGCTTAGGATTTCCTCTCTGGCTCTAGTGTCTTCAGCAGTAACTTATCATCACAACACAACCACATCACAGGCTTTTCATCTGAGAAGTACCACCACCAATCTACTCTAGAGATGAGCATCTTTCAGTTGCTGAGTGGCAAGGAAGAATACACATCCTGGCTCTGATAGGCTTAGGAGACAAGTCTTTGTTAGTGATGGCTCAGTTATAGAACAGTTATGACATGATGATTGTCTTCACATATCTGAAGGACTGTAGGAGGGATTAGTTTATTCTGTGTAGGATGGAGGGGAAGAATGAGAACCAAATGGATATGTAGATTACACCATTACAGGTAAATATATTTTCCCTAAATAAGAACTTGAGGGCCAGGTGTGGTGGTTCATACCTATAATCCCGTATATACCTATATATACTTCCAAGTATATACACTCGGAAGGCTGAAGTTGAGGGATCATTTGAGCCCAAGAGTTTGAGACCAGCCTGGGCAACATGGTGAAGCCCTGTCTCTACAAAAAATACAAAAATTAACCAGTGTTGTGGCTTGTGCCTGTAGTCCTGGCTACTAGGGAGGCTGAAGTGCGAGGATCGCTTGAGTCCAGGAGTTCAAGGCTGCAGTGAGCCATCATCGCACCACTGCACTCCAGCCTGGGTGACAGAGGGAGACCCTGCTTCAATTAAAAAAAAAAAAAAAAAAAAGAACTTGAAGGTGACTGTGTTGGTAAGCACTGAGTATCCCTACACCAAAAGTATAACAAGTGCAGAATGACCACTTTACTGGGATGTTGCAAAGGCAATTCATGCCTTTAATAAGATTTAGATTGTAGAGGCCCTGATCAAATCCTTCCAGCTCAGAGCTTCTGTGAGTTTATATTTTCACAGTTGCCCAGGCTGAGGTCTAATTGTTCTAGTTTTTTATCTATTCCTCACAAAGTATGTACTCTCCAATCTAATTTATTAGCATTTCAAGCACATTATTTTTATAACAAATATATGCTTATTGTATATTGTAATATTTAAGGAGACAAATTCTTTTTCTCAAAATACATTAACATTCACTGCTAGGTATTGAAACTGCTATACTTACATGAGAAAATCAGCAATTTGGCATGTACACATCTGTGTACACCACACCTGCATATTCAGTCTGATACACACATACCACCTTATTTTAGGTATATTTCACCTGTGTATTTAAACGCTGTGGATGCTAGCATCTATACACTCACATGCCCAAAGTTAATTTAATACATTCCTTTCCTTTCTTTCAACCTTTGTTTTTTATTGTGTAAACTGTGTGGCTGAAATATCTGTTCCATTTGTCTAAATATACAGAGGGAGTGAAAGAAAAGTATAGTCAGTGAAAATTGAAGATATTACTGGCAGTTCTGGCAGGTGCAATTTGGATTTTCTAAACTCCAAATTATTTTTGGAGAGCAGTGGTAAAAGATGATTTATATTGTTTTGTAAGGCATGCTACCCTGTTGCCAACATAGTAAAATAAAACATATAATTTGTTTTTACTTGCTTTCCATGCATGGTGCATGTAATGTGTTATCAATCAAATATATTAAGTAATACTTTGTTTTAAATTAGAATTTGAATAATATATTACCTAAAGCCTAAAATATGTTTTAAAACAAAATAATAGCTTTTTCAAAAAGAGAAAAAGAATGCAAGCCCATTTTCCAAGTGTACAAAATCAAACAACATTAAAAGGACCAGTCTAAAATGAGCTGGCTCTTCTCTAAGTGCCATGGAGCATAAATTCCTTTATCATATTGCGCAAAGGAATGTATCCTGCACTACCTCCTATATTCTACCTTACAGAATAGCTTATGCTCAACTCTGCTTTTTTCAAGAAAGGGATTCCATAGCTGCTGGTTATAACAGTTTATTGTGCACTGAGAGAAATGTTGGGAGTGGCTTGGCCAGTCCCTAAGCACTTTGTGGAAAGTTACAGAACTGCCTCTGGGACAGTGGTTTACTACCCTATGTGCATAGGATGAATAAGTCATTTCTCTCAACGCAATCCTGTGGAGGGCTTCTCCTCAAAGGCTCATAATCATCGGTCCTCTGTGTGTTCTATTGTATTCATAGGGTAGAGCGCATCACCAAAATCAACAGGCAGGACTTGTGGAGGCAGCAGCAAGCCGCGTATATTAGCTGATAAACGCTTTTTTCTTTCTAGTTTTTTTAAAATAAGATACAAATGTTTTCACTAATGATCTTTTTACCATACAGAATGCTAAAAGTAAGAGGACACCAGGCAAAATCCCCTGAAATCACTGCAGGGACACTGCCAGACCCCAGGTAGGGCACTGAACAGAAGAGGGCAGCGGGCCATTTTGAAAGGAAGAAAAGGGCAACTGGGAGTGGAGGATGTGGACAGAGTCTGAGGAGTGTAGGAGCAGATGACACAGAAGATGCTACAGCTGCCTACCGCAGCTGCTCTCATAGTCGCCTCTACTTCAGAGTAGGGGCAAATGTGTTTAGAGATGAAAGGCAAGAGCGGGTAAGAAAAATGTACCTTCCATTTCTAACCAACTGCAATATAATGTTCACAGAGCTCATTCTGTTCTTATGAAGTGGTTATTTTCAGGATTCAAATATAGGCAAAATACGAACCGGCAAACCCTATGTGTTTCTTAGCTGCAAGCACAATTGGATACACCCAAATTACTGACAGCACATTGTAATTTCTAAGGCAACTTCTAAGGACAAACTTGTAGTTGGAACCTTGAACATTAGAAATGGTAGCAATTCAGTAATGTGATAGTTTATGGCCTTGCCCAACTGTTTGTGAACTCAAAAAGTGTTTTGTCATATGTAACCTTAATGTTTATATGCTTTAGGCCATATAATGACTTTAAGTCATTATTTCTTGTTTTAGACTCAGTACACGTAAGGGTAGTTGATCTGCCCACTCTGAGATGATTTCTTGGAACTCTGAACCCTACTGAACTCTATACTATCCTAAGGATTGGCTCTGATTGACTTAAAATCCTACCCTGAGGAAATAAATACATGAATGGGGAGGGAGAGGGGAAGGGTTGGGGCAGGCCAACTTCATTGACATCCCCATGTTTTCTTGAGGATCCACAGGGATCCTAAAGAGTAGTTTTCAACTCCTTGGCAGTAGAGGGCATTTACGATTAGACAAAGATGTTCTTCAAAAATGTCAGGAACTGAGAGAAGTCACAAAAGGAAAAAAAGAAAGTTAACAATAACTGCATAGTTATTGGGCTGTTTTATAGATTAAAAAATAAAACAGGCTCATACACATTTGGTAATTTGCCTGAAGTCACACAGACTTCAGATTAAGGTCTGTGAGACTCCAAAGCTGCTTTCTATTACCACAAAATGGCATGGGGATCTGAGAATTCTATAGGGTTCCTCCCTTTTAAGAATTATAAAATGCAGAGATCACACATATCACTGGTTCAAAAAAGTTTAAGCCATTTCTTTCTTTCTTTCGTTTTTTTTTTTTTTCTGAGACGGACTCTTGCTCTGTCGCCCAGGCTGGAGTGCAGTGCCATGATCTCAGCTCACTGCAATCTCCATCTCCCAGGTTCAAGCAATTCTCATGCCTCAGCCTCCCGAGTAGCTGGGGCTACAGGTGTGCACCACCACACCCAGCTAATTTTTGTATTTTTTAGTAGAGATGGGGTTTTACCACATTGGTAAGGCTGGTCTCGAACTCTCAGGCTCAAGTGATCTGTCTGCCTTGGCCTCCCAAAGTGCTGGGATTACAGGCATGAGCCACCGCGCCCAGCCAAGTTTAAGCCATTTCTTAGGCTATATGCCTTCACAGGGCAGTGGCACTCTCCTGCCAACTCTAGTCAGCCACTTAGAATCACTTTAAGCTTCTTCCAAGGCCTCTGGCCAGGGGTGAGTGAAGGCACAGGACTGTATGATCTCCTAGCCTAATTAGGCATGACACAACTTTGAGTACAGAATCAGGAAAGGCCAGTGGTCCACAGATTAGGTTGTGATCCGAGCAGACTTAAGGATAACAAACATACTACTTGATCCAAAATGCTAAGTTTTGTTGAGATGTATTCTTACAAGCATGTTTAGAGAATTGAGATAATTTCACTGAGCAATTCAACTAATAGAATAATAATGCCAGACTCCAGCATGCAGCCATATTAATGATCTGACCCCACTCTATCTACTTATAAAGTATATCCCATTACTCCCCCAAACCTATCTTTTCCAGAGGTGAGGTCTCCTCATTGCTTCCACATACTTCCCTCGTTGCTGCCTTCATGCCCAGCTGATGTTGAATCCTGTCTAAGATGCCTCTTCTTTCCACCACAAACCCTATCCCACCTTTCAAGGTCCATCTCAAAACACACCTTTTCTACATCATTTGTCTTGATAACTCCAGTCATAGTGGCCTCCAAAATCCTGACCAGCCATAACAATGTCTCCACTCAACCTTTTCTTTTCTTTTTTCTTTTTTTTTTGAGACGGAGTCTCGCTCTGTCGCCCAGGTTGGAGTGCAATGGCGCAATCTCGGCTCACTGCAAGCTCCGCCTCCCGGGTTCACGCCATTCTCCTGCCTCAGCCTCTCCGAGTAGCTGGGACTACAGGCGCCCGCCACCACGCCCGGCTAATTTTTTGTATTTTTAGTAGAGACGGGGTTTCACCGTGGTCTCGATCTCCTGACCTCGTGATCCGCCCGCTTCGGCCTCCCAAAGTGCTGGGATTACAAGCGTGAGCCACCGCGCCCGGCCAACATTTTCATATTTGATTGTTTTCAACTTAGAACTTGACTGTGAGCTTTG